>NC_137953.1:12176021-12781021 GCF_963924665.1 Micromys minutus
AGAAGCTATAAAACAAAACCTATCAAACAGTTGTCTTTCAGAGGAGTAATAGCCAAATAGAAAAAATTCACACAGACTAATAGCAATGAGAATAAGAAACCTGATACTCAGATACAGGAGGCCAGTAGGAGGGCATAGCAGCTGGACTCTCACATTTCTCAACATCTGGGTCATGATCCCTGTGGGGTCCCATATCAGATACCCTCCATATCAGACATTTATGTTACAATTCATAACAGTTATGAAATAGCAAATAAATAAGTTTATGGTAATGGAGTCACCACAACATGAGGGATTATATTAAAGCAATGCAGAATTAGTAAGGTTGAGAACTACTGGGCTAGAGACACTCACTACTGACCCAACAGAAGAGCCTTCTAACCCTGGGACCCACACAATAAAAATAGAAAATGAATGCTCCTAAGCTGTTCTCTATTCACACATGTAAGCTGTGGCAAGCTAACACACACACACACACACACACAAACACACACACACACACACACACATACACACACACACACACATACACACACACACACACATACACACACACACACACATACACACACACACATACACACACACACACACATACACACACACACAAAAACCAACAAATAAATGAATAAATAATTCTTAAAATTAAAACGAACCAACATAAATATTTTTTTCAAAGAAAGCATACAAATGACCAACAAATACATAAATTCCCAACATCACTAGTCATCACAAATAAAAACCACACAGAATACCATACTTTGCACACTTGATATGCCAGTCATTAAGAGATATCAAAAAAGAGAGATATCAAGTTTTGGTAATTATGCAGAGGTGAAAAAATTCTCCAGTTCTTGGTAGAAAAGTAAATAGTCATAACCATTATGGAAAAAAGTGGAGGTTCCATAAAATTAACCCATTCAATTACCATATGAGCTAATAAATCTTTCTTCGGGGCAGATAATTAAATAATACAAGATCAGCAAAGCAATAGGGGCTGCAGAGACATCTCAAAGCTTAAGAGTATGCACTACTTCTTCAGAGGACAAGTGGTTCCCAGTACCCACACCAGGCCAGAGCCTCTGTACATCTCTATATGTGATAAAAGATAAAAACAACAAAACATCTTTAATTTAAGAAATATCAGTAACTATGGAGGTATTTGAACTCCCAAGTTTACCCCAGAATTAAATCACTAAATTGGACGAGATATGGAGGTAATTTCAGTGCCTGCTGATGGATAAGGGACTTAATCGCATGAACACATACAAAGAAATGTAAGTCTGCTTTAGAAATGAGATCATAACATTTGTGAAGGCCTGAATAAATTTCGAGGACATTGTGTTAAGTGAAATGAGCTAGACAAAGAAAGAAAAATATTGGTTGATTTCATAGCACTCTGGAAAATAACATTTATCATGAATTCTTTGATCGATTGGTTGGTTGCTTGACTTATGGTTTTTAATTGTAGCCCCACCTAATTTCAGACTTGGAATTCTCTTGCCTTAGCCCCTTAAGCTCTAGAACTGAAGGTATACACTAACACATTCAGTTCATTTTTTAACTTAAAAATAGTCCATTTCCTTACATTGAGCTTTCTATAGATATATTGTAACCACTGTCTTTTACTGACACCACTTAGAACATCTGCATTTCCATATATCTGCTGGGATTCAAATTTGCATTTTCATTTTATCTTTTAATTCATTCCGTTTTGCCATTTTAGTATTTCGTTCCTCCTTGTGAGTTCCTTGGTCATACTTTAGAATTCCATCTTCATTTATTAAGAAGTGAGATATATTAAATCTACATAGTATTTCAAGGACTAGTTAGCTGCTCGTCCGTATGCATAATTTATCCAACATTACTGCATCACTTTGACTAATTTAACAAAGTTAGAAAAAAACAATATCTTGGTAAGGGCGCTTGTCGCAAGGCCTGACAGTTTGGAACACATGTTCTCCAGGGAATCAGGCAGATCATCTCCACTCTCTTTCATCCTTCCACTCACTTCCAATTACAGTCTTAGTCCCAGCTTTGCAGCAGATACCTGCTGAGCCTGTTCCTCCTCTCTACTCCCATATGCAGGGGATTAAAATGATCTTCTCTCGCCCACAGCCTTTCTTGTTCACTGCATCTCTTGGTCTCAGTTATCAACCTGCTCTCTCTCCCTGGCAACAGGCTGCTGATGCGGGCCAGGGAATCAGGGAGGTTATTTCAGTGTTCTTTCTGTCCCAGTCCCAACTCTGCAGTCTCAGCCCAAGCATTTAGCAGAGAACCTATTGAGAATTCTCTTTCCTCCTTTTCCATTCCCTGTGGACTCCAAAGATCCCTCTGGCAACATCAGTCCCCTAACCCTGTGAACCCTCTCAGCACCCTACTCTGCTACACCATTCAGGTCCTGCAGGTCAGTACCTAATACCAAAGAACATACACTACCGAATACCTCCAATAATCACATCTGGTGCAGACTCGGATTCTCTGTATTCCCTCCCAAACAGTCCACAGCCCCCACATGCTCCCAAGATCTAAAGAGGTCAAAAGAAACCAAGGATTAGGAAATACCAGCACCAATTTTGTCACCAGGAACAGCAGACATCCAGGGACGCAGGCCGAGTGAGACTGTGCTGCAAGCTGCAATTGGGGGAAGGGGGTGCGCAGAGAGGTCTAGGCTGAGGGCAGGGAAAGCGCCCCCCACCCCCACCCCGATTGGTTCAGGGGAGCAGGAACTCTGCCATAGGGAATCGGTTTCCACCTGGAAGGCCCTTGCATGCGAATCAAAAGCTCAGGCAATTTGCCACAGGGAACAGGGGAGATACAGGGACACAGGCCTGGTGAGACTGGTGTAGCCCAGGCACAGAGAAAACTAGGCATGGTACACGGTAGGTGTAGCCCTCCAGTTATTCCAGGGGAGCAGGAACTCTGCCATAGAGACTCAGGGCCACCTGGAAGGCCCATGCGTGCAGACTAAACGATCAAGCCATTTGCCACCTAAAACAGCGAAGGTACACAGGAGAGATGGGAACCAATCACTGAGAACAAGACCACGAAAAATCACAGACAACAAGATGGCTGAGAAGCATCTAAGGAAGTGCTCGACATCCTTAGTTACTACTTGGTTGATTTCAGCCCTGAGTTTGATTATTTCCTGCCCTCTATTCCTCTTGCATATATTTCTTTCTTTTTGTTCCTGAGCTTTCGGGTGTGTTGTCAAAATGCTAGTGTATGCTCTCTCCAGTTTTGTTTTGGAGGCACTCAGAACTGTGAGTTTTCCTCTTATCACTGCTTTCATTGTGTCCCATAAGATTTGGTATGTTGTACCTTTATTTCCATTAAATTCTAAAAATTCTTCAGGTTCTTTCTATATTTCTTCCTGGGCCAATTTATTATTGAGTAGAGCTTTGTTCAGCTTCCATGTGTTTGTGGGCTGTTGTTATTGTTACTGATGACCAGCCTTAGTCTGTGGTGGTCTGATAGGATGCATGGGGTTATTTCAGTCCTCTTTTATCTGTTGAAGGAAGCCTGTTTTGAGACAAAACAAAATTACATGGTCCGTGTTGAAGAAGGTATTATGAGGTGCTGAGAAGAAGGTATATTTTGTTTTAGGATGTACTGTTCTATAAATATCTGTTAAATCCATTTGGTTTATAACTTCTGTTAGTTTCATTGTATCTCTGTTTAGTTTCTTTTTCCATGATCTGTCCATTGATTATGAATGTAAGTGTCCTTGCATTTAGAGCATAGATGTTCAGAGTTGAACATTCATCTTGGTAGATTTACCTTTGAGATATAAGAATAAATTGATTTTATTTAATATTAGAATGGCTACTCAAGCTTGTTTCTTGGAATCATTTGCTTGGAAAATTGTTTTCCAGCCTTTTACTCTTAGTGTCTGCCTTTGTCACTGAGGTGAGTTTCCTGTATGCAAAATGGTGATAAGTTGCAAAATGCTGGGTCCACTTTATATATCTAGTCTATTAGTCTGTATCCTTTTAGTGTGGAATTGAGTCCACTGATGTTAAAAGATATTAAGAAAAAGTGATTGCTATTTTTGTTGTGAGAGGTTGAATTATTTTTGTATTGCTATCTCTTTTAGGTTAGTTGAAAGGACATTACTTTCTTGCTTTTTTTTTTATAGGATGTAGTTTCTCTCCTTGTGTTGGAATTTCCATTCTTTTATCCTTTGTAAGGCTGGATTTATGGAAAGGTATTGTGTAAATTTGTTTTGACATGGAATATCTTGTTTTCTCCATCTATGTTAATTATAAGTTTTGCTGGGTATAGTAGCCTAGGCTGGCATTTGTGTTCTTTTAGGGTTTGTATGACATCTGACCAGGATCTTATGGCTTTCAGAGTCTCTGGTGAAAAGTCTGCTATAATTCTTGTAGATCTGCCATTATATGGTACTTGACCTTTTTCCCTTAATGCTTTTAATAATAGTCTTGTACATTCGGTGTTTTGATTATTGTGTGACAGAAGGGATTTTTTTTTCCTGATCCAGTCTATTTGGAGTTCTATAGGCTTCTGTGTGTTCCTGGGCATCTCATTTTTCAAATTAGAAATTTTTTCTTCTATAATTTTGAGTTGCAAATCTTTGCTCTCTTTTCTAGCTGTTATCATTAGGTTTGGTCTTCTCATGTGTCCTGGATTTTGTGGATGTTTTGGGTTAGGAGCTTTTCGTATTCTGCATTTTTTGTCAATGTTTTCTCTGCTATTTTCTGCTCCTGAAAGTCTACTATCCCTTGTATTCTGTTGGTGATGTTTGCTTCTATGACTCCTGATCTCTTTCCTGGGTATTCTATGTCCAGGGTTGTCTTTCATTGTAATTTTTATTGTTTCTATTTTCATTTTTAGATTATTGGTTTTGTTCAATTTCTTCACTTGTTCAGTTGTGTTTTCCTGTAATTATTTAAAGGATTTTGTGCTTCCTCTTTAAGGGCTTTTACCTGTTTACCTGTGTTCTTTTGTATTTCTTCAAGGAAGTTATTTATGTCCTTAAATTTTTTATCACCATAATGAGATGTGCTTTTAAATCTGAATCTTGATTTTCTGGTATATTGAGATATCCAGGACTTGCTGTAGTTGGAGAACTGGGTTCTGATGATGCCAAGTAGCCTTGGTTTCTGTTGCTTAGGGTCCTGTTCTTACCTTGTACCATCTGGTTATCTCTGGTGTTAGTTGGTCTTGTTGTCTCTGATTGGAGCCTATTTCTTCTTTGAACCTCTGAGCCTGTGATCTTAGGTGTGTCAGCACTTCTTGGAGACCAGTTCTCTCCAGGCAGTATTTGGGTATGAAGAACTGTGCCACAGGGTTAACTCCAGAACACAAATGGAGACAGGAAGGATCTTATTCCTCCCTTTTCTGAGCTCTGTGGTCTTCTGGTGGGTCCCTCTTTAGCTAGTTTTTGGAGCAAAAGTGTTCATCATACCTGTGAACTGAGGAGTGACAGCATTCTTGGGAGACCCACTCTCTTAGTTCAGGCTTTGGGTCTGGACAGCAGTGCCACAGGATTAACTCTGGGTACAGGCCTATATACATATTCTTATTCCAAGCTTTACCACTGTGACAGATGATTTTAGTACCCATCACAGATGTGAAATTTCCTTTGGATTATTGAAAACTAAGACCAGACTTCATAGTATTGAGGAGTGTTCTGATCACACAGGTTGTGTATGGAGCAAGTTTCCATCCTGTACTACTAGCCAAAGCATCAACCAGTAAAATTCTTGCACCCACTTGAATAGCAAAGTCCTCTCATATATTGTAAATAGGAGATAGAAGGGAGAGTTCTTCTGTTTCATGACCTATAACTTACATTTTTTCCATCACACAGGGACAGATTTCCTGACATTAAATAGCATGCAGAAAGCTGGGGTGGGGGAGGGGATGTTTATTACTCTGACATCTAAACCAGAGCTTTAGAACCTGATATCCCAGAGCAGAAATTCTCTTCCTAAACTTTCACATCAAAGCTAGTCTGAGTATGTTATGATTTGAAATCTGTTGTGAACCAAGCAGCAGGACCTCGCCATGAAGCCTCTCAGACTTATTGCATACAGGTTTTATTCTATATACTACTGGTTTCCTATAGGAAAGCATGCCTAGTATCAAATTAGTTCAATAATTGATCTTCAAATCAGGCTTTGGGTCTCTCTGGTCTCAACAGGAATCTCATAACAAATAATAGAACAAGGAGGAAGCTATGGAAATGAAACTGTTCAAAGCAGCAAGCCACTTGATGATGGGTAATAGACAGCAAACAGGCCAGATATAGTGTACTGTTACAGTGACTAATAGTAGGTATTTGACGGAGGCTCGACAAAGAAATTGGCAGCTGAAGAAGCTACAGCTAGCACTTCCTGATGTGCCTAATTGCATCTGGGGAAGAACTTAGGAGCAAGGCCGACACCAGCTCAGAATTAATTTTACACTGGAATTGCATTTTCTTCCTAGAAGATCATTCAGGACTTCACAGGCCTGAAATTTCCCAGTGGGCAGTAATTCTCACAAAATCTTTTCTCCACAGGTTGGCAGCAAGAATGCCAGAACCAAAAGAAACACTTGCCTTTCCCTTCCAGTGGTGGGCATGCATAGTTGATAATCAAAAAACCAAGTTTGCATGCACTGAATGAGAATGAGTTATGGTACTTTTTTTTTTTTTTTTTTTTTTTTGGTCAAAGCCATTGATGTATATACTCTTTTGCTATCTTTGTAATCATACCCCTCTCCTCCTGTCTTTGACTCTGTGACCAGAGGCATGTGTTCAACAAGTCATACCAAGCAAACGTTGCTTATCAATAAATCAGTAGTTGTCCAAGGTCACAAACTCTAAAACCATCCTGCGATCCTTTCCCTCCATCCTTGACTTTCACACCTCTTTCGGTTTCATCCCTGACAGATTGAACATGACTTCTCAGTAGTGAAGTGCATTCTGAGCACCCAGGCAGCCTCCAGAGTAGGTGAATGCTGAGTTTTCCTCTGATGTCAGACAAATGCACACACCCAAATAAATACCCATGCCTGCGCGGTTTACATTCTTATATCCTCTTTAATGCAACTTTCTATCTTAAACTGTAAATGAAAGATTCCTCCATCCTCCACACCCTTATGCTCCATGCCCCTATTACACCCTATCTTATACTGTCAAAGAATGTTTATTTCATTTGTTTCTTTTTCCTTATCAAATGCAGCTGTCTCAATGCCACCTCAGTCATCTACATCCAGTACCAGTAGCTTCATTACAACAGACAGAAGGTACAAAATGAACACCAATTTCAAATGATTAAGGATGATATTTTCTAGTTCCATTCATTTGCCTGCAAAATCCATGATGTCTTTGTTTTTAATAGCTGCATAGTATTCCATTGCGTAAATGAGCCACATTTCCTGAATCCATTCTTTGAGAAATATCTGGGATGTTTCCAATTTCTGTCTCTTAGGAATAAAGCTGTTGTGAACATAGTGGAGCATCTGTCCTTGTGATATGTGATAGCAAAGCATCTTCAGGTATATACCCAGGAGCGTTATAGCTGGGTCTTCAGGTGAAACTATTTCCAAATTTCTGAGAAACCAGCAGATTGGTTTCCAGAGTGGTTGTACCACTTTGCAATCCCACTGGCAATGGAAGAGTGTTCCCCTTTCTCCATATCTATGCTAACATGGCTTGAGTTTTTTATTTTAACTCATTCTGATTGATGTATGGTAGAATCTCCGGGGGGGGGGTGCAATTTGCATTTCCCTGATGACTAAGGATGTTGACCAGTTCTTTCAGTGCTTCTCAGCCACTTAAGGTTTCTTCATTGAGAATTTTTTACTTCGCTCCGCACCACATTTTAAATTGGATTCTACAGATGTTGGAGTCTAACTGTGTGAGGTAACTCAGACCCCAAAAGACATGCATGGTATGTACTCACTAGGAAGTGGGTATAAGCTATGAAGCAAAGATTCACCTCACAGACCCATAATACACTGTAGAGACCCAAAGAAAGTAACAAGAAAGAAGGCCCAAGAGAGGATGTTAAATCACACTTACAATGGGGAACAACATAGTCCTAGGAGGCAGAAAGAGGGAAGGAACTGGGTGGCAGAAGGGAGCATGAGGGAAATGGGGGAGGGCAGGTAAGGGAAAAGAGAAGAGAGGGACCCAAAGGGCCAGGAAAATGAATGGAAATCTGCAGCTTCCAGGGGTAGGGATCTTGTGGGGATCTTGTGGGGAATTGTCAGGAAATTCCAGATACCTAAGATGGGAAGGATCACAGGAGTCAGCGCAGGTAACCTTAGCTAATAGTGGGAACCTGAAGAGGGCATTTCCTATCACCAGGCGTGACCTCCAGTCCAGGGATAAGGACACCAACCTATCCACAGACTTTTTTATGGGATATGTTATGTATTTACCTTTCAAATTATATTCCCTTCCCCGTCTCCCATACCCCCTCATCCTCATTCTGCTTCTATGAAGCTCTCACTCCCACCCACCCACTCCACCTCATCATCCTGGCATTCCCCCACACTGGGGAAATTGACCCCAAACTTGTCCTATCTAAAAGAAATGCAAGGACAAAGATGAAGCAGAGACTAAAGGAATTGCCAAACAATAACCCTCCCAACTTGCCCTTTGGGTAAGCACCAGTTTGGCCTCAGTGGGAGGGGAAGTGCTTAATCTGCTAGGGTAGGGGAATAGGCATGGGGTCCCCACCCTCTCTGAAGAGAAGGGAAGGGGGAATGGGAGGAGAGTAGACCTTGGAATGTAAATTAATTAATTAGAAATAAATAAATAATGTATGATGGGTAGCTCATAAAACTCAAAAGGTTCTGTACAACTGAACAAACAATTGGGTAAGGAAAAAAGCTATCCTTAGAAAGGCAGATAATCTTATCAGCTACACATCTGACAAAGATTATCTTTAGCTCTTCAGAACATAAATGAAAAAATAGTAAAAGAAATAAAGAACCTATTAAGAAAAATGGGCTAGAGATCTAAACAAAGAATTCTCAATGGAAAACAAAATGACTAAGAAATACAGCAAAAAGTGTTCATTGTGCTTAGCAATTAGGGAAAGGCAAATCAAAACAGCTCTGAAGAACCATCTCACCTCCATCAGAATGGCTAAGGTCAACAGGACAACCAACCACAAATTCTGCCCAATTGTGCAGAGAATCACTGTGTCAAGGTGGGAGGATGCTCAGAGAGCCCTTCCCTCAGAATCGGAATCCAAGGGATGTGGTGAAGGAGGAACTCTGTGGAGAGACTGAGTGGGGGCAGTCATTGGAATGCAAATAAATAAATTAGTTAATTAAAAAGAAGTTTTAGAAATATGTGTGGATTTGGAGAATGGGGGGGGGGGGATGAGGAAGACCTAGACTGTGCCTTTGGAAACCCAGGATAGCTCAAGCTCTTTCTGGCAATGTTACTTAACATTGTTTAATTCGATTCTAACAATAAAGTAGGTTAAATTAGTAGTTTTCATCTCTAAACCACTGTAAGTGAAGCTATTATCAAAATGGCTACTCAAGTTAAATAACAATTAAGTGAGGACTGGAGAGGTGGTTCAGCAACCAAGAATACTTCCTAGTTTTGTAGAAATATCAGGTTCAGGTTCTAATACCCATATAAAGATAATTACTTGTAACCCCAATTCCTGGGGACCTGGCACTCTCTCTGGCTTCCTTGGATACAAAACCCACTTTATATATAGGCAAAATATCATATGCATAAAATAAACAGAAATTGAAAAATAATTGTCTCAAAAACTTCTGATAAAATTTATAATTCCACCAATAGTGTTATTGAACTTATGGAAGCTCACTATTGTTAGTGACAAAGTCAGTGTAGGAGCCACTGCATACTCTCAGATGAACAGCCTGAGATGGATTCCCAGAAGCCATATGATAGAATAATAGAAGCCACTCCTGTGAGTTGCCATCTGACCTCCACATGAGTATCATGGTAAGCTTATGTGCCACCCCCATACATACACATTAATTAATAATTTATTAAAACTCGGTATGGAACAATGACATTGTTATTTCCCTCTAAACTGAATTTTTAGGAACATGTCAATATCATTTGGCCACTTCATCAAAAGGATTAATAAAAATCTAAAAATATCCAAATCAGAATGATATGTTTGAGACCAATTGTGCAGGCTTTTCCTAAATGTGCTTTTCATATTCCTGAACCTACGCTCACCTCACAGCTATAAAAGCTGATTCTATAGAGATATAGAGAAAAGGGAAACAGATTTGGCAAGAATCCCAGTGCCTCAGTGTAATATACTCTCTAATGTGAGGGGGGATTGCGAATAAGGGTGGGTACTTTCCTCCTATATCAAGGCCAAGGGGGAAAGTTTTTTGGGACACTTGACCTTGGGTAGAAACTCCAGGGAGCTTCAAAACAGGAGGAGGAGATGAGAAGCTATTGTGGGCTTCCTGTTTGAACAGCAGCACAAAAGTAAAACATCATGCAGGCAAGTGTCCACATTCCTAGGTCATTAGAGAAAAGGAAGGGAAAGTTGTAAGACAAGTACAGAAGATAAACTGTGAAAACAAGCAAAGGGTTTCTAGAAAGGAGCAGCTGGAGTGAGCCACAGAGAATGGAACAGTCAGTGTTCAGTAAAAAAATCCAAGTGGAGGTAGAAATGGCTCAGTGGTTAAGAGCACAGGCTGCTCTTACTGAAGAACAGGGTTCAGTTCCAAGCACTTACATAATTGCTTACAAGCACCTGGAGCTCCAGTGTCAAGTGATATGATGCCATCTTCTGGTCTCAGCAGATACCAGAAGCATGTATAAAAATGCTTTCAGATAAAACACTGACACATAGAAAATAAATAAATCTTTAAAATTAAAAACTTACTATGCAATTTTTTAAAACTCCAGACAATTTTTCCAATACATCTAAGAAGATTTACACACACACACACACACACACACATACACACACACATACACAACACAACACACACATAACACAACACACACAAAGCATGTTTACATGATTTACTGCACAGTCTGCACATGAAAATCTCTGAAGGGAGTTGAAGGCAAGGGCAAGCTACACTCTTCAGCAGAGGTACTTTCATTAGCAAGTCCTTTTCTTGGGCACCTTAGGAACAGAATAGAGAAGAAAGGCTTAGTTCACTGTTGGCAGTCAATGCTTGTTAAAATTTTTGTCTTTTACTGTGTATTGTAATGCTACGTATAGGCCTCAAGACCTAGAATCTGCACATAGCCCCTGTGAGCTGCCCCTCTAGGCCCCAGTTAATTGTGATTGGTAAATAAAGATGCCACAGCCAATAGTTGGGCAGAAGAGATATAGCTGGGGTTGAGGTTTTGAGGGTTAGGAGAGAGCAAGGACCAAGAGGAGGGAACAAGCAAGAGGAAGCACCATAGAATAGAAAAAGAATGTGCAGAAAGGAGAGCCACCATGGGCTAGCTGAGCCATAATAAACGTGGTCATGTGGGCTTGCCAATTGGAACTAAGAGCAACCTGGATGAAAGATGGTAATATCTTGGGTCATCAGTAGGAAAGTAGATTCTAACAGCATGGAGGGTAGGCAAATGCCCAGCTCTTAGGCTTCCTAAAGCTTATTAAAAATACAAAGGTTGTGTGTACCTTTCATCTGGGGATATAAATGGTGCAAAGTGAGAAAGAAGCCCAGGCCAAGATTTTTAATATTTTTTATGACAAATGCTTTTCTACCAACCCCAGATGAACTGACCTATACAGGAAAAGGGAGCGTCAATTAGAGAAGGTGACTGAGGCTAAATCAAAGCAAGGCTTCTCAAAGTCCAAGTGTAAAATCCTCAGTCCTTGCTCTTCTATGTTCCACAGACTTCTGTATCCTCCCTCCTCAGCCACCAATAGAGGGGTGGAAAAATAGCCATTCTTTCACAATAAATAACTCAATAAAATGTGATAACTATGCTCCTTTTAAAACATGGACTAGCCATTTTCTTTCAGGTAAAAATTAATCAGCAATGATGAGTAATTTCATAGGGTTTAAATATAACTATTTTCTGCTCAGTGGAAAGATTGACCCTGTCTCCAAGATTCCAAGAAAATAACAGTCTTCCTGATCAAGGAGAAAGTTTATATTGAAGTAATAGCAAAATGGTCTCAGTGGACATAAAATAACTACGAGAAATCAACACAGAAAGGACAGGAGGTCATGACAGACAAGAAAGCATCTATGTAAGGGTTGAGCCATGGACTAGGTAACAGGGGAACAAACATCCGAATTCAGTGGCTACAGCCACATTTTAAAATGTCACATTTTTATTTTATCTGTTTTGAGTCAAGGTCTCAAGTAGTCCCAGCTAACCTGGAATTCAGTATGTAGCCAAAGATGATTTTAAATTTCTGTTTCTTCTGGTTTTACCTCCAAAGTGATGGGATTACATACACACTTCAGCATACCCAGGATACAATCTGCTTGAATGGAACCCAAAGCTTTGTACACCCTACCAACTGATCTCCAACCCGAGCCCAGACAAGATGAGTTTTAAGCAGACAGAAGAATGTAATCCTAACTGACCAAGGAAGAAACATGGAAACTGAGGAGCAGAGGACCATGGACAATGATGCAGAAGAAGTCAGGAAGACTGATGAAATATCACAGCAAACACCTGGGGTTCGAATCCTATCCCTTTTTTTTTTTTATCTGTGAAAACAGAAGCTGCATAATTATAATGGGTCTTTTCTAGTTACTTCATTATCTAAGGAAAAGTGTTCCCAGTGTCTCAAGATTTACCCCCATAGCATTTGCTTCTCAATCTACTACATACCTGCAGCACAATCTGCACTCATATGCAACTGATCCTGACCTCTTCTGTTTCTTCATCATAATATCTGATAGCAGGTTCCAGTTAAGCCAATTGTTATATATTTACAGATTGCTACTTGTGAGGCTTAAAGAGATTCTAGAGAGGAAGTCGAGGAAAAAGCACACACAAGCCAATAAAAATTATTAGAGCAAATCTGTTTTTCGTGTCTTTGAATCTAGAGACACACTTCAGCTATTGGCCTTGTCTTAGTCAGGGTTTCTATTCCTGCACAGAACATCATGACCAAGAAACAAGCTGGAGAAGAAATGGTTTATTCAGCTTATACTTCCATATTTGGTGTTCCTCACCAAAGGAAGTCAGGACAGAAATTCACACAGGGTGGGAACTTAGATCAGGAGCTGATGCAGAGGCCATGGAGGGATGTTACTTACTGGCTTGCTCCCACTGGTTTGCTCCCACTGCTTTCTTATAGAACCCAGATCTACCAGCCCAGGGATGGCTCCATCTACAATGGGCTGGACCCTCCTGCATTGATAACTAGTTGAGAAAATGCCTTACAGCTGGATATCATGGAGGCATTTCCTCAACTGAGGCTCCTTTCTCTGTGGTAACTCCAGCTTGTGTCAAATTGACACAAAACCAAACAATACAGTCCCCTTAAGGTCCATGCATTACAAAATGGAGGCTTGGCTTGATTTGACACCGTCCTTCCAGGACTGAAGAGCTGCCTTATGAGAATTCCTACAGTGGGATGGGTCACTGTGCGCCTCACTCACGGGAGGCCCATGGACATAGATGATTTCACAAAGTCAGGCAGTAAGAATGGCCTGTTTCATTTCATGCCCTATGTACAGACAAGACAGCGGAAGGAATGGAGAATTTAGGTATCTAAGTAAAATCTAGGGTAATATTTGTAATAACATTTTAATATATTTTATTATTTCTGTAAAAACATACATTACTCTTTGGGATTTTTATGCATGAATACAAGACCTTTTGAGCAATTATAACCCCTTACTATATCTCTCAAACTTAGGATACACTATGAACTGTGACTTTGCGATTAGAAGTAGTATTTACAGCCCTTCTGTTTTAAGTTCAAACTCAGACTCTCTGCTCTTAACCTATAATGCTCCCTTTGATAGTGGGAGGATTTTTAGAGTGAGATTTAACAACTCTCTCTCTCTCTCTCTCTCTCTCTCTCTCTCTCTCTCTCTCTCTCTCTCTCTCTCTCTCTCTCTCTCTCTCTCTCTCTCTCTCTCTCTCTCTCTCTCTCTCTCTCTCCCTCCCTCCCTCCCTCTCTCTCTCTCTCTTTCCTCTGGAGTGAATGGATAACACATGCAGGAGTCCCTGCAGAGTTCAGAAGGGGACACCAAATCCCCTGTAGCTGAGGCTAGAACTGGGTATTTTGAGGTACTGGTGCTGATGATGAAGCTGAGACTAAAACTAGGGTTCTCTGCAAGATACATAATATTCATAACTCTGAACTGTCCCTCCAAGCTTTGTTGAGTGGGATCTTTAAGTCTGTATGTGAGGATCTTCAAACATCACAGAATCTAGTAATGCAGAATGTTCAGGGCATGATTTCACTGAGGGGTTGCACACACTGATGTTAAAACCATTATGTATTCAGTCACTTTATATTCATCAGAGCCATGAGGTATAGGAATAAGAAAAAATTTTCAAACTTTAAGATTAGAACTTTGTGAGGAATGCAACCCATCTAATCAAGAGCCTAAGGAAACTTTGGAGGCTTTGGATAAATTGCTTTCACTTTTTAAATGGTTCAATTATAAGACATCTATTCCCACGGTTACAAAGAAAAGCAGTTTCTCTTCAGATTAAATAAGAGAACTGATTCTCACCATGTACAGAAGTTATTTCCTGTGCTGTTCAAGCACTGGCTACTACAGTGGGAAAAACTTCAAGCTACCTAATTCTAACAAGGTGGATGGGTGAAATCTGATCAGAGAATTACGACTTCTGCTATGGTGATGGAAGTAGTAATTTGCATGATACCATTTATGTTTTCTTCGGTCAGGAAATTTTCTTTGTGTTATATGTATGACAAAGACATGAGAAATGGAAATTTTTTAAGCTAGTTCATTTCCAAGAATAGTGGTGTTAAAAGTGGATTAGCCATACAAGAAATGCAGGCATGGGGTAAGGAGCAGAGGCTGAGGAAATGGCCAACCAATAACCAGTCCCCCAACTTGAGACCCATCCCATGGGCAAGCACCAATCCCTGACATAATAATGATGCTGTTATGCTTCAGACAGGAATCTAGCATGGGTGTCCTCTGAGAAGCTCCACCCAGCAGCTGATTCAGACAGATGCAGACACCCACAGCCCAACAGTGAATGGAGCTTGGAGACTCTTATGGAAGAATCAGAGAAACAATTTCGGGCTCTGAAGGAAATAAGAACTCCACAGAAATAGCAATAGCCCTGGACACTAAGCCTCTCAGAAACTAAACTACCATCCAAAGAGCACACATGAGCTAGTCCCAAACATGTGCAGCAGATGTGCAGCTTGGTCTTCATGTGGGTCTCAAATAACTAGAGCAGGAGCCATTCGAAAAGCTATTGCCTGTCTGTGGGATAAGTTCTTCTAGCTGGGCTGCCCTGAATGGGCTCAGCGGGAGAGGAAGCGCCTGGCCTCTCAGAGACCTGAAGTGCCAGGATGGGGAATACCTAAGGGGTTACAGCTCAGAGGAGAAGGGGGTAAGGGTTGTGTTGTGGGAGGGTGTGACCAAGAGGGGGCCAGTGAGAGGGATGTAAGTAAGTTAGTAAAAAAAATAAAATATAATTTAAAATGTAGTGGGATACAAAGAACTTTGAAAATATTCTGACATGTTAGAAAGGAAGGAGACATTCAAATTTCATAAATCTTTAGACATTGCACCAGACACAACCACTTAGCACTTCAGATATGGCTGCAGCCAGATTTCTGTAAGAACACAATGACACATGAGCAGAAAAATAGAACACACATCTGGATACACACACTACTCACAGAAATGCTCATTCCAAGACTGACCAATTAGCCTACAGACAATGCAGTAATTAACACCCTCACAGCTGGAAAAGGGAATAGTTCAAATGAAATTCTGTCAGAGGCACTTGGAGGATAATTATGCATGAAGCATGAAATCAGTCACTGCAGAATTCACAATTACAATCAGCAAAAGATTTGAGGCTTTTGCCCCCCAAAGATAGAAAAAACAAGGAACGAATATAACAGGTGATTAATACCAAAGCAGGCATCAGAGCTTTGGGAAACAACCCTCCGCTCAAATTAAACATCTAAATCCCAACTTTGGCCTCGTACTAAGTCACTAGTTGGATTCTTGTTATTTTTAATGTGCCCATGGACACTGCCCTTTTCAAGGGCCAGCCCCAAGCAACAACTTGTAAGACATACCTACAGTTCAGCCTGCCAGATGACCCTGTTAGATTCTCCTCCAACTTTTTTCCCAAAGCTTCTTCATCCACACTTTGGCTGTGGGTGTCTGCATCCTTCTGAGTCAGTTGTTGGGTGGAGCCTCTCATAGGGAATCCTTGCTAGACTCCTGTCTGCAAACATAACAGAGTACCATCAGTAGTGTCAGGAACTGGTGCTTGCCCATGGAAGGGGTCTCCAGTTGAGCCAGTACTGAGCCATTTCCTCAGTCTCTGCTCCAACCCCAGTCCCTGGAGTTCTTGGAGACAGGATAGATTTGGGGTCAAAGTTTTGTGGATGGGTTGATGCTGCAAATGCTCTACTAGGGTTTCTGCCTGGCTACAGGTGGTGGCCTCTTCAGTTTCCATATCTCCTTAGGAGGATGGAGGAGGGATTGTGGGAGGGGGTGACCAGGAGTGGGGGCAGGGATTAAGATGTAAAGTGAATTTTAAAAATTAAATTAAAATTAAATAATAAGAAAAAGAGTCAAGATCCTCAGAAACACTTAAGTGTGTCACTTATCTGAAGTCCCTGTCATGTCCTTAAGATGCCCCCTCATTTCTACCCCACTCAGTTGCAGATTTCCAGTCATTCTCATGGTCATCTGGTCATCTTTTCTCATATCTGATCCTGAACCACCTCCATTTCCCTTCCCATTCCCTCTCACATCTGCCTCTCTTTTAGATACTTTGTGAGGATATACACAAATCATCTCAAACAACTTAGGTTCTTTCAAGACTGATGTACTGTCCTGGCTGATTGTATCTATCGAGTCCATCAGAATAAGATGTGCCTAGGAGATTAGGGGGCACACTTCTGGATATGTATGTAGTGTGTCCAAGAATAGTTCATAATTAACTATGGACAGTATAGATGGAATAAAGGAAGACAAAGGAGTAGTGTAAACCTCAGTTATTCTTTTTCCTCTCTCTCTCCCTCTCCCCTCTCTCATGCACACACACACACACACACACACACACACACAGACTCACATGTCACCATCATCATTGTCATCATCATCCCTCGAAACTTTCCTCCTCTCTATTTTACACTCTAGATTTTATTCCCCTCCCTGTTCACCCTCCTACTGTTCGGCATTCCATACCTCCTCCCCCGCGTACCTGCTCCAGGAGGATGTCCCTATCCCACCCAAATATTAGTGTTTATTAATAATTGTGCATGAAAATGAGGCAAAATTCTAGGTTTTATTGGTCAAAGTGGTGATAGTATGAGAGTACTTTTGAAAAGCAAGTTGGCAGGATGTAGTGAATTTTATGAAGAAAATACAATTCAAGGAATTACCATAAACACCACAAGTCCTAGGCAAGTATCAATAACAGTCCTTTTTCAGAAATATCCTAAAACTCTATCAGGAGAGGAATAGATACATTATTGTTTAATCATACAATGTTCAGAACAAGAATAAAACCTAAATACAATGTGCTAAGTGGCATTCAACAGCTTCATCATGTCAATTTTGGCTTCATTACAATAATGGAATAAAAGAAATGACTCTATCATATTCTCTGTAGTATTAAATAAAAACCAGAAAGTTGATAACAAAGTATCACAGATTAACTGAGAAAACACAAATTCTGTCATTTATCCTTAGAACTTGAAGAAATTTTCTTAAATCTTTCCTTAAACTGACTAGTTATTGTTGGGGGATGGGATAATAGGTCACTGGATAAAGTCACTTGCCACCAATCCTGAAGAACTGAGTTCATTTCTCAGAATGCACATAGAAGGAAAGACTTGATTCTTTTGACCACCTACCCCTACAGGAACACTATTCCACGTGCACATGCAAATCTATTCATTTGTTTGTTCACTCTCCATCCTTTCTGTTCTTCCTCCCTCTCACTCCCCCTCCCTCTCCCTCTTTTCTCCCCTTTACCCTCTTGCTTTACCTCCCCCTCCTTCCCCCCTCCTTCTCACAGACACAAAACCAAAATAAATTTTAAAGAAATAAAAAAAAGATTTTTGTATATTTTAAGGTATAAAAGGCATTGTTTCTGATTTCTAGTTTTATAATACTATAACTGTGTTATTACATATAAAACTTCTACTTTCTAGAGCGTCTATTTTTTTTATTTTCTATTATGTAATCATCTTTTAGAGTTTTTTAACATGTACCTGAACAAACTCTATTCTCAGTCATTTGCATATAATCCAAAATATTAATCACAAATTCATATATAATAAATAATGCCCTTATTCACTGTGTTTTAGGTTTCACATTTTCTCCTCTATATAACTGTGTTGCATCTGGAGGAACATGGCAGCTCTTTTTAATATTATGCTTTCTTCCATATCTTCTCCTCTTACTTATACATTTGCTAGGTTTTCTTTGCATTAGGAAAAGGTGCGTTTGCACTCACAGTTCTGGTGAGGATGTGCATAGGGTCCACCATGGTAGAGGAAGCAGAGCAGCAGAGGTGTGAGACTAATCTCAATCACATTCCATCCACATGAAATAGCAGAGAGTGGGAGCAGGAATGGGGTCAGTCTGTGAATTCTCAGACCCCATTTCTAAAAACGGACTTTCTCTGGGTAAAATTCTACCTTCTAAAGAGACTATAACCTTCCCAGTTGGTGCATAATGACAAGTGCTCAGATTCATGAGTCTATGGGGAGCATCTCATATTCAAACTGGAAACACCCAAGAGAAGGATCCTACACATGCAAATGTGTTTCTTTAAAACTCTGTCTGGTCTGGAGCCAGAGCTCAGCAAGACCATCATCGTCTCTGAGCTTAATATTACTAATCTATTAACATCTCTGTTCTGAATCTTGAAAATGACTGATATGTGATTTAACTTTAAAGTAACTTTATTAAATATAAAGTTAATAAGATTTTGGTGCAAACTATGTAAATAAATTCAAAGAATCATATTGTAAATGTATTTTCGTGAGAATTCATCAGACTCTGAAGAATTAATCAGATTTGTCCACTGTTCGGGACTATTAAGCACATAAAAATCTTTTCGTAGAAGATATAATACTCTTTACCCAATTTCAGTCGACCAACTGGGGTGTCTGAAATAATTCTACCAGGCCTTTTATTCATTTAATTTCCATAGGATTTTAGTCCCTTGCCTTATATGTCATTCTTTATTGCTGTTGGAGTAGCCTAACCTGTGAATTAATCCTCTCTCCCTAGTGACTGAGCCTTCTAGTCACAGACTCTATTGGAGGCATCTGTTCCAATGAGCAAATCCCCAAAAGTCCTCCCAAGGACAAATAATTAATTTGGATAAATTATGAGTATGTAACAGGGAGAGTCAGTGGGGAAGACATTAAGGTGAATGAGGGACTGTGACATTATTTTGTAAAAAAAAAAAAATGCATTCATTAGTCTGATATGTAGGAAAAGATGTCTCCTTTCTCAGACACTAATTGTACAAACTAATGAGGTTCATTAACATTGTCATTTTTGCATGTACTATAATTTCCTCTTAGCCCTCTTTATTGTGCTTTCTTGACTCCCTCCTCTTTCATCCTTCTACAATCTAGTGGTCTATTGCTACCTGAATTCCATAGAAGAGAAAAACTGATACTTATATTCATGAGACTGAGTTACTCCATTCAACAGGACATGGAACAATTCCTGAATCTGTTTTTCCCTACTACAGAACCCATGCTGATCTCTGCCTCACTTCCACTTTAACATATATGCTGTCAAAATAATCATCATCAGGAGCTTTGAGGTTTTTAAAACCCACCCCACCCCCAGTGCTTGTAGATTATAAACAAAACTTTCAGTTACTGCTAAAATCCAATGCCTCTCTTCCAGCTGTCATGTCCCTACTGTGATGGTAATAGACTTGCTCTCTGACTGATAAGCCCCAAAGAAACTTTTCTCCTATAACTTACCTTGGGCCTTGTGCTTCATCAAAGGAGTCAAAAAGTAACTAAGGCAGTTGGGTTCTTAAAACTTGCTTCACTGGCAATAGGGTACTTGGTAAGTATCATGCCAGCGTGTTGGAACTGTTCTCCTAATATTGTCTTAGCACAGATCTTCAAAACCTGCCTTGCGCCATGTTAGCTTACATCCTACAGCTTATTAGAAACTGGTCTGAACTTTCCAATAGGACTCTCACATGAGAGCTCTGTCTCCCATATATGCCAGGGTGTAGCCATGAACTCCACTATTAATCAACATGATGATCTTATATATACACATGGCTCGTGAGAGCTCAGTAGTTTCTCTACTGAATGCTCTGGAGATGTTTATTCTAAAAGAATTATCAACAGATCACCTGTTGTTATTTTGCTTTTTCTAAAAGTCTGTTGTGCTAGTAGAAAAACTTGAGGATTTGGGTAGATTATCCTTTTGTTGCTTAAAAACCGAATAAGGCCAAAATGTATGTTGAGTGTTGCTATGGAGAGAGACTGAAAGCAAGAGAAGAGAAAGGCATCGCTGTGTTTGTATGGCTATTAAGAACATGCTCTGGGTAATATAAAAAAATGCAAAACAAAACCTAACTCAGAATTAATATTTGACAATTTGCTAATATGGTCAATGTTATTAAATCTCATTAGACATAGGTTGCATGTGGAGTTTGAAATAATGCTGTGTGATTCCGATGCAGATTTACAGAGGTTTCTAATAATATTTTGTAGATTAATAAAACCGAATACAGTTCAGTGGTAAAAATGATCATCTGGCAAACATGTTTAACAAAGACTGTGGGCGAATGCACAAAGATAATAGAACAATAACAGAACATCACAAGGAATGTAATGTGAAGAAGGAACACAGAGGTAGACATGTCTGAAGATGCTTTGGCCCCAATCAAGTACCATCCTTTATGCCCTGCAACAGGGTGAGAATGTGATTCAACTCCTACTAGAGCTGATCATTAGAAGTGCTTACAGGGGCTGCAATTATGATTATCTTGAAGAAACTTACTGCTAACATTCCAGTAAATAAATCTCAGGAGGTAAAGGACAGAGCATTAGGATAAGACTTACCATATGTGGCTAGAAGACATACTGCACCACTGAATGAAAAGAAGAGTGCAGAGAAAGAGAAACACTCCTCCACTGTTGGTGGGGTTGTAAACTGGCACAACCACTCTGGAAATCAGTCTGGCAGTTCCTCAGAAAATTGGACCTGAAGACCCAGTTATTCTACTTCTGGGCATATACCCCAGAGATGCTTCAACATACAATAAAGACACATGTACCACAATGTTCATAGCAGCCCTATTTATAATAGCCAGAAGCTGGAAAGAACCCAGATGTCCTTCAGTAGATGAATGGATATAAAAATTGTGGTGTATTTACACAATGGAGTACTACTCAGCTATCAGAAACAATGACTTTATGAAATTCCTAAGAAAATGGATGCATCTAAAGAATATCATCCTGAGTGAGGTAACCCAGTCACAGAAGAATAGACATAATGTGCAGTCACTGATAATTTAATACTAACCCCAGAAAGCTCTGAACACCCCAAAACAACTCACAGGCAATATGAAGCTCAAGAAAAACAAAGGCCAAAAAAAAAAAAAGAAAGAAAGAAAGAAAGAAAGAAAGAAAAAGAAAAAAAAGCCTCAGTTCTTCTTAGGAAAAAAATAAATGTATAACACCCTCTCAGAGTGTGGTACACCTGGACCTCAAATCATGATCCAAGAGCTAAGATAATAACTTTGTGGCAATTTTTGGTATCCACAGATCATTATGCTTAATCTATACTCAACAAGAAATTGGTTTCCATGTTACATTCTGTCCTACATGTACTTTATACTTATGTTAACTAGTGGGATTTCAACGCATGCTATCAAACCTCTAAAAGAATTAAGTACTGACAAAAATATTCATATAATGTCATGCAAAAATTCCTTTAAAAATCTGTATATATATATATATATATATATATATATATATATATATATATATATATCCCTCTTTTTTTTAAATAAAGTTGTAAAAAAAAAAAAAAAAGAATAAGAGTGCACCCTGGATGATTCTTAGTGGTCTGAGGTGCAGGCTTGAAAGAAAGAAAGAAAGAAAGAAAGAAAGAAAGAAAGAAAGAAAGAAAGAAAGAAAGAAAGAAAAGAAAAGAAAAAAGAAGAAAAGAAAAGAAAGAAGGGTGCATAGAAATTGGTAACTGAGGGCTGACATATTTCCACCCTTATATTCTATTTTCTTTTACAAACAAAGCAGCAGTAGTGAGTGACTCATGCAACTCTAGCATTTCTCTTCCTCCACCATTTCACTTTATTTTTGCAGAGATGGTTAATAGGCATATTAATACTCTATGCCATACTGTCTAAGGAAATAAAATAACTCAGAAATATCAGGATCCCAAGTGAGCACTATGTATGGAACAGAAGCAGGTAATGAATGGCTTGAGTAAATAAATAGCCAGTATTCATAAGCAGATTTCATCTCCCAAGGTGGAGATTCTGCTAGAAAATATGGTTAAGATACTCTTAAGCCATTAAATTACCTTGTCTCTGCAAGCCTGATGCCCTGGGCACTCCCAGACCATATGGCAGAAAAATATCTTGTCAAGAATTTCATGGCTGGCATCAATCTGTGCAATGAGAGGCACAGCTGCCTTGCTGGAGAGGATCCAGGATGTTTCAGGTCTGCTTGTTCTTCCCGAGATGAATGGAAAGGTTGTGTCCTGGGCACACAGCTTTGTCTGTGTCTCTCTACAAGGGGCAGAGATCACAGTCCATCGCATGGTGCCCTGCTACCGCGGTCCTTCTGCTCTGTCTTTCTCGTAGAAATAACAGAAGTGGTACCCATGGCCCTGGGATTCTGGGAAGCTTTGTAGAGAATCCAAGCATCTTGGTCCAGATGTTGGTTTTAGTGTAGGAGTTAAAAAGGGTCAGGTAATGAATAAGCTCACTATAGAATTCCTCTCTCTCTCTCTCTCTCTCTCTCTCTCTCTCTCTCTCTCTCTCTCTCTCTCTCTGTCTCTCTCTCTCTCTCTGTCTCTCCCTGTCTCTGTCTCTCCCTCTCTCTGTTTTTCTGTCTCTCTCCCTGTCTGTGTCTCTATCTGTCTCTCTGTTTCTGTCTCTATGTCTGTCTCTGTCTCTCTGTCTCTCTGTCTCTCTGTCTCTCTCTCTCTCTCTCTCTCTCTCTCTCTCTCTCTCTCTCTCTCTCTCTCTCTCTCTCTTTCTCTCTCTCTCTCTCTCATCTTCTAGAGAAAAGTTTCCTGATACATGTTTCCAGTCAGCTCTGCCTGGTCTAGAGCTCACTTTGTTTACCACATTTGCCTTGATCTAGCTGAAATCTTCCTGCCTCTTCCTTGCAAATGATGGATTTATAGGTGTATGCCACCATATCAGGATGGAAAGTAGAATGATTTTGTTTCAGTATCAGTAATACTGGATTGGATCTGATAACACTTTTTCTAGAAGGCCTAGAGTTTCAAGTAAAATTGGAAATTCTTTAAGTAATTAACTTTACTTATTTATATATAACATATTTATATACAGTGTATTGCATTTATCCTCATCACATTCTCCTGTCTTACTCCATATTCTATTGAGCCCATTCTTCCAAACTAGATACCCTTTTGCCCTAATCCAAATATTTTTCAGTGTCCAGTGACTTACCAAGTTTAACTAAGGATGCTTGCTTGGACATGACTGAAGGGGTTATGAATCAGAGCACACAGCTAGCCAATGGCTACAACACCGAAGGAGAGGTGACTCTCTCTCCCTCAGCAGATCGGAAGCACCTTAGGGCGCAGTAGTCTTCCTTATAAGCTTCCATCTCATGCATAATGGAAGGTGGCGGGCCACACTGCATGCTTCATGGATAACTGCAGCTGCTGTGAGTATGTAAATAAAAGAGCCAAGAGCACTCCTAATAATGTACCAAAACAAGCAGTTAAATAAAGTCATATGCTCTGCCAGGAAACTCATTTGTACTTTCTGATAAATATTCTGCTATTTTACCCATAAGGGTTGCCTGACAGCAAAGCTATTAGCTTAATTATTATTTAAAATTATGAAATCATCTCATTAAGCCACTGTTGAGATGAAAACACTACTCCTTTCAGGAATAATTTTTGATGATATGTGTGATGTATTTTTTTCTTTGTTGTGTTATTGTTTATATATTTAGATTTTTGGAGGGAAAGGTAGCGTGTGTGTGTGTGTGTGTGTGTGTGTGTGTGTGTGTGTGTGTGTATCTATACATGTGTGGTATAAGCATTATATGCATGCATGGATGTGAACAGTTGCACATGCATATGTGAGTGTATGGATGTAGAGGACAGAGGTCAATTTCAAGTGTCTTCTTTTACAATGGTCTTCAGCTTATTTCCTGAGATGGGGTATCTCATTGAAACTACAGCTCACTGATTTGTAAAGACTAGTAGACTAACAGGCTCCAGAGATCCTTCTATTACCACATCCTCAGCACTGGGATTATAGGTACTCATGACCACATACAGCTTTTAAATAGGTATTGGATTAGTTGGCCTTAGATTCTCATGTTTGCACGGTAGGCACTTTATCCACTAAGCCATATACTCAATCATGATCTTCCTTCATTATTGAGTTTACCCTTCTATAAATTGTTCACAAAGGGTATATATTGTCATTAAGACATCAACTAATCTTGTTATTTGAATCCATCAGATAAGCAAGACAATAAAATAATAGCAAAGGAAGTATTTTTGGGCCTTCATATTTTACTATAATAATCAGGGGAAAGGAGAATTGGAAAGCTCGAGGGCCAGACGCATTAATCAAGAAATAGAGCATACTTAGGATGCAGGTATGGGTAGATCAAGGTTGCCATAGAAACACACACTAAAGCAACAAATGAAGAATTGTCCTCGTACAATAGCAGAGAACATATACCCAAAATAAGTCAATCAAATTTAATGTCAAAGAATTGTGCTTCTTGTCTACTAAATTAAACCTGCCCTACATATTAGAATGTTATAAGTAGGTGACATTATGATCTCACATCTGGTTTGGAAGAAGACTCTTGCAATGTGAGTGAGGGGGCAGTGTGAGTATGGGTGCCTGTGTTAAAGGATACATGAATATCTAAATAACTCTCAACCATTATGCTGTTCTCATAAATCAAATTTTCAGTCACTACAAAAACCTATTTACCACTCCTTTATTCTTCCTTCAGGAACATAAATTTGTATGCGGCAAATATTTTAACACATTATAAATCAGGATGAAGATGCTAACCTTGATAACAGGGAAAAGAACATAATAAAAGATAGGGCCTTTCTGGATTGGCTCTTATTTTGTTGGGTTTAGCTAATATAAGATTTTTTCTCATATATCACTGCTTCAGAACATACTGGGAGAAACTGAAATGCAATGCAGATCTACTTGATAAAATGGATTAATAATTGGAAACATTTTCAACAATCAACCACAAAATTTAAATCTCGCCCATCTTGCATTACAGGTAGGAAATGAGTGAACAATGTTCTTTAACATGGGAAACCAATATTCTTCCTTCAGAAAAAAAACAACTGTGTCTGTTTAAGCCATCCTTTATTTGGAGACAAATACATTGCACAGTAACTGCATATGACAAATTCTACCACACTTAGGACTTTAATATACAAACATCACAGAATAAAACTGGAAAGACAGGATTTGTTGGAGAAAAGGGATATGAGTGACATAATTATACCATAATCTCAAACAATAATTAAAAAACAATACCCCTGGTTAGTCATTAGTTTCTCTATTTTTCCCGATTTCAGTTTTTCATAGTCTCGTCAAATTTCTTGTATGCGATGAAAACACTGAACAAGAACAAACTTGTGTATGTTTTCAAAGAACTAAAAAATCCTATAGATTATAAAAACTGAGATATAATGGTTCCCCTTGAAAGTCACTTTGATAGGATTTAGAGTAACCACTGAAACCAGCATCTGGGAAAACATGTCTGTGAAGGAATATCTTGATGAGGTTTAGATAGGTGGGAAAGCCCACCAAATATAGGCAGGGCCATCTCATGAACAGTGACCTTCAAAAACTAAAGGACAATACAGGATAAGTATTGCTTCCTGCTTCCAGGCAGTGTGTACACTGTGACCAAATACCCGGTTGTCAAGCCCTACCCTCTCACCAGCAAGAACGCACGCGGAACACCAGGATTCTTCTGCAGCAAAACCTTTATTGCATCTTGAAGAGGAAGACCCCAGGCAGGAAAAGGCACCCTAATTTATACCCGCAAGGGTGGCGTGTTGCTGTGTGATGGGCTGCCCACTAGTGGTCTGATCTTGACGCCCCGGGATGGGCGGTGACTTGGCTAGCACCACTCTTTGCGCATGTGCCCAGTGGTTGTTTACCACACTTTAGCTGATTCATGGCACCTGAAACCAGCGCCATCTTGTAAGGGCGCAGCCTTCGGCCCTCAACACCCGGTGTTTATGGCTGCTTTGCTTTCCCGCCGTCCTGGACCGTATCTCTGAACTACAATAAGTTCTTCAGCTGTGATGCTGATGACATTCATCTCAGGTGTTTTGCCACAAGGGGAAAGTAATTAGCATAGACGCCATTCTGGAAGAATACTTTATAAGCAGTAGGATGAGAAAATGAATTTTCCCCTCATGAGGACCATCTATCTGTGTTTTCATTGTTTACTGTTTTCCCCCTTTTCATTTAACAGAAGAAGAGATAAAAGTACGACCACACAGCTCAGTGTAAAGTGGAGAGCCCACAGCTCTTATGAATCACTGGACTTGAGCAAAGTACTGTCAAGGATCATATGAACATGGGCAAAACTGGCCTGGCGTTGGGTGACCAGACAGCACAATCGGCTATCACTCACTCTCTTGGCTCTGCCTTCCTTTCCTTATATAATATTACATACTACATTATCCTGGTTTGTCGTTTATTCTTGGTTTTGCTTTTGCTTCTGTTTTTCAGCCCCACACAAACTAGAGTCATTTTGGAAGAGGGACTCAGAACTGAGAAAATAACTCCATAACACTGACCTTGAGGCAAAAAATTTTAGGCCTTTTCTTAATGACGTGGGAGAGCCTAGCCCAATATGGACCGTGATATCTCTGTACAGATAGTCTTGAGTTATATAAGAAATCACAGTGTATGAACCCATAAGCCACATTCTTCCATGATTTCTGCTTCAGCTCTTGCCTTGAGTTTCTGCTCTGAGAGTAAAGGAGTGGAGTCAAATTAACCCTTTCCTCTCCAAGTTGCTTAGAGCCACAGTGAATTCATTGTTATTATGTTTATTAGTTGGTTATTTTATCTATTTAAATTTCACATGTTGTCCCTTTTTTGGGTCTCCCCTTCACAAACCCCTATCCCATACCCTTCCCCTTTGCCTCTAAGATGGTGCTCCTCCACCCACCCACCGACTCCCACTTCACCCCTCTAGCATCCCCCTGTGCTGGGGCAACAAGCATCTACAGGACCAAGGGCTTTCTCTCTTACTGATGCCAGATAAGGCCATCCTCTGCTACATATGTAGCTGGGGCCAATGTCCCCATGTTTTATCATAGCAATAGAAACTTTACTAAGACAAAGTTCATCAAATCTGAATTAAATATGTTAATGGTACATCAACAAATATCAACCTGAGTGTGATAACCCAGTTACAAAAGAACAGACATAATACGCAGTCACTGATAATTGGATACTAACCCCAGAAAGCTCTGAACACCCCAGAAACAACTCACAGACTATATGAAGTTCAAGAAAAACAAAGGCCAAAAAAGAAAAAAAAAAAAAGAAAAATCATTATATTTAATCTTTACACACCAAGAAATGACTATTTCCAGGTTACATCTTGTTTTACATGTACTTTATACTCATTTTAACTAGTAAGATTTTAATGCATACTATCAAACCTTTAAAAAAATCAAGTACTGACAAAAATGTATTTATATACTTTTATGCAAAAATTCTTTTAAAATCTGTACATTTTTCTCTGTTTTTTAAAATAAAGTTGTTCAATTAAAAAAAAAAAACTAAATGGAGAGAAACATAAAGCAGTTCCACTCATATCAGGGTCAAGACCAGGCTACCCACTCCCTCCCTATTTGTTCAATATAGTACTCAAGGTTCAGTCAAAGGGACACATATCAGAAAGAAAGAATTCAAAGTATCACTGTTTGTGAATTATATGATCGTATATACAGGTGACTCCAAACATTGCACCAGAGGTTGCCTACACTGTTAACCAACTTCAGCAATATGTCTGGATAGAAAATTTACTCAAAGAACTCAGTAGCCTTTGTCTACTCAAAGGATAAACTGGCTGAGTAAGGGAGAAACGACTCCCTTCACAGTAGTCACAAAGAATATAAAATATCGTGGTGTGACTAACCAAGCAAGTGAATGATCTGTATGACAAGAACTTCAAGTCTCTAAAGAAAGAAATGGAAGAAGACCTCAGAAGATGGAAAGATCTCCCATGCTCATGGATCGGCAAAATTAATATAGTAAAATGGCTGTCTTATCAAAAGCAATCTACAGATTCAACACAATCCCCCTCAAAATTCCAACTAAATTTTTCATAGAGAGAGAAAGAGCAATTCTCAACTTCATCTGAAATAATAAAAACTAAGACAAACAATAAAACAGAATAGTGAAAACATTTTTTTACAATAAAAGTACTTCGGGGAGAATCACCATCCCTGACCTCAAGCTGTATTACAGAGCAATAGTGATCAAAACTACATGTTATTGGTACAGAGTCAAACAGGTAGATGAGTGGAATAGAAATGACAACCCAGAAATAAACCCACACACCTATGGTTACCTGATCGTTGACAAAGAAGCCAAAACCACCAACTGGGAAAAAAAAGACAGCATTCTCAACAAATGGTTTCGGTTCAAGTGAACATCAACAAGTGGAAGAAGACAAACTGATCCATTCTTATCTGCTTCTGCAAAGCTCAAGTCCACGTGAATCAAGGACCTCCACATAAAACCAGATACACTGAAGCTATCAGAAGAGAACGTGCAAAGGGGCCTCAAACACATTGATACAGGGGAAATTTTTCCTGAATAGAACACCAATGGCTCAGGTTCTAAGATCAACAACTGACAAATGGGACCTCATGAAACTGAAAAGCTCCTTTAAGACAAGAGGCCCAGTCAATAGGACAAATTGGCAACCTACAGATTGGGAAAAGATCTTTACTAACCCTTCATCTGATAGAGGGCAAATATCCAATTTATAAGAAGAACTCAAAGAAGTTAGTTAGACTCCAGAGAACCAAATAACTCAATTAAAAAATTGAGTACAAAGCTAAACGAAGAATTCTCAACTGAGGAATCTTGAATGGCTGAGAAGCACCTAAAGAAATGTTCAACATCCATAGTCATCAGGGAAATGCAAATCAAAACACCCTGAGAATCCACCTCACACCAGTCAGAATGGCTACGATAAAAAAAAAAAAACTTAGGTGACAGCAGATGCTGGCGATATGGAGAAATAGGAACACTCCTCCACTGTTGGTGGGATTGCAAGCTAGTACAACCATTTTGCAAATCAATCTGGAGATTCCTCAGTAATTTGGAGTAGCTCTACCTGAAGACCCTGCTGTGCCACTCCTGGGCATATACCCAGAGGATGCTCCAACATATAATAAGGACACATGCTTCACCAAGTCCATAGCAGCCTTATTTATAATGGGAGTGCTAGAAAGGTGAGGCAGGGGTGTGTGGGCAGTGTGAGTGTCAGGAGCCATAATGGGACAAGTTAATAACTAGCAGGTGATCTTCCTGAGATGACCTGCTTCGGATTATTATATAATCGCTTATTAGGCAAGACCATAGGAGTATTCATTTTAGGAAAGATCCCTGCTATTAACATACTTTTCCTGTTATTATTAAACACATATAGCAATCACTAGATAATAGCCCAGATCTTTGGAGCAGATCTCTACAAATCTATGATGATATACTGTCTTGTAGTGATGCTATATAGACAAATAGGTGGCTTCCTAAGTCTTAAAAATGATCCTATAAGAACTCCTAAAATTATATCAGTGATTATTAAGCTCTTTTATAATGGAACTGCTATTAGGTCCTTTTCTAGTCAAAACTCCAGTGAGAACTCTGTTGTCTCCCATGTGTCACCAGTGAATTGCTCTTAGATAGTAACCAAACTTTCTCCTACTCAGAACATATTCCAAGAGGTTGTAAAACAATTAACTAAAAGTCATAAAAAAGGAACTAACAATTTATTATTATAGTTGCTAGGACAGAAGATAAAATATTGACTTGACTCATCTATACACAACTTCACTAATAGCTTAGTTATGGTTTTAAACCTTCAGTGAACCTGTGGAGCTGGGACAGGTGATGGATGTTTAGCCAGATAATTACTCCTAATGGATATGCAGGTAAACATTCTCTGTGGTAAACTTCCATTCCAATTTATGATTTGGTTTTTTATGTGAACTTAGGATGAACCTTGTAACATGTGGTCATGTATTCTGAAAGATGTATATGAACTGAGGACAGAGAGAAGAGAGTAAAATTTTCCCCCTTAGGAGAATATTTTTGTCTTTCTCTGCTTAGAGTGGAAGTTTTTCCCTTTCCCCACTTAGAAGAATCCTCCACCCTGCCCCCTGCCTTGCCTATGGTCTTTCCCCATCCCTTAGATAGCTTTCATGGAAACTTTTTTACCACAATTTAGTAATAAACTATAGTCACTTTTCAAAGTGTTTCTTTTTCTTCCAGTGACTTAGGACTAGCCAAGTTGGGGTCTGCAGAGATAGAACAAAGGCCACACTGCTTAATCCCCTGATGTTAGGATACAGCTGTCAATCGCCTAAACCAGCAGCCTTTGCCCTCAGAAAGAGCAAGAAAGTTTTTAGACCTTTTTGGAAGTTAACATCAGCATTTCAGAATAGTTAGAGACAATAAGCCACACCAGAGTCCTGCTCTATGCCCTCCCCCCACTCCTCACCACTACCCTCTTCAGGCTTGGAGGCTCCCCGGAAGATGAGCGCCCCCCCAAGTGGCAAAGGGGGGAGGGAGAAGTGGGGGTTTGCAGAGGGAAAACAGTGATGGCAACATCATTCGAAATGTAAAAAATTAATAAAAATAATAAACAATAGCAACAGAACAAAAACAAACAAAAAAGAGGAAGAAAAGTAAATTACAGGAAAACTAATTAACAAACATTGTTAAACTGTTTTCATTCCTACTTTAAGACAAAGTGGTAAAATGTTACCTTTTCTAGCATGAGAATCAACACTTCAACCTTACCTCCTGTGTGGTCTTATTTCCTTAAGCTTTCAGCACACTTGCAAAGTGTGAAGTGGTTTCACAGTATCTCTTCCAAATGTGATGACAGATTTCAAATAAAATGCAATTCATATATATATATATATATATATATATATATATATATATATATATGTTCAGGCAATGTGTCATTGGGAGTCACTATTTTTTAGTACATTATGCTTTGAATTTCTTCATTTCACCTGCAGTGAAACTGGTGTTTTTATTTAATTTTCCATCATGTTTTAAATTGACAACCTGTAAATGTTTATTAAAAGATGCTGTCTCATACACGCACATATTAAAAAAAAGGTAAAAACTGAATAACTCAAGATCCACCTATCATAATGTCTCTTGAAGCAGAAACCTAGAAAAGTAACACTCTTAAGCAGTTTTCTAGTATGTAACACATCTGTACTAATATAATCAGTTCATAGATGGTTTGAATTTATTCCTGTCTGGCTAAAACTCAGTACTACCCACTGTAATCTTACTTCTCCCTGAATTTAACAGTTTAGATTAATATCCCATGGCATTTGTCCCTATCTTGTTTGACATAGCTCAATTCCTCCAGTTGAAGATAAGATTGTTAGATATTTTTATGTTTTAATATTATTCCATTATTTATAGTACTATATTTTCCTTATTCTCGCTTCCATTCATACCCATTTACTTAGGTAATTTTGTCTTTTCTGACTAATATTACTATGGACAGGAAGTGAAGATGATTGTTTGATATGCAGATTTGATTTAATTTCATGAACAGCTACCCATAGAAGAAATTTCTGGATCACATGGTAGTTTTACGTTAGATTTTTTTTCGTAAGGGCTGCACCAAATTACATTTACACCAATAATGCACAAAGACTCTTTTGTTTGATTTTTTTTCTTAAGATTTTAACTTTTGTTTATGTGTCTGTGTGGGAATGTATTCCACATGGCTATAGTGCCCATGGAGACCATATGACAGTAACAGGTCTTCTGCGGCCTGGCTTGTTGCTTGCTATGTCATCTGGCTGCTCAGGTCCTCAGGAAGAACACCCAGTTCTCTTACCCACTAAGCCGTCTCTCCAGGCGCTGGATTCCCTTTGGCCCACATTCTCACCAACAGTTCTACTGTGTCTTTCCTGATGTGTGTCAGTGATCTGAAGGGCCTGGTGGGTAAGACATGCTGAACATGTTTCCACCATTTGCTGGACACGTGCATACTTTTCGGAGGTAGTAATAGGCTTTCCATTATCTTTGCCATTTATAAGACCAGGTTATTTGTTTTCTTGTTGTCCAGTTGTTTCAAACACCAATTTATTCTGGACATGATCCTCACATCTGTTTCCAGAATGTTCCTTCCTGTTCCACGGGCAGACTTTTGCTCTGCTGGCTGTGCTCTGTGAAAGTGAATGTGCCTCACTGTTTTTTATGTATTTACACTGACTTTTGCTCCTGTCCTATGTAAAGATATGGATTATTTTTATGCCCATGTATTTTAACTTAGAATTTCTATTAGTGGGAATTAATCTCATCGGTATAACATAAGAATACCGCAAGGCTTTTGGAACAGAACAGATAATGTTTTCCCCTTATGGTAATGCATGTCACCCCCAAACAGTGAGATTCCTGCCTGGGGGATTCATTATATTGATGTTGTGGAAAGTACCACAATTCTGTTCCAGGAGGCTCAAGACTGCTGTATGTCCAGCTTGCAAGGATCTGCTGCCTCTTTGGACATCCATGGGCACCAGCACACATGGCATACACTCAAACAGCCACATATAAATATAATTAAAATCTATAAGCAATAAGGAGACAGTCATGTTTCATAATTACATGTCTCATAAGTCATGTTTTCTACACTACATATTTGACAGGAAGAAAAGGTAAATCGGTGAATGATCACCGTCGAATGGCCTTTATCTATGTACATATACATACCAATGTATATTTGAATGTTAGCATGTTAGCTTTTCATTTCTCTATTTAATTTTATTGTTGACATATAATATAATATAGTATAATAACATTTCTACCTTCCCTCTCTTTCTTCCATCTCCTATGTCTCTTCTTGCTATCTTTCAAACTAATGGCCACTTTTAAAAAAGTAGTTTGCTTTAGAAAATTGTAGCTTTTTACTATTTGGTAATAGTCTTGCATTCTTTATACCAAGTATCTAAATGTGCTTGTTTTGTTTCATTCTTGGTGTTTGTTCATTTCAGCTTCTGTTCACAAGGTAATTCACCTTCAGGCCATGGGTCACCTTTGTTCTCTTACATATTCAGCTTTAAACAAAAAGTAAAAGTGGAAAGATCCAGCATATTAAAGCTTCAGCTGTAAGTAAAGCAAGTATTTCTGGGTGACAGGTGCCACAGTTTCTTGCTTTGAAACAAACCATCACAGTCATGTGGAATCCCTTCCTCAGCTGAGGTCCTTTTGCCCTTCCTCTGGGGACAAAGGGGTCTTGGCAGCTTAGGGAATCTGGCGCGACACAGCCACAGAGGATGAGCAGCGAAGAAAGAAATCTTCCAGCTTGTATTTTAAGAAGCATACTGCTCTACAAAATGTAAGAATATATGCATATGAAGAGACCTCTTTAAAATAAAGTATTTGTCAGACAAGAACACCCAAGATAACATAACATAAGACCATAATCTGCGAGCATCTACAAAAGGGTACTAATAATATCCAATCTTTCATTCCTTAACTAATCCCCAAATTGAGTTTGAACCAATAGCAATTTTCAAAATGCTGTGATGAAACAAAGAAAACTAAGAGTTATAAACATGTTTGTTTGTTTGGTTGCTTTAGAAATTAATACCAAGGGGAGGAGTTTTTGTTTAATTTGGTAAAGTATTGGCTGTGAAATCAGGAGGACGTGTCTTCAATTTGCTACAACCCACTTAAAACGCCTGTGTGGTCTCACACATACATGCAAACCCAGCACTGTGGGGCTGGACAGACACACACAAGCACACACACACACACACACACACACACACACACACACACACACGCACCATGTGGGGAGGTGGGAAAGAGGGAGTGGAGAGAGAGAGAACAAAAAAAAGACGCATATATGTGCAGGAGTAAACTCAATAAGATACAAAGGAATATATCGATAATTTGTCACAGTTGGTAGGAATAAAGTACAATTCTAGCTATATCTCCTAATGCCTTCTGAAATAGTTTTCAATGAGAACACTCAATACAAAAAAAACTTTAGAAAAGTATTATTTCTTTAATACTGAGAGGGGGAAGAGCCTCTACAATGAATAATCTTTTGTTAGCCCAGACTTCAGTATGACAACATAACTTTCAACTCCTACTCCATGCCTAATGAATGAGCCAGAGAAACTCTTCCAGAAGTCCTCCAAACCCACAGTCTTCTGTGATCTCCACTGACAACTGCACAGTAAGGACCACTAGTCCTCAAGTCTGTTGGGACTGGGGTCGTCCCTTTCTAGGTGTCCTCAGCTCAGAGCAAAGGGGAGTTCAAAGCTGGATCTTCTGATTTTCAAATGCTGTTCACAGCAGTCCTTCAGCTGCAGGCTGATGACCACTCAACAGAAAATATCCCATTTCTACATGTCTACTGTGCATTTGGTGAGACATGACTGTCCTATATTGCTACTTTTTGCATGTTTTCTTCGGGGATTTTGAGCTTATTCACAATGTGGATTCAAAGACTTTCTGTAGCATGTCTACTCCTTGGGAATCCCGGGAAATGTTCCAATATTTCTGTTACTTTTTTTTCTTAATTCATGTGAATACATTTTACTTTGGTTTATTAAGTGTGGCTTATGCTTTGTTTAAGCAGCACGTTTTAATATGATAAATATGACAGCACTATATTCAGAGATTAGCTCTTTCTAGAAGTTATTGCTGTTGGTTATTGGTTGCTTGTTTAGTGGCTTCCCTTTGTTTCAGTTTCATTATCATTTGAGAAATGTACCCATGGGTATAATGTGGTTTGATCAGACCTATCCCCAGTGCCTCTTCTATCAATCACTTTCCATCCAAATTTTACATATGTAATCTCTATCTGTCTGTCTGTCTGTCTCTCTGTTTCTCTGTCTCTGCATCTCCCTCTTTCTCTGCCTCTCTTTCTCCCTCTTTCTGTTTCTGTTTTTAAATTAATTTAGTCTATTTAGTGTAGATCTACAACCAAACAGTGCTCTGGACATGTGCAGGGCTGTTGCACACATGAATTCACAGCATCTGTGACTACAGTCACAACGCAGCAGAATCTCAAGCAAGCCAAAATCCTGGCATGAATGGTAAAGGAACTCCTGGAATACCATCCTAGCTGAGATAATCTTGGCAGCTGTGGTTTCTTAAGGACTTTTGGCTGGGAAAATCATAGGTCTCAATAGAAAAGCAACTCCTATTGTTTTACTAGATGGGTATGATGTGTGTGTCTGTCAAACTGCCTTTTAATGTTTATGTTTACATCTATAGTTACCCCATTGTTTTCAGCCTCAACTCATAACCACTGGTGAAGTCCCTTTTAACAGGTAACTGTTGCTACCGCACATGGCCTAATTGAAGCCATAAGTGGACATCTGTAGTTACCCCCTCCAAAGCTCAGGGGTCATTGCTAAACAAAGGGCTAGAAGAAAGTAGGAGCTGGAGGAAAGACTAGGGTGCTGCATACCAGCTTTTGTGAGCCATCATACATGCTGGGATTCTGGCTTCAGTGATACAGTGGTCTCTGGGTAACTTCTGTTCCTGTAAGTAACATTAATAAAACTCATTGGCTCATCAAGTTGGTTTTGGTGGTATCTGTACTTTGCTCTGTCCTGGGCTTCCTATCTAGCATGAGTAGATATGTATGGACCATCTCCCCGGAAGCCTTGTCATGCAACAGGAAGTCACCAGATAGATCAGAAACATAGTTATACAAGAAGAAGAATCATATTATTTTCTCTATCTCTACAAGAACATGCCACAAATATAAGCTGCTTTGTCACAGTCACTGCTGCTCTGCAGGTACAGGAGAGAAAAAACAAAAACTTGAAGATACCCCAGCACTTAAATTCAGCAACTTCAATTTAAAATAACATTTAAGGGGTATTATAAGCTACTGTCATGATTTCAGAGTTCTGATAATTAATTCTGATATTTTGGGGAGTTCTTTGTTTGCTTTCATAGGGGGTAAGCCCTGGAGTTCCCCCATGAAGACGCTTTTGGTGAAGTTATTCTTCCTTAAAGCTTTCTATTTGATTACTCTGAGATATTATTTATTTTATATGTATGGGTGCCTGCCTAAATGCATGTCTGTGCATCACATGCATACAGGGCCCACAAAGGCCAGTAAAAGTTGATGGATCTCTGGAACTAGAGTTACAGAAAGACTGTGAGTTAATCTCTCAGTACTGGGAATCGAACTCCCAGGTCCTCTGAAAGGGCACTCTTAATGCTATGCCATCTCTCCAGAACCTATAATCTGATATTTTAATTAATCTCTTCTTAGTGACGTTTTCCCAACATGGTAAAGATTTATTCCAAACTGCTTCACTATGTAGAAACCAACTAAATAGAAGACTTAACTCCTTCCTCAACTTAACTAGCACCTTAATTCCTATCCATAACAATGCTTTTCTGGGGAAAAGCAACTAGCAAAACAACATCATCAAAAATAAAACACACAAAACAACAACAGAACAATAACTGGTATTGAGTGCCTTGAAGACCTTATTAATCATTTAGATGGAACTGATTTTTTCTATTCACATTGGTAAAAGACATTTACTTAGTAGTGACTATAATCAACAAGTATACAATTCATTTTTATTAATTTTGAGTTTCATGCATGAACACTGAATCTATATGCTCCTGCCCTCCTTCTCCCTTCAGCCCCTCAGTCGCCCTCTGAAATTTATGAATTAATCAATTTTAAAGTATATTTAGTGTGTTTCTCCATGTGTCTGTGCATACACATATGATATGTTTGTTTCTATGCACATGCCCCGGTGTATGTATGTGTGCAGAGGTCAGAGGACAACTTTGAAGAATCAGGTCTGGGTACTGTGCAGGCAGTGCTTTTACCCAGCGGGTCATCTCAGGGGTCCTTAACTGAAAGAGTTTTGATGGCAATCATTTTCAAGGCAAGCATCACCAACTACTCATAAAACCACAAAATTAATGATCTAAGTAAGCATCTGGGTAGATAGGAAGTCTAGCTATCGGGAGCATGAACACAGATCTCTTTTTGCAATATCAAAGACATCAATTTCCACTTTAATTACGTGAAGCAAATGATCTAATTTTATGACTTCACATCTTCCTGTCTTTGAAATAATTATAACATTTGTAATAGTTTTTTGAGCCAGGCACTGATTTAAGTGCTTTACATATATTAACTTACTTAAACTTCACATCAATCCGAAAAGTGAACCAAAACATGAATAAAAAATAAAGGAAAAAAAGCTGTTAATAAATAACCTTGACGATGCTCCTCCCCCCGCCCCGCCCCACTTTCTCCTGAGGACTGAGCTGAGAAAGGGAGCTGAGGTAGGCAGCAGGGTTCAGACAGCCACTGGGAGTATGGAGAGAGTGACCCCTGGAGACTGCAACGAGACAAACCTACTCTATTTTTTCAGGGATGGGATGTGCAAGGACTTTTGTAAGCGTGGAAAGGGCTAAGTGGTCATAACATAATACCTAATTATCATGCAGCTGAGAAGGTTGATTAGTCATAAGACAGTACCTGTCCCGCGCAACCGTCTCCCAGCAAGAACGACGCGGCACATGAAATAGGATTCTTCTGCGGTAAAGCTTTAATGCTCTCGAGAGGCAGAGCATAAGCTTGCAACACGTGAAGACAAAAACCCCGAACTATCTAGCCCATCCCCTTATAAAGGGATCAGTCCTCGCCTTGGATGTGGAGCCCCCTGATTGGTTGAAACTCATCAGGCCCTATGACGCCACGGGAGAGGCAGGACTCAAGAAGTGGAAAGTTACCCAGAGCGTGCGCACATGACTTGTTTACTGCTAACTCCAGCTGGATGTCAGCGCCATCTTGTAATGGAGAATGTGCAGGCAGCGCCCCACAAGTACCTAATGATCATCCGGGTAGGAAGCCTGAGTGTGGAATGTATGCATTGAGTTAGGCAACTTTGGAGGGAGCTCTATACAAGGTCACTTTTCAGACAAGGCCAGCCACCTGTGTTCAGGAACACTCTCCTGACAAACAAGGCGGAGACAGGGAAGCCCCACTGAGAAAGGAAATCCCCCATTGTGCACCGAGCTCAAAGAGCCATCCAGTCATGGAGGACTTCTACTTTAACAGCAAAGTTACCCAACACTTGACTGTGTTACGAAGGTAATGACAAAGTCAAAAATCAACCCGAAATTTTCCTGAGATGATCTGCATGCTGTAACAGCTACTTATGGGATGATACACATCTTTTATATATATATATATATATATATATATATATATATATATATATATATATATATATATATATATATTTCCCCCCCCCCCCAGAGGACTGCCTCTGCATCAGTGAAGGGGAGATGCTTGGGCTGGTGAAGGCTTGATGCCTCAGAGAAGGGGGATGCTAGAGGGGTGAGGCGGGAGTCGGGGCCACCCTCTTAGAGGCAAAGGGAAGGGGATGGGGTGGGAGTTCATGGAAAGGAGACCAAGAAGGGGAATAACATTTGAAATGTAAAAGAAAAAAGTACAATGATTAACAATTTTTTAAATTTCCTTTCTAATGCGTATTTCTCTGTGAACATGTACATGTAGAATCTAGAAGAGGAAGTTGCATATGAAAGACTTATAGTTGCTGGGCGTTCTGAGCCTTCTGAACTAGGTGCTTGGAGCGAAACTCCTGCCCTCTGCATGAGAAGTGAGTTCTCATTACATGTAAGCCGTGATATCCATTATTTAGAATTATTTTGAGGATTATTTTAGGTGTGGCGAGCACAAAAAGGAAGTACATTATGTTCCAAAGCATAAACTCTTAAGACTGAAGAATAACAGATATCCAGTGTCCAGTGGGCCCCTTCCAGCCCATGGTGATTTCACAGAGTAGATCTGGTTAGTAATCAAGTACTGATAAAAAAACAAAACACAAAACCTTTGTTTTCTTTCTTACCATGTGTATTCTGGATCCTTCTTCCTGAGAGGCTAGTTTACAGCTGAAGTACTAACTTTGTTTAATGATTACTTTGGCCTTATATCAATATACCAAATACTCAATATTGGAGTTTTGCTGTCAGATGGTCTCTAACTACTTAACTCAGGCCTGTGTAAAGATGTAAGTAGTGTTCTTCTGTTGTAGCAAAAGTTGAGTTGTCACAAAACTATACTGGGGAAAGTAAAACATTCCATGTGGTAACTAGAACCCACTAAATCACTAGAAGACAGGCAGGTAAGACATTATACTCCAATTAATAATTATGATACAACCTATGAATATATTCTGTTCTGTTTTCTGTTAGAGTCTTTCTATGATGCCATTTTGTGAAGTAACACTTATGGTGATATGGATACTTTAGTGGATTGGTCACTTTAAAATACCACAGTCCACTATAGATTAGACCATAGAAAGTAGAGGAAAAGAAAGAAAGAGAGAGATGTAACAGTATTAAATCTGTATGTCACTAGAGTAAGTTGATGTTAATCTAAATCTGATTCTGATGCCAACATATATACATATACAATATACATATATATGATTATATAAGCATATATATAGCAGTAATCAAGGAATAACAAAATTAAACATTTGAGATGAAAAATTTAGGTACATGGTGAACTGCATCAAAACTATATTAAACTGGATGGATGGAACAATCCAACCACAAAGTAAGCATTACCAAACTGGATTTCAAAATATTGTCCCAACTATATATTGTTTCAGGAAATGAGCTTTGCACTCAAATACAAATAAAGGGGAATAAAGTATTATTAATCAGATGAGCTCCCTTAGGAAGTTTTAGTGTACATATTGCTATAAAACTAAAATAGTCATTAAACAAAACTAGTACTTCAGGTGTAAGCTAACGTCTCAGAAAGGACCCAGAGCGTAAATGATAAATACATGTTCATTAGAATCCAAGAGAAAGAAAAGTGAGCACGAGCCATTCAGTGACAATTGTTAGCAAACCCAAGATCGTCTTTATATTTGATTATTTAATTTTATGAATATAGATGTCTGCCCACATGTATGTTAATGCCTGCCTGGTGCCCATGGAGAACACCCTGGGAACTGGAGCTAATGATAGTTGTGAGCTTCCATGTGGATGCTGGATATCAACCCAGATCTGCAATAACCAGGATTCTTAATGACTGGGCCATCCTCCAGCCCCAGAATTTCATTCTTTAATCATACAATAAGTGAAGCAACAGGTTCACAAGGAAACATTAGGACAGAACTAACAGGAAACCATATGTGTTCTTTTCAAGTACAGTGGGGATCTGTCTTAGCATAGACAGTTACACTAAGCTGCAAACACACATCAGTGTATTTGATACAATACAATAAGCAAATTGTTTTCTTATCATAATCAAATGAAAATAAAATAAACTCAGAAATGCAAAGCCATGTGAAAATTAAGCAAATCACTGACAAACAACAAATGTCTCAAAAAGAAATTACATATGTGAAAATAATTTATACATATATAAATGAATATATATACATATATATGTATATATGAAAATATTTTAAGATGCAAACTCATCTTACTTCATTTTCTTAAGACTCCAACTGCATCATGGGGTCTTTCATACAGCCCTAATTACCATCTAAGAGTTCAACATCTAAATACTAGCAATGTACAAACCAAGAAATTTGCTTTACAGAACTGAAGAAGACCTTATCCAGGTTATAGCACCTGGGTTCTCAAGCCTTTAGACACAGACTAAATTATGCCAGGAACTTTCATGGTGGACCTCCCTATCAAGTGATTGAATAAATAGTTCTTTGTTCCTAATTTCTTCCCGCTGTACATCCCTACTTCTCTTCTTTCTACTTACTGTGTGTGTGTGTGTGTGTGTGTGTGTGTGTGTGTGTCTTTCTGCTCCCACTAATGCAACAATATACTAAAAAGAACACAAAGACAATGCAAGATTTATTTTTATAATGCAAAATTAGCTTAGTCTATAAATTTAATTAACAAGGGATGTCAATATAATAAGCATCAAGTCACAGGATCATTTCAAAAGAGACCGAAAATATATTTGACAAGTACCTAACACCTTTCACAATGATAGCTTGCTTGTGTTTTGACTGAGAATAGGCCTCATTGGCTCCCCGTGGTTGAATGTTTCCTAATGAGTTAGAATTGGTGGCTGTGGCCTTGTTAGAGGAAGTATGTCACTGGAAAGGGGCTTTGAGGTCTCAAAAGTCTATGGCAGGGTGCCCTTACCCATCTAACCCTCTCACCTACTGCTCAGTGCCATCCCTGCTTCCTCAGATCATTGACTAACCCCCTAAAAGTAAGCAAACCTGTAAGCAAACCCCTACTTAGATGCTTCCTTTGATCAGGAGAGTCTTGGTGATGGTGTCTTTTTCACAGCAATGAAACAGAAACTGAGACAGATGCCGGTAAAGGGAACGAGACAGAACTGACAGGTTTGGCTGCTCTCTTCGTTGGAAGAATATCAAAGACTGTAGGATTTTGGACTAGAAACGCAGTTGAACAATTTAAGTGAAGTGTGATGGGCCATTTTAGCTGGAGCATGGAAGGCAGTATTGCTGAGAGAAATGTGAACTGTGCGGGTCCAGCTCAAAAGGTGTCAAAGGGAAGAATATTAGCAGCCAATATAAAGACCATTCTTGTAATAGTTTAGTGAGGAATGAAGCTGCAATTTACCCTTATCCGAAAAACCTTCCTGAGGCTCAGCTGAAGAGTTTGAGAGTAATGTTATTAGCAAAGGATATTTTAAGACACTTTTGTTTTGACTTTGTCACTGCGACAAAGAGGAGCAAGCAAGGGCAAAGGAAACAGAAAAGGTACAATCTGAGAAGAAAGAGTGGAAAAGTGGAGCCAAGTCCTGAGTTTAAGCAGATAAATTTAAAGAAGGGTCTGGTATTAAATGGAATTAAGAAAACACTGCCCTCAGGGCATAACCCCACCCAGGTAACCCTGCAGCCCATGAAAGGAAAGGGTAAGAGGGATTTGCTAAACCCAAACAACAGAAAGCTCTTATATAAATGTAGTTCAAGGAGGCAGTCAGCCTATATAGCCCCTGTGGCAGAAAAACATGGCAGCTTGGGCCTTGTGTTTATAGCTTTGGGATCATGAAGGACACAGGAGAAGCTCTATGGGATCTTCCTCTATAGTTAAGGAAAGCTTCCGAGACCAGGATATGGCAAGGGAATTCCGGTTTGGAGACTCAGAGAGGCCACTGCTTGAAGGCAAGAAGGTGTAACATGGATTGCATTGGAGATGCCAAGATCATAGCGATTTCAGAAAAGCAGAATACCCACTAAGAAGAGCTGCAGACTGGCTATGGAAGTAGAGCAAGAGAGAGAACTGTGTTGTAGTCAGCAGAGCTGGAAAGATCTGGAATGCTTTGACATCACACCAGACACAGAATTTGGAGTTTTTCTTGGTGGTTCTTTTCAGTCTTGCTTTGGTCCATTGTCCCCTAACCACTCCCTTTATTTTTCCCTCTTGGGACTGTAATATATATTTTGTGCCATTCTATGTTGGAAGTATGTAATTTGCCTTTCGATTTTTACAGGGGACTGGAGTTAAGAGGTTGCCTTGAGTCTCGGGAGAGACTTTGGGCTTTAACAGAGTGAAAGACTCTAAGGAGCTTTGACATTGAGACAGAACACATTTTGCATTATGTTGTGGCTACACGCCTATGGGGCGAAGGAGTGGCGTGTGCTGGTTTACGTGTGAGTGAGAATGGCCCCATAGGTTTATATATTTGAATGCTGGTCACCCCCTTCTCCCACCCACACACAGTTAGTGGAGCTTTTGGGGAGAGATTAGTAAGTGTAGCCTGGCTGGAAGATGTGTGGTCTTATTGAAGGAGGTATGCCACTAGGAATGAATTTCAGGTGCCAAAAGCCCCCTCGTGGAATGGCTTTTTCTCTTCCAGAGGCTTAGAGATCACCATGTAAAATTCTCAGCTACGGCTCCAGCACAATGTCTATCTGCTTCCTGCCATAATGACAATGGAATAACCACCTAAATCTTCAAGCAAAGCCCCAGATAGATGCTTTTCTTTATACTAGTCTCCTGATCAGTGTCTCTTCACAGCAATAGAACAGAAACTAAGACAAATAACTTCCAGCATGGCAAAGTACAAACATAATTAGGGTTATATAATAATATATTAAATATATAATATAAAGTTTAGGTTTCTATTTAATATATATATAACATTTATATATATTATTTATGACACACACAAACACAAACATGCACATACACACACACACAGATATATATATATATATATATATATATATATATATATATATAAAATGTATATATCATTGTAATAAAGGTGCCCATAATTAGGGATGAGAGAGATGACACAGAAGTGAAGAGTGGTTTTTCCTCTTCCAGAAGTTCTACTTCTACCACACATTTGTACTTCTGCAGTTCACAACCATCTGTGACTACAGTTTCAGAGGATCCTATGCTGTCATCTGACCTCATAAGGCACTCGCACTCATGCACATATATACAGGCATAATGCGTGTAAGGACATACATAGCTAACCATACATCTTAATGGGCAATAATAGTCACTTCTTCCTGTATATAACCAAGAAATGATAATAAAGCTCAAGAAGAAGGAAGACCAAGATGTGGATGCTTCATTGCTTCTTAGAAGGGGAAACAAAATGCTCACAGGAGGAAATACAGGGACAAATAGAGTAGGAGGGACTGAAGGAAAGATCATCCAGAGACCACCTCACCTGGGGATCCATCCCACATGCAGCCACCAAACCTAGTCACTATTGCTGATGCCAAGAAGGGCTTGCTGACAGGCCTAATATGGATGTCTCTTCAGAGGCTCTGCCAGAGCCATACTAATACACATGAGAATGTTTGCAGCTACCCATCAGACTGAACACAGAGACCCCAAAGGAAGAATTAGAGAAAGGACTGAAGGAACTGAAGGAGTTTTCAACCCATGGGAAGAACAGCAATATCAACCAACCAGACTCCCAGAGCTCCCGGGGATTAAACCAGCAACCAATGAGTATTCATGGAGGGAACCATGGCCTCAGCTGCATATGTAGCAGAGAATGACATTGTCTGGCATCAATAGGAGAAGAAGCCCTTGGTCCTATGAAGGCTCTTATCCCCAGTGTAGGGGAAAACCATGGGGGTAAGGTTGAAATGGGTAGGTGGAAGGGGGTGCATTCCTATAGAAACAGGGGGAGGGGTATGGGAGAGAAGGGAACCAGGAAAGGGGATAACAATTGAAATGTGAATACATAAAATATTCAAATGAACAAAAGAAAAAAAAAGAATCAACTATCTCTCACTCTTGAATATTTGTGTTTTAATAAACTTTAGATTAAGACATGTAATCATACACATACACATATACACACACATTCCTTCATTCTACCAGTTGAAATTATCTGTCAGAACACTCCAATGATATTTACCTACTTTTGTGCCCACATTTTGACAATTAAATGCCAAATACAGAAGCAAGGACTCTTGTGACAAATGGCTGAATTCTACATTTTGTGAGAAGAAAAGTCATGTGATCAAAAAATAGACCTGTGTTTCTAACAAGAAATCTAGAATTTACCTTGTCAGTGTGTCTCCTAGTAAGCATATTAAAGATTGTTCCATCTACAAACTGAGAAACAGGAAAGTAATAAAATACTACCCATTTGTTAAGGTATATGATTCCAACATACTATAGATAAAGAAAAACAAGTCAATATATTTTTGAGTAAATACTAATAGAATTAGGAAATTTTAGTTTGACAATCATAGAGAGTAATGATTTATTCAGATGGTTGAATGCTAAGACAGTGAGTGGAATTTTTATGAAGAATGGGATATTTGCATGTTCTCATGGTACCTCTGCCAAACTGTGTATTAGTTATGAGGAGAAAAAATTAAATTGGCTGAGGAGAAACATGCCATTGAATTACAGAAATTAAGACTTTCAATATTAAACATCTAGTTGAATTTTGTCAAAGGGATGCTCACTTGTACGACTTTGCTACCAAATGCCTAATAGACCTAGGTAATTTTATATGTGAGTCTTACCAAAGAATTATCCCTGAATTAAATGGAGATATTTCCATGCAGTTGTTTTATAATCTGAACTTGGCAAGGTGCTTTTTTGTCTCTACCAGCTTTCCTCTGAACAACATTTTTACCCTTAAGTTTTTTTTTAATTACTTTCAAGTAATAATTACATTTTCTTTTAAATGCTCACAATAGATTTAATTCACAAACAAATCTTGCAAGTTCATACTTTCTCTCAGAACATAAAAAAAAATTAGAGTGATTTCTCACTGGTATTTTTTTTTTTCAGTTTGAAGGATTTGGGGTTTGTTTGGGTTTTCATTACTGGTGACTGAATCCAGAACTTACTTGTGCTAAGTAAACACTGACCTAGAATATTAGCCTTCTCTTCACTGTTTATTTTGACACAGGGCCCACTAAAAAGCCCATTGACTTTGAGCTGTACCATAGGTAGGCCTTGAACTTGAAACTTTCCTGGGTTCATCTACATGGTGGTTCTAGTTACAGTTCTCCATCACAGATCTAGCAGTAGTTGGTCTTTTAATCTTGGTCTGAATCCATTTAGAATTAGAATCTCTGGAACACCAAACACATCTGTTTTCTTGTTGCTTTACTTTATCCCTTTCAAATTATGAAGGCCATGTACCTGGACAATAGACCATTGGTCTCCCACAGGCTTTGCTGTATATAGAACCTCATCTGTGTGGGCCAAGTTGATAACTGTTGCCCTGGTAACTTCTCAGGGATGGGAAGATTGCTTTTGCAGAAAGGGTGACCTCTTCACTGAGGCCCAAGGGTGTAACAGAAGTGGAGCTTGACATCTACCTTCATTTATGTTCCTCTCCTCTGCCACCCTAAACTGTAAACTAAAGGCACCCGTGCATTACCTCATCTGGAAACAAGAGGATATGGATGTGGAAGGGAACAGGAGCAGAAAAACAAAAGGGGTTGTGGGAGGAAGACTGTGGAGAAAGAGTGAGGAGAATGAGGAAAGTGTGAAGACAAATGAAGAACAATATATAAATATATATATACATATACATACATATATAAATATATACTTATATACACATATACATCATGTACATATACATCATATACATATACACATACACACACATACATATACATATACGTATGGCATGATGGCATACACATACACTATCAACATCTGGGCATAAAAACAGAAGTTCAAGGCCATCCCATGATCCATATTGAAGCATTGTCTAAAAAGATGAACACAGGGGCTGGAGAGATGGCTCAGTGGTTAGGAGCACTGACTGCTCTTCCAGAGGTCCTGAGTTCAATTCCCAGCAACCACATGGTGGCTCACAACCATCTGTAATGGGATCTGATGACCTCTTCTGGTGTGTCTGAAGTCAGATACAGTGTACTTACATATAATAAATAAGTAAATATTTTTAAAAAAAGGATGAACACAGAAGCAGATGTTGCCCAGGAACTTAAAGGATCTGCCTCTTCTTGGAAAGGACATGAGGAAGAGAGATACCCCTTTCATCTTTATTCTTCCTCTTCCCATCGCCTGTGTGTTGTGGTTCTCGGGCCCAGAGCTGGAACCCTCTCAACCTTCCCACTGCTCCATGCTTGCAGTGGGAAAGGCTCTGCTTTCTCCCATCACCCTGTCCCTTCAGTTACAGTTCACAAACAACAACTGAATCAAATGTTTCCTTACTCACAGGTGATTTGATTCATTGATCTATTCATTAACAGTCATCTGCTTTCTCCAGTACTTAAAGGTATTACCTAATTGTACCTTCATTTTTAATGTTCAGTTAAGAATCTGAAGTGAAAAATTATCACTGTCTCCTCTTGAATTTCTTTGCCTGCACTATTCATAAAAGCCGGAAATTAGAAACAACCTAGACAGCTGTTGTTGCAGTAAATATTAAAAAATAACAAACGGTTTATCTCTTTCCGTGGAACCACAGAATTGTTTCAATCCAATCTAAGATGCCTTGAATCCAATACCAGAGACTTCTGAAAACCATTAAAAGTAAAAGTAAAAAAAAAAATCACAAGCGTTATTTTGCCTGTCTTCCTTCAATAACACAAGCCAGGCTAGTTTTCTGCACTAATGTGACAGAAGGCACCTCAGATATGATGTCTATTGAAAGTGGATATCATTTTGTGTGTGTGTGTGTGTGTGTGTGTGTGTGTGTGTGTGTGTGTGTGTGTGTGTGTGAATTATGTTTAGTAAACAAAACAGAGGCAGAGATGTAAAAACATTTTAAGTAAAATATAGTTGCGTCACTTGACACTTCCTTTCCCCAATTTTTCCCTTCCCCACACCCTCTTTCAGCTTTATAGTCTATCATCATCATCATCATCATCATCAGTGGTTTGGTGTGCACATGCATGTGAAAGATTAGTCCTCTTATGTTGTTTATATATGTGTGATTTCAGGGCATAGTGCTTTGTATAGAATAACTAGTTAAGGGCTTCATCCCCAGGAGGAGCTAATTCTCTCTCTCTCTCTCTCTCTCTCTCTCTCTCTCTCTCTCTCTCTCTCTCTCTCTCTCTCTCTCTCTCTCTCTTTGCCAGTCATTAGTTAGTTGTCTGTGTTCTCTGTCCAGACATTTTTTTAAATATATTAAAATAATTCAACAGACACTGAACCTGCTTCAATTTCCTACACATTTTGTGGTCAGAAAGCTTAGAAGTGAGTTTCAATTCCAAACTCACCGAGAGGTCCTTGGCAAATGATACTTAAGATCAGTTATGATGACTTAGCTTTCTTCAAACCTCCCCAGTGAAACTCATAGAACTCAGTTACAAAGAACTACATTTCTTTGTAATGTAAAGTTTTGTGTGTGTGTGTGTGTGTGTTTTTTTAAAAGGTCCCAAGGAGTTACAACTGTAAATGAAAAGCCCTGACAAGAAGCTGTGCCTGCCAAGACAGGTGGCTGTTCTAAAGGACTAGAGCTAGCCCAAGATAACAAGTCTTTGGACCCTGCAGTATTTCAGTCTCTCCACAATTCAAGCATTAAAAAATAGGTAATATCCCTCTATTCACACTGGTAAACAGCGAATCACCATATAAACCAAGAGTTAATTAGTGGGTGGAAGTCATGGAATCTTCCACCCACATACACCTTGAACCTGGATGTATATCTTCACAGTATCATTGCTCAGAAAATCCTTAAAGGAACCTGCTTGCAAGCCCAGCATTTGCACTGATGCAAAAACCAACAGCACTGTGTGCATCCCCACCATGGCTAAGGCATCAAGCAGCACACATTTCACAATGCCCACTCAACCCCAGAAAGCAGTGTGCTAAATGAACTATCAGCAAACATTAACATGTCATTTTGGCGGGCTGAAATACACAAGGTAAATACTTTAAGAATCAGAAAATGTGTCAGATGTCTGGATTGGAAAAAAAAATGAGGAATTCTAATATGGTACTGCTTCTCCAGTTCAAAAAAAAATAAAAATGCTACAGGTATGTGTTTGCTTCAGAACTGTTGCTTTGATTGTGAAATGGTTACTATGGTGTGAATTTTATCTTGATTGATTTATAGGACCTTTGCTAATTCTCTTCTTTTACAGTGTCGTGCATGCATATTATCTGTTCTGGTTACGTTCATTTCAGTCTCCTGCCTCCTCTACACCCCTGCCACCTTCCTTACCTTTGCAACCCCTTTCTCACACTTTCCTCTTCGTGCTTCCTCCTGTGTCCCATGGCCTTTTATAATACAGTCTGGATGACCTTGGGTTCCCTTTTTATTAAATATTCTCTGTATTTATATTTCAGATTTTATTCCCTTTCCCCCAATTTCATCCCCCTCCCCTCCATTACCTCCATGAAGGTGCTCCCTCTCCCAACAACTCTCCCCCACCCCAACAACTTGGCATTCCCCTACACTGAGAAACCGATCTTTCACTAGAACAAAGGCCTCTCCTCCCACTGATGCCAGAGAATGCCATCCTCTGCTGCATATGCACCTGGAGCCATGGGTCTGTCTCTTCATGTGAACTCATTGGTTTGTATTTTAGTCCCTGGGAGCTGTGGTGGGTTTGGTTAACTGATAATTTGGTTCTTCCTATGGGGTTGCAAACCTTTCAGCTTCTTCAGTCCTTTCTCTAGCACTCCCATTGGGATCCCCATGCTCAGTCCGGTGGTTAGCTGCAAGCCTCCTCATCTGTATCAGTATGGCTCTGGCAGAGCCTCTGAGGAGGCATCCATATGAGGTTCCTGCCAGTAAGCACTACTTGGCATCAGCAATAGTGCATCGGTTTAGTGGCTGCATTTGTGATGGATCCCCAGTCGAGGCTGGGTGATTTTTTTCTTCAATCCCTGATCCTCTACTTGTCCCATTATTTCCTCCCATGAGTGTTTTGTTCTCCATTCTAAGAAGGACTGAGGCATCAACCTTCTGCCTTTCTTTTTGAGCTTCTTAATTCCTGTGAGTTGTTTCTTGGGTGTTCTGAGCCTTTTGCTTATCAGTGAGTACATACCATGAGTGTTCTTTTGTGACTGGGTTACCTCCCTCTGGAAGTTCTATCCATTTGCCTAGAAATTTCATGAAGTCATTATTCCTAAGAGCTGAGTAGTACTCCATTGTGTAAACATACCACAATTTCTGTATCCATTACTCTGTTGAAGGGCATCTGTTGAAGGTTCTTTCCAGCTTCTGGCTATTATAAATAAGGCTGCTATGAACATGGTGGAACTACAGAGATCAGCCCTGAAGTCATACAGGTAACTATACAGACTGAGCAGGTTGTGTTTATGTAACTAGAAATATGTGTGTGTGTGTGTGTGTGTGTGTGTGTGTGTGTGTGTGTGTGTGTGTGTGTACGTTCAAAGATATGGGAAAGGCAATTCTCAAATTCATCTGGAAAGGCAAAAAAAAAAAAAAAACAGAGATTAGCAAAAACAATCTTCAACATTAAAGAACAGCTATGGAAATCACTATCCCTGACCTCAAGCTCCACTACAGAGCAATAGTGATAAAATTGTGTGGTGGTAGTACAGAGACACTCAAGTTGATCAGTGAAATAGAACTGAAGACACAGAAATAAGAACACATACTTACACACACTTGATCTTTGACAAAGAAGCCAAAAATATACAATGTGGAAAAAAGCAACTATTAGAGACCATACCTTAGAGATAAAGTCCAAATAGTCATTTATGATGGTTCTCTATTGATATATCTGCAGACAACCCCTCACTGGTAAAGATGGCTTAATGAAGCTAAAGGTGTACAGTAAAAGTAGATTTTTACAACTAGACTATCTACACCAATATTCTTAAGAACTGGTAAGGTCACTCAACTCATGTAGATTCCTGCAACTGCCAAAACCTGGAAATGGCCATCCTCTCTAAAACGTATTCTCTAAAATGTTCAGGCATTTACACAATGGGCTGTGATCCTGTTCCCATGCTCCTCTCTTCAAACCCTTTATCAAATGCCCCTTCCAACTTCATGTCCTGTGTTCCACATCTCAGGCGTTCTACTGATGCTATCAATGTGTACAGTGGCTATGGAGAAGCTCACAGGAAACCTGCTATTGCTCTATCTCCAAAGAAAATATCTACTCACTCCAGCCACAACTAACTACCAAGAGCCCCACAGCTAGCGATAGAAATTTGCACCATTTTAGACTGTTGACCGTCTTGTTGTTGTTCAGCTGTCGTGAGCTCATGAGGACAACAGCTATGGCGTGTCCAGAAGACCCCATTATGCAGCATTTGTCACCACCCTCCAGCTCTTACATTCTGTCCACCCTTTAAGGACTGAATAAACAAAACTATTTACTTACAATCCTCACAATAAGGATAGTGAAAGAAATCGCAATTGCATTCCCAGCACCTCTGTTCTGTCCATCTTCTTCAACCCCGAGCTCTACAGCATAACTAAATTGTCCAAAAATCATCACTGAACAACCTACATACCCACTTCTGGTGCCTGGGATTTTTTTGGGTTGATATAAAGGTGATACATGATTGGACAGTAGAGAAGTTGGTGGAAAACAAGGCTAGGGAAATGGAAGAAGAGAAGAAGAGGGAGAGATTCTGGGAGGAAGGAAGATGGAGGCAGATGTGTATGTTTTTTGCAGTGCATCTCTCCATAAATAAGGTTCTTATGAATGTTTTATAAGGGATAGAATTGTACAAGATCATCTGACTTATCTAGATTGGCAAATATACTAATTGGATCAGAGTAGTTTGGTGTGTTTAAACTTAATTGAATTTAAAGGGTGTAGTGGAAGAATGCATCAAGGCCACCACAGAGTTGGGATGTGTGGTCTAAGGCTTGGCAACAACAACCCAAGGGGAAGTAAGTGAAAATGACATGCTGGGGCAGTCATTAGTACCTGCATCAGAAGCAGCAAGGGCAGGAGGAGTGAGTCACCTGGGAAGGGAACCACGTAGAGAGTGCAGACCGTGTGACAGAGGTCTGAACAACTTGTTTTACCTAACACATTGGAAAATACTTTGACTTCGGTTTTGTATGCCAACCAGTCAGAGTAGCCTGTACTCATCAAGAATCAAAAGAATTTTCTCAGTGATCCATATTCATATTTTATCATCAGAGCTTGAACGAAAAAGTAATGTTTGACAAATAAAGGCAGATTGATGCAATTATCAGAATAAAAAAAAATGAAAAAAAGAAAGTTTCCCTCTCTTACATGTCCACGTTTTATTAGCCCTTGTAATTTTAGCTGAATCTTTTAATCATCATAGGAAAATCTATACTTTAAGTATATTTTCCATTTAATTAAAATGCTTCCTCATTCTAACCCATGGCATAAATGTCATAGTTTCATATTTAGTACCTCTATTTATTTTCTATGCATGCACATACATAATCTCAATAATAAATTTGATGTATGCTACAAAGTGTAAGTATTTCTAATTAGTTTGATCAAAGATCTTGTAGTCAGTGCTGAGTAATGGAAATTATGCCAATAAAAACTCTATCGCTCCTGACAGGGGGAAAAATGGCCATACATTGATTCTGCTCTCTAAGCCTTCCGGAGAAACATTTACTTGCAGCATATTTATAACAGCACCTAAAAGTATATATAGTCACCACTATAATATCCCTAGAGGCTCTGCAGTAAGCAGCAGGACATCAAGCTATTTCTGCTGATTTTTAAATTGTCCCTGCCATCTTCAATCTGGTCTATTGTGACTTTTAACACTTGCACTCTCTGGGAAGTCCACAAGGGCAAATAAAGAAGTGGTGTGGCCATAAAGAGATCCCAAATGGCCCTCCAGTGTCACCCTTGCATCCAGAGAGTATTTGATGTGTGAATAAAAATAGATCACCCGCCCTGAAATACTGATTCACAACAGAGAAGTAAACCAAAAAGCTGTGGGGAAATCAGTGGGAAATGAGTTAAAGTCATATGTCTAGGGATAGATAAGGCTATAACTGATTTCTTTAGAGAAGCAGAGATTCAGAATAAAAGGAATTATAGAGAAGTTCATAGGGCCAGAGTCAAGAGAGGAACAGCATAGTTACTACTGATGATTTCCCTTAGAGATTCATGCTCTAAGAGACTTCAAAGAAACTAGTGTTGGAGAAAACTAAGCCTTCCAGAGCCATGCAGCCAAATAGGATTCCAAGTCCTTCTTTTAGGCATCACATGAATTCAGTTAAGGTTATACTTTGGTCAAATCTTACTTTTTGTCATCAAGAAGATATGTCAAAACTCAGTTTCCAAGCATAGGAGATGTGATCTATAAATGAACATATAATTCTTGTGTTTACTCACTGTACATTCAGTGAGAGGAAATAAGGAGTCAGGTATTAACATATCCAAACTTGTCCCTTCTTACAATGATGTTTATAGCCTTATACGTAAGTTAAGGGAAGGGAGCTTGTGGAGCGATGACTCAGACGTTAAGCGCATTGGCTGCTCTTGCTGAAGACCCAGGTTTGATTCCAAGCACCCAGATGCTAGTCTAACGCCAGTTCAAGGGGATCTGATGACCTCTTCTGGCCTCCACAAGCACCAGGCATAATAGACTTACACACAGCAAAACAACTCATACTCATAAGAATAATAAAAACACCTTAAGAATCAAAGTTATAAAGTAGTTTTTTTTACGTTACCCATTAAAGGAAAATAGAGGTCGTATACAAGGGACCATTCTGGGATTTTATGGAAGATATTTTTTATAGAAACGACATTAAAAATAGAACAAAATGCATAAATAAGATGATGAAAGAGATAAAACATTCCAGAGGGGGAAAAAAGTACCTTTAGGAAAGCCTAGAATTCTAATGGGTTTGGCAGATCTTAGGAGTATGAGGAAGGTCAGGGTGAATGGGGCATCGGCTGTAAGGAAATTGTGCTGCTAGGTTTTGCATATTTTGCGTGATTGTATAATCACACATAAAATTAGCTTTTACCCCAAGGAGAGTAGGAAGATTCTAAAATAAAATCACAGGGAGCTGGTACAGCCATGCTTTTATTTAAAGCAGATTATTCTGAATATCTTGTAGATAATCATAAAAGTACAAAGAAGGATAGAGGGAAATTTTGAGGTGAAATTTGGTGATAACTTGAAGTGGGAGGTAGAGCAAAATAGTTTCATAAGAAGTGCGCAGGCAGTTGTGTCTGACTCCATATTGCACTTGACATTGGGAAGAAATAGAAGTACAGCCATAAAGAAATCTCACAGCTTTTATTGTGCTGGAATCTAACAAGTGGGTCACAGCGAACAGGAAAAGACAGTTTTACATGTCATTTCTGAGGCGCAAGTCTGGAGGCATTGCCACAGCTGGTGGGAACAAAAGTATAGGCATGACAGCAAGATAGAAGAAAATGGCTGCATCTAGAGAATACTATCCTGAGTGAGGTAACCCAGTCACAGAAGAACAGACAATAATGCATAGTCTATACGACCTGCGCAACACTTAACAGGGATGGTGGAGATCCAAACTCTGGTCCTCACCCCTGAATAGTAACTTCATTAATTTTTGCAGTTCTCTTGCTCTAATTAGGAATAAGTTATAGATAGAAAAATCAGTCAGCATGTTACTTAGATAACTTTTCTTTGGGATTTACCCAAAAGATGTTCTATCACACCACAAGGACAGGTTCCCCACTATGTTCATAGCAGCCTTAATTATAATAGCCACAAGCCAGAAACCACCAAGATGTCCCTCATCTAAAGAATGATACAGAAAACATGGTTCATTTAAACAACGGAATACTATTCAGCCATTAAAAATGAGGACATCACACATTTTGCAGGAAAGCAGATGGAATTAAAAAATATCATCCTGAGTGAGGTAACCCAGACCCAAAAGGACATGCATGATATGTACTCACTGTAAGTACAAATTAGCCAAAAATAACTACAGAATACCCAGGATACAACCCACAGACCGTAAGAAGGTTAACAAGGAGGAAGGCCCAAATGAGGATGCTTCAATCAACTTAGAGGAGGGAACAAAATAACCATGGGAGGCAGAGGGAAGCAGGTACCTGGGTGGGAGAGAGGAGGGAAGGGGGAAAAGGGAAAAGGGAAAAGGAGGCAGGCGCAAGTGTGAGGGGACAGAAAAGAAGCCTAGAGAGCCAGAAGAATTAACGGAAATATGCAGGTGTGGGGAGTTGGGGGAACCTTTCGAAAGTCCCCAGATCTGGGATGAATCCCAGGACTTAATAAAGATGACTTTAACCAAAATGCCCAATAATGGAGAGATGGGACCTGAGGAGATCACCTAGATAGACAGGGTCCCAGTGAGGAAAGGGATCACTAAACTACCTTCGAATCTTTTGACCTAGAATTATTCCTGTTTAAAAAAAAAATGCAGGGACAAAAATGGAGCAGGGATTGAAGGAAAGGCCATCAAGTGACAGGTCCATCTTGGGATCCATCTCAGGCTTCAAACCCTGACACTGTTACTGATGATGTGTTTGCAGACAGGAGCCTATCATGGCTGTCCTCTGAGGTGCTGTATCAGCAGTTGATTGAGACAGATGCAGATACTTACAGCCAACCATTGAACTGAGGTCATGGACCCTATGGAAGAGTAAGGGAAAGGATTGAAGAAACCTAAGAGGATGGCAACCCCATAGGAAGAACAACAGTATCAACTAATCTGGATACCTAGAAGCTTCCAGAGAGTAAGACACCAACCAAAGCGTCTACATGTGCTGGTCTGTGACCCTTGGCACATATGTAGCAGAGGATTGCCTTGTCCGGCCTCAGGATCAGGACGTGCCTCATCCCAAAAAGACTTGATTTCTCAGGGACAGAGCATTTAGGGAACAGTGTGAGGTGGGGCAATGGGTGGGTAACGGGGTTGGGAGGTAGGTGGGGAGCACCAGCTCAGAAGGGGAGCACCTGCTCAGAGGCAAAGAGGGGGGAGAAGGGGTGAAGAACTCTTGGAGCAGGGACTGGCAAGGGGGCAACATTTGGAATGTAAACAAAATTATTTTAAATATGAAGAAGGAAAAGTAGTAGTAGTTGAGTTCTGAAACATGAACCAAATCAAAGGCAGAAAAAATTGTTAGATCCAGAAAGCCAGGAGATTTGCTGAGATTGCGTCTTCTAGAAATGATAAGGAAATTTCACACATCATATGTCAACAACACGGCTGCCTACACATGATCTGAACAAGGATAAGGCCAATAGACATGCTAAGGTAGAAAAGAGAAAGTTCGTGGTACATAGAATCACATGCAAAGAACCATAGGGAATGAAGGAAGACTGAAAGTATGTGATCATTCTTACTCATGGACGAATGCCTACTTGTAACTGGTTATCTACAGCTAAGTAATCAAACTGGAAATCATATACATACAAGGAACTCAATGTGCAGATTGTATTGAAATGCTTATGTGTACACTTACACACACATATGCATGCATAATGACATCATGAGTTTGAGACAAGCAGGAGGGTGGAACAAGAGGACATGACTGGGGTTGGAGGGAGGCTTGGGAGGCAAACATGTGATTATATTTTAAATATAAAAATAAAATTTAAAATGTGCCCAGACTTACTCAATTTTCCCAAGACTTAAAATTGATAAATCTACTCATCTGAAAAGAAATGCTGATTAAACAAAAATTAAATAAAAATTAAAAATAGGAGTCTTAAACCTATCAATATATTGACATATTAAAAACTATCAGGATCTAGGAGATAACTTTTCCCAATTATTATTAGTTCTTCCTCTTATTCCCCTCTTTCTCAACACTGGCTTCTGTAGAAAGTACAAACCAACTTAATGAAAGCTCGGTCTCCTGCAGAGAATTAAGACATAGGGCTTGTGGGAACCTTACATGTTTTTATTCTGTCTCTCAACTCCTCAACCAGAACAGGCCACTCTGGGCCTCATTTTACTTCTTGGCCTCTTTATCCGATTGTCTTTCTTTCTTCAATATCTTTTTCTTTGACTTCTGAGACTAAAGTAGTGCATATATCTTGAGAAAATGGAAATTTTCAGACACATGTGAAGTATTGTCAAATTCCCATTTCATACAGCCACAGTGAACAAAATGAGAAGTATGATTCCTTGGCCTTGGAAAGGGACATTAAAACTGCATCATCTTCCAGATATGGTTCTCATATTTCACTGCAAATGAAGTTTAAATTTAAATAGTTTCATTTATAGAAAAATATCAGCCATAAACTGTCAAGGTAGTAATGAGGCCAGAAGATAAAGCTATATCTGTGTTACACTTCTTAATGGTAACAAGTTTGATAAAGATTAAGTTCTCACAGGTTTATAATCATTCTTCAAGCTTTTCTCCCAGCAGAAATATCCATAATTGGAAAGGAGTGTTAATTTGATTAGAACCCATGTCTTGGCTTGGGGTATAGAACCAATGCTAAATACATACTATTTAAGAACATTCTTCACTAATCTCTGAGAGGAGGGCTTGATAGAGATATCAAATTCATAACTGTGCATCCCAATATAGATATAGATATGAATATAGATTAGATATAGATATAGATATAGATAGATATAGATATAGATGATATAGATATAGATAGAGATAGAGATAGAGAGAAAGAGATAGAGATAGATATAGATATAGATATAGACATAGACATAGACATAGATATAGATATAGATATAGATGATATAGATATAGATTAGATATAGATTAGATAGATGATAGATAGCAGATGGATAGATTGATAGATAAGCCATGAATAATATATGTATAAATATATATATATATATATGTGTGTGTGTGTGTGTGTGTGTCTGTGTAGAGAGAGAGAGAGAGAGAGAGAGAGAGAGAGAATGTGTCTCTGTGAGTCTCTGTACCTGCTTTCGTCTGTGAAAGGAGGAAGCTTCTTTTACGATGATTGAAGAAGGACCTGTTATCCCAGTACAGCAGAATATCATTAGGAGACATTTCATCACTATTTGGTTTTTTGAGACCAGTAGTATTTGGTTCTCATGCCTTCTCTTGAGACTCATTTCTTTCTGTTGATTTGACTTGTTCTGTTACAGTGTGATATTTTTTGTTTGCCTTAGTATATTTTGCTTTCTGCATATTGTTACCTCTTAGAAGCCTATTCTTTTCTAATGAGAAACAGGAAAAAAAAAAACTGAACCAAGATGGGTGGAGATGTTGGGAAGAACTTGGAGGAGTAGAGGTAGGGGAGAGTATAATCAGACTATACTGTATGTCCAGAATCTATTTTCAGTATGATGGGGAAATTGCAGTCAATCTGACTAGGGTAAGAAGGAATAGAAAAACAGTTTTAATTTGCATATCCATGGTAGTTCAAAACATTAAATTCTTTTTCAGACATTTATGGCCCTTCTCATAGTTTACCCTAATAACTCTCTCATTGGATGGATGATTTGGGATATTTTTTCAATTTAATTTCAGCAGTTCTTTGTATGTTCTGGTTATTAATGCTGTGCCCAATGTACACTTGACAGACTATCCCCACTAGTTAAGCTCTTTGCTCAAGTGATCGCTTAATTTGCTGTACAGAAGATTTTTAATTTCATGCCTGCTGTAGCAGGTGTCACTTCATGGGGTTATTTTCTGTCTTGGGTGTCATTTTTATAATCATGGAACTCACAAGGAAATGAACAGAACTAGAAATCATGTTTTTAAATAAAAAGAGGCCAGACTCAGAAAGATAAATGTTTTATTTTTTTTCATATGCAGAAACTAGATTTGTGTGTGTGTACATGTGTGTAATAAAATTAGAAGGATGAAAAAGCAAAGAGTTTTTAATTGAGGAGAAAGGATTCAGAAAACAGAGCAGGGTAGTATTTTGAGAATGAAGAGAACCAGCAAGAAGGGAGACAGCTTTGGAAGATGACCAATAAACACTGTGTGTGTTGAATATGTTTAAAGCATCATAATGAAAGCCATTATTTTGTGTATTAGGTTAAAAACAACAGAAAAAGAAAGGGGGACTTATCAAAAACAATCCTTGTTAATATCTAGATGGGTGAGCATCTGAAATCTGTGCATATAATGCCAAGCAGAGTTGAAAAGCAGGAAACATCTGACAGTCCACAGGTGCTCGGGATGAAGGAAATAAGGACGCCCCATTTACCCTTGCCTCGTGATGGATGTGTCCTCCAGCAATGCGCCACGGCCACCCCAGGTGCCATGTAGCCAAGTGGAAAGCAGTAGTAAGGATTTATGTTTTAAATAAATTACTTCCAGAAGTGATGTTTCCAAGCTATTAGTGTGGAACAAATAGTTAAAAAGATCTGGAGAGAGAAGACAGATTTCTGTAAGCAAGTCAGCAGAATGAGCAACAGCCACAGCTTCACCCCCTTCAAATCACATTTATGCATCTGTCCTATAACACGATTAAAAATATCATGCTCAACACAATTAGCAATTAGATTAATAAACGTGTTCTGGCAAAACACAGTTATCTAGCACCTTAGTTCTATGTTTCTTATTCAGATAATTTACAAGTAAAAATCTGTTTAGGTGGAACTGGGGTTCATAAAAATAGCCTGCAGTTTTCTAAATCAAATTACATCTGTTTTAAAAAAAAAAAAAAAAACTTACACTAAAGGACTCATAGAAATCCAATCAAAGGCTTTCATAGATCATTACACCAGAAGAGACTAAGACTCCAGTCCTTTGAAGTACCCAGACCTACAACTCCTACTTCTTAGTAACAGAGTATAGCAAACACTCCTGACTCTCTCACTGTACAACCTCAATAAGGTTTGTCTGAGGACCACACCCATTGTTGTCTTGTTAGGAATGTTTGAGGCTAACAATGTGAAACTGTGGCATCATTAGTCTATTATATGCTATCTGGATTATAATCTAGGGGGGAATCATGAGCTGCTGAGTGCCCAAGTTTGGAAATACACCCACCGCTTTTCACATTTGCTACATAATAAGTATCTCATCCAGGCATCTTTACTTTAGAAGGAATAGAGAGGAACGAGTTTTCATAAACTCAGCAGTAAAAGAGAATCGTATACAAAAGAAACGTGTCTGTAAAAGCTAGCCAACCACCCTTTAATGTGTTGGTCATTCTATGTCAGACACATCTCTACTCTTCCTCCAAGGGACTATCATCAGCATCCAGCACATGCTTTTGATGGAAGGGGGAATGTCTGCAACAGGATCAAGTTCTTCTTCAGAGAATTAGAAACTACAAAACAAGCTAAAGGTGTCCAATAACTTAGTATACATGGGCATAAATGGAAAAAGGACAATAAAGGTTCCCTTAACTTCAAAATGATACATGGGAAACATAAAAAAATAACAACTGGTTCACACCAGCTATGAAATTCCATCGAGCAGATGTTGTCAAAGCTCCTTCATTAGGAGGGACGGTTGCTGCCTTCCCTTTCTCCCCAGCTGCTTCCCTTCTCTCTAAAGCAAGAGCTTTGTGGGCCGAATGGCTGTTATCCTTTCAGACTTGAAAAAACATCACACTGAAAGGCATGGATCACACCATTGGTGTGACATGAGAACACAAATCATAAAAGTTGTCCATTATTCCCATGAAACTGGCTTCACCAATGAAAAATAGGAAGAAGGAAGAAGTGTGTACCCTATCCCGAAAATATGATGTCAAGGTTTGTTTTCCCCTCACCATCTTTTCTCAGGACTATTTTTGGAACAGTTTGTGAAAGAAAAAAAAAAATAGATGGATTGCACATAACCATTTATCTTCTTTCTCTCTATTGACAAACTTCTTTATAAAACAATGTAATGATGCTAAGAAAGCCAAAGCTTGGCCATCAAATGCCTTAGACAGGCACTTTTCTCACCTATTTACATTAAAGATGCAGAATAAGTAATGGTCAAGCATGGTTTCAATGGGATAAGAATTAGTATTCAAATACCTGGAAGAATTAAAGGCCCTGAAGGGGATGGGCCTTTTGCACAGGAAGACCAAATAGTGTCAACTAATGGACATGCCTGGGAACTCTCAGAGAGCATCCAGGGACTGCACATACATAGCACAGGACTGCTTTGTCCTGCCTCAGCAGGAGGGGATGAGCCTAATCCTGCAGAGAATTGATATGCCAGGGTGGGGGAATATTCAGGGGGGACACACTCTCAGAGGTGAAGAGAAAGGGGTGTTGGGAGGGACTCAGTGAGGAATGGCAGGGGAAGGGAGGCAGCATTTGGGATGTAAATAAATATATGAATAAATAAATATTTAAAAGAAAAGAAGATTTCTGTCTTCCACAGACTACCTCAGGGCTCAGATTTTCCAGGCAAGTCTTACAGCTTCTTCTTTTCAGGGGGATTTCTGAAGACAAAGACCAAGCTCTCCATTAATTGAGGCATCCCCCTAAGATCTATTCAGCATCCAGGAAATCTTCCCTCATCTTCTGACTAGAGTCCACCATAACGCTCTCACATGTAGCTTAGGCAGTCTTCAGACACTGATGTCATTCCGAAAATATTAAGATCCAAAGGTAAAGGCTTTACTCTTCTGGATCCTGTACTGTGTGTCTTCTCTTATTAAAGCAAAATTTATTTTAAAATTATACCAGTATGCTGTTATTTCCTTGAATTCTCAATTTTAAACTGATCCTTTGTCTTCTTTTATTTTCCATGAGGGTTTAAACATTCTATTTCTCAAGCATCTGTCTTCATAGTTAGATCCATTTCTAAGACTGAACCAATTCTAAGGGTTTGTATTATTCTGACTATTACCACTAAGTTAAATATTGTACTTTTGCAATTATTAGATCTTAAGCCCCACGTCTCTCCTGCTTTCTCAGAATGGTTTGATTTTTAAATTTAATTCAACTTGTCTTTGAAAATAAAACAAAGACTGTTTTATTTTCTGAATGTTTCTGTTGTTTGCATTCTATCATCCATTGTTGAAATGGATGTACAATAACTTCTATCTTACCAAATTGTGGAATATTTTAAGTGTTCTTCACTATATGGAATTTCTTCCTTTATTCTCTGTCTTTCATATTGTAGAACCACTTAAAATGGCAATCACTTTTGACTCTCCAGTCATACTTAGAAGCCTGATTAGAAGTCCTAGGCAACTGGAAAGTCCTTAAGAATCCCAAGATTTCCCTACTAAGAAAATAGTTTGAGCAATGAATTCTGGATGTCGAAATACAATTAACATTCTCTACATAACTACTCAAAGGAGCTTTAGCCCTTAAAAATCACAAAAGCAGGTTGGAAAAAATGGTTCTAATGCACAGCACTAAACATAGATCTTTTCATCTGACACCAGTGATATAGCTCAACCCCAATTTTTTTTAACAACTTTATTTTACAAAACAAAGATAAATGTACAGACTTTAGGCATTTTTTGCATAAAATTATACAATACATTTTTGTCAGTACTTTTTTCAGATTTTAAAATAATTTTTATATAAAACTATATGAATATATTTTTTACTCAGTACTTGATTTTTTTAAAGGTTTGATAGTATGCATTGAAAACTTAGTAGTTACAATGAGCATAAAGTACATGTAAAACAAAATGTAACATGGAAATAGTCAAAATTTTCTTGTTGTGTAAAGATTTTTTTTTTGTTTTATTTTGTTCTTTTTATTTCTTGGACTTCATACAGTCTGTGAGTTGTTTCTGGAGGAGTGCGAGCCTCTGGGGTTAGCACCCCACTATCAGTGACTGCATATTATGTCTGTTCTTTTGTGACTGAGTTATCTCACTCAGGATGATATTCTCTAGCTGCAGCCATTTTCTTAAGAATTTGGTTAAGTCATTGTTTCTGGTGGCTGAGTAGTATTCCATTGTGTATATGGGTTCTTTCCAGCTTCTGGCTATTATAAATAGAGCCGCTATGAACATTGTGGTGCATATATCTTTGTTGTGTATTAAAGTGTCTCTGGGGTATATGCCCAGAAGTGGAATATCTGGGTCTTCAGGTAGTACTATATCCAATTTTCTGAGGTATCGCCAGACTGATTTCCAGAGTGGTTGTATTAGCTTGCAACCCCACCAAGAGTGGAGAAGTGTTCCTCTTTCTCCGCAGCCTCGCCAGCATCTGCTGTCATCTGAGTTTTGGATCTTGGCCAATCTGACTGGTGTGAGGTGGAATCTCAGGGTTGTTTTGATTTGCATTTCCCTGATGGCTAAGGATGTTGAGCACTTCCTCAGATATTTCTCAGCCATTTGATATTCCTCAACTGAGAACGTTTTGTTTAGCTCTGTACCCCATTTTTTAATAGGGTTATTTGATTCTCTGGTGTCTAGCTTTTTGAGTTCTTTGTATACCTTAGATATTAGGCCTCTATCTGATGTGGAGTTGGTAAAGATCTTTTCCCATTCTGTTGGCTGTCGTTTTGTTTTCTTGACAATGTCCTTAGCCTTACAGAAACTTTGCAATCTCATTAAGTCCCATTTGTTAATCTTTGACCTTAGAGCTTGAGCCATTGGTGTTTTGTTCAGGAAATTTTCTCCTGTGCCTATGTGTTCTAAGGTTTTCCCTACTTTCTCACCTAATAATTTCAGTGTATCTGGTTTAATGTGGAGATCTTTGATCAACTTACACTTGAGCTTTGTACAAGGAGATAAGAAAGGGTCTATTTTCATTCTTTCGCATGCTGAGTGCCAGTTGGACCAGCACCATTTGTTGAATAGGCTGTCCTTTTTCCATTGAATGTTTACTGCTCCTTTGTCAAAAATCAGGTGACCATATACATGAGGGCTCATTTCTGGATCTTCTATTCTATTCCATTGATCCAAATGCCAATTTTGTAACTGTACCATGCAGTTTTCAGCACAATTGCCTTGTAATATAACTTGAGGTCAGGGATAGTGATTTCTGCAGATGTTTTCTTGTTGTTGAGGATGGATTTCGCTATTCTAGGTCTTTTGTTGTTTAATATGAAATTGCACATTGATCTTTCCAATTCCATGAAGAACTGGGTTGGAATTTTGATGGGGATTGCATTGAATCTGTAGATTGCTTTTGGTAGGATGGCCATTTTTAAAATGTTGATCTTTCCAATCCATGAGCATGGGATATCTCAACCCCAATTTCTATTGTGTGTCATGCACCAGAAACTTCAGAAGTCTGGAATTCATTTCCTCATAGAATATGGTCAGACCTTCCATAAGTCAGGGGAAGATAGATGTTGACGGTGGCTAGATCTGTCAGATAATCTTTGTAGTCATTTGTCTTGGGCATACTATGTGCAGACTAGAAGAACCAGACTTCTGGTGTTAGCTGGATCCCTGCTGGTCTATCTTTTCCTAAATTCCTGCTTTTTCTTCCCTTGATACCATAAAACTGGCATCTCTAAAAGAGCACAGGGACTTGAGTTTCTATCAAGACTTTATTTGTGTACCGAAGAGATGATCCACATGAAAAGTCCATGTGTGACTTTTCTGGCTTGATCATAAGCAAATCCAAGCCATTATTGGCTGTTTCTTGTAGGAAAAATGCTTCACTATATCAGACTTTAGGCATAAGTAATGCTTTAAGGTTCCAGGTAAAGTTACAACTACTGACTGACTCAACCCTCACTCATTGATAATAAACACAATTGCATTCCTTGAGGATAATTCACCACTTTATACAAAGACTTGGATGAGTTTTTGTTGGATGTCTTTTCTGAGGCCTCATGATAAACAATCATTACAAAGATTACTTCTTCACTTATCTGACTTAGTAGTAAGAACATTCTCATTCCAAGTTTATCCCATATGCCTTCCGCATGTGTCCCAAAGGCCATAAAATTACATGAATTTTTGTTCCGAGTTTAAGTCGATGAAGTTAAGCTAATGACTTTCTGATTTCAACTACTATGTGGTTCCCTTGGGGAAGAAAAGATGAAACAGGGGAGGCATATTACTTTGTTCAGTCTAACCTAATGAGTTCAATTACAGTCTTCAGTTTCTCCATATTGTTTCATTAACTATCAGATAACACCTCTGAAAAGCACAAAGATTCAAGGCTTTGTAAAAAATGCTATAATCCTTTTCATTCGATAGCTTATCTCAAAAATAGCAAAGGCAGCAGCTCTGGAAGATGGTTTTTGTAAGGATGTTAGAATAGTCTCAGTCACATAGTAAATAGGAAGTCACTAACAGTGATGATGTTGAACATTATCTTATCGTGATGGTGGTTTAGATAATTCAACATCAGATCTCTCTATACCCTACACATTTTATATACACTTTGACTCATGTTTAATTCATTTCCACACACTAAAAAATTAAATACCAATATTTAAATAATAATGAAAAGGGGTTCCAGAAGGATAAATAGATTGAGCCTTGGGTCCTCAATTGAAATTTTATTTGCATTCTGGCAAAAAGAGATCCATCAGCTCAGATTTCAAATTAAGTCCTTACCCCGAAGGCAGAGCCTAAGGAATCATCATTTCTGTCTATGATCTATTTATTTGTATTCCACAAAATGTTTGCAAGCTTTCCTGCTTGAATTATGAGTTTTTGTTAAGGCCTGCAGTGTCCTAAAAATGATCTTTATTTCTCCCTCTGTGCCTACAGCAGTATTTTATAATTCCAACCCCATAGCTCTGCATGAAAAGATTAAGATGGAAACATTTGAGAGAGGAAATTCTAACTATTGAAAGTCATTCCCTCTTCTGTCTCTGCCATATAAATCTTTCCTACCCCAGAACACAATGGTCTGTTAGTATTTTCATATATAGATTCATTCCAGTACATTATTATGAATACAGTCAAATATTTTCAAGATATTATCTGAATGTTAAGAATTGTTACCAGATAATTCTATAAAAAGAGAAAAACATACTTGTTCTTTAAAACTCTGCAGAGGATAGTCATCCACATAGGTAAAATTATATTAAAGACTTTCTTAGTTTAATGATAGAAAATTTTACTTCACTTATCAATGTTTATACTATTTAATTTATTCATCTACTTGTATAATGGTCCTTGTGTGTATTCATATCCATATAAGGATTTCTGAGCCGGATAACTTTATTTATCACCTCTACAAGGAAAATTTCAACCTATTTCCAGCCCAGCAAACAGGGGTATCTTTTCTCTCAACATCCTTTAACACTATCCTCCCAAATACATCCTAAGTTCACCTTCTCGTTTTACTGTATCCACGTTACATCCTGCTCATTTCTCCCTTCCACATCATCCCTTTCCACAATTCTTTACCCATGCACCCTCCCCTTCTCCTCTAAATAGGTAGAGGCCTCTCCCCATCCCAGAACTTCAAGTCTCTGTGAGGCTAGGTGCTCCCTCTCCCACTGAGGCCACACAAGGTACCCCAACTAGAAGAACATACCCCAATAACTTGAGATAGCCCCAGCACAAGTTATTCAAAACTCACACGAAGACCAAGCTGCACATCTGCTACATATATGCAAAGAGGGACTAGGTCCAGCCCATGTACGTTCTTTGATTTGTGCTTCAGCCTCTGAGAGCCCCAATAGTCCAGGTTAGTTGACTCTTGTTCCTGTATAGTTCCCATCCCTTTTGGGACCCAAAAGCCTTCCTCCTGTTCTTGTATAAGAATCCTCAAGCTCCACCCACTGTTTGGCTGTGGTTGTCTGTATCTGCCTGAATCAGCTGCTGAGTGAAGCCTCTCAGATGACAGCTAGACTCCTACCTGTAAATATTAACAGTGCATCATTAACAGTGTCAGGGACTGTTAATGAGACCATAGGATCGGTCTCAAATTGGGCCAGTTATTTTAGCAAATGAACCCTTCCTTTAGATGGATGTAGAAAAATTCCCATTATGACTATAAAACTGCAGTTAAGTAGCTCCTACATTTATATCGATACAGAAAACTGTTCGTGCTCTTTGCTATCAGGAAAGACAATAATTTGCCAATGTCTTTGGCTGCCACCACCATCTGAAGGCTATTGTAGAGCACTCTTTCCTCTTCTTCAATAACGTCCTTTTATCAGAAAACTTGTGGAAAGACAAATAATTGGACTGTAGTAAACATGAAGTTGTGTACTGTGATAGATTCGGGGAAATAAATCACACATGACCAACATTGGCACTAAATTTGTTGATTTATTTCATGTTACATGAGTATAGCTGATCAAGATGAAGGTTGTATTAATATTTGAACACACATGCGCAGCCATGTCAACTTACTTGTTGAAGACTGACTAGTATTACAAAGTATACTAATCAGAATTATCTCAGCATTGTGAACAAAATACTTTATGGAGATCACTTATTACATGGGAGAATTATTCTGATGCATGGTTTTGTAAATGCCGATCTACCAAGGCAAGAGAGCAAGTGGAATAAACAGAGTTCAGAAGGCAGAATATGTGTACAGGAAGTGGACAAGGCACGTTAAAGTCCAAATGATAATGACCTCAGTATTTTTTTAAATCAAAAAGGAAATGACTTAAAGCTATCAGTTAGCTAATGTGAGGCTTCTGCAGTTTCCTAGGCAACTTGATTAGAATATAAAATGTAGCTGTTTAATTTCTCTTGTTCTGTAGAACAGCTTGAAATCAAGGATGGTGATAACTCCAAAGTTCTTATTGCACAGGATTGTTTTAGCTGCCCTGGGTTGTTTTTCCATATGAAGTAATGTTCTCTCAGAATCTATAAAGAATTGTGTTGGAATTTTGATGGGAATAATGTTCAGTCTGTAGATTATGTTTGGTAGCATGTCCATTTTTACTGTTAATCCTATTGACATATGAGCATAGGAGATCTTTCTGTCTTCTGATACCTCCTTCAATTTCTTCGAACACTTTTCTTTTTTGGACTTTTAGACTTTTGTCACATAAATCTGCTTCCTTAGTTAGAGTTACACCAAGACATTTTATATTATTCATGACTATTATAAAGACCGTTGTTTCCCAAATTTTTCTCAGCATGTTTATTATTTGTATATAGAAGGGCAACTGATTTTTCCTTTTGAGTTAATTTTGTATTCACCTACCTTGTTGAATGTATTTATCAGCTATAAGAGTTTCCTGGTATAATTTTTGGGGTCATTTATGTATACTATCATATCATCTGTGAATAGTCATATTTTAACTTCTTCCTTTCCAATAGTATCCATCTTGATCTCCTTTAGTTGTCCTGTTGCTCTAGCTAGAACTTCAAGTACTATATTGAATAGACACAGAAAAAGGAAACAGCCTTGTCATATTCTTAATTTTAGTGGAATTGCTTTATGTTTCTTCTCATTTAATTTAATGTTGGCTATTGGCTTGCTTTTTATTGACTTTATTGTGTTTAAGTATGTGACTTGTATGTCCAATCTCTCCAAGACTTTTATGATGAAAGGGTGTTAGATTTTGTCAAAGTTTTTTTTAAAGCATTTATTGAGGTATCATATTTTTTTCTTTTAGTTTGTTTACATGATGGATTACATTGATAAATTTTTGTATGTTGAACCATCCCTGCATCTCTGGGATGAAGCCTACTGAATCATGGTGGATGATGTTTTAATGTGTTTATGGATTAAGTTTGTGAATATTTTATTGGATGGTTCTGTATCATATCAATGTTCATGTGGGAGATTGGTCTCTTATTATTATTTTTTTTTTTTTTTTGGTTCAGTCTTTGTGTGGTTTAGGTGTCAAGGCAACTGTGGCTTCATAAGGTGAATTTGACAGTGTTCTTTTTCTATTTTGTAGAAAAATTTGAGCAATATTGGTACTAGCTCTTCTTTGAAGATCTGGTAATTCTACAGTAACTAAAAACCATTTGTCCCTGGTTTGTTGTTGTTGTTGTTGTTAGAGTACCTTTAATGACTGTAAAAGTCTATTTCCTTTGAAATTATAGGTCTATTTATATTGTTTAGTTGATCTTGATTTAACTTTGGTAGTACAGGTCATGAAAATCATCCATTTCATTTAGATTTTTGAAACTGTTTTTGAGTACTGGTTTTTGAAGTAAGACCTAATGATTCATTGGTTTTCCTCCATGTCTGTTGTTATAACCCCTTTCATTTCTGATTTTGGAAATTAGGATATTTTCTGTCTGCCTTTTAGTAAGTGTGGCTAATGGTCTTTCTATCTTGTTATTTCTCAAAAAAATCAATTCATTGTTTTGTTAATTTTTTCTGTATTGTACTCTTTGTTTCTATTTCATTCATTTTATCCCAGATTCTTACTGTTTCCTTGAGTCTACTTCTCTTAAATATTTTCCTCCTTTTCCTTCTAGAGCTTTCAGGTATTCAGTTAAATCATGAGTATGGTATGCTATTAGCTCATTTATGAAGGAATTCAGTACTGTGAATGTTCCTCTTGGCATGGATTTTATTGTATCTTAATAATTTGGGTATGTTGTGCATAATTTTTTCATTAAATTCGAGAAAGTCTTTATTTTTTTTATTACTTTCTTGACCCAGTGGCCTTTGAGTAGAATTTAATGAATTTGTAGGCTTTTTCATTGTTCATGTTTTTGTTGAAAATAGCATGGAACTGGCATAAAAACAGGTTGATCACTGAAATTGAATGAAAGAATCAGAGGTAAGTCTACACCTCTGGCCACTATATTTTTGACAAAAAGCCCAAATTATACAAGGGTGAAAGACAACAACAACAAAAAACAAAACAAACAAACAAAAAATCTTCAACAAATGGTGCTGGTCTAATTGGATATCTGTATGTAGAAGAAAACAAACAAATCCCTATTTATCACCCTGCACAAAACTCAATATTCAGTGGATAAAATACCTCAACAGAAAACCGAGTAAACTAAATGTGATAGAAAAGAATGTGGAGAAAAACTTTGGATACATTGGCACAAGAGACAACTTCCTGAACAGATACTAAAATCAACAACAGATAAATGAGATCTCATGAAACCGAAAAGCTTCTGTAAGGCAAAGGACACCTTCAAAAGGACAAAAGAACAGCATACAGAATGGGAAACAATTCCAATCATTTTCTCATCTGACAGAGAGATGACATCCAAACTACGTAAGGAACTCAAGAAACTAAATATCAAAAAACCAAATAACCCAAATGAAATATGAGGTACAGATCTAAATAGAGAAATGGTGACAGATGAAGCTCGAATGGCTGAGGAGTCCAGATTTTTATCTTTTAATAATATTTTGCTATGGTTATAGACAGGGGCCTAGCATAACTGTCTTCAGAGAGGCTTCCCTAAGCAACTGATGAAAGCTGGTGCAGAGACCCACAGTCAAACATGATATAGAGCTTAAGGAATCCTGTAGAAGAGAGGAAGGGTTGAAGGAACCAGACCAAGGACACCACAAGAAAACCTATAGAATCAACTAATGTGGGCCCATTGGGGCCCATAGAGACTGAAATGCCAACCCAAAAGCATACATGGGACAGACCTAGGCCTCCTGTACATATGTGACAATTGTGCAGCTTGGTCTTCATATGGGACTTCTTTTTTTTTTTTTAAACAACTTTATTTTACAAAACAAAGATAAATGTACAGATTTTAAACATTTTTGCTTAAAATTATACATTTGTCAGTACTTTTTTTCAGATTTTAACATAATTTTTACATAGAACTATATGAATATATTTTTTAGTCAGTACTTGATTTTTTTCAAGGTTTGATAGTATGCCTTGAAAACTTAATAGTTACAATGAGCATAAAGTACATGTAAAACAAAATGTAACATGGAAATAGTTAAAGTTTTCTTGTTTTCTAAATTTTGTTTTGTTTTGTTTTGTTTTCTTTATTTCTTGGACTTCATACAGTCTGTGAGTTGTTTCTGGGGGAGTGCAAGCCTCTGGGGTTAGCATCCCACTATCAGTGACTGCATATTATGTCTGTTCTTTTGTGACTGGGTTATCTCACTCAGGATGATATTCTCTAGATGCAGCCATTTTCTTAAGAATTTGGTTAAGTCATTGTTTCCATATGGGACTTCTAAAGCAGGAATAGAAAATATCTCTGACTATATTGCCTGTCTTTCTTTGGATCCTTTCCCCCCAACTTGGCTGCCTTGTCTAACCACAATGGAAAATCTGACTAATCTCATAGCAACTCAATATGTTAAGGTTGGTTGGAAACCATGGGAGATCTACCCTTTTCTGAGGAGAAGGGGAGGAGGGTGGATGGTGGGGTGAGAGGAAAGTGCTGGAAGAAGAAAAGGGAGGGGTAGCTGTGATCAGGACATAAAGTTAATAAATAGCTTAATTAATAAAAATAGAGCCATAAGTTAGAAGCTGAATTGCACTGAAATATTTAGCAGGGACAATTTCAAAAGAAACACTAATCCAGGGACATAGACAAAGAATATAGAAAGAGTAGATTTTTATAAGGTGCGAACATCCTTGTTTTCACTAAACATTTCTTCCCAACAGTAAACCATGCCTTTGCACATTAAAGAAAAAGCTGCACCGTAAAATAACAACTGATATAAATCCTGTGCCTACAATTGGTGTGTCATTTGGGAGCCGCAAAGTTCATCATGGTTCTGGCTTTATTTGAAAGGTTTTGGCAGATGAACTTGGAAGGCAGAGAGAAACTCAAAGTGTCATTTGCTGGAAACCAGGTGGGCTTCGTGATCTACAGGCCTTAACTTTAAGCTACACAATTTACACGTCTCCTTTCGAAGGCTAGTTCATGACAGGTTAATAGATGAGGGTCACTCTGTGCTAATATCAAACACTCAGACCTCCAGATTGTTTCGGATACATATTGGATCTTTTCGGCCGGCTATTAAATATAGCCATAAAGTTAGTCTCATGATTAAGCTTTCCACCTGACAGTTTGAGCACTCTAGGTACCTCACCTATGATGCAGTAGGGAAATGAAATACGATGTTAAAAAATTTATATTGTAATCAAAGATGCCAAACAATAGGAACATTTATTCAACCCTATTAATTAAGCTCCTAATCGATATAGCTAAGACATCAGGAGTGGCTTAGCAAGTTAGGGCTGCTTTTATTATATCTCACTTTGCAGTTCTCTGTAACTGCTGACCGAATATGCAACACCTGCTATTGCACATGCCAGGTAGATTTAGATGAGGCAACTACATCATCTGCCCAGGGTTCATAGTGATCTGTGTGGTCAGAGCTCTGTTATCTCATTCTAACCATTAATGCTCCATTTTAAAATTCTATCCAGTGACAAAAGGAGGAACTGCTGTTCATGTTGCCCTGTGGTATAAGTGTGCCCTGGAATTAATTCTTGTTATTGACTAAACAGCTCAAAGCACCTGCTGGCTTCCCCTGGTTCATAGGTAACATCTGTCATGCAGGAGCTACGCTATCATTTTACAAAGAACTTGCAGGGAACAAATTGACATACATCGTGCAAAGCCTCTAAGAGACCTAGGATGGGAGTGTCTGTCCACAGGTGATCACACAAAAGCCAGCCCATCAGGGTAGTTAATGGAACAAAACTCTGTGCAGATGGTCTGTGCCTGAACCCTGCTTTCTTCAATTATAATGCATTTTTAATTTTTCTTTCTGAAATGTCATACTCATTTCAGAGCCATGCTAAATTTTTCTTTAAGTATTAGCTCATGAATACACAAACTCTAGATTTAATTGGGTAAAATATAGATTCTTTTATCTCATTAATATTTTTTCTTAGTATCTACAGCTATTAGTTTTGTTTAAAACCTCTTATTACTTCTGAAAAAAATGCAGGTCTGGTTATGGTAAATCTAGCTTCAGATAGTCTTTTACTAAAACCTCTAGTCAGTTCCCAGTAAACCACCACAGAATAATGATTTTATTTTGCTCTTTAAATCTGAGTAAATTTCTATACCCCCAGTTTTATCCATCTTCTTGCTCATTAACTCAGACAACATTATACTTTCATTCATCATGATTCTGTTTGTCAGATTTCATCACAAATCAATTGATTTATTTGCTGTTGCCTAGATAGGATCAAAGGAAACTGTTTTCTAGCAAGGTGATGATAAATGTCTGCGGTAGTTAAGATTTTTCCAGAGAAAGGGAGCCAACTGGATATAAAGAAAGGGGATTTGTCATAGATGTTGGTTCACATAGATAAACAGGTAGAGAAATTCCCTCATAGTCCACCTTATCCCCTAGCTAAAGACTCAGAAAAACAACAACAATAAGGCATGTGTTCAGTCCAAACACTACAGCCTGCAGACCAGGGAAATCAATATTGCAACTCTCCGCTTAAGGATAAGACAACACTGGTGTAAATTGTTATGTTCAAAGTCCTAAAGGTCTTCTGGCCATGAGGGAGGAGAGGCATGGCCTAGACCAGAGGCAGAGCTGCTTGGCTTTGCTTGGCTTTTGGTTCTACTCAGATTCTCTATCAATTTGATGCTGACTGATCACACTATTGAGAGCAGTTTTTCTTGCACTGCCTACTGATTCGAATGTTGATCTCCATGAACAGTCTCCAAGGCATATTCAGGAATAATGCTTCCCCAAAGACAGTTTTTTAAATTAGATACTCTCCATATTTACATTTGAAATGTTATCCCCTTCCTCTACTCCACTCCCCCCTCACCCTCTACTTGTCTTCACGAAGGGGCACTCACTCCTAGTCACCCTCTACACTCTTATGCCTTAGCATTACCCCTACATTGGAAAAAACGTGCCCTCCCTGGAAGAAAGGCCACTTTTCACATTGATGCCAGATACTGCTATCTTTAGCTACATATGCAGCTGGAGCCATAGGTCTCTCCATATGTGCCCAATGGTTGGTGTTTTATTCCATGGGAGTTGTGGAGATTTTGGTTGGTTAATAATGTTGTTTTTCCCATGAGTTTGCAACCCCTTTCAACACTTTCAGTCTTTTCTTTAGCACCTTCTTTAGGGTCTCCATGTTCAGTCCCCTGGTTAAATGCAGGCATGCTCATTTGCATCTGTATGACTCTGGGACAGCTCCTGAGAAGACATCTTTATCTAGTTCCTGCCAGTAAGTACTTCTTCGCATTAGCAATAGTACTTGGGTTTGGTGGCTGCATATGTGGTGGATCCCCAGGTGAGGCAGCCTCTGGTAAAAATCCTATTGGCTGGTTTTTTTTGTTTGTTTATTTGTTTGTTTTTTGTTTGGTTGGTTTTTGTCTTCTTAACAGTGTCCTTATCCTTACAAAAACTTTACAATTTAATAAGGTCCCATTTGGAAATTCATAATCTTAGGGCATAAGCCATTGGTGTTCTGTTCAAGAAATTTATCCCTGTCCCTTGTGCTCTAAGCTCTTCCCCACTCTTTCTACTAATAGTTTCAGTGTACCTGGTTTTATGTGAAGGTCTTTGATCCATCTGCACTTGAGCTTTGTACAAGGAGATAAGAAAGGATGGATTTGCATTCTTCTACATGTTGACTGCAAGTTGAACCAGCACCATTTGTTGAAAAGACTGTCCTTTTTCCATTGAATGTTTTTATCTCCTTTGTCAAAGATCAAGTGACCATACATCTGGGTTTATTTGTGGTTCTTCAATTCTGTTCCATTGATCTAGTGTGGTTTAGGTCTGAGTGTAATTGTGACTTCAAAGAACGAGTTGGGCAGTGTTCCTTCTCTTTCTATTTTGTAGAATTGTTTGGAAAGTATTGGTATTAGGTCTTCTATGAAGAATTCTGCACTGAACCCATCTAGTCCTGGCTTTTGTTTGTTTGTTTTTTTGTTTTGTTTTGTTTTGTTTTGTTTTTGTTATTTTGGGGGGAGGGGTTGGAAGGCTTTTGATGGCTCCTTCTATTTCTTTAAGGATTATGAGGCTGTTTAGATGGTCTATCTGATCCTGATTTAACTTTGGTGCCTGGTATCTGTCTAGAAATTTGTCTATTTTCTCTAGATTTTGCAGTTTTGTTGAGTATAGGCTTTTGTAGTAGAATCTGATGATTTCTTTAATTTCCTTAGTTTCAGTGGTTATGTCTATCCTTTTCATTTCTGATTTCATGAATTTGGATACTCTCCCTGTGCCCTCTAGTTAGTCTAGTTAAGGGTTTATTGATCTTGTTGATTTTCTCAAAGAACCAGCTCTTAGTTTTTTTGATTCTTTGTATAGTTCTTTTTGTTTCTATTTGGTTGATTTCTGTTCTGAGTTTGAGTGTTTCCTGCTGTCTACTCCTCTTGGGTGTATCTGTTTCTTTATGTTCTATCATTTTCTGCTGTGCTGTCACGCTGCTAGTGTATGCTCTTTCCAGTTTCTTTTTGGAAGCACTCAGAGCTATGAGTTTTTCGCTTAGTAATGCTTTCATTTCATCCCATAAGTTTGTATATGTTGTACTTTCATTTTCATTAAATTCTAAAAAATCCTTAATTTCTCTTATTTCTATTCAATGAAATAGGGTCTGTATAATTTCAGGAGCATTGATCTACTTAGCATAATACCTAAATTGTTTATTATAGTTGGCACTAAAAAAAATTATTTTTTAAATGAATTATTATGATGAGGTGACATAATCATTAAACAATTAAACAGCGGTGATATTTTCCACGATTTTAAATTTGCAAAATAGATAACAGTAATGATTATGTAAATTTCTATTTAAATTGTTTCCTGTTGACTATCAGTTATCAGCATTTACTTGTGACCCCTGATAGCCCATTATTACACTGATGTGCTGAGTCATTTTGCATTCCTTCCTAGTCTTAGCACTAGTCCAGTGGGTTATTTACTTAAAAATATAGGTGTTTATTACACAAGTATAATACTGAACTTCATGTTACTAAAATAAATTTGAATAAGTTTACTCATTTAACATAAAATTATAATAGTAGCTTTATATAATAAATTTTTATTATTTCCTCCATAATAAGGTTAATCATGAATATTGCGAATGTTGCCTAAGTGTTCTCTATCTTACATACTCTGTTTATGTAAGGCTTTACAATTGGTGCTTAAAAAACTCTACTTTGTCGACTTTATTATGGCCTTTTCATTTTGTAGAGTAATAAATTGAACTTCATAAATGCTTCATTTTTTTCCTTTTATTCTCTTTATAGTGGCGACGGTAGTGCACCACCTCCAATGTCTTGAATCACAATCTGTACTAACACATCAGTATAATTCCCATCATGCTCTTTGTTTTGGACATAAACAACACAGCTTTCTTGCCTTTTCCCTCTTTCTTTTAAGGTTTGTTTACTTTATTTTATTTCATCTGTATGAATATTTTGCCTATATGTATATATGTCTATCATATATGAGCCTGGGGTCACGAAGGCTAGAAGAGGGCATCGGATTACTGAGAACAGGAGTTGCAGAACCTTCTGAGCTCCCATGTGTGTGAATGGGAACTAGACAAAGATCTGGAAGAGCTGCCAGTCTGCTTAACCTCTGAGACATTGCTCCAGCTCAGCACTGTTTCTCACAGAGCCTGGACTAAGCTCTTTCCAATATAAATCCTATTAGACTCTCACCAGTACTGTAACAATCAAGACTCTTCCAAAGTTTATGTTTTGAGTAGTTTGTTAAATCTCCCAACAACTTTTTCATATATACGTATGTTTCCTAAGAAATGTAATGGGTTTTTCTACTGTCAGAATCACCATAGAATTATGTCAGTTATTCACATTTAGATAAAAATAGAATATTTAAGTACTAATTATAACTTTCCTTTGTAAAAGCCAGGGTGAAATGCATAAAACGAAGAGGCAAAATAGTAGAAATGTAGAAGGATTATGGGAAGGAAGAAGGGAGTACAACAAAAACTAACGGAGCCAGTAAGGACGATTGAAGTGCATTATGGGTACAAATAAGTAGATGTCATTATGAGGCTCAGGGCTTTGCACCATTATATACACTACAGTTATATAACTGTGAGTTGAAACATGCACTTATTGGAGGTGCTCCTATGCATTCAAATGCTAAATACTGGTCCCGAATATCTGAACAGATCCTGTATCCACCAATTGATCCTACGTAAACTTTGTTCCCCAATTTAAAACTACTGATCAAATAAGGGTGGCTACAGCTAAATACTGGTAAGAATAGTAGTGGGCTGTGTTGCTTGCCAGGGTGGAGTCATAGGTAGGGACCACAGGAGAAGTAAGGAAGGAGGAAGAGGACAGAGAAAAAGAGGACTCCATTAGATGTGATGAACCAGGAGTATGTGCCGGAGTGAAATTCCCACCAAGGACAGATTGCTGCAGCAGAAATAACCTGGGCGAAATTCACACAGCAAGTGTCTCAAGATCACAGATGAAGAATTAACCGTCTAGCATAAAGAAAGATAGATTTGGGGCTATTCTCCAGTAATTGTGCAAGAACTGATTAAATAAATTTAAAGGAATTCGCTTTAGTTATTGGGGACCTGGCTGGGTCTTGTTATAACTTGATAGAGATTATTAAGATCAATTTACACACATCAGTTCACACTTTGTCTTTAAACAACAGACTTTCAGGGTGTATCTTTGAGGACTGCATTTGCATTTTTGCAGAAAGAGTAACAATGACTGACAGTGTTTAAGTATAATACCATCTGAGTGTGGATAATAAATCAGCCCTCTTCTCTTGTCAAGATTTCTTGTCTTTGTCATTTAATTTTCCCAGAATGGCTATAAAATCTGTCACAGCAAAGCACTTAGTCTCTGAGGACAGTTATTGATAAAGCTAGCTGGGTCCATCCGAGATGTGTATTGGAAAGGTGAGCCCCATTATACACAGTCCTAATAGACCAGGTTGGTATTAAAATTTCAACACTGAAATAGAATTGAAAGGCTGAAAGTCAATAAAATGAGTCATTGAAAATGACTATATTGAAAAAATGTAGCACATCTCTTTATATGTGGAATTAATTAAAAATAGAATACTACAAAACAACTACCTGTTTTGACCAAGTTGTACAAGATTCTGCTGATATAAGCAAAAGCATTAATAATTTATGTACACTGCTGCCCAAGTTTTGCAAAGGTAAAAAAAATTAATGTAACCTAAAGAGAAAGCAGATTGTGTACCCAATGTTGGTACCACAAAGTAGCCAGGAGAATTAACCTCAATTTCATGCAGCCTAAACACACACACACACACACACACACATTAGAATTAAAGTTAATAAGTTAATATGACATATATAAGAAAATGACAAGAACCCAAGTGAAATGCATGTATACCTCTCCCAAGCATCATGCCAGGGATCTTAAATTACTTTTCCTTTTATTTTTATCCACGTGTCTTTGTATGTGTGTATCTGAGTTTGTGAATGTGCTTGTAGGTACCCCTAAGCCAGAAGAGGGAAATTGATGCCCTGGCACTTAGAGCCTCCAGATAATGTCCAGCCTTACTTGGATGCTGGGAATTAAACTCTACTTCTGTGCAAGCACAACAAGTACTCTTAACATTAGACAAATCTCCCTAGACCCCATGCCTAGGATCTCTATGATCTTTCCCGACCAACTCCAAAGGGAAAACTCCTTCACTGTCCTCTTGGAGTGGGACTGAAAGCTTGCTGATAGAAGAAGACCTTAACAATGTCTTCTCTAGGTCTCTGTATTACTTCTTCCTAAAGTAACCTAAAAATAGTGACAAGATGAAAACATAAAACCTAGTGACAATGGAAAATACCAATACATCATGACATAATCTGCTTTTCAAAGTCATGCTGGCAACTGTTTCATACAATTTACTGAGTCTCTGAAGTGTTATTTTAGTCATTTGTTAGGATCAATGCTAATTTTAATTAAAGCTTAGAAGGGTCTTTACAAAGCAAAAATGCTGTTGGACACACAAACATATTCAGGATAGTGATTGTGCTCAACCACCCTGGTAACTGTTCAAATTTTTAGCCTGATGTCTATGAAACACACACACACACACACACACACACACTCACACACACACACAAATGTCTATGTTGAAATAGGAACCAGTAATAAAATGAAGCAAAGCTACTACCTAATGTTGACTATTTATTAAGAATCGTTTATTTTATTTAAAGTGATACTGATCAAGCTGTGACTGAGGAAGGCATTTTGGATGTTGGTGCATGAGCAATGGTGAAGGTTTGATAATGGTGGGATTGAAAAGACATGTGAAATAAAGGAAACACAAGGGCTTAAAATCATTTTCATTATCACTTCAGTGTGATACCGAGTGATGCAATATTGTTAGCTTTTACTTGATGAATTCTAAAAAAACAAACTTAAACAACCGAAAAAACAGAACCCTATATTATCCATTCAAATTTGCTGAGAAATCCTGTTTTGTTTTTTTGTTTGTTTTTCTAAAAAAAGAAATGGGTGAAATATTTCTGCCACATTGGAGTAAGAAGAGATAGGTTTTATCACACAGTGGAATAAACATCTTAACGGGGATCTACTTTGTAGTCAGAACATAACAAATGTTTGACTGGAAGCGACTGTCATTTCAAAACCTGCCTAAGCAGTAGTATTGAGTATAGGGAAAAACATCCCCCCTCCCATGTGGATTCTCAGTCCTATAGCTTATTAAAATTTGAAGTGGAGAAAACAAAGCCAACTCACATACAAAATAAATAAAGCAATTTCTCTCTCCACAGTTTTTATTACTAGTGAGTTTTAGAAAGAAATCATCCATAAACAGTTTTGGTTTGTTGTGTTGCTGTTTTTCTTCCCATGCTGAGGAATTGAACCCAGGGCACTGAGCATCCTAGGAACTCGATCCTCAATCCAAATTCTTCTATAAACAAATGGCCCTTCACTAACTCACAGGCAATTTATCTGGGGACCAAACCAAGAGAAAATATAAAGAAACTACATCTAAGGGCATCTTTGTCTTTGTTGCTTCTTTCCACAAGTGAGAAGAATAAGTTGTTTGGAGTTTCTTGGTTCATGCTGTGCAGCACAAACATTGCTCTAACATAGTGAAGATTTGTAGAAGCTTTTGTGTCTTGAGACCCTGGAGACTCAAGCAACTTCTCCAAAGGACTGTCCAGGTCAGGTCTCTCTTTTTAGTGCTTATGTTGCTATTTTGAAATGAAGAAATATGTCTCTGACCTATAAGCTGTATGGGGAATTCTGAAAAGAAAGGAAATCGTGATTTTAAAGTACATTGGTGAACTGAAAGCCAAGATAGTAATCAAGGACTTGAGTGTACTCACTAGAGGATCTCTTACGTGGCCTTGGGTCTGATTCCCACTACTGCAGGGGAAAAAAAAAAAAACAATCTATAGAGGTAGATAGATGATAGTTGGCAGACAGACAGGTGATTAGATAGATAGATAGATAGATAGATAGATAGATAGATAGATAGATAGATGATGGATGGATGGATGGATGGATGAATAGATGGATGGATGTATAGTTAACAGAAGCAGGACCAGGGGTGAGAGAAAAGGGAAGAAAGGTGGGAAGGAAAAAAAAGGGGGGGACAAACAAAGATGGCTGCTCTGAGGAGGGAAGAAGAGAGATATCTGTATGCTTGGAATACTAGAGAGGAAAGTAGGGGAAGGAAAAACAGAGAAGATAGAAAGAAGATGTTTCCTGCAATATAAGGCTATCAACATGGAAGAATAAAGAAAACAAGGAAGGAAAAAAGTGACGTGAGAAGACCAAACATCTTGGTGCTGGTACTGTAGGGACTGAAGACCTCAAACAGAACTCAGTCAAACCGAGGCAGCATCTCAGCCAACATCCAGCAGACAGGCAGGAATCTCGGTTTTGGAAGTAGTGGCTCTAAATTCCTCCAAGATTCCAATGAAAAAGAAACAGTTTGTCCCATTGAGCCTCCAGAACACAGATTTTCTCATGGCTTTATCTCAGCCGAATGAGAAAAACATCAAACCTCTAAACTATAAAACTATAGCATGAGAAATTATGCTAAGCCTTCCACTTGAGTGGAGATTTATTGTGAAATCAAAGAAATCTAATATAGGCCCCATTTCTAGTCCTCTCTTAGGTCTGGCCCTAAGATACTGAAGGATAATTCATATCTCTTACTTTTCTATTGCTGTGAAGAAAAACAAACAAACAAACACACACACACACACACACACACACACACACACACACAAAAACCAGCATGACCAAGGCAACTTATAGAAGGAAGCACTTAATTGGGGGCTTGCTTACAGTTACAGAGGGTGAGTCATGGCAGAAAGTATGGCAGCAGACATGGTGCTAGAGCAGAAACTGAGAGTTTGTGTCTGACCAACAGCGTGAAGCCAAAAGGAGAAAGGGGGCGGGGGTTGGAATGATGTGAACCTTTAAAACATCAGATCCCACTCATAGTGACCCACTTCTTTCCAAAAGACCATTCTTCCTCCAACAAGGCCACATCACCTACTTTTTAATCAAACATTCCACGCACTGGGAACCAAATATTCAAATATAGTAGCCCATGAGGTCAATCCTGTTTCAAATCACTGCAATATTCAAACTTAAAAAGTAAACAAAATGAATAGCTAAGCAAAAGAGATGGCTCAGTGGGCAAAGTTCTGCTACACAAGCATGCACACACTGGTGATTCCAGCACCAGTGCAAAAGGCCAAGTGTGGTGGCATGTAATCATAACTATAGCAAGTGTGTGTGTGTGCATGCATGTGTGTGTTAAATCTAGCAAAACCATAGAAGAAGATAGGCATTCCAACCTGTTACATGCACACATGTCAGAGTGCATAGATCCACACACATACCATCACACACATACAATACAACAGAGAGAGAGCACAATATGCTTTATTAAATACTTTACCCAATATTAAAATTTTTAACTAATATTTATTAATAATGGCACATGAAACCAGCATTTCAAAAACCAATCATGTTTTAAACTTTTGAGAAATACCTTAGCAACATCTTCTAAAAATATCTTTATGATGTGTAAATTGGCTTTAAAATCCTACACGTGTGTAATGTAAATACACGAGTGGATGGTTTTTGATATGTGAGATTTCAACACCACAATCAAGGGGAAAAAAGATAATAAAAAATGGATTGACTTCTTCATTCATATCTTAACAGAGAATTTCACACATGAATATATATATTTTTTTAATTTTCAAGAGAACATATACTATAAAATTTGTCAACCTTGTGCAAAAAAAAATGTTATTTTACCAAAAATTGTTTTATGCCACTACACTTATGCTTTAGGAAACAGTGAGCTAAATTTACTAATTCTAGTTGCTGTAGAGAAAATGTTTATGTACCTTAATAATTCACGTATTGAAGATATAATCCCTTGTGTGCTACTTTCCACAGTCTCCTTAGACTTTAGAAGTGGTCCTGACAACAGAACCCCATTATAGCACTGGTGCTTTGTAAATCAAAAGGGGCCAGAACATCCTGACATTGTTATGGAAATATCATCTGTCAACCAGGGAGAAGTCTTTAAGAAGCAGCACACCCACTGGCACACTGATCTCGTGATTCTTTTTTTTTTTTTTTAAACAACTTTATTTTACAAAACAAAGATAAATGTACAGATTTTAAACAATTTTGCTTAAAATTATACATTTTTGTCAGTACTTTTTTTCATATCTTAACATAATTTTTACATAAAACTATATGAATATATTTTTTAGTCAGTACTTGATTTTTTTCAAGGTTTGATAGTATGCATTGAAAACTTAATAGTTACAATAAGCATAAAGTACATGTAAAACAAAATGTAACATGGAAATAGTTAAAGTTTTCTTGTTTTGTAAATATTTTTTTGTTTTGTTTTGTTTTCTTTATTTCTTGGACTTCATACAGTCTGTGAGTTGTATCTGGGGGAGTGTGAGTCTCTGGGGTTAGCATCCCACTATCAGTGACTGCATATTATGTCTGTTCTTTTGTGACTGGGTTATCTCACTCAGGATGATATTCTCTAGATGTAGCCATTTTCTTAAGAATTTGGTTAAGTCATTGTTTCTGGTGGCTGAGTAGTATTCCATTGTGTATATGTACCACAATTTTTGTATCCATTCATCTTCTGAAGGACATCTGGGTTCCTTCCAGCTTCTGGCTATTATTAATAGAGCCGCTATGAACATTGTGGTGCATATATCTTTGTTGTGTACTAAGGTGTCTCTGGGGTATATGCCCAGAAGTGGAATAGCTGGGTCTTCAGGTAGTACTATATCCAATTTTCTGAGGTATCGCCAGACTGATTTCCAGAGTGGTTGTATTAGTTTGTAACACCACCAAGAGTGGAGAAGTGTTCCTCTTTCTCCGCAGCCTTGCCAGCATCTGCTGTCATCTGAGTTTTGGATCTTGGCCAATCTGACTGGTGTGAGGTGGAATCTCAGGGTTGTTTTGATTTGCATTTCCCTGATAGCTAAGGATGTTGAGCACTTCCTCAGATGTTTCTAGGCCATTCGGTGTTCCTCAACTGAAAATGTTTTGTTTAGCTCTGTACCCCATTTTTTAATAGGGTTATTTGATTCTCTGGTGTCTAGCTTTTTGAGTTCCTTGTATACCTTGGATATTAGGCCTCTATCTGATGTGGTGTTGGTAAAGATCTTTTCCCATTCTGTTGGTTGCCATTTTGTTTTCTTGACAATGTCCTTCACCTTACAGAAACTTTGCAATCTCATTAAGTCCCATTTGTTAATCTTTGACCTTAGAGCTTGAGCCATTGGTGTTTTGTTCAGGAAATTTTCTCCTGTGCCTATGTGTTCTAAGGTTTTCCCTACTTTCTCATCTAATAGTTTCAGTGTATCTGGTTTAATGTGGAGATCTTTGATCCACTTACACTTGAGCTTTGTACAAGGAGATAAGAAAGGGTCTATTTTCATTCTTTTGCATGCTGAGTGCCAGTTGGACCAGCACCATTTGTTGAATAGGCTGTCCTTTTTCCATTTAATGTTTACTGCTCCTTTGTCAAAAATCAGGTGACCATATACATGAGGGCTCATTTCTGGATCTTCTATTCTATTCCATTGATCCACATGCCTATTTCTGTACCAGTTCCAAGCAGTTTTCAGCACAATTGCCTTGTAATATAGCTTGAGGTCAGGGATAGTGATTCCCGCAGATTTTTTTTTTTTTTTTCTTTTTTTTTTTTTGTTATTGAGGATGGATTTCGATATTCTAGGTCTTTTGTTATTCCATATGAAATTGCACATTGATCTTTCCAATTCCATGAAGAACTGGGTTGGAATTTTGATGGGGATTGCATTGAATCTGTAGATTGCTTTTGGTAGGATGGCCATTTTTAAGATGTTGATTTTTCCAATCCATGAGCATGGGAGATTTTTCCATTTTCTGAGATCCTCCTCAATTTCTTTCTTTAGAGGTTTGAAGTTCTTGTCATACAGGTCCTTCACTTGCTTAGTTAGTGTCACACCAAGGTATTTGATAGTTTTTGTGACGATTGTGAAGGGTACCTTTTCCCTAATTTCTTTCTCCACATGTTTGTCCCTTGAGTACAGGAAGGCTACTAATTTGTTTGAGTTAATTTTGTATCCGGCCACTTTGCTGAACTTGTTTATCAGCTGTAGGAGTTCTCTGGTGGAATTTTTAGGGTCACTGAAGTACACTATCATGTCATCGGCAAAGAGTGATGTTTTTATCTCTTCCTTTCTGATATATATTTCCTTGATCTCCTTTTGCTGTCTAATTGCTCCAGCCAGGACTTCCAGTACTATGTTGAATAGGTAGGGGGAGAGTGGGCAGCCTTGTCAAGTCCCACCTAGGGTTCCATCCCATCTGCAAACACTAAACCCTGACATTACTGCTGATGCCAAGAAGTGCTTGCTGAATGGAGCCTGGTATGGCTTTTTCCTGGGAGGTTCTACCAGCACCTGACCAATACAGATGCTGATGATTCCAGCCAAACATCTGACTGAGCCTGGGGACTCCAATGGAAAACCCAGGGGAAGGACTGAAAGAGCTGGAGGGAATTGCAACCCCATAAGAAGAGCAATATCAACTAACTGGACCATCAACCACGTTCCAGGGACTAAACCAACAACCAAAGAGTATACATGGAGGGACCCATGGTTCCAGATACATATGTAGCAGAGGATGACCTTATCTTTTATCAGTAGGAGGGGAAACCCTTGGTCCTGTGAAGAATCAATGCCCCAACCTAGGGGGGATGCTAGGTCGGTGAGGCAGGAGTGGGTGAGTGGGTGGAGGAGCATACTCACAGAAGCGAAGGAAAGGGGGAGAGGGAGAATGTGATAAGGGGGATTCTAAAGGGATAACCAGAAAGGGGGATATCATTTAAAATGTAAACAAAATGGTGCATAAAATAGAAAATAGAAAAAAGACGTCTATGAGTCTTTCTTTTAAAAGAAGTGACTCAGTGATTAAAACTGCTGGCTGTTGTGTAGGAGAGCCAGAGTTCAGTGCCCAGCACCCACACCACACAGCTTTCTGGACTCTGCAAGTGTTTGAGGGTTGAGTGGTGCTGAGTCTGCATCTGATATTAAGTTAATGCATAATCTGGGTTTGGAGAAATATTCTCATACAAACAAACTATGTATGTCTATTAATGCTAAAATAAGAGAAAAGGATAGGAAAAAAAATCCATTTGGGAAATTAGAACATTAAGAGTAGAAACTAGTTTTAATTTCATGTTCAGTGGTAGATGGAGCATGTAGAGGAAAAGGAAAAGAAGGAGATAAGAAATACTTATTTCACTTTTGGTGCATGTTGACATTGTTGAAACACCCCATATTGATATTCAACTGCCAAAAACAACAGGAGGTTGGGAGCAGAGAAACAGGCAGGGTAAAATTCTCAAAAATAAAACAATGTGTAAGATTTCTCTAAAGAAAATACTCTAGATGTTTTTGATGACTTAATACAACCAGGAACATGCTTTTGGAAGTCTGTTACTAAGCTTGTATGTTTTCATCTTATAGAACCATCTGTCTATACTACACTTAAAACTAATGCTCTACTGATCTGGAAACCACACTGGACTAATGCAGATACAAGGACCCCCTTGGTCTTCCTCTATTCTTCTCAAGCATTCATTTAGTTTCCAACTAGATCACAGAATTTCACTGTGTCCAATAGTGTTATAAACACCTATACCTATACATAAACCTGTGTGTGTGTGTGTGTGTGTGTGTGTGTGTGTGTGTGTTATAAAATAGAAAATACACACAACTAGAATTGACAAAAAATTTTCCCACAAATTAAAATATAGGAAAGTATTTTATCTAATCTGAGGAAGACTTGTATAGTGACAACTTGCTCTTTATTTTCTCGTTAACTCCAAGTTTTTAAAGACTCACATCTGGCAGGTGAATTAGCTCTGGGAAAAACATCAGCTGTAATCAGGTTACTATGATCATTGATGTTTTTTCTGTCTGAACCATCAAGCAATGCACAAATATACTCATTTAGAAATAAAAATAATTCACCAAAATGCAGTCATCTCTCAACTAAGTGTGCATGTGCACACACACACACACAACCATGCTTATACCCACACACATGTCCATGTATGTGTACACACACATCCATGCATGTACACACACACATCCATGCACTTCTATCCATTGTAATACTGATGTCAGCATCTCAGCTTTGGTGGTAGAGGCTGGATCATGATGCTTTCAAAAAAAGATAATAAAACACATAAGTAACAGATATTAGTTTTATCTCTGTGTGCAAGCAAAGGAATTTGAAATGATGAAGGCACCCATGTCATGCTGATAAGTAAACCTAAGATTGAGCAGATCTCCATTTGAAAGCCTACAAGCCATTGTAAGAAAACTGAAACCTGAAGTAATGGATGATCACATTCTCTCAGCTCAGTCAGTCTCCAAATCCTGCTCAGATCAGCCTGTAGATCCACTGAACTATCTATCAGAATCCCAGCAAGAGTGCTGACAAACTGGATATTTGAGTTTTCTGAAAGAGCAAAATAAGAAACCTGTTAAGGGCAGTCTGTGATAAAGGAAAAAAAAGGCTCACATCTCCACTTTGATTGTCATTCTAATGTATTTCTTTGTTATGTGTTTTATTACAAAAACGGGTCCAATTACCATTAAGGCATCCTCTGGATGATGCAGACACCTGAGAGGGGAAGCTCTCCCAGGAACTAGAAATTTACACAAAATCAAGAGGAAAAGACAGAGAGGATATAAGAGCCAGGGGATGGGCAGGCAGGCTGAGAAATGTTATAAACTGAACATGTCATAGCTGATGCAGTCCCAGACTCACAGCAGCTGTGGTTTTCTGCACAGGACCAACACGGTATCATGCCAGCCAAAGTCTCTGATGGTCTGGTGTGTCAAGTACCTTTCTGTTGCTGTAATAAAACTCCATGCCCAAGGCACCTTATAGAAGAAAAGTTTATTTGCATTACGGTTCTGGAGATCAAAGAGATAGCTTTGTAGGAAAACATAGCCTCAGGTGGCCGTCTCGGCCACCGAAGCCAGACACTGAGAGCTGTCATGGTTTACTGCAAAAAACAGGAGAGAGAAAGAGCTGGGCAGAATGGAAATATACACACTCAAAGCTTACTTCCAGTGACACACTTCCTCTAGTCAAGTCTAATGATCTAAACCCCCTGAACAGTGTTACCAACTGAGGAACACATGTTCAAATGCCTCAGCATGTGTGGAACAAACCACCCCAGTGATGGGAATGGTGATCACTGGATCCTATTGCTTACTGCGGATTTACTGGCTGGATAGGAAGAATTGCTCTCTTTTGTTTTGTTTGCTTGCTTGCTTGCTTGCTTGCTTGCTTGCTTGCTTGCTTGCTTGCTTTTGGACATGATCACTAGTAGATTTACCATTCTCGAGTGGACATCTATGCGTAACACTGAGTAATAGGTTATCCTACAGCAAATGAATAAGGGATGAAGTTGGCAAGGGGAACTAGGGTGCGTTAAAGAGGGAAGTGTTTCATTTTGCACATGTGTAAAATTCACAAAGAATAATAAAATGGAAATATTAAGTTTGGCAATGTTTTTAATGGAATTTCAGGAGAAATTCTAGTCCTTACAGTGTTTAGAATACCTGTGGGCTTTGTCTGAGCAGTATTGAACTGCAGAGAGCTGTAGAAACTTTCCTAGATGAGAAAAGCATTGCTCACATGCCTTTAAAACCTAGCACTTCTTTTTTTGGTAGAGCAGTTTATGTGGGTTTCGGTTAATTTCCAGAGTTCTGAAATAATTAACACCAGTCTTTTGGTTTAAAGGTTTCTTTTCTCTTTTGTAGGGAGACCAACGATACTGACACTCCAATATTATATAAACTAATTCCCCTTTGGGTAATAAATATTTTGTGTATGTATATGTATGGCAACTTATAACCATTAATGAGGAAACCTAGAAAATACAGCTAAATCTCACACATATTTTGGAATGCTTTCTCACATATCGAAGAATGAGAAAATTGAAACAACTAAGTCATATAGCTAACAAGGAAGCTGCAAAGATACATGGATAAAATTTCCTCTCTTTTATTGGTTTTTCAGTTAAATATCATTAAAAATAGAAATGAATAGGTCTTAAAAGGGATAGCACATATTAATCCCAAGTAAGATTTTTATCAGTTGTTGGAGCCCGCAGCCTCTTCTGGATCCTAACTTACTTTTCAATTTTACAATTCATAAAATATTCAGCAAAGCATGACACAAGTTTGAGTTCAAGCACACTGCACTTTATGCTGCAAGATCCATTAAAAGCAATAATTTGTAATATCCTCAATAGGGCTGTGTGCATTTCAAAATGACATCAAAGAGGAAAGAAGGACCAATTAGTCCCGTTTTATATTAAAGTAATCTCCTTTTCATCTGTAGACACTTCTCTCCTGAGATCATGATGGAGTGTCAGAGGTGTGAGCAGAATGAACGACACCCCTTCGTAAGGGGTTCTCACTCACAGCGTAGACTCACGACCTGGCTTGCTCTTGGAGAGGCAGCAGAAAGCCCCACTCACTGTGAAAGGATGAAGAAGCAGATTATGAGCTCATTCTACTCTATGTTGCCTTCCTATGTTTCCTTTTCTTAGTTGCTTTAAGTACAAACTCTGAACATGCGCACTGAATAAGATTTCATTATATTGTGTTATTATCTTCCTGGCATCCCTTTGTCCTTGATAAATACAATTCCGCCAGAGCCATAGTGATGGGTCTGAGAAGGAGCTAATCCTGGGGACAGTCCTACAAGGCCTGCCTAGCCCCAGACATGGTTACTGCTCTTCCAAGGCCTCACTGTTTCCACTCTACTTGTTTCTCTAATATAGTTTGCATTTTATTTCATGTTCACATACTTTATTATATATTTTGTATCATTATATGTCGTGCCCAACCTCGACCAGCAAGGAAGACACGACCTGGGGAAGAACTTCTTCAAGCAGTTTATTTAAGATCCTTGAACAAGTTTCTGCTTCTGCTTCTGACTCTGCCCCCCTGGGGAAGGCCCGCACAGGCTTAAATCCCCTTGTGCCTGCCAACCCCTGTAAGCCACGTGGGCCCTGCAAATAGGCTGCTTCAATGAAGAAGCAGGCAAGCTGAACAGGCACAGCCAAATAAGGACCTGTTTATGACTGAGAGCACTCACCATCAAGGAGGTGGAAGGCGGGAACCAGCGCCATCTTGGGGGCGCAGTGCCTCGCAGCTCTCTACAATTATATATTTATTATGCATATGGTTATGTTATTACTGTTAATATTATTAGCATAATGTGCATATGTAACATCTGTGTGTGCCATGGTGCTTATGTGAAGTTCAGCCACAGTGGTACGCCGAGATCAAACTCAGGTATTCAGATCAAGTGGCAAGAGCTTTTACCTGCTGAGCCAGCTCACTGGTTCCTTTCACATGGGTTTTTAGGGCTAGTTAATAAGAAAATACGTAGGTGGAAACCCAGAAAAACATATGCTGAACACAAATATAAACACTTGCAAGTGCTAATAAAATGATCACAATTCTATTCTATCAGGAAAACCGTTTTGAAACAGGAGAACAGTCTGTGCACTAATCGAATTGGCCATATAACACTTGTTCCACATGATAACCCTTTCTGTAAGCAATGATCAATCTTTCCTCTTTCACCTGCCATCACTGCCTCATTTATTGACTAGTAGTTTAAGCCATTAAAAGCAAATTATCCTGGAAAGCATCACAGTTCATAGACTTAAAAATATAATGGTATCCATAGATGTAAGATTCACAAAGTAAGGAGATTTTGTTGAAAGAAAAAAACTACAAAACTGAGATATTTGACAGAATCCCAACTTCCTCCAAATTATATGAGAGAAGAAACTTGTGAAAAAGTTAGCTTTATTATAGATAGTTTTAACAACTGATCTTAGGGGGGAAAGAATGTTTATGTGTGTACTCCTGTATAAATTAATGTGCATCCCAACATACAGGTACCCATAAAGGCCTGAATCTGGAGGTAGGGGTGATTTTGACCTGTTTTGAATAGGTTCATGGCACTTAACTAAGATAATCTGAAAAAGCAGCAACTGCTTAGAATCACTACGCCACCTGTCCAGCCTCAGGTGTCAGTTTTTATATGAACTTCTATTGATTTGCCAATATGTGAAAATATTGTGTGTGTGTGCGTGTGTGTGTGTGTGTGTGTTTCAAAACAAGGTTTCTCTGTGTAACAGAGCCCTGGCTGTCATGGACTTGCTTTGTAGACCAGGCTGGCCTCAAATTGAGAGATCTCTGCCTACCTCAGCCTCCTGTATGATGGAATTAAAGGCATGTGTTACCATGCCTAGCCCTGAAACGTTACATTCTTTTTAGCATGTTTCCATTCTGAGGGAAAAGCCCTAGAGTATAATATTCTCCTACTCAATGTTGGGATTTAATTCTTCAAATGCAAATGGAGCTTCTTTGAAGTTCTGTGTATTCTTCAGGATGATGATGCAGTGTTGTGTGAGATGGAGAAGGCCTAGAAGGATGCCATGCTGTGTTAGAAGCAGAAGCTCTGGGTACCACGCCAACTTTCCCTTCTCTTCCGTTGTCTCCAAACTTGAAACCATCTGGGTTACACATGATCCGTTCTGGTGAGGTTCACCGGGATCTGATGGCTTGTTCCAAACTGGGATAACACAGATGGTTCAAATTAAACTCTCTGGGACACTAAACCAAACCAAAACTAGTAAATAGGAAAGAGATGTGTGGAAAAGAGCGTGGGTGCTGATGAAAGGAAGGAAGGAAATGGGAGAAGATAGGGTGAGAGGAATCCAAATATATAATGTGCATGTATAAAATTGAGAAGTAAAAAAAAATTATACTATTAAAAAACCCTAACTGAAAAAATTCAGAGTAGCTATATTTGAAATAAACTTGCAGAATTTTCAGTGGGCTACAGACATTTCCCAGCTATCCCTCATGAGCATACACGGCCCACTTCTCTACTTTCCACAGCCCATACCATGTCTAGTCTCCAACAAGATGTAGCCCACTGTTGCCATCTCTCTCTAGCTTTTGTTTTTAATCAAACATCTCTCACAGGCTATACCCTTGCCCTTTCCTTTTGGCTATAATTATTTATGTGTTAGTCTTATCCTCTGTGAATTCTTGCAGCCTCCCCGAGGGCAGCACGCATACCCGATTCCGCTCCTGAGACATCTCATATACACATGATGCATTGCGCACCTGTCTAATTTCCCCTCTCTTGGCAGTTGGAACAGTGCCTAGACCATAACAGGTGCTCAATAAATATTGAATCCAGTGAATGATTGTAGGTGTCAGGATGAAGTGAAGGAAATGCGTATATAAATGTATGATGCTCTTGTAGGTGCCCTTGGCAAATTTGAAGATGAGTATAATGACAGCTTTCAGGTTTGTCCAGATCTCAAGGGAGAGAAAGTTTAAGGCTCTTTGGAATTCTAAATATGAAGTGAATCTAAAAGAACCATGCAAAAAAACTCAGAACAGAAGTTCTAAGATGTCTGAAAAAGTGACACATTTACTTAAAGACTAGGATCATTTTGGAAATGTAAATCTATGTCAAAATATGAGTTTCTGCACCTGTCACGTAGATATTGGAGTTATTTAAAAAATAATTGAATAAAAATATTGTGTGCCTTTAACAATTAATGACCCCACACCAGTACTAAAGGGGCAACAACAAAGATTAACTCAATGTTTTATTACTGACCTACAAAAAAAAAAAAAAAAAAAAAAAAAACCCAAGAAATGAACAAACAAACACAAACCACCATGTTGGAGAAATGAAAGATGGTAGGAGGGGAAGTTGGTTAGAAAGTATTGGGAGGATATTTGGATGGCATGTGACCAAATATATTACAGGAAATTCTCAAAAACTCAATACAAACGTTGGTATTTTATTTATAAACAAAATAAATTTAAAAACAAAATATATTATTGGTCCTCTAAGTTACTAAAAAGCACCCAATCAAGTTGAGTACAGTGTTCTCACTTGTGGTTACTTCCACAGAACATGAAAATCACTTAAATAAAATAAGTTTGTTGCTGAACCCAACCTTTACCTTCCTCAGTTCTGGCTCCAAATACCTGAGAAATTACAAGACATCATGTCATTGTGTGGCATTGGGTATTTAGAATGACACAAGGCTGTTTATGCTGAAAAAAAGCAAAATTTTAATTTGCTTTTTCACTATTAGTAGGAATATTGTTTATTTGTATATGTTCATGCTCTGTGTGTGTGTGTGTGTGTGTGTGTGTGTGTGAAATTAGCATGACATATTGCACATGTGGTGGACAGAAAATAGCTATGAAGAATCAGTTCTTTCCTTCTATTATGGGTTTTTGGGAGATCAAACTCAATTATCGAGTTTACACAGCAAACTCTCTCACCATCACTCCCACCCAAAGTTAACCAAGGCTTCTATTGTAAACCTTGTAATATTGTAATATTTTTGTAATGTATATTTTATAATACCATAAAAAGATTATGTTGATTTATTTTAAATTAACATTTGTCTGCAGTTATGACTCTTTCTCCATAGTTCCTTAAGAAATGTGGAGTGTTGTCACAGCTATTATTAATGTCATCACTGTTACTCATTGCATGACATCTTAATGCCTATCATTTTCACTTCAAATGTCTACTTGGTGTAGCTGCCAATATAGCTTAAATGACTGCCATTAACTTTGCGTGGAGTCTGCAATCACAAAGTCATCTATATCTGCTCAATTCTTTGTAAATATAATGGAGTTTGGAGGTACAACAGGATGAAAAAGGTGTCCCATGTCTGGTAGCAGCAATGGGAGATGGGCTGTACACACTGAAGCCCCAGCAGTCCTGTGCACTGAGTGTTTGAGACTAGCCAGTCCCACATGAGAGACCCCACCTTAAAATCATATGACAGAAGAGGTTGTCAAGATACCTCAGAAGGAAGGGCATTTGATGTTCAACTTGACAACCTGGGTTTGATCCAAGTGGAAGAAGAAGAGAGCCAACTTCTGAAAGTTGTACTTGACCACAGAGTACCCATTTTGGCATACATGAGTGTGTATGCGTGTAGGTATCATACACACACACACACATATACACAATTACATAATTACAAAATAATATGAAAAATATACAATCATAGGGGTGGTCAGATTAAATCATGACTTAGAAATTCTGCATGGTTAGCAGCATCCTAATGACAATGAGGAGACGTACATACACCCAGCTTTTGTTTGTCAGTTTCTGCTAAAATGGCCCTGAGGGCCTTTGGAAAAGAAGCTGATTCTAAGTATTGAGCAGGCAAGTATAAAAGGACCCTGACATACATTTAATATGTTAGCAAATAAGAAGCAATTAAAAGCATTCAAGCTGACCCACTGAATGCAGTAGGAAACTGTGTGTTAATGTTTAGTGAAGCTAATTGGACATAATTATTCTAAGTAGGATGCAAAAATGTCTGATCCATATTACAGATATAACTCAATGAGCAAGTAAATAATCGAAAGCTTTTCTCTTCTTTTGGGAATCTGTGGATAGTGTGTTTTACTAATAGATTGACTGTCCATATCTAGCAGATCTGGTGTGGTGTCCCATCTGTTTAGAGTAGGTATTACCAACTCTAAACACCTTCCTATCACCACACTCTCTCATCCCTCACAGACCTCAAATCCCGGTACCAGGTAAAAAGAGTTCATTTTAGCTTCTAGATGTGAGGTATGGCCTTTCCTTGTGTGGCTTCTTTACAAGGTCTTATCCTTCAGTTCCGATCACATTTATAAAAATATTATTCATTATTTCCTTATCATTGAACACCATGTGTCTATCCTTACTTGGCCCATCTGTTGATGGATGACTAGTGCTGGTCTGGGGGATTTCTGCAAGAGGCGTGGGCACACTGGTGTCTCCTGATAAGATGAATTCATTTCCATGGAGAATGGGGTCCCAAAAGAGTTAGAAAAAAGACTGAAGGAGCTGAAGGGGTTTTCTTTTATTTAAAGGTTTTCAACCCCACAGGAAGAACAACAATATCACCCAAACAGAACCCCCAGAACTCCCAGAGACTAAACCATCAACCAAAGAGCACACATGGAGGGACACATGGCTCCAGGCCGCAAGTGTAGCAGAGGATGGCCTTGTTGGGCATCAGCCACAGGAGAGGACCTTGGCCCTGTGAAGGCCTGACAACCCAATATAGGGTAATGCCAGGGCAGGGAGATGGAAGGAAGTTGGGGAGGCACTTTCATAGAGGCAGGGGAGGTGATATAATAGGGGGAATCCAGAAGGAAACTGGGAATGGTATGACATTTGAAATGTAAGTAAAGAAAATATCCAATAAAAAATAAAAATAAAGTAGTTTACAAAATAGGGCTGGATAAATGGCTGAACAGTTAAGAACATTGGATGCTCTTCTAGTGGACCTAAATAAAATGGTTACAGAATCTCAAGAATGTCCCTGTAGGAGATGACTCAGAGGTTTAGAGCACTTGCTCTATTGCAGAAGACCAGAGTTTGTGCCCTAGTACCCATGTCAGAGAGCTCTCAACTACCTATAACTTGAACTTCAGTACATCCAACACATTCTTCTGACCTCTAGAAATACTTGAATACCCATGGCATATACTCCTGTAGACAAATACAAATGCACACATATAAAAATGAATCTTACAAAAAATTACTACAAAGTATCTCCACCAACTACTTTGCAGTTGCAATGAGCCTGGAAGAAACATCAAAATAGAAGCCTCTGAGAGAATCTGTTCACCAAATGATAAAAAGGGAGGATCATCAGCGATAATGGGAATTGAAGTCCTGTACTTCCTAATGGTTGCTATGCAACATGACTTTCGTGATGACCCTGCCAAATCTGCATAGCATAACTCTAATCAAAAAGAGACATTTTACAGCTCATCTTGAAAGATATGCTGCAAATTAATTGTTAGTAGCTTTGTTAAAAATGTCAAGGTCATAAAAGTCATAGAAATAGAAAATTTTCCCCAAGAATGGATAACAAAAGAGCACTAGAATTAAAAATAATGTAAGTTTCCAAAATCGACATTTTAACAAAAATTATACTATCCTGAAATAATTGTTGGAATGATCTGAGGATTATAAAGAAGCAATGTGTTAATTTTAAGTTGCTGATTTGAATGGTTGCATGGTCGCCCTGTAGGGAAAACACATCAGTTTGGTTTTTAGGAATCACATATTAACTCAGTGATATCGCGGCATCGAATGGAAACGTTCTTTTTAGTTTTCCTCACTATTCTACAAGAGCAGCGCTGCTCTGAAGCCAACTGAATGCATTCATTTCTTGAACAACCCCACTTCTTGGAAATCTGCAGAGAAGCCTCGGAGCACCAGCACGTATACATTAATATACCCATAGCACTGCTGACGATGGGCCCAATGAAGATATAAGGATAATTAATTACTATGGGTTCAGGTCATAAAAAAATATTGACCTGTTAACATGAGCACAGAAATTGTTGAGGGCAGAGTGCTGAGTAGAAAAAATTCAATGTTCAGAAAAAATACATTATATTCGAATTTGCATGTTCAAGCAACACTAAAATGGCCAAACAAATGTCATTCAAAAACCATGGAGATAATTATTACATGTTATATATAAGACATGTGTCTGTGTGTGCCTTTGGATCCAACGTCACTTTTCTATTTGACTTATATACACACAACATACCCTGAAAAATCTGTGCAATAAAGCTTCTTTGGCAAAAAATAATCTCATGATTAAACTGTGTGTGTGTGTGTGTGTGTGTGTGTGTGTATCCAAATTTGCAAATAAAATAATCCCTTACATTGCAATCATTAGGAAAACAACTTAGTCTTCAATCCAGTGAAGGCAATCAATTATCCTCCTGACTACAGTATCCAGGAAAATAATTTTTAATCATCTATCTGTTACATCCTCAACTCGCTATCCTTGAGAAATAGATTAATTCCTTGGTTTTTCAATGTCTGTTTTCTTTTCTTTTTTTTTTTTTTTTTTTTTTTTTTTTTTTTTTTTGCCCTTTTTATTCGTTTTCTCTTCCCATTAAAAAAGTTCTTTTGTGAGGAGAATACCCACAGGAAAAAAAATGACATCAGCATTTCTTCTCTTGTTTGGGAGTATAGTGTGGACACAGCTAAAATGTTCTATTAATCCCCAAGCTCAGTGCCTTAGCTCAGAATCTATAAGGTTTCATGAGAGCAAACAGGTCCTTGGATTTTACAGAGTGGTGAACATTAAGCCTTTTCAAACTAAGAACATAATCCCTGAACTCAAGAGCTCTAAATTCCTATCTTAGGCAATTTTGTGTGGAGGATCTGATGAGCTGCTCCTGCTAGAGGACAGAGCTTCACAGTGCTGGCAACGTGTTCAGCTGGGAAGGATTTTTGTCAGGATTTCAAGTTGGTCCTTTCATGAAAGAAGAAATGCTTCTATCCAGCCACTAACTTGTGAGATTAAATCTAGTGATACCCTGTTCAGACAGTGTTATCTTTTTCCCTGCTTTCCTAATGTGTTCTTCACAATCTCAAGATCCTTATTCATAAACTAACAGTCACAGAAGGCTAGGGACCTCAGTGAGGTAATTTAATTACCAGTACAATGACTTTCCAGAAGAGAAGCAGCACAATTCATCATCGATGGGGAGGCAAAAAGAAACCTCACAATTATATACAATATGACCCAAACTTATTCTCATCACATCCACAATTTTCAACTCTCCTTTAAATTTTATACCACTAACAAAGCATGTCTTTATTCTACACACATACCCATGTGTGTATATATATAATAGTACATACATACATGTATTATATATATACATGTATTATGTAATATTTGTAATATGTAGTACATGTATTACATACACACACTATATATACATATATTATACACACACACACACACACATACACACACACACAAAAATATAAGTGTTCTAATCTAGGGACTATAACAATCATTTAGTTGTCAAATTGTGTTCTGTAGTCTACTAGCCTTTACTCTTTAGATCCTTAATAGTATTTTAAAATATATATGTTTATGCATGTATGTTCAGGCATGGGTGCATATGTGTGCACACATATATGAAGACTAGAAGTCAACATTGGGAGTCTCCCTTGAGCACATTTACCAGCTGTTTTATTTGAGCTTTAGAAAACAATACTGAGAACTAGGACATAAAACACAAGTACAGTCCTGCTCGGAAGCAAAGTGAAGCCTAGCGACAGGTCTTCACAGTCAAAGCCCTACAGACCTCATGTTCTAACTCATATGCTTTACTTCCTCACTGATCTCTACCTATATAATACTCTATACTTTTCCCTGCCATTTAATTTCTATGTGAATATGATGTACATGCTTGTGTGTATGTGTATCTATATATGCATATATATATACATACATATACATATTCCTGTTTGTATGCTCATACAAATATGTACCAGTGCATTTGGCTGTTGACAACAGCAATCATCCTCCATTGTCTTTCCACCTTATCACTGAGGCAGAGTTTTTCAAACCCAAAACTCATTGACAGCGCTAGTTTCATTATTCAGCTTGCTCCATGGAGCCCCTATCTCTACCTTTTGAGACTGGACATGCTGAAGAGGTTCCACATCTACCTAGCATAAGTAAAGGTTCTAGGGATATGATCTTTGATACTTAGATCCATGTAGCAAGAGTTTTAACCACAGAAAAGTCTCCACAGCCCGATCCTCATTAACATAATAATACAAATTCTTTCCCTTCTTCAGTGTCTGGATGAAGATACCTCTTCATCACATCTCAATACACTATATGATATCATTTATTGCTATGTGATTTGACTCTACATATTCATTTTGATAATAAATCATGCTTTTGCAATACTTCTAACAGTAAAGCTAAGAATAACATCCTGCATATAAAGAACACATCAAATAAGCACTTGGCCACTAATTTTTATATACCACAAACAGATCCATGCAATATTCATCTGGGTTCAGAAGAAAGAAAGTGAATTGATTGCCTAATATATGCCAGGGATTGTAATAGAAATGACAATGGTTCTCAGAGGCCCATATGTTTAAACACTTGGTCTCCAGTTGGTAACACTTTTTGACAAAGATTAGGAAGTATGGTCTTATTGAATGAGATATATTGCTAGGGGTACTATCTGAGGTTTCAAAGACTTGTTATTTTCAATTTTACTAGAATGAACCTTAATGTAGGCTTGGTGTTTTGTACTTCATATTTCTGGATAAGAATGTGAGTTCTAGGCTTTGTTTCTAGTGTCATTTATATATGTGGTCATCTTCACCACCATGTTGATGTTAGACATCATCACATATATAACTATAAGCTAAAAATAAAGCCCTCCTACAAGTTGCATTTGATCATCCTATTTTGTCACAGGAATAGAAAAGATATTAAGACATCAGGTAAATTTTAATGTATAATTCACACACTAGAAAAAAAGAATCCTTCACTGGACAACTAATACGTACTAATCAGTATTCCAGAAGCACATCAGTCACATATATTTGGAAAGAAATAGGTGTGGATTGAGTATCTAGTACATGTAAGATATTATTCTCATCCATCATTCTCACTCATAAGGAAAGGAGTATGCAGTCCTTGAGCTTCTGTGTTTGCCAAGCACATTTTTTTTATGACCAAGCACAATCTTTAACTTCTAAAGGAAAGGGAAACATTGTACATGGCACCTAGTACATGCCAGCTGGAATCTAGGCATTTCTCAGACCTAAGAGAAGGAAATGTTCATGATTTGAAATGGCATTGTCTGTCCTAGCATGGTACTTAATCTTGATACCCAACTTGTCAGGATTCGGACTCACAATGGGAACAGTCTATGGGATGTCTGAGTGATTTTCTAGTATAGGTTAGTTAGGGTGAGAAGATTCCCAGAGTGGATAGAGAGAAGAAAGACAGCTAAGCAGCAGTTGTCATCCCTCTGCCTCCCAATTGCAGACTAACCAATTATCTTCCATTCATGCCCACCATGCTTTCTCCATCATGATGGATCATAAACCCCAGACCATGAGTCAAAACAGACCCTTCCTTCCTTATGTCTCTTCTTGACAGATTTTTTTTTGTCACAGAATGTGAAAAGTATCTAATAAACATGGACTATTCTCAGATGGCTTCTCCAATACAGAATGAGAATTGCAGTGACTGAGTATCTAGCTAGCTGATTTTACACCAAATAAGGTCACACAGAAGTGAAACTAGTAGTTTGCTCATTGCTAGTTTCCTAAAAATATATCCTATACATGGAAAAACAAAACAAGCTTGCATTTATTGTTCAGTGTTGGTTAGCTAGTATTTCAGCATCACTCACGGATGAGTAGAGAAGTATGTACTGACTGCCTAGTATCTACCTGCTAGCACTCAAGTGTTTATCTTACACATTACATGTCTGATGAAGGGGGGAAGAAAATGTGACTCAAGAGCTGACAGTATGTTGTGAATTCTAGTCATACACAGACAACTAAATAAGAAAACATTGTATACCAGGCATTATGTCTGGATGCGCCTTACTTAGAGGAATAAAGAACCAAACAAACATTGATTATTAAAAATCATCTAAGTAATCTTCCAGCTCAACCATCAAGGAAATATTAAGTTGTATGGACTTAGATAAATGCTGTTACAAGAATTCATTGGTAGAAGGGAAAAGCTTGCATTCATATGTTTTATTGATTAGGTGTCTAGTATATAATATTTTCCTAATATGGTTGCATCCACATAAGAAAAATATTGAGAATAGCAAACAAATGAGTATAGACCAGACACCATTATGGTACCATACTCCTCATCTACAGAGACAAGTTATGGAATGCCTATACTGTAAGTGCTTCTATAATATAACAATATCCACACACATTAGAGAATAAGTATGTATTTAAGCCCTGTGTGCTCCAGCTGATATAGAGGACCAAGTTTCCTTACACATAGATGAAGTACATCTACACTGCTTGAGCACTGATATCTACTGGGCACATTCTATTCCATGCCTTCTCATGCTTATGATGAACAACTGACTATATGTTTGGTTTATATGTACAAAATCCCTCACAGATTCATACTGAGTACTTGGTTCCCAGTTGGTGGATGCTGCTTTTTCAGGGTGTGAAACATTTAGAAAGTAAGGCCAATATGTGAAGGGGGTAGATTACTGGGAGGTGGTTATGGGTTGTGGGGTGACTCCATCCAAGAATTACAACTCTGGGTCTTTCTGCTACCTGACTACAGGTATGATGTACCTTGCAAGTACCATAGGCATGCTCCAGTCCCTAGCTGCCATGCTTCCCATGCCTTGGTGGACTTTATCCCCTCAAACTCTGAGTCAAAGTAAATCTTTTTTCCTTGAAGTTGCTTATTATTAGTTTATTTGGTCACCATAGTGAGGAAGTCAACAATACAACATGTTTTGAAGACCTTGTAAGTTCCAAGTAGTGTTTAAACTCAACTTGCACCCACAGTGAAACAAAACTACACAGATGGTTCATTTTCTGCTAGACACCATTTTACTATGAGCTCAGATAAAGTCTTGGGAATTGGAGTGCTGTGAAGTATGTGAAACATAATACTAATAAATAATCAGACACCATAATACAGGTATAATGCTTCTTTAAACACATTCTATATACTGAAAGTTTCCTCTTATAACACAACAGAAAATTGGTAAAAGAAAACAGGCATATATTGCACAGATGCATGTCAGACAATATGTTACTACCACATTACTCATGTATAGAAGCTGTGGAAGAGTATGGAATTAGTTCAGGGTGTGTGCATAAGCAGTATACAGAATATTACTCTGATGATAGTGATAAAATATGGATATATTAACCTCTCAGGATAATTTTCGGATACACCTCTATAGGTAAGTCCAATAGACTCCTTGATTCATCAATTTGTACTTTGCTGTAATTTTAACTTTGGTCTTTTGTGAGCGCTGACTGCAGTGTATAGACCTGTGAGTGTTATGTCTTCCCAGGAAAAGCCTCACACAGCAATGACAGATATCATTACAGACTTTTATAGATGACAACAAACATGTATGCATTGATATTCTGGGACACACACACATACACCTATGTAATTACAACATAGAATACACCTAAGTGGAAAGGAACTAAAAATGAATTCAGGATTCGTTTAGTCGATATACTATTATAGGGTGGAAATGCTATTCATTGGGAGGAAGGAACAAGAAGACTTTGAGTGCATTGAATGTAATAGGAATGACACTACTGTAACATCAGAAAGGAATGGTATGAATTAATTAAATGACGCACAATGCGGGCACTATTTTGTATATGGGAATCTTTTCTTTATATATGGGAATCAAATAGACGTGCATATATCTAGTCTTTCCAAGGAAGAAGTCTCATATAAGGACCAGGGAAAGGCAAGGAAGAGTTTATGTAAGCACACTAGAACTTATCATCATTTACCCACAAAAGGAAGGGAATGCACTCCACAGAGCACTTGGAGATGCAAAGTCTTATAAAACTGTCAGCGGGGTAAGGCAACCTGATGCACAAGACACCTAGCCTATGCTAGGATTCATTCTAGTGAAACAAACAAACCAAATCTCGCCACAGAGAGAAGGAAACAATCACATTCTGCATGTCTACTTCAGGCCCAGTCATTTCCTAGTAAAATTATTCACAATCTGAGAAGGAAGCCAGGACTGCACTGAGGTTGATAGGTCAGGAGCATTCTAAGCAGACGCTACTCACACTAGCCTGTTTTGATCACCTAGTAAATTAGAGATGCTGCAGTTCCACATTGTTGCTCAACATATTGATGGAAAATGAGCCACTAGTATCTGCAAGGTGCTGCTGAGATACAACTGCATCCTTCCAGGAAGAACCGAGCATGGAGGAAGTTTCCATGTTGCCATTAATATAGGAACATAATGCTGACTAGGATTAAAGCAAAAGCAGTAAGGATGCCTTAAGTGTCTATGTATGCCACCAATATTTTTGGTATCGATTTCTTCTAAGCAAAGTGTATATCCATGCACTGAGTGCCCTAAATATGCCAAGCACTATTCTAGTATGGGAATATTTATGTAGAGAGGGAAGAAAACAATTTCCAAAGACTGTCTTAAAAATACTAGCCAGAATCCTCACAATGGAAGAAAAGAAGCAACTGCCACTATGTGCTTTTTTAATAGGACAGGTAGCTTCAAACTCAAATTTACTACCAAATAGCACAAAGATACAGTCAAGAATGGTGGATGTTGCCTGGGCCAGATATTGTAATTTGACATATCTTACACAGCAGGGAAGAGTAAGCACATAACAGATGTTTACATGGAAAAATAATTCTCTAACATAGAGTATCTGTTATAAACCAGGCTGTATTTAACAAAGTGTTGCTCACACACAGGGAAGATGAATAGGATATCCACTAAGTGCCAGTATATGTCAGGCTGTGTGAGTATCTAAGTCCTGTGTGGGACATGAAATGAAAACTGTTTTAATACTAAGTGGAAACAATGCAATATTCCACTATAAAAGGGACTAGTTAAAGTGTACCGCCATGCTGTGAATGCCCAATATTAAACAGGTGATAGTCTAGCAGAATGATAATTAGGCATAAGGGGAGAAGGAAGGAGGGCCTTAGCATCTAGTTAAGCCAGATATCACTTTCTTCTAATTTTACTCATGTGCATAAAGAGGGGGAAATAAACCACAGAGCAGCTTTTGTGTAGAAAATCTAAGATTATTGCACATAAAGAAAACAGAAGCAAACATGTTTCCCATGCTTTCCACAGACCAGGGGTTCAGAGAGTACACCAGAACTCAATCAGAAGGCAAGGAAAAGAGCTCGCACCAGGCATGGAACACATATCAGCACATCATTACTCTCACACGTATTTCCTTTCTAACACAATAGGAAGGCTGTATTAGAATCCCATCTGAAAGGCAACCAAAGATCTCATTCACATGTATCATCCAGGTTGCTCTCCAGGACAGCATAAATCACACGAAGGAATGAGAAAAATATGTTTAATATGCTCTTGATCTAAGTTCTAACACTTATAGCATCATTCATACATGGATGAAAGGACCAAACCATGAATGGATCATTTAAAATCATCCACTGCCTGTTCTAGTATATGACTCACATATAAGGAAAAAAAATGAACTGGATTTGTCTACCTGATGTAAGCCAGAAATAACATTGTTCATACACAGTGAAGGTAAATGATCATGTATCTAATCTAGCATACATAAGGTGTTATTAATTGCAAATTTACTGATACAGAGCAGAATGTCAGGAGCATGTAATAGGCACCTGGTAAATGTCAGATTCTATTATGCACAGAATTACATACACAGAAGCAAAGAAAAATGGATGTGTAGAGCAATTAGCATGTTTAAATGGTATTTTCATAAAGCATAACTAATGTGGGGATGTCAGAACAGCAGATGAGCAACTATAACAGACTACACATGACTTGAATAGGACATATATAATATAAATCATTAACAAAAGTTAGGTACTTAGCATGTTACAGATATTATATAATAAAATATCAAACTGTTGCTAACAACAAGATAAGAAAGAACATGCTAATTGACTCAAAGACTGTTCAAATACACCCTTACCCATTCGTGAACAAAGGAAGTGAGCATGCATTAAGACCTTAGTATACTCAAGGCTGCATTCCACTACAGTCCCATTCAAGCACAGAAGAAGCAAACAGAAAAAAAAGCCATAACACAGGAGTTATCATCCTAGCAAAAAGATAGCTCACAATCATAGAACAGTAGGGGTAATATAGTAAAAATAGCCATCCTACCAAAAGCTATATAGAGATTCAATACAATTTCTATTAAAATGTCAACTTAATTTTTCACTGACAAACTTTAAAGGACAAACTTTAGCTTCATACAGAAACAAACAACAAGCAAAGCTTGTAGAGCCCAACTTCAGTAGGAAGACAGGGCATCAAGTGGATGGATGGAGTTGCTATCCCACTGTCAAAACTCTGACCCATAATTGTTCCTGTCTGAGAACTGCAAGAACAAAAATGGAGAAGAGCCTGAGGAAAAGAAGGTCAAGGGACAGGCCCAAATTGGGATCCAGCTCAAGGGGAGCCCCAAAGCCTGACACTATTACCGATGACCAGGTGCCTATGATGGCTGCCCTCAGAGAGGTTCAACAAGCAGCTGAAAGAGTCACATGCAGATATTTACACCCAACCAATAGACAGAAGCTGGTGACCCCGTGGTTGAATCACGGAAAAGCTGAAAGAAGCTAAAATAAAACTTACAGTATTGGGATTGAGTTAAACCTAGGTGAGTTGTTGGCCAATAGGTCTTTTGGAAACCCCTAAACAACACAGGCTGTTGCCAAGACTATAGGTTAGTCTCCACAAACTGATAGGAAAGACCCATTGCTGCAGAGAATACCTACACAATTCATTGAACATGAAGTCGAGCTAGTGCATACACAAAGCCTTCACCCCTATATGCTAACATCTTTGGTATAGGAAGTTGGTATGCCAAACCAACCAGCCACAAAGCCTTTGGTCTATGATCTGTCCTGCCTACAAGATATGCTAATGCAATGGTGGCACATAATTGGTGGGAATAACCAACTAATTTGACCGAAGGTTCACTGTACAAGTTGAAACCCACACTCCTGAGTGACCTTGTTTCTCTAAAACTAGAGAGACCATGAACTAGGGGAAAACCAAATACTATTGTTCTGCTAAAAAAAACATAATAAAATTACTCCTCATGACATTCTGTAACAATCACAAAGAAAGATATATAAAAGGGCAAGAGCCAGAAAATATAGGTTACCTGAAAATAACAAGGCCTTCTAGATACAACAGGATCCATGCACACACAAACTCATAGAAGCTGCGAAAGCATGCACAGGGCCCACATGGGTCTGCACCAGATGGGGTCTGAGGGCTGAAAAAAGTGGTCCAAACCCCCTACCCCTAATTCAGAAACTACCGCCAACTGATAACCACTTGCTGATGAAATTTGATTTTCTTCAAGGGAGTCTCACTGGGGAAACAAACTACTCTTCTTTTTCTTTTTTATTGGATATTTTATTTATTTACATTTCAAATGCTATTCCCAAAACTACTCTTAAGGGTAGGCTACATGCCAAGCAGTGGATGACCAAGAGAAAATGAATACAACATCTTTGGAGGCCCTTTGCCTTACAATGCTATGCTTTCCCTTTTTAAAAACCACTTTTTATTTTATCTTCACTCTCTTTCTACCCTGTAGTTCCTAAGTCTATGTATTATGGCTTCCAGTTTATTGTTTTCATGAGATTCCTGAGTGTGTAAACAACTGGGCCTATTTTTCTCATGCCTTCTTTTGGACTTTTATCTTTCTGTTTGATTCTTTTTGTCCAATTCCAAAATGTTAGTTTTGTTTTGTCATATTTTATTTTCTTATTATCTCTTAGAAATTTGTTTTGTAATAAGAAGCAGAAATCGGATGGTTCTGGATGACAAGAGGTGAGGATTAACTGGTAGGACTAGAGAGAGGAAAAACATAACCAGGATTAGTATACATAAATATACACATATATGTGTGTGTATGTATATATGTGTGTGTATACATGTATGAAAATCAAATTTATTTTGAATTAAAAAATTGAGATAGAAAGTAGTAATAATTATGCTTTTGACATCTCATGACCTTTCCCCAAAGCAATGCAATGATATGCAATATTTGAGCACTTGAGCATTTATTAAGCCATAGTGTATATATATATACATATATACATATACATATATATGAATATTTATTTATTTATCTATTTATTTATTCTTATCTAAATTTTACACTCAGTCCAAAAGCATCCTAGGAAATTTTGTCATGCCGAATATAAAATGAAGTTTCTAAAAGAAAACCTACACTCCTTATGAAGATAAAACACACTAACTGTCTAGGATTTATGACTGTGGAATATTGGAATGCTGCAGAGCTAAAGTCAGTGTTATCTTTAGTTGCTTAATAGTCTCATGCTACTCACCATTTGTTCTGTATCTAAAACTCTTTATGAAACGACTTCCATATTAAGATATGCAGAAACAACCATCTTTTTAGGTTATGATCACTCACATTACTTAAAAATAAACTCTCTTACCCTCTGGGGGGAAAACAAACATAAACAACTCAAGCAGGTGTTGCTCACACTTTATTGGGCTTGAAGTGTAAGGCTTATTATCAGCTTGAGGACAGCGCATCAGTATTCACACACAGAGAGAGACAGAGCAGCATTTGTGTATTGTATACATGTGTCTTCTATTCATTCTACTTATTTCCACAGGAAATTCTGATACACGGGGTGCTCACTTTATATATTATTTGAAACAACATATTAAGTCATACTTAGTTCATGTAAATATATTCTAATATCCCTTCCATCTAAACGGGCATTCATTGAGCACTCCATGTATTCAGGAAGTATTTTATACACCATTGCCCATGCATCAGTGAAGCACATAAGGCTTGTTTAAGTGCCCGGCACATAACAGATACTTTTGCAATACTGATCGACTCTGATAGGAGTGGAAAGATTTAAGCAGAGCTTAAGCTTCTAACGAATGCCTGCTACTCTTCTGCTGTAGCATTATTGACTCTAATGAGGAGGAATTGAGCCTACGGAGGGTACATAGTACATCTTAAGTACTCGCACATAGAGATGAAAATGAGCTTAAATTGAGTGCACAATGCACGCCAGACACTGTTTCAAAACAGTTACTCAGGCCAATGGTAGGGAAATGAAACCGAATTGAGCATCAGATTTTCTTTCAGACACAATCCCAGCCCTGCACAAGCCACTAAGAAAGGAATGGAATCAGCATGTACTACTCATCTATACAGGGTACTAGTTTTTAAAAAATCGAATCTATTAACATGTAGCGAGAAGGAAGCCTAAGTGCTTCTAAATGCTTTGATCCCCAGTAGAACAAGCTCATACAGACAGGAAGGAGAGGAACAGCTTGAAATAGAGTGGAGAAGAAACGAAACTTGACAATTTAGCATATGCTACACAAACTTGTATATATGGGAAGGAAATTGGTATAATAAGCTTCCATAAGTAGTATACACCAGATATTCTTCTGGCATATTCCGTGGATAAAAAGAAACAAGAAACATGTTTGTGTTGAGGAGTTTCTATGGTTTGCATGCAATGATGGACCTTGATTGCCCACTGATCGCATGCAGAATCACCATGGAAGCAAAGCTGGAAGAGCCTGGAGGGGAGTTTCTGGATGGGGAGAGCATCACCATGGAAGCAAAGCTGGAAGAGCCTGGAGGGGAGTTTCTGGATGGGGAGAGCTGAGATGGGAAAACCCACACCAAGTGCACGTATCACTGTGCCAAGCTGGAATTAATAAATACAATGGAATAAACAAATGAGAAAACAAGCTGAACAAAAGCATCATTTTCTTTCTGTAGATCCAATGTGACAAGATGCCCATTGGTCCTGTGGCAATCTTTCCCCTACTTAATGAACTATGTCCCCTTATACCATAAGACAAAATAAACCATTACCTGCTTAATGGTCTCATCATCAGATACTCTGATTGTAATAATAAGAAAAGTAATAATAGGCCATGCATTACTTTTACAGCATGACTCACACATAGTAAGAGGAAGCATCCATGCAATAAACCACCAGTGTACTTAAAGGTAGATTGCAGTATCAGTTTATTCACATGTAAGAGAAGATACATACCTCGCAATGCGTTACTGCTATACGATAAATTGTGAGCAGTAAAATGTTAAATGGGCATTTCAATTGGAAGAGAAAATTAACATGCTTTAAATGCCAAGTGTATCCCAGGGACCATTTCACACAGAGAGAAAAGAAGTAAAACTGCATGCCTCACCTAGCACAGATCAAGCTGTGTGCTAGAACAATTTTATTCACATACAGGGAAATGAAGTAAAGATGTATCAAGTGCCTCACATTTGCTGGACACTATTCTAACCCAACCATACGCACTCAAAAGTCAATGGGAGGGTACAAGTATTTGTTCCATACCTAATATGTATCAAACATTACTCTATTATAATCTATTCATTCATAAGTAAAAATGGGCACACTTAAAGCATCAGATGCTATACACTGCTATTTCAATATAGCACAGCCCACAGTGAAAAGAAAGGAAAAAAATAACTCATTAAGTAGTAAAATATGCCAAGCAGTTTTCTAGCTCAAATATGCCCTTACATATAATGAACAAATCATGCCTTCATACACATATGAATGCACACACACACACAGCACCTAATTTAATCCTTTCACTATTTTAGCAGAGCATTACTTACACAAGTATAGAGACAGGATGGATGTCATTTTTAGTAGATAGAGCATAATGAGTACAATATTACTTTTCCATAAGTAACAAAAAGGAAGCATCCATTAAGAGTGCTGCATGTTTCTATGCCATTATATCTCTAGTAATGTCAGTAGGCGCATGCCAAAAGCACCAATATGTCTGCCTAAACATTAGCTGAATCAAGACAACAGTAGAGATCTTGCTAAACTAATCATGAAAAAGCTCAAAGAAATACAAAGAACTACAGGCAACCAAGGAATGCTGAGAGCAGGAGAAATAATCTCCAGGGAAGAGCACATCAGCAGGTTATCCGGTGGTCAGCCCTAAAAACATATGTATATGTAACATTATACAGACTGACCAGGTTGTATTTATATATTTAAGGAATTACATATACATACATATACATAATTGTATGTAAAATTAACTAATAAAAAAGAGACCATGAATTTGAAAGAAAGCAAGGAGACACATATAGGAGTTTGGAAGGAGAAAAAGGAAGGGGGTAAATGATGTATTATATTATAATCTCAAAAGAAAAACAAATAACTTTTAAAAGAAATTATTATGTTCAAGTTAATAATTTTGAACAAATATCTTCACATGTGTAGGGTGGAGAAAGTATCCACGAATAACAGTTTATATCTGATAATTCTCTTGAGCAGCATTGCTTATATCTAACTGAGAAAATATAGACAGCCAGAAGCAAATAATATTGCTAGGCCCTCTTAGAACTGTACATTATCCATAAATAAATAATAGAAACAACATACTGATATATTACACAAAAATTAGCATCTTTAATCAATATATCATAATAATATAGCATAATGTCTTAGGATGCCCTTATTCCTGTGAAAGAAGAGAATATAACATGATTAAATGATCAGTATATCTTGGGCATTTGTCAATTACAGCTGATCTATAACCTTGAATCACTCGTTATTGTTAATATCTTTCATTGGTCAGAGTTCATTTCCTTCCTGGTATTGTTTTATGGCCAGACATTCTTTTTTTTAACTTGTAGATTCCTCAGTGGGTAAAAAATCCAATATGATCTAGTGGCTGAAAATTTTCACTGTAGGATTGAGCAGACTGTACTTAAATTGCAGCTTTATTGCTTAACATCTGTGTAATCCAGGCAGCATGTTCAACCTGCCCAACCCTTAGTTTATGCATCTGTAAGTGAGGGTAATTACAAGACCTTCTCATTATGGTGGGTGAAAGCACTAAATGAAGGTCACTATTTAAGTATTTGGCCTTGAACTGAGTAAGGAGCCAATAAATGTTAGCTGTTACTACAGCTGTACCACAATGACTTTCTCTATATAAACATTTGCTGATACATGATACAAACCACTCATTCAAGTTTCAGGATAACTGTTGTTGTCCCGTTGTATTAATGGAGAAGCAGATTTAAACAAAATGTGATTTACAGTGGGTCCCATGACCACAAAAGGTATTTCTGGGTTGAATACTTGTCTCACTGCAATCTAAAACCAGTCTTTGCTTTTAAATACTATCATTCTAATTCTTTCATCTTCTCTGGGGCTTCTCATTTCTTCTTGTTTATTTACCAAAGATTTAGTATTTTTTCTGAAGTATGGCCTTACTATGCACCCAAGGGGTTACACTCCTATAGCCTTATACTTCAGCCTCCTAAGACCTGGGACTATAGGTGTCATTATTCTTATACCTATTGGAGACAGGTTTTCACTTTCTCGTCTCAATATGTCCCAATCCATCTTTAACTTCTTACCTTTATTCTTTCAGGTGTTACTAAAGCCTTTCCCTCTTATAACAACTGAAATCTAACAAGAGAGAGAAACCCAGAGGTGGATCTCTCTAAAACCGATGTTGTAGCACAGGTTTCCCTTCATTGCCAATTTTCCCCTCCAAACTCTACTTAGTACTCAGGAGCATGACTGAAAACACATCCTCCCTTCTTCATTTGAGGTGATCTGTACTCCTCCATACCACTTCCTTTCTATGCCTCTCAGATGGGAATATGGCATCTCTTTAAGGAAAACAACAGAGATAAAAAAAAAAAAAGGTTATTACTCTGGGGCTAAGGAGAGAACTCTGTTCATAAAATACTTGATTTGTACAACATAAGGATCAGAACTAGATCCCAATGGCCATGTTTAAAATACACAAAATGTGGGTATAGTAGAGCATACCTCTAATCCCAGCACTGGATGGAATGAAGACGGATAGATTCCTGAGAGGCAAGCAAGAGAAGCAAGTAGGGCAGTTAATGAGCAGATGTCAAGAAGAAGTTGGATGTTCCGTTAGAAACAATACCTAAAGTTGTCTTCCTGCTTTTGCATGCATAGACATGATATGCACATACACTTGCATAACTATTTAAACACACACACACACTAAAAGAGGTGTTGTATAACTATTCATACAGAGAACTAGTTACCAAGTTTAAAGTTATTGGGTGTTTTTTTTTCTTTCAGTCAACTGGGAATTAGAAATGATAATTTTAAAATAGATGTAATCAGTAAATTAATATGACATCTGATTTTCTTTATTCTAGATAATTCCACAATAATGATACAGAAAGACAGAGTTTTATTTTCATGTTTTACCACAATACCTGGGCAGTCAATTGGTCTATTTTTATCCTTTAACTAATCTGGCTTCTTCCCAAACAAAATACCCATAATTCTTGCAATTTAGGGTCTTCCATGGTTCTCCTGAACCATTTTTCCTCTTCTCCCTTTGGCTTAATCTTAATCTGTCTTCCCTCTCTCTCCTTCCCCTAGCTGGCAGAAGTTCTACCCTATTCTCACCTCTGCCTAGCCCCTGGATTTTCAGCTTTTATTGACAAAGCAGAGAAATAAATTGTAAAATTTGTTTTCACAAACTTGAGACAGGAGATTCTACACAGCACAGAAGCATTACAACGCTGTGTCCATATTGAAACAAGAAGTGAGCATAAGAAAATCAGCATTTGAATAATACACAGATAACTTTTACAACAATGCACAAGAACATATGTCTGTACAGGCAAAGCAATGATACATTCCTTCAAACAAAATATTGTTCATCTAATGCCTGGTTGAGGCACTACTATGACTGAAAATGTGTTTGTTTTTTTTTTTTTTAAGTCTTCTTCATACATCTTCACTGTTTTGAACCAATGGACCATCTCTAGAGCTTGGGACACATATCACAAGGACTTAGTTGAGACAGAAGTAAATCATGTGCAATCATTCATCTATTTAGAAACAGTAGAAGCAATATTATAAGCAACGAGACAGGACCTAGTAATAAATTAATCAATATCTAAGGCACAAGGCAGTTGTGGGTACCCTTACTTCTCTGAGATGCTTCAGACATAATATAATACATGTTTGTGAAGTTAATAGTTTTTTAAGATACTTGCCTATGGTAGGAACAGATGGACTATCCTTGGTATAGGGAGGCTCAGTGACAAAAGCTGTGGTTGAAATGGAAATTAATGTGATCAATTATATTCATATTAGCAAGATGAAACAAACTATGATGAGTCCCATTGTGAGTGACAGACAACCCGTAAGTCTGCTGGCTACCTTCATGAAACATCAGAAGTACAGTTTCAGAGCCTACTTCATGTCCTTCTGTCTCTATTTGCACAGGCAGGCATATGCACATACTCTTCCCTAATCTACTGAGAGAGGGATTAACTATGTACTAATCTACATGGTGAATTTGCAATGGTTATATTACGAAAGTATTTTCTGAAACCAAAAAAAAAAAAAAAAAAAAAAAAAAAGAAGAAGTATCTAGAATCCAGGTAGAAATGGCCTCTTATTTAACATGCTGACAAATAATTTTTTTTTCTTTAAACGACTTTATTTTGCAAAACAAAGATACATGTAAAGATTTTAAACATTTTTTGCTTAAAATTATACATTTTTGTCAGTACTGTTTTTTCAGACATTAAAATAAATTTTATATAAAACCATGTGAATATGTTTTTTAGTCAGTACTTGATTTTTTTCAAGGGCTTGACAGTATGCATTGAAAACGTACTAGTTGCAATAAGCGTAAAGTACATGCAAAACAAAACGCAACATGGAAATAGTCAAAGTCTTCTTGTTTTGTGAATATATGTATATTTTTTTGTTTTCTTTATTTCTTGGACTTCATACAGTCTGTGAGTTGTTTCTGGGGGAGTGCAAGCCTCTGGGGTTAGCATCCCACTATCAGTGACTGCATATTATGTCTGTTCTTTTGTGACTGGGTTATCTCACTCAGGATGATCTTCTCTAGATGCAGCCATTTTCTTAAGAATTTGGTTAAGTCATTGTTTCTGGTGGCTGAGTAGTATTCCATTGTGTATATGTACCACAATTTTTGTATCCATTCGTCTTCTGAAGGACATCTGGGTTCCTTCCAGGTTCTGGCTATTATAAATAGAGCCGCTATGAACATTGTGGTGCATATATCTTTGTTGTGTATTAAAGTGTCTCTGTGGTATATGCCTAGAAGTGGAATAGCTGGGTCTTCAGGTAGTACTATATCCAATTTTCTGAGGTATCGCCAGACCGATTTCCAGAGTGGTTGTATTAGCTTGCAACCCCACCAACAGTGGAGAAGTGTTCCTATTTCTCCGCAGCCTCGCCAGCATCTGCTGTCATCTGAGTTTTGGATCTTGGCCAATCTGACTGGTGTGAGGTGGAATCTTAGGGTTGTTTTGATTTGCATTTCCCTGATGGCTAAGGATGTCGAGCACTTCCTCAGATGTTTCTCGGCCATTCGGTGTTCCTCAACTGAAAATGATTTGTTTAGCTCTGTACCCCATTTTTTAATAGGGTTATTTGATTCTCTGGTGTCTAGCTTTTTGAGTTCTTTGTACACTTTGGATATTAGGCCTCTATCTGATGTGACAAATAATGTTTTTATAAAGAAAAAAATAGAGATGGAAGAGAAAAACGTTGAGGAGATGACTCAGCGAGTAAAATGTTTTTCTATAAGCATGAAGACTTGAGTTCAGATCCCCTGAGCCCAACTGAAAGCTGGATGCAACAAACACCTCTCATCCGAGGGTTCAGAAAGGGAAACAAAGGGATTTCAGGAGCTTGTTGAGAGCAGCCAGTCAACCTACGAGTTCTAGGCTCAATGACTCTGGCTCAAAAAAGGAAGATATACCATGATAAAGAAAGATACAGCATTTATCTCTGGCCTCTGCATACCCACAAACATTCATATACTACAAACACACACACACACACATACATATAGACACACGAGTAATGAAAGGAATCTAAAATATTCTGAAACATAATTAAGGTATGTCTACTACTTTCTACCAGAGATTACAATCTGGAAACTGATGTTTGATTTATATGGAGATTGAAATATGTACTCCAGTGCCAGTGTGGTGGTAAATGCAAGAGTAATTCTAGGCTATGGGGTTCACAAAGCTAAGTAAGGATCCAAAGTGTAGCAATACCAAACACTTCACTCTCTACAGTACTTCATACTTAATGAGTTAAAAAGAGATCACGATGTGGACTAGAGAAATAGCTAAGCCTTTGCTGCCTTTTGGGGACCTGAGTTCAGTTCCCAGGACCCATGTTGACCAGATCGCAGCCATCACAACTACAGATTAGGAGATCTAACACTCTTGGCTTCCATGGGCACTTGCAAATTCACATACATATACACACAGAGAGACATATATATACACATAACTAAAAATAAAAATCTTACTTTTATTTCGCGTGTATCAGTGTTTTGCTTGCATGTGTGTGTGTGTGTGTGTGTGTGTGTGTGTGTGTGTGTGTGCATGTGTGTGTGTGTACCAAGTACAGACCTGATGCCCAAGGAGGCTATAAGAGAGTATTGAGTTCCCTAGACCTGGAATGATAGAGGGTTGTAAGCTCCCATGTGTGTCTTCTGTAAGAGTAGTCAATGTGATCCTACCTGCTGAGCTATTTCTCCAGCCTCACAAAATAAATCTTAAAACAAAAGAGATACCCCAAGAGTAAACTCATGATATAGTTAGGTTTCTAACCAAATGAGTTTTATGAAGATATTCTTAGACTGTGGAGGAAAGTGTGTGCTAGACAAGAAATCAAAGAGAAAGAAAATACAAAGCAAAAAGCAACATGCAATTGGCCGTGATTTGGGAGTTGAGAAAGTGGTGTAGCTCCACCTTTATACTGTCCTGCCCGGCCTACATTTCTGGAACAGAAAATAGCCTGTCAATCTTGGTATGTCCTGCAACTAGATGCTAAGAAACAGATAAATGGCATATGCCTTTATTTCAACTCACAAACTCGGGGAAAGTAACTTGTGGAACTGACAGTAAGTGAAGTTATAAAAAAAATTTAAAAAATAAATAAATAAACTAGAAAGAGCACCAGAAGGTAAATAATAAAAGGACTGACAGCAAATTCTCTGGGCCGAGTTGGTCACGTGCATTTGTATGAAGAGTCCAAATCCCCAGCTACTTACTACTAAGCTGTAGATTATGTAACTGGGCCTCAGTTGTCTGCGTGATGATTTCATAATCATCTCAAATGATAGCATTGGTCTTAGACAAAACAAAATTCCCTCTTATACTAAAACTCCCGGTGTTCTCGTCCTTTAAGAAAAGAGTGGGCTTCGTGCCTAAGGCGTCATGAGCTTTGGTAATGGCACTTCGCAGTGGACTGACAACAACTCTGCTTCTCAAATGTCCTAGAAACTAGGATCATGACGAACTTTCATCAGCCAACAAGGTAGGAAATTGCCAACCAATTTCACTTAGTTTTGTCTATTTTCCCCTGAAACTCGGATTTGTATTCCTTCTCTGCTGCTTCCTTCTTTTAGGCCTCTTGATTTTGAGAATCATCCTAAGGCTTGGAAAGTCCAGCCCTAGGGTCCCTCCATGTGCTCATTTTTGCTCTCTCTCTCTGTTTAGTAAACCTTCTGTTCACATCTGCTGCTGAGTCTTAGCTGTTCCACAGCAAAGCCTCTGGCAGAGAACGTTTCCCATCCAAACACAGTTAAATATTAAGACAATGCCCTCCGGCAGGCTTCTTCTCCCTCTGCTTTAGTTCTGTGAAGAACAGAGCAAATTCATGGTTTAGGATTTCAGATGTGGCAGAATCTGCAAGTGAGCACTTTGTACCAATGATGTGGTTCTTATTATTTTCTAAATACCAGTTTGGTTGCAGGCACCACCCTTTAGTGAATATTGTCTCTAGATGGATGGGTTCATAGCATTTACTGCTTCATAAAACCACAACCAGGATACATAACGAATTAAATGTCTCATGGCAAGGAACTTACCAGGGGAATAAAATGGTCTCAGGTGAAGAACTGGGAGTAGGTGGGTTAAAGGTGGCTGAAGAATCTCTACAAATAGATACACTATGTGGCTTCCAGAGAATAATAAACCCGTAGCTCAGTTCTGTTCATTATAATGTGTTAGAGATGCTTCCAGATGACACAATCAAAGAAAAAAATTACTTCGAGCATTTCCATGCTTCTGCTATTAAAAACAGATATTCATTTCTGCATAGTGTACCATTTGTTTTAGGAGAACATTCCCTTAGATCATCCTACGCCTGCTAAAACATCTTGCCAGAGACATAAACCAGGGTCTTGAGTACACTAAAGAGGATCTCTATCACTGACCAGACCCCTATCTCTCTCCCTTTCCCTTATTTTATTTTAAGATAATCTTACCATAATGATGAGTTGGGGACTGTGCTACACAAACTCCCAACTGCCTGGGGTTACCGTTCTGTGCCACCAGACCCATCTCATCCCGGGCCTCGGGGGACCATCTATATTTCTAGTGACATCAGCAATTTTATCTTTAAATAACATGACCAGAAGTGGAAAGAGCAGGACTGAAAATGGGAAAGAGAAAACAACCTCAAAACCATGAAACATGATCTGCTGGTGCCTTTAAGAAAGGTTGAACACCACTTGCTTAGAATTGTTGAGTTCTGCCAAAAGATAGGTATAGATCTATTCTATCACATAGGTCCCATATTGAAAACTTTTTATCATGCTAATGTTATACCTACTTTTGTACACAATGTCCACACAAACCTCAATATTCTATAACCTGTTTTGCCTCTCTGTGGAATCAGTTCTTCTGACTAGACTGCATTGTCTGGTCTCAGTGGGAGAGGAGAGACTTGATGTACCAAGGTGGGGAGATACCAAGGGGACCCCATCATCTCAGAGGACAAAGGGAAGGGAGAAAGAATATGTGGGGATGGGGCCAGGGAGACAGCAATGATTTGGAAGTAAAATGGATGGATGAATGGATGGATAGATAAATGGATGGACGGATGGATGGATGAGTGGATGGATGGATACATACATACATAGACAGACAGACAGACAGACAGATAGATAGATAACATTCTACAGCTTGGCACCAGCTGTGTCGACCCTTCCTCCTGAGTGTTATATGTTCTTGCTGTTACATCCTTATTCAGCTTTGAGAACACATCAGAATTCATACTTGTTCTTGTCATTAGTAGGATTTGTACTGGTTACTTTTCCATTGCGCTGATAAAATATTATGGCCAAAAGGCAACATATAGAAGAGAAAGTTTATTTCGGCTTACAGTTCCAGAGGGATATTACTTTGTCTTATCAGGGAGGTCTAGCAACAGACGTCAGGATGGCAGCAGGAACAAGAAGCTGAGAGACCATGTCAACCACAAGCACAAAGCAAAAAGATGGAACTGAAAGTGACTCAAAGCTTTTTAGCCTCAAAACCTGTCTCCAGGGTCATACTTCATTCAGCATTCATTCAACCTACATCTCCCCGAACCCTGGCACCAACTGGGGACCAAAAGGTGTCAGAGACTATGGAGGGCAGTTGTTCAAACAACCACAGTATATCACATTCATTTGCCTGAAAGTTGTCAAATCTTTACTACCTTCCTAAACACACTTGCTTAGTTCTAGCTACTTGGTCTAACCTGGCCCCTTCCCTTAGTTCCACCTGCATTAGTGGCACACCTGTTGTTGTGCTAATATAATAGTCTTTAGCAAAAGAAATATCAGGTAGAAAGAACTTACTTAGGCTTACAGTTCCAGAGGTGACGTAATACATTGTCTATTTCTCAAGTCAGCTATGAGAGTGCTATGAATGATCTGCGAATACATAGTTAGGAAAGTATGTAGACTACAGAACATGTTCTTTGCTTGAGGCACAGTAATTATTCTTGACTTCTCTGGCATCAGCACAATCAGCAACAAGAACACTAGTGTGTCTCAAACACAGCACAAGGCAAGGAAGGTATGATAGCGGGAACAAGACTGCAACCTCATGGGAAGAACCACATCATCAACCAGTCAAGGCACTGATGGAGAGGGTGATTGGGAGAGGAAGCACCTTCATGAAAACAAGTTGAGGAAGAGGAGGGAGGAGTGTGTGTGCGGCATAACATTTGAAATGTAAATACAGAGAATATCCAATAAAATTGAAAAAAAAAAAAGAAGCTGGAAGATGACATTGTATCTGTTCTTCAGAAACTGAAAATACATACAGTAAAAGAGCCCAGGCCGATCTCCAGTGGCCTATATCCTACAGCAAGACTCCTAAATGTTCCAAAATCTCCCCTACAGCACCACCAGCTGGGGACCAAGTGCTCAGTTACTCAAGCCTACAGGGGAAATTTCATATTCAAACTGAATGATCCTGGAAGTGATTTTATCCCAAAGTTTTGACTTTTCTGTTACTACTGGACATCCTAAGTTATAGAGCAAGGTTGCTGAGGACCTGGAGGTGCCACCCAGAAGCTGACTCAGACAGATACAGACACCCACAATCAAACAGTAGATGGAGCTTGGGGCCTCTTATGGAAGAATAGGAGGGAGGATTGGAGGCCCCAAAGGGGATAGAAACTCCACAGGAAGACCAACAGAGCCAATTAACCTAGAGCCTTGGGGCTCTCAGAGTCAAAACCACTAACCAAAGAATATACATGGGCTTCACCTAGGCCTCTCTGCACATGTGTGGCAGATGTGCAGATTGGCCTTCATGTGGGTCCTAAATAACTGGACCAGGAGCTATCCTAAAGGCTGTTGCCTGTAAGTGGGATGTGTTCTACTAGCTAGACTGCCCTGTCTGGCCTCAGTGGGAGAGGAAGAACCAAGCTTCTCGCAGAGACTAGAAGTGCCAAAGGACTAAGGAAGGGGAGATGGGAGAAAGATTTTGGTGTGGGTGACTGGGAGGGGGATAGTGAGCCGGATATAAAGTAAATACGTAAAGAAAATTAAATTTAAAATTTAATAAGGTGCTAGAGAGATGGCTTAGCAGTATTGTCCCAAGCATCCACATAAGGAAGCTCACAATAACTTGTAATGGAGACCCACGGGGTCCAACATCTTCTGTGGTCTCCCCAGGGTATGTGTATATACAGACACACAGACACACAAACCATTAAAAAAGAAAAACCTTTGAAACTGATGAATGTGGAAACCAGCAAGATGAGTGCCTGAAAGATTCTGGAGAGAGAAAGGAAAGAGGTAAATCTTGTTACTATAACCTCAGAAAATTATTTTTAATCAATGATTAAGCAATAAACACTAGCAAGTCTGGAAGATCATGGGCATGCACTAAGCCAGCGCGGCATGAACTAGCACCAGGGTTGAGAGACGACAGAGAAAGGTCCAGTATTTCACCGCTGTGTGCATTGCTCCTGCTCTGTGCTTGCTCTGTCTCTTTCTGTGCTCCTTCACACATCCACCCACAAGTTCTGCATCTGAGAACTTGTATATTTCTCAAGCCAATTAAGAGACTGCTATGAGTGTTTTGCAAATAGTTAGGAAAGCATGGAGACTACAGAAAATGTTCTTTGCTTGAGTTACAGTAATTATTCTTGACTTATCTTGAACCAGCCTGATAAACAGCAAGAATGCCAGTATGCCAAAACAGCTCTCTATGAAGACACAAACAGAAGGGAAGAATATTCAGAGAGGACTTTTAAATCACTGGGTGGATTAAATCACAGCAGCCCACAGTGAAGAACCAAAGCAACAGAAAAGAGGGAAAAACTGTGATAATTCTAATGAGACCCAGGGATTATACATTTTCTCAGACTGGCATAAAAACTGTTTTCAGTACAATATAAAGCATTTAACTCTGTGTTAGCCAATGTGTTTTTAGCTGCCTTGATGACTTGATTTATTTCATTTCTTGTCATTTGTGGTCTGACTTCATGTATGGAAATCACACATATGAAGAGATTGAGTAAAAGATACACTGGCCCCTTCCTTTTGTAGAAGCTGTGAGATGAGTTTTATAATTTCTTTTTAATATTCTCACATGCAGTGTTGTACAACAGTTTTCTTCAAGGTTGAAACATCCCATTCTGCAGGGAAGCCCTCTAAGCCAAAAGGTAAGCAACTCACAAGAAATTCAGGAAGTTACCAAAACTGACCAGATTTATTATTCTCCTCCCTGCCAGAGCAAGCAATAAAGTCTGCTGGGAGTCACCTAAGCAGAGCTGCAAAAAAGACTCTCAGACTGTAACAGCAACCCAGAAGAAGCAGAAACTATCAAAGCTACCGCAAAGAGGCTTAGACCAACTGAGTCATAGAAAGGGCACTCCAACCTGTGTAGTTATCCTCAGTCTCTGCAGTGCATGCCCAAAACCCAGCTTTTGTGACCTGTCACCAATGCTGGGGTGTACTTTGGTGATGCTGCTGGTTTTGAGTCATTTCTGCTTCTGTAAATAACCCCCAGCCATATCCGGCAAAACAACCCCAGTAACATTTATCGGTTCACCAAGTTGGACGTGGATGGTATCTGTACTTTGGGATCCTTATCTGGGGTGCATAGATGTATATGTTGTATCTCCCTTTGTCACAAAACATGGATAAAAGAAAATCTTTCCTCAGAAAAATGGACATAGTACTACCTGAAGATCCAGCTATTCCACTTCTGGGCATATACCCCAGAGACACTCCAACATACAACAAAGACACATGCACCACAATGTTCATTGCAGCTCTATTTATAATAGCCAGAAGCTGGAAAGAACCCAAATGTCCTTCAGTAGATGAATAAATACAAAAAATTGTGGTACATTTACACAATGGAATACTACTCAGCTATCAGAAACAATGACTTAACCAAATTCTTAAGAAAATGGTTGCATCTAGAGAATTTCATCCTGAGTGAGATAACCCAGTCACAAAAGAACAGACATAATATGCAGTCACTGATAATGAGATACTCACCCCAGAAAGCTCTGAACACCCCAGAAACAACCCACAGACTGTGTGAAGATCAAGAAAAAAAGAAAAAAAGAATATATTTTAATTAAAATAGAACTGTATCACATCCCCCCCTTTTTTCCTACAGTCCCTCCCAGTTTCTCTCCTATCTCCTCAAATTAATAACCTCTTTTTCTATATTATTGTTACATATATACATATGTGTATGTACAAGCACCCACAAATACTTAATTACAATCTTATAAAAATGTGTTTGTATACTTTTATGCAAAAATGCTTAAAAATCTGTGCATTTATCTTTGTTTTTTAAAATAAAGTTAAAATGTAAAAATAAATAAATAAATAAATTAATTAATTAAAAAAAAAAGAAAAGTAAAATCTTTCTATGACCTCACAAGGCCCCATCACACCTTGGGTGGGGTCCAGTCCTTCTCTTTTGTAAAACCATTCCTTGCAGTCCTATTAATGAATAATTCACATCACCAAGAGAGAAAAAAATGAGTGTGACATAAGAAAAGCTGAGGCACCTGCTGGAGCTCAAAGTACAATGAACTGTACACATTATGATGGAAGAAAGATATTTGAAAGTTTTTTTTTCAAATTATTTTTATTGGAGATTTTCTGAATTTACATTTCATATGCTATTCCTTTCCAACAATCACATCTCCCCTCCCCCTCCCATTGCCTCAGTGAAGACGTCCCCCCTCCTAACCACCCTCTCCTACCTCAGCACCTTGACATTCCCCTACAGTGGGAAAAGGAGCTTTACCTGTACCAACGGCTTCTCCTCCCATGCATGTCAGAAAATGCTATCCTCTGCTGCATATGTACCTTGGAAAATGGGTTTCTCCATGCAAATTCATTGGTTGGTGTTTTAGTCCCTGAAAGCTGTGGTGGGTTTGGAGAGTTGATGATTTTGTTCTTCCCATGGGGTTGCAGAACCTTTCATCTCCTTCAGTCCTTTCTCTAGCTACTTCATTGGGGTCCCCATCTTCAGTTCAATGATTAGCTGTAAGCATCCTCCCCTGTATCAGTATGGCTCTGGCAGAGCATCTGAGGAGGCATCCATATTAGGTTCTTGCCAGGAAAGAATACTTGGTTGGCATCAGCAATAGTGCTGGGCACATATAGGGTGTATCCCCAGGTGAGGCAGTCTCTGGATGATCCCTGATCCCCCCAATCCCTGCTCCTCTATTTGTTCCTTTACTTACTCCCATGAATATTTTGATCTTCCTTCTAAGAAAAACTGGGGCATCCACTTTCTAGCCTCTTCTCTTTGAGCATCATAAGTTCTGTGGATGGTTCCTTAGATACTCCAAGTTTTTTGGGTTAGTAATCTATAAGTGGATACTATGAGTGTTCTTTTGTGACTGAGTTACCTCACTCAGGATTATTGCTTCAAGTTCCATCCATTTGCCTAGGAATTTGATGAAGTTGTTGTTTTTAATAGCTGAGTAGTATTCCATTGTGTAAATGTACCACAATTTCTGTATCTATTCCTCTGTTGTAGGACAGGTTCTGGCTATTATAAATAAGGCTGCTATGAACATGGTTGTGCATGTGTCCTTGTTAGATGTTGCAGCTTCTTTTGGATATATGTTCAAGAGTAGTATAGCTGTGTCCTCAGGTAGTACTAGGTCCAATTTTCTGAGGAAACCCCAGACTGATTTCCAGAATGGTTGTACCAGTTTACAGTCCAACCACTTGAGTGTTCCTCTTTCTCCACATCTCATCAGCATCTGCTGTCACCTGAGTTTTTGATCTTAGCCATTCTGACTGGTGTGAGGTGGAATCTCAGTGTTGTTTTGATTTGCATTTCCCTGATGGTTAAGGATATGGAGCATTTCCTTATATGCTTCTCAGCCATTTGATATTTCTCAATTGAGAATTCATTGTTTATCTCTGTGCCATATTTTTAATAGGATTATTTGATTCTCTAGAGTCTAACTTTTTGAGTTTTTTGTATATATTAGATATTAGCCCTCTATCCTATGTAGGATTGGTAAAAATCTTTTCCCAATATGTTGGTTGCCATTTTGTCTATTCTATTCCATTGATCTACCTGCCTGTCTTTGTCAGTTTTTATGAAGATTGATCTGTAATACAGATTGAGGTCAGGGATAATGATTCCCACAGAACTTTTTTTATTGTTGAGAATGGTTTTTGCTCTCCTGGATTTCTTATTATTCCAAATGAATTTTCAAATTGCTCTTTCTAACTCTATGAAGAAATGAGTTAGAATTTTGATGGGTATTGCATTGAACCTGTAGATTGCCTTAAGCAAGATGGCCATTTTTACTATGTTGATCCTTCCAATCCATGAGCATGGGATATCTTTCCATCTTCTGGGGTCTTCTTCAATTTCCTTCTTCAAAGACTTGAAGTTCTTGTCATAAAAATCCTTCACTTGCTTAGTTAGGGTCACTCCAAGGTATTTTATATTCCTTGTGGCTATTGTGATGGGTGTTGGTTCTCTAATATCTTTCTCAACCTATTTGTCCTTTGAGCAAGGCTACCAATTTGTTTGAGTTAATTTTATAGCCAGCCACTTTGCTCAAGGTGTTTATCAGCTGTAAAAGTTCTCTGGTGAAATTTTTGGGGTCACTTAAGTATACTATCATATCATCTGTAGATAGTGGTATTTTGAGTTCTTCCTCTTTAATTTGTATCCCTTTGGTCTCTTTTTGCTGTCTGATGGATTTGGCTAGTACTTCCAGTACTATATTGAATAAGTAAGGAGAGAGTGGGCAGCCTTGTCTAGTTCCTGATTTTAGTGGGATTACTGCATGCTTCTCACCTTTAGTTTGATGTTGGCTACTAGTTTGATGTATATTGCATATATTAGGTTTAAGAATGAGCTCTTTCTTTCCAATTTGTATCCTTTTGACCTCTTTTTGCTATCTGATTTCTCTGGGTTGTAATTTTAGTACTATACTTACTTATAGTGAGATTGCTTCAAGTTTCTCAGCATTTAGCTTGATATTGACTATAGGTTTGTTATGTATTGCTTTTACTATGTTTAAGTATGGGCCTTGAATTCCTGATCTTTCCAAGACTTTTAACATGAAGGGGTGTTGAATTTTGTCAACAGCTTTCTCAGCATCTAAAGAGATGATCATGTGGGGTCTTTTTCCTTTGAATTTGTTTATATGGTGGATTACTTTGATGGATTTCGGTATATTGAACCATCCTTGCATACCTGGAATGAAGCCTACTTGATAATGAAGAATGATAATTTTGATGTGTTTCTGGATTCAGTTTACAGGGATTTTATTGCATATTTTTGAATCAATGTTCATGGGGGAAATTGCTCTAAAGTTCTCTTTCTTTGTGGGGTCTTTATGTGGTTTAGAAATGAATGTAATTGTGGCTTCAAAGAATGAGTTGGGTAATGTTCCCTCTGTTTCTATTTTGTGGAATAGTTTGGAGAGTATTGGTAGTAGGTCTTCTATGAAAGTCTCAGAATTCTGCACTAAACCCATCTGGTTCTGGGATATTTTTCTTGGGAGGCTTTTGATGATTGCTTCTATTTCTTTAGGTGTTATGGGATTATTTAGATGGTTTACCTGGACCTGGTTTAACTATAGCATCTGGTATTTGTCTAGGAATTTATCCATTTCCTCCAGATTTTCCATCTTTGTTGAGTATAGGCTTTTGTAGTATTGACTTCTTGAATTTCCTCAGTTTCTGTTGTTATGTCTCCCTTTTAATTTCTGATTTTCTTAATTTAAATACTCTCTCTGTGCCATCTAGTTAGTCTAGCTCAGGGATTATCGATCTTGTTGATTTTCTCAAAGAACCAGCTCCCAGTTTTGTTGATTCTTTGTATATTTCTTTTTGTTTCTATTTGGTTGATTTCAGGTCTGAGTTTGATTATTTTCTGCTGTCTGCCCCTCTTGAGTGTGTTTGCTTGTTTTGTTCTAGTGCTTTCAGTTGTGCTGTCAAACTGTCAGTGTAAGCTATCCCCATTTTCTCTTTGGAGGCACTCAGAGCTAACAGTTTTCCTTTTAGCCCTGTTTTCATTGTGTCCCATAACTTTGGATATGTTGTGTCTTCATTTACATAAATCCCAAAAAGTCTTTGATTTGTTTCTTTATTTCTTCCTTGACCAAGCTATTACTGAGTAGACCGTTGTTCAGCTTCCTTGTGTGTGGGGCTTTTTGTTGGTTTTGTTGTTATTGAAGACCACCCTTAGTCCATGGTGATCTGATACATTGCATGAGATTTTTTTTTCTGTTTTGGCTTAAATTTTTTTATTAAAAAACTTTATTTTAAAAAACAAAGATAAATGTACAAATTTTTAAGCATTTTTGCATAAAAGTATACAAATACATTTTAAGGTTGTAATTAAGTATTTGTGGGTACATATATATATATATATATATACACATATGTATATATGTAACAATAATATAGGAAAAGAGGTTATTCATTTGAGGGGATAGGAGAGAAACTAGGAGGGGCTGTAGGAAGGAAAGGGGGCTGTGATACAGTTCTATTTTAATTAAAATACATTCTTTTTTTTCATGAACTTCATACAGTCTGTGAGTTGTTTCAGGGGTGTTCAGAGCTTTCTGGGGTTAGTATCCCATTATCAGTGACTGCATATTCTGTCTGTTCTTTTGTGACTGGGTTATCTCACTCAGGATGATATTCGCATGAGATTATTTTTATGTTCTTGTATCTGTTGAAACCTGTTTTTTTGAACAACTATATGGTCAATTATGGGGAAGGTGCCATGAGGTGCTTCTTATTAAAACAAAAGAAGGTATATTCTTTTATTTTAGGATGAAATATTCTATAGATGTCTGCTAAATCCATTTCCTTCGTGACTTTTGTTAGTTTCACTGTGTCTCTTTTAAGTGTCTGCTTCCATGATCTGCCAACTGATGAGAGTGGACTCTTGAAGTCTCCCACTATTATTGTTTGTGGTGCAATCTATGCTTTGAGCTTTATTAGGGTTTTGTATATGAATGTGGGTGTCTTTGTAGTTGAAGCATGGATGTTCAGGATTGAGAGTTCATCCTTTTAGATTTTTCCTTTGATGAGTAAAAAGTGTTCTTCCTTATCTTTTTTGATGACTTTTAGTTGAAAACCTATTTTATTCGATATTAGGATGGCTACTCCAGTTTGTTTTTTGGGATCATTTGCTTGAAAAACTTTTTTCCCCTGAACTTTTACTCCAAGGTAGTGTCTGTCTTTGTTGCTGAGATGAGTTTCCTGTATGCAGCAAAATGTTTGGTTTTGTTTATGTATCCAGTCTGATTGTCTATTTCTTTATTGGAAAATTGAGTCCACTGACGTTAAGATATATTAAAGAATAGTGATTGTTGTTTCCTGTTATTTTTGTTGTTAGAGATAGAATTATGCGTGTGTGCTTTTTCTTCTCTAGGGTTTATTGCAAGCTTATTTTCTTGCTTTACCTTGGGTGAAGTTTTTCTCTTTGTGGTGGAGTTTTCCATCTATTATTTCTTTTTAGGGCTGGATTTGTGGACAGATATTGTGTAAGTTTCCTTTCTTTGTGGAATATCTTGGTTTCTCCATCTACAGTAACAAATAGTTTTGCTGGATATAGTAACCTGGGCTGGTATTTGTGTTCTCTTAGGGTATGTATGACTTCAGTCCAGGATCCTCTAGCTTTCATAATCTCTGTTGAGAAGTCTGATATAATTCTGATTAATCTGCCTTTATATGTTACCTGTCCTTTTTTTTCTTACTGCTTTTAGGACATTTGGCTTGTTTTGAATATTTGGTCTTTTGACTATTGTGTGTAGGGAGGAGTTTCTTTTCTGGTCCAATCTATTAGGGGTTCTATAGGCTTCTTGTATGTTTGGGATCATCTCTTTCTTTAGGTTAGAAAATTTTTCTTCTATATTTTTGTTATTTACTGGGCCTTTTAGTTGGGAGTCTTTGCTTCCATCTACACCTATTATCCTTAAATTTGGTCTTGTTGTATCCTGGATTTTCTGGTTGTCTTGGGTTAGAAGATTTTTGATTTTTGCATTTTCTCTGACTGTTGTTTCAATGTTTTCTATCATGTCTTCTGCTCCTGTGATTCTCTATTCCATTCATTTCTTATTATCTTTGTGATGCTTGTGTCTATGACTCCTTTTGTGATTTCTTTATTGTTTCTATTTTTGTTTTCAGTTCCTTCACCCATTTGACTGTTCTTTCTTGTAGCTCTTTAAGTGATTTTTGAGGCTTTTGTGCCTCCCCTTTCAGGGGAAAACTTGTTTGGGTGTGATCTCCTGTCCTGTACTTCTTTATGTGTTTCATTTTTGCATTTCTTGAGGACCTCCATCATCATCATGAAGTATAATGTTAAGTCTAAATCTTGTTTTTCTGGTAAGTTGAGATATTCACCATTTGATGTGGTGGGAGAACTGGGTTCTGATGTTGCCAGGTTGTCTTAGCTTTTGTTTCTTACGTTCTTGTGCTTGCCTTTTGCCATTTTGTTATCAGTGATACTAGGTGATCTTGTCTCTGACTGAAGTTTTTCTTTTCTGTGGATCTGTGGTCCCATGGGCTCTGGAGGGAGATTGCTCCTGGTGTTTGGTTCTTTGGGTAGACTGTGAGTTCTGATGACAGTTGGCTGTCTCTGGGTTTTGTCCTGAACAGTCCATTCCCAGCTACCTATGCCCTTAGAGTTCCAGAGGTCTCCTCCCTGATTTTCAGTGGAGAGGGAGTGTGGACACACCCATGGATTCTTGAGTGGATGCACTACTGTGGCTCTTCCAGGCACCCAGCAATCTGTAGGCAGGCCACCAGCCCTGATGAAACTGGACTGCTCTGGCTTTGGGCCAGAAGTGTCTGTTCCCAGTTAGCATTGCTACCTGTGCTCTGATTGTTCTGAGTGGCCTCTCCCTTGATAGTCAGTGGAGAGGGAGTGTGGACTCACCAGTGGGCTCAGAAGTGAGAGCCCTTCTGAGGCTCCTCTGGGTACCCAGCAATCTGTGGGCAGGCTGCCAGTCCTGATCAAACTCCAGATATTTTTTTTATTCCACTTACTATATTCTTTCTGATATTTATTCCACCTACCTCACTGAACCTCTAAACTCCATGGGGCCTTCAGTCTCTTGAGGGTTATGTGCAGCTTCTCTAATAATTTTAAGCAGCCTTCCTACTGGTCAATCCATGAGCATGACTTCAGGGGAGTTCTTCCTTCCTCTAAAATGGAGGTTAGTTCTCTTAATGCCTAATAGCCCTTGGTACTGTCATGTTGGGGGGCACTCCTTTACTGTTTGTGGGGTTATAAACTGGTACCACAACTCTGAATATCAATCTAGTGGTTCCTCAGAAAATTGAACATAGTACTACCTGAAAACCTAGCTATTCCTTTCCTGGGCATATACCCCAAAGATGCTCTAACTTATAACAAGGACACATGCTCCACCATGTTCATAGCAACCTTATTTATAATAGCCAGAAGCTGAAAAGAACCCAGATGTTCTTTTCAGCAGATGAATGGATGCAGAAAATATGGTACATTTAGATAATAAAGTACTACTCAGCTATTAGAAACAATGACTTCATGAAATTCGTAGGCAAATGGATGGAACTAGAGATTATCATCCTGAGTGAGGTAACCCAGTCATGAAAGAACACACATAGTATTCTCTCAGTGATAAGTGTTTACTATCGCCAGAAAGCTTGGAATACCCAATACCCAAAAAACAATTCACAGACATTATGAAGCTCACAAAGAAAGAAGGCCAAAATGGAAACGTCTCAGTCCTTCTTAGAAAAGAGAACAAAACTCTCATGGGAGGAAATGCAAGGTCAAATAGAGGAGCAGGGATTGAAAAAAAGATCACTCAGAAGCCACCTTACCTGGGGATCCACCACATATGCAGTCACCAAATCCAAGCACTATAGCTGATCCCAAAAAGTACTGGCAGGAACCAGACAAAGATGCCCCTTCAGGTACTATGCTAGAGTCATATAGATACAGCTGAACTTGTTTGCAGCTAATCATTGGTCTGAACTCTCGGGGATCCCAATGAGGTTGCTAAAGAAAGGACCTAAGGAGCTGAAAGGGGTTTAGACTTCATGGGAAGATAACATTATCAACCAATCAAACCCTCCAAAACTCCCATGGACTAAAACACCAACCTCTGTGTGCACTTTGGGAAACATATTGATCCAGTTGCATTTGTAGCTGAAGATAGCAGTGTCTGGCATCAGTGTGAGAAGAGGCTTTTGTTCCAGAGAAGACACATTTTCCCAGTGTAGGGTAATGACAGGGCAATGGGGTGGAGAGGGGGATCAGAAGGGAGTGCACCTTTGTGAAGGCAACTAGAGGGGGAGGGGAGATGGGAGCAGGTTAGGGTAAAAGGATAACATCTCAAATGTAAATACAGAGGATCTAATTTAAAAAGGAAAAAAAAGGAATACGTTTTACCTGCTGATAATATTATTTTCAACTCATATATATCACAGTTGCTATAATTAGTGAGCTGAAAGGGAAATAAAGAAGACTATTGATAAAACAGGCATTTTCAAGTTAGTCTGAGAAAGTGATGGTTTAAGTAGTTGCATAAAAGTCAGCAATGTGTATGTTCTTCTTACAAAAAAATTATACTGAAAATTTAGTGATGGTTCTTATTCACAAAATACAAAATTGGATTTTGTTATTTTCCTGTAAAAATGTTTATACAAGCATGGCAAAGTCATCAAAAAAGATAACTATGTGTACCTAAAGTATTTAGTATATAATCAATTCAAATTTACTTGTGCGATAAAATATTCACTTAATATTCCACTAATCTGCTAGCAAATGTCACACAGTTTCAATTGCATTGGCTTAGGTGAAGTAAAAGCTAAAAATGTCTCATGTGGGTTGTATTTTTAAATCCTGCCAACTTTACCTACAGAAGAAGAAAGAAATAGAAGCCAACAGATTGGACTCCAGCTGTTAATGCCTTTCTCAGAGCAGTCATTTTCCAATTGGGAGCCACAGGAAGCCTCAGTGCTGCAGCTGGAAAAAGGAGAAACTGAAGAACTGATGAAGGGCTGAGGTTGAAGGTACAGTCTTAGCACTACTTCATCTGCAGCAGCTCTGTCATGTGTGCACAGCATCTAAGAGAGCATGCATAACATGAGAGAAGTCAGCAGCATCTCCAGGTCCGAACCCTTCTATTAAAAAACCCTCCATAGGAAATTATGGAATCTTCATCTTTGTTCTAGCTCTGTGACCCTAGAGAGCCAGAGGTTCTCCCCAGGGCTTACAGTATCTGCCTATAAAACTGGTAATTTGAATACTACTGCATAAACATCTCTTAACATACATATGTGACTACTAAGTGCTATGTGTTTTCAAAATGTCCATTTTAATGGAATTCTAAGTGAGTTCCCTAGGAAGGAAGACAGACAGATAGACAGACAAATAGATATATAGATGATAGATGGATAGAGGATGGTGATAGATAATAGATAGATAGATAGATGATAGATAGATAGATAGATGATAGAGGATGGTGATAGATGATAGATAGATAGATAGATAGATAGATAGATAGATAGATAGATAGATAGATACATACATACATACATACATACATACATACATAGATATATAGATACATAGATAGATAGATAGATAGATAGATAGATAGATAGATACATGGATACATAGATACATAGATACATAAATACATAGATAGATACATAGATACATAGATAGATACATAGATACATACATAGATACATAGATACATAGATACATAGATAGATACATAGATACATAGATAGATACATAGATACATACATAGATACATAGATACATAGATAGATAGATACATACATACATACATACATACATACATAGATACATAGATACGTAGATGATGGATATATAGATGATAGTGATGGATGGTAGCTTGATAGATGATAGAAAGACAGAAAGACAGGTAAATAGAAAGATAGATTTCTTTTCCCTTTAGAATACTATAGGAGCTGTAGCGATAACCCGGTGGTGAAAAACACTTTTTGCTCTTCCAGGAAACCTAAGACTGGTTCTTACCACCCAAGTCATCAAGCCCACAACTGCTTTTAACTGCAGCCCCAGGAATTTAACATCTACTCTGACCTCCTCAGGTACTTTCGCTCATGTGTTGACACAGTTATATACACACATAGTTAAATAAAAAAATAAAATATTTTAAATATATTTTTTAAGTGTAAAATAAAGTAGTATCTGAAGTCTCTCATACCTGTTAAGAACATGATCTACTAATACCTCCTTTTGCTTGTTTATTAATTCATTTATATTTTATGTGTATATTGATATGTAAACCTGTGTACTATATGTAGGTTCATTTCTCATGGAGCCACAGAGAGAATGTTGGATCTCCTATAACTGGAGTAAGAGGTAGTTGGGAGCTATAAAGGAGGTTCTCAAAACCCAATCTGAGTCCTCTGCAAGAACATCAAGATCTTGTAACCACTGAGCAATCTCTTCAGCCATGTTTTTCTTCTTCCTTTATTCTTTTCATGTAGAAAACAAGAATTATAAGATGTGAATTCTACCACCCCACCTTCAAAGTAAACTGAAGAGTCTGTCTCATAATGTCAAAGTCATTGCCTAGGTTTAGCTTCATGTGTCCTTTATTTTCTGTTAACCTTGCCTCTTCTCTCACCTAAGTATCTAGAACCCAACCACCCATAGCTTATAAACGCTCAAACTAGTTCAGGCTTCTAGCAAGTAATGGTGAAATAAAAAAGATACCTTCCCAGAAATATATTGGAAAGAGTGCAGATGTTATTTTGTTCAGGAGAAATAGATATAAACTATAAGCCATGATGATTTCTAGTTAGAGTCAGATTTACCCAGGTGTCTTCCTAAGAAGGTTAGGGAAAGGAGGATGTGAGAATCAAGATGTCAGGAAGAAAGGAGGGTCATGGGACTTCAAGAGATTAGAGGAAATGTGAGGGAGGAGTCACAGTCAGAGAAAGAGTCACAGGCAGCAAAGCCATACTTCATTCACTCCACACAAAGGCTTCTAGGTGGGCATCTGTCTGCATGCATTGAAGTACACACTGTCACCCAGGCTGGGTACAGATATGCATAGACACCCACACAGATCAACACACAGTACACATGAAGCTATAAACACAAGCCTACAAACACACCCACACCCACACATATATAGAGAGAGGGGGAGGCTAGCAAAGGACTCAAATATTAAAGTATTTTTAATGGCAAGGCTATTTATTTAAAAAGCAAAAAGTGGAATTCTGCCAGAAAAATAACAGAATGCATCACCATTTGCTTTCTTCTTACCCAAACATCTGGTGTCAACCTTTTTGTGTCATAGCCCCTGCACGTCGAATTTCCATATCAGTGCATGTTCTGTAAGAATAAATGGACCCTAATAAGCCCTCTCTTATGGATTGCCAAAGTTTATCATACAAAAACTGCCTTAACTGTCAAATCCTAAAGACTGTCTTTTCCAAGAGTATCAAATAATCCTGCATTTATCTGTTGTCTTAAAACTCGATTTTGTTTTCTTTTTTAGATTTTATTTGTTTATTTATTTATTTGTTTACAATCCAAAGACTGTCCCCTTCTTGATCCTGCCTTCTAGGATTTCTCTCCATCACCCCTCCCATTCACCTCTGAGAAAGTGCTGCCCCCCCCCACACACACACACACAGTATCTCCAGCCCCGGTGTATCAAGTTTCTGTAGGATTAATCAAGTCTTTTCCCACTGAAGCCAGATAAAACAACCCTCTGCTACATATATACTGGAAGCTTGAGACCAACTCACGTATGCTCTTTGGTTGGCAGCTCAGTCTCTGAGAGCTCCCATTGGTTATTTTTCAGTTCATGTAATCATAAAGTCTCCCAAATTTCCTAAATGCAAAATCGTTCTAATATTTCTAGCTAAAGCTCCAGTCTGTCTAGACATTAACTAATTGTAGGTAGGGCCGTGTATCAGTTTATCAGGTCACTATCCAAAGATCTGGAATCCTTTATTTTGGTTTTCATTTGTGTGTGGTTTATGTATTTATGTATGTGCACATATATGATTAGGCATGTTTGCTTGCGCATGTGTACGTGTGTGGAGGCTAGAGGTCAGTGTAAGGGAAGGAAGTAAATAGGAAAGAATTTAACTAGTTTGAGTTTGTTTTGTTTTGCAAGTTCACATGAGTTGGTACATCTTTAAAACACGGCCTTATATTCTTTAGAGGAGATTGTAATAGGTCAAAGAGAAACCTTTCCCCTGGTGAAAAGAAAAAGAAAAAACTGAGAAATTGCATTTGTATCTATGACCCATGGTGGAACAGTCCTTATGAGTATTCAGTATTAATAGCTGTAGAGAGTAGCCTGGTCCTTGTTTGTTTGTCTCTTTGTTCTGTGCCTATATAAAAACAATCTATAAAATGTAGATTTTGTTAAAGAAACAACGAATATTAATAATAGTTCATATTTTTTAGTGCTTCCTATGCACCAGGAATCATCATTTGATTCACACAGCACCATCATGTAGTGTGAGTAGTGGTCTGGTTTGATAAATATGGAAATTAAGATACCAAATAGGGCTGGAGAGATGGCTCAGTAGGTAGAGGTGTCTTCTACCTGAGCTAAGTCCATGAGCTGCACATGGCATAAAGAAAAATATACTTCTTCTGGCTGTCTTCTACACATTTACCACGAATTTGTACACACACACACACATACACACACAAACACACAATAAAATGTAGCAAGAGTTCAAAGAGTGTCTCCAAAGTTACATCTTTTAGGGGAATGCAGAGTCTACTCCAGAGTCACATTTCTATTCTTTATCGTAGCATCTCTCAGCAAATATTACCTTTTGTCAGCATCTGGAGACAATTATTATTATCATCATCATCATGGTGGCAATGGGGCTCCTGCTGGCATCTACAGAGAAAGAGGCAAGGATGCTCAGAACATTCAAGAAAATTTCACAAAGTAGAGATTATTTCAAGCCTATGTTCATGGTACCAAAGGTAAAAGTCTCTACAGCACACTCCCATTTCACAAGTACAGTGGAAGTCCCAGGGAAAGGCAGCTTATTCAGCAAGTGAAAAGTAAGTTGTCATGTCTTTCTCTTTAACCAGAGAATTCACAGATTTTCTATAAATGACATGCTTGTGGCTTCATTGTGGTTCTTGTGTCTTTGCTGTACCTAAAGCTAGTCTCATGAGTTAAAGCTCATCCACTGTCTGAAATAGCAAAAAAAAAAAAAAAAAAAAAAAAAAAAAGAAGAAGAAGAAGAAGAAGAAGAAGAAAAAGTGGTGGAGAGAAAAACATCACTCTTAGTGTGTTCTTAGTAGATCTGGAGGTCAGCAAGCAGAATCCTGGGTAGTTAGGTATATGGTTGCTAAGTTGTTATTACATCAATTTTTTAAATAAAGCCTTATCATTATAATTAAGGAAACTATATTAACCTGCAAACTCCCAAGCCTGGGTGTAATAGGAAGTCTGAGTGGACTTAATTAAAATGATATCAGATTCCTGTTCTGTAAGATTCCACTGTTAGGTGTGCATGGAGGAGAAATTATCTCAGAGCAGAAACTTCTCTCTTCTCTCTCTCTCTCTCTCTCTCTCTCTCTCTCTCTCTCTCTCTCTCTCTCTCTTTCTCCCTCCCTCCCTCCCTCCCTTCCTCCTTTCCTCTCTCTCTCTCTCTCTCTCTCTCTCTCTCTCTCTCTCTCTCTCTCTCTCTCTCTCTCTCTCTCTCTCCATCCCTCCCTCCCTCCCTTCCTCCTTTCCTCTCTCTCTCTCTCTCTCTCTCTCTCTCTCTCTCTCTCTCTCTCTCTCTCTCTCTCTCTCTCTCTCTCTCAATGTGTGTGTGTATGTTTAGCAACTAAATAAATCTGGTTAAGAAATATGGAAAGTCCAGATAATCTGGGGATTTATTTCTGTAATAAACTAGGAAAAACGGGAAGGGGCTTTACAGATGGATGGGAAGTTTTAGATTAAAAGCAGTTTCATTAAACTAAATGTACAGTGCCCCTTTTGGGTAGTATTCAGAAATGATCACACATATGGACCTGCAACTGTTGCCCTGTAATTAAAATTCAAATTAAGTCTACCTCTAATTTAAGGTGAACCTCATATCTCTGTGAGATTGCTTCTTTAATTCTGCCTCTGTATCTGTCTCACTCTGTTTCTATCTATCTATCTATCTATCTATCTATCTATCTATCTATCTATCTTTAACTCTCCTTAACTCTCTCTCTCGCTCTCTCAACTCCCCCATCTCTCCTCTGCTGTTCTCTATTCTATCTCTATCATGCCTCTCAATTTCTGCTTTCTCCTCTCTTCTTCTTTATCTTCTCAATAGACAGATTGATAGGTAGATAGATAGACAGACAGACAGACAGATAGATAGATAGATTAGCTAGCGCTATAGCTAAGGATATAAATAGAGATAAAGAGGTAGAGATCCCTGATAGTCTTTCTCCTCTCCACTGTCTTCTATCTCACTTCTCATCTTTCTTCTTTCTCTTATTTCATCCCTATCTTGTCTCATCTTCCTATCTCCTTCTCTCTAGTCTCTTCTCTAGTGTCCCTCTCCTCCTTTTCCTTTTCCTCTCTTCCCTTCCCTCTCCTCCTCTTGGTCTATTATTGATGCCTTATCTGAAATGAATAAGTAGTTTCCTCTTCCTCCCCAGAAAATTTCATGTGACAGTAAAAGAACTTTAAAGGGACAAGGGAGTTTAAATGTCAACCATAACCTTAGTTATCACCGTAGGTTTATCATGCAGATTTGAGAGATGTGACATTGTTTGTGAGCATAGCAGTGAAGTTAAGCTTACCATGCAGTGTGAAGAGAAACACTGAAGGAAGGCACCAAATAACAAACAGATTGGGAAAAGATCTTTACCAATCCTACATCCAATAGGGGCTAATATTCAATATGTACAAAGAACTCAAGAAGTTAGACTTCAGAGAATCAAATAATCCTATTTTTAAAATGGGGTACAGAGCTAAACAAAGAATTCTTAAGGAAGGAATACCAAATGGCTGAGAAGCACCCAAAAAAATATTTAACATCCCTAGTCATAGGCGAAATGCAAATCAAAACAACCCTGAGATTTCAGTCAGAATGGCTAAGATCAAAAACAAAGGTGAGGGCAGATGCTGACGAGGATGTGAAGAAACAGGAACACTCCCTCCACTGATGGTGGGATTTCAAGCTGGTGCAACCACTCTGGAAATTTGTCTGGCAATTTCTCAGAAAATTGGACATTGCACTACATGAGGACACAGCTATACAACTCCTGGTCATATACCCAAAAGAAGCTGAAACATCTTATAAGGACACATGCTCCATCATGTTTATAATGGCCTTATTTATAATAGCCAGAGGCTGGAAAAAACCCAGATGTCTTTCAACAGAGAAATGGATACAAAAAAAATGTTGTAATTTACACAATGATGTGCTACTCGGCTATTAAAAACAATGATTTCATGAAATTCTTAGGCAAATGGATGGAACTAGAAGCTATCATCCTGAGTGAGGTAACCCAGTCACAAATAAACACACATGGTATGCACTCACTGATAAGCAGATACTAGCCCTAAAAGCTCAAAATGCCCATGAAACAATTCACAGACCTTATGAAGCTCAAAAAGAAGGAAGGCCAAAATGTGGATGCCTCAGTTCTTCTTAGAAGGAGAGCAAAACACTCAAGGGAGGAAATACAGGGACAAATAGAGAAGCAGGGACTGAAGATCATTTTTCAGTGAGATGGCCTCACCTGGGGAACCACCCCATATGCTGCCACCAAACCCAAGCACTATTGCTGATGCCAAGACGTGCTTACTGGCAGGAGCCTGGAGGCTCTGCCAGAGTCCTGCTGATATAGCTGAGGATGCTTGTAGCTAACTACCAGACTAAGCACAGGGACCCCAATGAAGAAGCTAGAGAAAGGACTGAAGGAGCTGAAAGGGTTTGCAACCAATGGGAAGAATGACATTATCAACCAACCAAATCCTCCAGAGCTCCCAGGGACTAAAAGACCAACCAGTGAGTTCACATAGAGAGACCCATGACTCCAGTTGCATATGTAGCAGAGGAGAGCATTGTCTGGCATCAATGGGAGGAGAGGCCTGTGGTCCAGTGAAGGCTCATTTTCCCCATGTAAGGGAAAGCCAAGGTGCTTAGGTGGGAGAGGGTGGTTGAGAGAAGAATAACCTTCATGGAAGCAACAGAAGGGGGAGGGGCTATGGGAGTGAGAGGGAGGGGATAGCATTTGAAATATAAATACAGAGAATCTCCATTTTTTTTAAAGGGTGCCAACAGGAGCGGCCACCTTCAAGGTCTTTGTCATTCCTATTTAAAAGGAGCTGTAACATATCAGGAGAGCTGCCTTGCAGACTGTGACATATATATATATATATAATTTAAGTAAAATCCCCTACATATTACTGATATATTTGATGTGACAAAATCATGATTCACTATACAGGACAAAAGTGTTCTGGCAGTAATTTGCCGGGTGAATAAATACAGGAGAAATTTTATGTATCACCTTCCCAGACAGAGTGATGGGATCTAAACCAAAGAACTTCTCTGGAGAGAGAAAGTCTGCCGTTTTCTGCTTTCTGAGTAGAGCGTTTGTGAACAGGCATTCAGAAAGTTCACATCTGTTGCTTTCCGAGACCTCTGGGACGCTTGCAAGGAGCTCTAATTAAAACAAGGCAGGAACCACCTTCCCACACGCAGTTTTTGAATGCAAGATAGTCGTCTTCGTAGGGTAATAAGCTGAATGCTTTTCACTGCCTCCTGCCTTCTACCTGCCAATTGATCCAGTCTGAGATTTCTTCTGTTTGCAAAATAAACCATGAGAAAGCAGATCATCACTCCATTTGTGTGGAGCCTGTGGACAATTCTCCATTTCAAGCAAAATGAATTCTGTCATTTGCTCAACATCACAGAATTAAAATTTTAAAAATGTTCTTTGTTTGTCAAGCATTATGTGCAAACTGCTTCAAAATATTGTCTTGCCCACCCCAGAAACACAGAACCTATGAATGAAAGTACCCAGAAGCCAGACCTCTCAAAGCCTACTGACTGAACAGAACTTCAGTGATGTTCGCGGTTAGAATGTTGCAAGTCTAGAGTCAAACTGTCTTTATCCATCTTTAGCTCCCTTAATAGCCATTAAGGGATCAAAATGTAAGTGACCTAACATCCTTGTGACTATTAAATAAATCCCTTGAAATGTATGAATAGAACCCTAACTTTCACCAACCCCAACTAGTTATCTGAGAATCTAAGACTTATAGAAGGAGTTAACCTGTGGCTGAGTGAATGAAAACTCCCAAAAAAGATGTGTCTGAAAACTTACTCTTTTCTGATGGAGTCTCTCTAGGTATATAAACTTTCATGGTAGGCTCCATTAAGAATTAAAAGATACCAAAAACAAAAGCAAACAGACAAACAAAATAAGAATTTCAGTACTGAGGAGAGATTGGAATGTAATAGCTTCCAGCTGCAACATGCACATGGACAAGAAATGTCTGTTCTAGGAGGCTAAGATTAGCCCTAGACAAGGTGGATAACCTCTGTGCCTGCAATACTAGTGCAGTGACTAATGCTTAAAGACCTTTTCAGAATCTATTAACTTTGTGAACGTCACGTTTCCACCAATGCAAGAGGTAAGGATGTAATCAGATAGCATTAGGGCTCTAGAAAATCCTCCCCCATCTTTCCATACCTGCCTTTCTGGTATACCTACCAATCTATTTTAAACTTGCCTTGATCTGTTTGTTATGTGAAACTCTACAAGTGCTTCCACTAGAAGATAGGATTTGATGATACCTAATCTGTGTTCTCGGGCTATGATCACTCCAAATGGCACCAGAATAAACTACCTCTTATTCTTCTTAAGATATTTATTCCTGTAATATAAATATTTGATATACAGGATGTCTGATCTTCAGCCCTTTGGGGAAGGGGGTCATGATGCCCATGTTGAGACCCTATGCTAGAGAAACTAAGGTGAGCCAAGAATCTGGGGAGTGAGTTTCTTCATCTGCTGTAAATACCATGAACTGGCTGCAACTGTAAATGCTATCTGTAATTTTTGAATATGAAGATAAAAGTATTTAAAGTCCTATGAATAAGTATTAATATTCCTTTCATCTAGAATAAAAAATATCTTTCTATCCTCTAAATTAATGTCTTTCTATTCTCTAAAGAAATATAAAGACCATAATCAACAGTCTGACCCTCGAGGAGCCATTGGAGGTTAATTTAGTATAGATGAAGCCTGTATATTTTCAAGTAAGAATATACCTGTTTATTGCACTTACCTCTTAATAAATCAGGCATCACAGTGTCTCTTAAAATTATGGGCTATTTTATTGTACATTGTTAACAGACCTATACCTTGGTGATTATTGCAGATTTTCTTTCTCTATTTAATTAGGTGATTTGATTTGTTCTTTATACAATTACAGTATTTGTCGCCTCCTTTGTTTGAGACAAAATTATAATCATTAGTTCTGCTATGTGGGGCTGCTAAATGAATATTTACTAAAATTAAAAAAATAAGCCACTGAAAGGGTATTATGGGATCTGAACCAAAAAACCTTCCCGCTGTGTCCTTCACCTTCATCTCACTTTGGCTGCTGAACTTGACATAAAGTGGTAAGAAAGCCCCATGTGGAGAACAGAAGACAGAGCATTACATCTTTGTGGGAAGCTAAGCACCCAGGCCAGGCAGCAAACCTATACTTCCCGTCTTGGTCAAGTCAAGGTAGGAAGATAGAGAGCAGTCATGCTGAAGTCAACAGGAAAGTAGAAAGGGAAAAGGAGAGAAGATATTGACTGAATGAGATGTATCCTAGTAAAACTCTCAGCTGACAACCATTGCTAAAGTTAGGTGATATTACTTACTGCTAATTAAAGTGAATTAACTAACGTGTGTGTGTGTGTGTGTGTGTGTGTGTGTGTGTGTGTGTGTGTGTGATATGTGTCCACTTACACTAAGTGTGTGTGTGCCTGTGTGCATTCAAAAAATAAATAAAAAAGCTGAGGACAGAGGAAGACGTTGTAGGTACTACTGTTACTCTCTGACTTATTTCTTTGAGACAGAGACTCAAAACCTAGAGTTTTGCTGGTAGCCAGGAACCTCAGAAATCTTCCTGTCTCTGACTCCCATAGCAATGGGGTTTCAGATGGTACATAAAGTTATGTGCTATTTTTTTATATAAACTCTTGGACCTAAACTTAGGTTCCCATGGTAGTAATGCAAAAGCCTCTCTAGCTACAAACTTTATTTAGGCTTGCTACCATAACTAAATGGCCAACTTCATGAGTCAAATTGTTTTAACTCTATTGCCCCGTTCTCAGACCAAAACCCTATTCAGGTTATTGTGGATGCTTCTATTTTGGATAAGATTAACATTTAAATTAGTGGTGTCTGAGTAAAACAGATCTGTACAGCAAGATTGCTTCATGCAATCAGACAAAGGCCTTAGGAGATGGAAAAATGATCTCCCCTGAGCACCAAGGAATTATGCCAGCAATTCTCTTTCCTTGGTCTCTGGCCCTGCAGAATTTAAACTTTCCAAGCCTCTGTAATTGTTAGTTAATTTCTTAAAGTAACTCACTCTAACCCACAGAGTCTACCTAATGCTTCTACAGGTACGTGAAGTTGGGAGGAAGAAGAACCATGGGGTGTTGGGTGTGGGGGAGTCAGAAAGGAGGAAATGGGAGTAAATATGGTCAAAACACATTGTATACATATATGAAATTCTCACATAAATAAAAATTATGTTTTAAAACAATTAAAAAAACTTTTTGAAAAAGTTAAAATTAAAAACTTACTCTATATACATGACCTGTCTGAGAATCTTGAAGAATCATGACTAACACACCAAGATGAACATCACCATCACCATTACCACCACCACCACCATCATCATCATCACCAGCATCATTATCCATCACCATCACCATCATCATCATCACCATCATCACCATCATCATCATCATCATCACCATCATCATCATCACCATCATCATCATCACCAACATCATCATCATCATCATCACCATCATCATCACCCATCATCATCATCACCATCATCATCATCACCACCACCATCATCATCACCATCATCATCATCATCATCATCACCACCATCATCATCATCACCATCATCATCATCATCACCATCATCATCATCATCTTATTTTGTCATTGTTTTAGGCAAATATATTCCTTTCATTTCTTTTGAGTAAGCAATGAGTTTTGTATATTCACAAAGAGTTGAAGCCTATAGACTTGGGCACCATATTCATTCACTACCAAGAATCATTTGTTTGTGAAACCTCCATTTCCACATCTGTATTGGGTAAATTTGGCAGAAACTACAATTTCTTACTAAGGTGTATTAAGTATGGGTTATAATAGTTTATATGTTACTTGATTTCTAATGTACTATTTTTCCAGTAATATCTTACTTTACCATTTAATGAATTCAGTAATTCTCACCTATCTTCTCCAAAGCGAGAAGTAAAGTTTGTAACTAATCCTAGGACATAAGAGGTAATTTCCACAGACCAAGAGTTCATCATGGGAGTAGATAATTGCTTATCCTCCATTGAGGGTAAAAATATTCCCTTTATGAATTCAGCAACACATTTGTTTCTGCATCAGGAAGAAATGTCACCTGTCAAAGTGGCATATCCAATGTTGCAAATGCTTGAATTTCTCAATAGGTAAGGGATGACCGTGAGTTTAGGAGTGTTGCAATGGGCATAGAGTAAGATGATTGGATTGAAGTGCCCAGATCTTATTTCCCCCCTCGGAAAGAAATAGCCAGGGCAGCACTTCAGCTAGCTGTATTCTGCAGTGAGTAACCACAGCAGGATGCTGGAATCCAGAGGAGAACTGGGAAGCTTGTTAGACTCAACCGTGCAATAGCAACAGAAAGAACATTCTGTGTCAGCATCTGTCTGCCCTCCTCCCCAACTAAACCAGGACTCCTCACCACCAGCTAAGAACCAAGTGAGGAGAGCCCCGGGAAACTCAGCCCACAAAGACACTGGCAGCCCATGTTCACGGAAACGTTCTTGAGTCATAGAAATGTCCCCAGAAGCTCACAGGGTTAAGAGAGAATAGGAATCTGAAAACTACTTTGCTTAACAAAAGTAACGCACACTGACATTTCCAAGAAGCCCCAGAGCAGATAAAATCTTCATCTCATCTTGAGAAGGAAGTTATTACCCAAATTTATACTGTTCTGGGAGCCAGGAAATCCTACAGACCCCGATCCCTGAGATCTCAGGAATCTCTCACTACCCTTGCATAGGGCACTGCAAGCCAATGAAACCCAACTTGGTACGGCAGAGTGAGTGCCACTTGGAAGCCCAAGTTTATACAGACCTTTGTATTGTAGGTGTTTTACCATGGCAAGGCTTGAGGAGCCACAGAAATGTAAAGATGTGTGTACTCTCAGACTTAAAGCACCATAGCACATCCCATACAGTAGAGATGATTGGCAAAGCCAGCATAAGTATCCTGCGGTGAGCTTTAACCAACACCTACTCAACTGAGAGTGAGCATGGAACAGTTATCTGATGCCTCATTCTAACTGCACAGTCATCTGGATGTGGCTTTTTAGCACCATCAAGTCTAGGGCTGAGAAAAACATACTATCATTGTTCTGTCTCGCTACAATCCACTCCTTTGGTGTGGGGCGCCGCCTGCACATTCTCCATTACAAGATGGCGCTGACATCCGGCTGGAGTTAGCAGTAAACAAGCCATGTGCGCACGCTCTGGGTAACTTTCCACTTCTTGAGCTCTGCCTCTCCCGCGCGTCATAGGGCCTGATGAGTTTCAACCAATCAGGGGGCTCCACATCCAAGGCGAGGACTGATTCCTATATAAGGGGACGGGCTAGATAGTTTGGGGTCTTCGCTTCTACTTGATGTAAGCTTATGCTCTGCCTCTCGAGAGCATTAAAGCTTTACCACAGAAGAATCCTATTTTGTGTGCCGCGTCGTTCTTGCTGGCGAGACGGTTGAGCGGGATGGTTGCGCGGGACACTTTGGATGGCCATACTACTACCAGACCTGAAAATAAGATACAGATGAATGCTGGGATACCCTGTTTTAACCCTCTCCATCCTAGGCAGTTAGGATGGACCTGGTCTGCCACCTGGATTCTGAGGTTCCCTGACAACATTGACAGATTCTATCTACTATCTGTGAGCAGGTGAAGTGATTCCCAACCACTGCTTCCCCCTGAGTCATATCACATTCAAGCTCATGTCCCAAACCAGCGGAGGGAAAATACTGTAAATGTTGGATTACTCCCAGAGCAGTCAAGGCCAGAGGTGCCTAAAGGCCATTCTTTTCACTCAAGATGCAGATTCTGAACATCCTCATAGTTGGGATGACTGCTCCATTCCACCATGATGTGTATGTGACATGTGCAATAGGACTATTAGAGTTTTCCATCCATTTGTGGCCCCATGGAGAGAGAAAAGTAAGAAAACATAAGTAAATAACACTGTAGATGGAAAAAGAAAATAATGCAGTTGATAAAATAGAAATAAAAAAGTTATCATTTAAAACTAATGATCAATTAAACATAAAGTAATTTGAAAAACCCAGACAAAGTAGACAAGCTTCTGGTCAGGTATAATCCATTAAAACTGAAATGTAGAGACACAAAAAGTCTAAATAAGTAATAAGAGTGAGTCAAAACTATTAACCCAAGGTCTAGAACTGTAGTAGCTTGGCTACTACATTCAACTTCATTCATTTAGAAAAGCTAAAATTAGATGCTTATTAAACTATGTTTTCAAAAAGAATGGCCCTTAGTTTCTATAGCTTCAACTCCCCATTTTGGGGACTTAAGGGCACCTCCAGGCTTGAAAAACTGTTGACAGTTGATGACTTCTGGGTTATGGAGAGACAGTTTTCTTTAAGAGTGTGGCCCCTGGTAGGTTGACCACACCCCAGTGAATGCCCACACCTATGACTGTATGGAAGCCAAAATTAGGCTCCATGAATTATCTTATATTTAAAAAGAAACAATGTTTAGAGTAATATGATCAAAATATATTATATGGATATATGAAGTCCTCAAAGGATTAAAAACTATTACATTATAAAACCAAAGCATAGCAGCAAAGAAACAAACAATTCAAGCAAGATATGGGGTTTAGATATAAACAGAGAATTCTCAAAACAAGAAATAAAAAAATGCTAAGAAATACCAAAGAAAGAAAATGAATATAACTTTCAAACTCATTCTGCAATGCCAAGATTATACACGTACTAAAACCACCCAAGGAAACAACAAAAGTTATACTGTTATCTTTAAAGGAGACAGATGCAAAACTCTCAACTAAAGATTAGCAGTTATAATTCATTAACGGCTCAGATATTGTACCTGTGGTCACAGTAGATGTGTGCCCTGGTTGAAAACATAATAGCACTAAATGGACTTAGCAGTATTTTATAAAAAGAGAGGAAAAGCACATAAACCTTAGAGGGAAAGCAGTAGAGAGGACAGAGGAGCATTGAAGAAGAGATGGGGGAAGATTTGCTCAAAACACATTATATACAAGTGAATTTTTTTTTCAGTAAAACAATCATCCTTCCTGAGCAACTGGAGCTTATACAAAGATGCAAATACTGTCCAAAAATATAAAAAGACACAAACAAGGAAACGTGAGTCTGGGATACAGTTAAGCGGTAGAGCTCTTGCACAGCATGTGTGAAAGCCTGTGTTCAACTCTTCTAACTGAAAATAAAGTAAAAGAAATTTAAAAATATGTGTAACAGCACATGAATGGAATTGATAAAAAAAAAATCATGATTTTACAATCAATGCAGGAAAAACATCCAGTGAAATATAGCATGGCTTTGGAATAAAAACTCTCCTAAGAAGTCTCCTTTTCGCACTGATTTTAGTACAAGTGAGAAACTGAGTCGGGTTGTATAATTTTCCAAAGTGAAGCTTCTGTTTTGTTGAAGTCACCCTTTCCCCAATAAGCTTTTGGCTCCTTTGTTAAGAATCAGTTGATGACTCAAGCATATGCTTGCTTGTTTCTGGACATTTAACACTGGTGTGTGTGTGTGTGTGTGTGTGTGTGTCCTAAAATTCATAATTCAAAATCCATATCAAATTACAGAAGAACCAAACAGCCAAAGCAATCTTAAACAAATCACATTGTCTAATTTCAGAATATATTACAAATCTATAGTCATCTAAGCCTCGTCCTTTATCTATAGTCATCTAAGCCTAGTGTAAGAACAAGTGTTTATATTGTTGTTGGGGATTATGTTGTTTTAGTAAAATAGTAGCAAGAGATTCTTCTCCAAGATCCATGAGTCTAAGCAGGTGTCTAAGTTTCTGGAATCAGGGATGTTTTCTCTCTATTTAAGCATGTCCTTAAGTCCAGTTAGAGAGCTTTTGTTTGCTGCTATGGTTTGCAGGACACTCACTGTTAGACCCTGAGGAGTTTTGTGCCTTTATCGCCATTCTATTGTTGTCATTAATAGGTGTTGTAACTGGGCAAGACTGTTGGTTGCCTCCTTCCTTTGGAAGCTTCCTTCCTTTGGAAGCTTCCATGGTGGTTTCTGGTGATATGAAAGCTGGCCATCGGGGAAGAGGCATTAGGGTCAGTTCCAGCTAAGCATGAACTGAAGAAGGATGACATTAATAGACATGTCAAAATGGACAGGGGAAATTCCATGTTGCCTACACCTGACACAAAGATTTACAGGCAACTGAAGAATGCTGAGAATGTGAGAAAAAAATCTTCTCCAAGGAATAGTCCACAATATGGCTACCCAATACCAAATAGTCAGCCTGGACAACATACACATGAGAACATCATACAAACTGAGAGGATTATATTTAGGACCATATGTATATGATATGCTTAGACATATGTCATAACAATTAATAAAAAACAGAGGCCATGAACTTTACAAAGCACAGAGAATATATATATATATATATATATATATATATATATATATATATATATATAGTTTTATAGAAAGAAAAGGAAATAAAAAAGAAAAGTGTGGTAACAACATTATAATCTCAAAAATATATAAAACAATAACAAAGGTTTTCTCAAAATAAGTTCAAATGACCAACAGATCCATACAAATAAATAAAATAAAGATATTTGGCCTCACTAGCCCTTAGGGAAGTATAATGTGAACCACAATGAGATATTTGTTGGAAGGGCTATTAGAAAGCCCACAGATATGGAAAAGTTTACAAATACCAGTGCTGAGAATGGTATAGAGAAAAGGTTTCTAACTGTTGGTAGGAACATAAACTAAATCATACGGTAAACAAGATTCTTTTAAAACTTCGAGGTGGAAGTTTCACAGTCAACAGCTGTCCTTCTGTGTATGCACCTTGAAGCTCTCTCAGAATCTTAAAGGTCCATGTGAGCTCACGTTTAGGTAAATTTTAGTCATGCTCTATTGAGCCAGTGCTTTGGACTTTGGTATATCAGGAGAGCAACATAGAGTGGAATAACTCTACTCACCTCATGACCAGAAAGCAAAACACAACAAAAAGAGGTTGAAGGTTCTTCTGTCCCCTTAAAGACACAACCCCACTTCCTGGAGATTTCCCACCGTCTTTTAAAGGTTTGAGGAAGTTCTGATACATAGATCATTGAAGGGCAGTTAGGATCCAGACCGCAGCTCTCATTTGCAGCAAAATGGAATGAACTGCAGGTCCTTATTTTAAGTAAAATAAGACTCACACCTATTTTCTTTCATATATAGATATTTTAATGTTGATTATAAAATATATAGTAAAATTACTAGAGTCTAAGAAGGGAGTGTAAAAATTGCAGGGGAGATGTTAAATGTACCAAACACAGCTAGAAATAATGTGGTCTCATATTCTATAGAATTGTGAAATAATAGTTCACAGTCACACACAATATGGAGCTAACCACAAGTGAGGATAAAGGAAGGGGAATGTTAATTACCGTGATTGAGTTGTTACATATTAAATCATACCAGGGCAGGTACCATGGTACATGCCTGAAATCCCACCACTTGGAAGACTCACCAAAAGAACCATTAGTTCCAGTTTGGGGCTGCACAGAGAACTCCAGACCAGCTAGACTGTAAGAGTTAGTCTATTTCAAACAACTAAAACTGTTCACACATATCTAAACACAATAAATAACAAATATAATAATTAATAAATGTATTATATATAAATAATAAAATATATACATGTCATATGTACATATGCATGTGTTACTGTATAGCTATTGAGTGTCAATCAAAAGATTTGTGGTTGTTTGCAAGGTAACTGTTACTACTCTGATGTACTAATTGACTACGGTCAGTTTCTCTCCTAATACTTTTGTCATACAGCTGTAACGAGGTAACACACTTGCTCCTCTTCTTCTGCACAATAAAAATTTTTTTAAAATACTTTTAACTCTTTTTAAATTTTTTACTGGAAAACAAAACAGCTATTTCATAATTGCCAACAGTTTACTTACTAGAAAATATTTGCAAAAAAAAAAATGCGTTTCATCTCATAGTTCATCAAATGAGCACACGTTTTCTTCCCAGGGTAGAAATATAACGAGGAGATATTTTTCTCATTCTGGTTCTATACTTGACTTGGAAAGCTGGTGAGCCTGGCGTCAGGGAGAGAAAAGGGTACAGAGCACATGGAAACGAGGTTGACAATACGCAATGTTGTAGTTTTAGATATCCAAAACTCACAGTTCACTTTTGGTGACCTTCCCCCATGAAGGTGGCATATGGAGGTGGCAGTTGTAGTGTGGGCTGGTATAATTCCATGTGAACCAGTACTTACTACACACATAAAACAAAGTACCTTGCAAGTACTAGGGAACACAGCTGCTAAATCATCACCCATCCATGTGGTAGAAATTAATTACCATTACAGACATGCCTACTGTGGTTTTAGTGACTTAAAGAACATTTTTGTTGCAATGTTAAGTGAGAAAAGATATAGGTTACCACAATACTTTGCAACTGGTTTCCTCTAGGAGACTCTTCCTGTCCCATGGCCACACAGGTCATATGGGCCACTGTGGTCTGGTGACAACATCATATCTTCTTCTTCATGAAGAAACAAGGCAAATTCAGTGATGTTGGCCTGATGAAGGTGATGTCTTGTCTGTGTTTTGGATTCCCTTGAAGATTATTATGTCAGTTTGAAATGTGGAACCACTGAGACTTCTCCCTCATCTGACTGTGAAGTCTATTGGCCATGGGCTCTCTAATCTTACATCTGCTCCTTCAGTATTCTCAGCTTCTGGTTTTACATCTTCTGTAGTGGGTCCTTGATAATAAGTTGCTGGATGTGCCAATTATTAGACTAGAATTCAATAATTAAATAAATTGCATCTTAGGACTTGGCATACTCTAAAGGCACTAGATTTGCTGCTTGTTTTCATGCTGGGAAGATTTCCCAGGTGAAATAAACCATATGTACTAATGTATTCCATTAATTAATTAAGACTAAATTAATTAATAGTTAATGGGATTCACCCTCTGTGTGGAACCTAACTACTTCTTAACATAGTCCAGTATGTTCCTTTTCTGGTAAATTAGCTATTGTAATGGCCACTACTCCTGGAATAATAGAGTGGACTAATACGATGGAATTAAATAATGTATTTAATGTACTTAGCATAGTACATAGTTAAGAATCAACAAAGTGATTGCCTTTGTAAGTGAAGAGAAGGGAGCCTGTAAGGTGGCTCAGAGGGTAAGGATGAGTTAGGTCCCTGGAAGCTGCACGAAGAAAGAACAAACACTTAGTACTCTTACATGCCCTGTGACCTCCACATACATAACATTGTGTGTGTCTACATGTACACAAACACATGTGTGCGTTAGCACTAAATCAATGCAAGAAGTTTTACATGTGAACACAAAGGGTATATCTACAATCTATATCTCCAGTGCATGATTTTAGTTGAATGGTCCTCCATCAGTAAGCCCACTGAATCTGCCTGCCTGTTATGGGTAAACTGATGCAGGGAGAGCATAAATTTGCACACTGAGATCTACAGGAAGTAGCAAGGACCCCCTCTGTGCTTTGTAGGAAATTTTTCTTCTCTAAGTGCACAGTGCTTCAGGTTTTCCGCATGGTTGCTCCGAAGAAAGCATCATTTCCGTCTAAGGACAGGATTTTAAAGACGAGCAACAGCAGCCTTGGGAGTCTCAAAGGGAAAATGTGACTTGGGTAATTTGGTAGTGATTTCTTTTCAAATTTTGGAGAAAAGAGTAACTAAAACAGCCGAGCTCTCTAATTTGTATTTCACTTAAAACGCCACTGGGTGTTTCCTGAAATGCTAACGACAAAATTAACTCAGTGTGATGTGAAAGAGAAACCACTGGAAGGCTCGCACAGGATGTCACCACCAGCAGAATCATCACACTGTACCCTTCAGAACGGAGGAGTCACGCAGGCAGTCTTGAAGTAGATGTGGATTGTAGGGGCCATAACTAGGAGCTGTGGGATTTGCAAAACGTTACCAGCCACATAGTCAGAGGGAAAAGTTTATTGTGAAGATTTAAAAAGTGTGAATAAAGAACAGTTTGCCACTTAACTGTTGCCAGCCCTGTGATGATACCCAGGGCACATGAATATATTCTGACATGTGTGCACACATAGAGAGAGTCATAAGCATACACACAAATACACATACACACACAAACACATACACACAAGCATATACTCACACATCCTCATATAGATGTGCACACACTCACATAGACACACAATCACATACATACACTAAAACATTGTTGGGTATGTTTGGTTTGAGGTAGAAACCAAAAAGCTTAAAAGGGAAAGATTTATATTTCTGAGTGCTCAGGAAGTCCCTGAAACTGACCAGATTCATCATGCCTGTCCCTGCCAGAGTAAGTATACTGACTGGTTTTGTGTCAACTTAACACAACCTGAAGTTATCACATAGAAAGAAACCTCATTTGAGAAAATGCTTCCATGAGATCCAGCTGTAAAGCATTTTCTCAACTAGTGATCAAGGGAGGAGGGCCCAGCCTATTGTGGGTGGTGCCATCCCTGGGCTGGTAGACCTGGGTTCTATAAGAAAGCAGGATGAACAAGCCAGGGGAAGCAAGCCAGTAAGTAACATCCCTCCATGGCCTCTGCATCAGCTCCTGCTTCCTGACCTGCTTGAGTTCCAGTCCTGACTTCCTTTGGTGATGAACAGCGATATGGAAGTGTAAGCTGAACAAACCTTTTTCTCCCCAACTTGCTTCTTGGTCATGACGTTTTGTGTAGGAATAGAAACCCTGACTAAGACAGTAAGTAATAAAACAAAACAAAACAAAACAAAACTGCGAGTCATACTCTCAGAAAAGAAGAGCCAGGGTACACGAACACTCTGAGACCAGACCCACCGCCTGGAAGAAGCAGAAAAACCATCTCAGCCGCCCGTGTGAGGCTTAGACCAACTAAGGCAAGTGGAAAAGCACACTCTCCCTCTTCTGAATTGTCTGCAGGCAATGCGCTGTGTTCTCGGATTCCAGCTTTGTGAACTGGGGTGGGCTTTGGTGATGCAGTTGTCTCTGAGTCATTTCTGCTCCCATAAGTACTCCTCATCCGTGTTCCTGTAAATAACCCCAATAGAAACTCATCGGCTCACCAAGTTGGAATTTGGTGGTATCTGTACTTTGGTCTTTTATGGGCTCCGTACATGTATGCTGGGTCTCCCTAATAAAATTTGTTATACAACAGTTGAAGAGTGTGTGTAATCTAACAGGCCAGTGGAAAACACTCTGCTATTGACCTGACCCCCCAAGCTCTCAGAATTGGAAATCCCTGCCCCAGCAAATCAGAGTTAAAGGCTAAACAATGTTTAACATCAGAGTTAATTGTCAAGCAATACTTCTGGTTGTGTTGTGCTTTCCCAGTAACTCACTGCGCATGCTCCAAAGACCCTATCATACCCCGCCCATGTGTCTACTCTGCTCTCTACTTTTCCAACCTGTTCAGAGGTATCTGCTATTCTGTTCTTCTTCCCAACAAATCTTTTGTGTGAGGTTTATGTGGTGTGTGTGTGTGTGTGTGTGTGTGTGTGTGTGTGTGTCGCAGGGGGTATGGGATGGGCGGGGACGGAAGGAGGATCTTGCTCAAAGAGTCCCAATGTTTATTGATCTACATGTCATTAAAATGAAGACAATGGAAGCTGAGAAGGTCTATGATTATGAAAAATAACGTTTACAGTTTTCAAAGCATGTTCACAAATGGTACTTCATTACTACTCACTGAGGCTGTGTGTGTTAGAAAGAGGGAGTGTTCCATGTAATTTAGGAAGCAGAATTACAAGGCAGGGTTGCTATGGATGCAAAATCCTCCACCCAAGCTCTTGTGCTTCACTTGTTCTCCAGTTGACGGCGCTGTCTGCAGTGTTTGCTGCACCTTAAGGAGGAGCCTTACTGAAGGAAGCAAATGGCGGAGGGATGCGAGGGGAAGGGTAACCTTCACAGTCCAGCCCTATACCCTGTTCACTTTGCTCCCTGACTGAGTTTACAGTGTGGCCCTGTCTCCTTACTCCCTCCGGGATTTCCTCGCCATGATAGTGTGATGCCTTCTGTGAACCAAAGTAAACCCTCCTTGACCCTGGGGACGGTGATTCCTGGGGATCATGTCACAGGAAGCAGAGAAGTAACCAGAGCACAGTAGGAAAGAAGACGGAATTAAGAACTCAGCTTGGAAGGAATAAACCGCGCGGTTTTCCTCTATCGACAGAAAATTGCACACTGTTGTGGCAGCCCTCTCCTTTCCCTGAACCCCAGGAAATATACTTTATGCAACTCCTCAGGGGGAAAGCCACATTTGAGGACAGAAACCCTTAAAAAGCTGTCTATCACTAATCTTTAGAGGATCATAGGACCACCCTTCTTTCTTCTCTCAGGCACGCTTGGGCTAGGCTAACTTGGCTGTGCATACGAACTTAAGCATCGGACCATCATCACCTTGGGATACCATTCTGTCTTAGTGACTGTCTCATCCCTGTGATGATACAATATGACCACAGAAACTTGAAAGAAGAACTTTAACCTGGTTTACAGTTCCTGAAAGATGCAGCTCTAGACAGTGGGACAAACCAAACCCAGCAGCCAACAGAAAGCAGGCTAGCAGAACTGGCTGACCCAAGAAACAAATGTTCAAACAGGATCCTACGGGAGACGTTTCACATTCAAACTATAAAGCTCAAGGTGGTGGGGTTATAAAGCTTCCCTGGAAGTGTTCAGGAGCCATCTGCCCTCAGCCCTTAATGGCTGATGTGGTTTCTTGGCGACTAGTGTTCCAAAGTGAGGAATCTAGGGATCCTCAACAATTTCCTCACTTTTATTTTATGCAACGGGAAACTGCAACTCAAAGGCAGTCCCTTGCGAAATAATCCAGTGTCACTAGCTACCATCTCTTGGCACGGAATTCCATGTGACAGCTGGACCCCCAGAGATGCCATGCCTTGTCTTTGAAACCCCTCCCAGTGATCTTACCGCTGGGGCCCGAGTGAAACTTGAGAACCTTCCTGTCCAATGCTTTGTTCCTGCTTCCTTGCTCATGGACTTACGAGGATTGAGGAGTTTTTATTTGTTTTTGTTGTTGTTGTTGTTTTTACTGTGATTGTTTTTATATTGTCTGTTCTCTATGCATTTTTGATATTAGACTCTCATCTACTATATAATTTGTGTGAATGCTTTCTACTATCTTACAGATTTTTCTTCACAAATTCTTGATTATTTCTTCAAAGAATGACACTTCATGTTCAATGAAATTTGATTTACGTTTTTATTTTATTGCTATTACTTTGTTTCTTTTAGAAAAACACATTTCCCTTTTCTGCATTTTTCTTTTATTTTTCTCTCCTATATTACTATTACATCCTGGCCCCAGTTTTGCTCCCTCTGATCCTCCCAGTCCTCCCCCATTTACTCTCCCCCAGACCCACTCCTCCATTTGAAAAAAAAAAATCAGGTTTCACAGAGATACCAACCAAATATGGTATAACATAGTTATAGTAAGACTAGGCACAAACTCTTAGATCAAACCCATATAAGGGGAAGAGTCCCTAGAGCAGGCAAGAAAAGTCAGAAACACCCCCAACTCACACAAGAACACCCAGCTACACAACCATAGCATGTATGGAAAGGAGATAGCTCAGACCCATACAGGGTCCTTAATTGTAGCTTCAGTCTCTGTCAGCCCTGTGAGCCCTGTTTAACTGATTCTGTGTTCCTGTGATGTTCTCCACTTCTCTGGCTCTGTACTCGTTCCCACCACTTTAAGAATCAATTCCTTAATGGTTTATAAGATCACAACAATTTACCCATTTTCTTTGTTCTTAGAATTTTGGCTTTGTTCCATCAAAGTAGCACCCTAAATGCTTGTGATCCCAGAACTTATCGAGTGGAGGAGGGGGATGGTAAGTTTGAGACAACCCTCTAACAACGCAAGACCAGGTCTCAAAACAACAATACACAACAAAACTTACCTCTCTCAGTTAAATGCTGTTTTAGATGAGCATCCTCTTTTCTTCTTTTATGTTTATATCAATGATTTTTTTTTCCTGTCAAAGGCATCACTACAGGTTTCTCAAGAGTTCTCTTACCTCTAGTCAGATCACTACTTGCCTTTCCCTGAGACACTTCTGTGGAGGAACCCCTGCTAATGAAGTCCACCATGTCTGGACAACTCCTCTGAGCTCAGGGCAAAAGGGAGGACTCTCTTTACCAGTTTCTCCTTCTCTGACCTTGTCTGTGGAACCTGAGCCCCTACACCCTCTACCTGGAGAAGTTTGAGTAGTCCTTGGCAGACCTCCAAGTTCAACTTCCTCTTTCTCAATAGGAACCTGCCCAGCAAGTACCATGGATACCTGGTATGCCTTTCCATATAAATGAGGCATTCACAGGACCTTTTAAACTCAAGGCAATGATTTTTACACCCTGAAAAGTTCCTCCCACTCTCCAAGGGTCATTTATAGCCCTTGCCCATCCTGAATAAGGTATATGTATGCATACAAGCCCACCAGGAAAAAAGGTATGCACTCAAGCTAAGACCTGGTCTCTGCTTCATCCTCTCAGGCTGGTGTGTAGAGGCACCAAAACACACCGAGAAAGAAAAAGGAGGACGCTGAACCACAGCTGATCCCTAACACACATGCCCCACACTTCAGTTGTACACACAGCAGTTTTTCTTTGCAGGGTCACATATAGAGTTACACACACACACACACACACACACACATAATTGAAATAAATAATTACTATGATGTAACAGAACGCTAATATACTTTTTTGTTTTAGATTGTATGTTTTAATTACTCCCATATTTTTTACTTTACAAACATTTTATAATGTTATTCATGCATTGCTGCATATGCATCTTTTTCATCTCCTATTTTAACTCCTCCCATGTGCCCCCATCCTTTTCAAATCTATGATCCTGTCTCCTCTAATTATTTAAATATATTGGCATATGTGCGTGCATGTGTGTGTGTGCGTGTTTCTCTTTCAGCAGCTATTAATGGCCTGCAACTCTTTACTTAGAAGCAGAGCCTTGTGAGACTTTCATCTTCCATGTTGACAGGCCAACTGGTGTCACTATCCAGTTCAAGCTTAGATGATCATTTTGTTGAGACTTCATGGGTACAGCTTCCCTGCCATCTATAGAAAACATAGAAACCAGATATCCTGATCAGCTGACTCTTTCCAGTCACTTGCTTTCCCAGTGTTCCCCAAGCCTCCAATATGGGGGTTGTGTTGTAAATTTGTTTGTTGGAGTTGGAGACCCCACATCTGCTTTCTGCATTTAGAGCAGTGTGTGATGTTCTCTGCTGAAGAAAGAAGCATTTTTAGTGAAGTATAAAAGCTATACTTATCTGTTGGTATACAGGTAAATATCAGTGATGTAATGAGAAACTTTACTGACCTTGGAAACTGATAATAACAGGTTATTCCTAGGTCCCATGACCTTAGCATCCATGGATAATAGTCTAGATTAACAGTTCCAGACACAAATTCCCTACTATTAATTATAAGCCTTTGGTCCAAATAGACAGTTGTTGGCTAGCCCCAGGACGTAAGTACCACTATTGCATGCTTGTGGGAATCTTACCAGCCTAATCATTGCTGTCACAGTTTTCTCTTCTGTTTGGTACTAACAGTTTCTGTGTTCAGTTACTTGAAAAATGGTCTTTCCTTTTACATTATCAGTCTTCATGAAATCCTTATGGAAGTGACAGTTGCAACCAAGCATTTAAAAACACTGAAAATGTCAGCTGTGGTGCTCAACATCCCATCTCTGTCATTAGGACTCCTTTGCCAGCTGCTTCTTGCAATCCTTCTTAACTTTTAAGTGAATGGTTATGTTTTAAGATGAGAGAACAGTGAGCAATAATTCAAGTTCAGCTCCATTTTTCTCTGGGGGTTAAGCAGTCGTGTTCTTACCACGGATTCACAGGCAGACCCAGTGAGCACAAATATGCCTGCCATTTCTAATGAAACACACGCTTATCTTTATACACTGAAGGCTGGCAAGCCTCAGCTTAAAGAAAACATTTATCTGAGTTTGTGTTCAAAGAAGGCACCCGTCTGGCTTAGTCACATCAAGCACGTTCTTTCCTCAGTCCCCTGAACCTTGCAGGATTTAAAGTTCAGGTGATGGGCTCCCAGGGGGTCCTATGGCAGGACAAAGTGGAATGGCATCCTGCTCAAGATAGACAAGTGACCTTTGCTACAGCAAAAGGACAGATAGAGAAGGTTTGTAGCTTGTGCTGTTCTAAACTCTGACAAGAGGAATAATTTCTTCTGGAGCTATACCACTAATGAGATGCTGAGAAAAAGACAGAAGACAAAGAGACAGGAATCAGGACTCTGTTAAGAATCTGGCTCCCACTAAATAAAGCAGACAAGAAGAGATTCAACTCTACCCCAGCTATAGAGGTCAACGGTTTACTAAGGTTCGGAGTTAAAGAGGGGATATTGGGAGAAAGGTCAGAAATAAAGTCAGCCTTGTCTCACAGGCTCAGTAATTTATTCAACAAACTATTTTGAACATCTGCTAGCTGTCATCACTCTTTTGTATAAATATTTATTATGGTGTTTTTATGTACACATACGCAAAAACAAGTCCAGGTCAGAGTACTTGTTCCTTCCCCAGATGTGTGTCACTGAGACCAAGCTCAGATTGTCAAGTTTGGTAGCAAGTGCCTTACCCACTGAGTATTTCTGCCAGCCCTAGATGACATCACTCTCCTATGTGTAGGGTAAGAAGGGATACAGTAGGCAAAAGGACCCTTCTTTGTTCATTTCACGACAAGATAAAAGGAAGTAGAGGCAAGCTGCATAAGTAAAAAATATGTATGATACTAAGTATTATCTTGAAAAGTAGAATAAAAGAAGGAAGAATTATGCTGCAGTTATAATCAAATGATTGCATGATCCGATTTCTATTACTTAAAAGAAAAATGTCACTGTCATTGGAGAATATGGTATAGAAAGAAAAGTCATGATTACAGTCGAGACTAGGTGTTGAATGAGCTACAGTTTGTCATTGTAAGAAGCACATGTAATGGGTGTTTAGTTCACAGTATAGAGATGTAGCTGTTGTGGGTGTTGAGAGATTAAAAATATACAAGACTTAGTATTAGTAACTAAACAACGGTTAAGGAGGAAGGAGGTGATGAGTTTTTTAATTTGTAAGTGGGGAAGGTGGTAGGGCCTTTACATACTTGGGAATGAGTGGTTAAGTGAATTTCTAGGTTAGTGGTATCTGCGTTTATGTTTTTTTAAAGTGGGGCCAGTCCTCATTTATAAATGTCAAACCAATAAAGGGGGAATTCAACAATCATAACTAAGTCCTTTTATTTTTTTTCCCCAGAAGTTAGGAAATCACTTCAGTAGACTATATCAAATAGTATGGATTGAGTATGTCCTCTAAGACTTGGTTCTCTAAGAAGAAGAGCCTGAATCAGCATCCTCACTTAAAGACAGACACTGAGCACACAGTTTCTCTTAACGGAGATGATCCATGGGGCTAAACTCTGCAGTGTGTGGAGGAAAGCCAATGACGAAACCCCCTGCCACTATCTGCCTTCCCCTATATGAGGAGGGTCATTATGACCTTGTTCCATTATACTCTCCATTTCCTTCCCCCTGACTAATATAATTGCAAATGAAGCCACATTTTCATAGACTTGCTTTAAATTTCTTTTGGTCAAATAAGGCAAGTCTCAGCAACTTAAGTTAGTTTAGCATCCCTTGGCAAGTTGTAGGAGCACTTAATGAAAAAAACATGGAGATTTCCTTCCAATTACTGAAGCGTCCTTAATGATCTGAAGATTAGCTGTAGATCAGAATCATAATCGAGAGAGAGAGAAAAAAATGAGATCGCATTGGAATTCTCTCAAATTTAACCTGAGATGACTTTAAAAAAAAATGCAAGCTCAGGATAATTCACTTTAAGTAGAAAAAAAAATGTGCTGCAATTATCAGTTAAAAGCAGATGAAGCAATTATGAGTAAATGACCTGAGGAGGAAATAGAGGGAACTGTCACTAAATATGAGTCAGCAAAATGGGCACCATGTTCAAGCACAGCTCCGAGAGACTGGACTAAGACAAACTATAGGAACCAGAGAAGTTAATAAGACTGGACTATTCAACTTCAGCCCTGGGAATCTGAGGCACAGCACTTTCCAGAGAAAAACAAGGGCAGTTTTATGTAACAAACTGTTGAACTCAGAAGACATGGGCTGGACCAGATTCATTTCTAATGAGTGATGAAAACTTGTCAATTCACTTAATTGCTATAAACACTAGATGGTTTGTCTATAAAAATGTGTGATTTAAAAAAGTTATGTTGGTGGTTCTATTTATATAGATTGTATAAATTAATTATTTATAGACACACCATATATGTGTGTGTATATGTGTATATGTGTATTAAATGTAACATATCCTTAAAGCTATTTTTGAGAGTGTTAGTGAAGAAAATTTAAATCGAGGTATTAGTGCAATACAATGGGAAAGTCAAAACTAGAGTTCCTTCTTTATGAAATCCCATTAGAATGTTTAAAAGAATATTAAACATTTTAAGATAACAACAATAAAGTAACAAGCCATGTATGGGCCTATGTGACTATAAGTATAATGAAATAATGCAGGTTGTATGTTCAGGAAGCTGATTTTATGGACAAGGACACTGTTCTATATGTTCCCATGGGATGGAATTTATGTATTACTGTTCGAGAAGTTGCCTTAATGTATGTAGTGTAAATTTCCCTACTAACGATTCTCAACTGCAGAATATCCTTCAAAGCCAGATTTCTGAAACCACTGAAGCACAAAGAATTCTGACTTCAAGGACTACAGAAGAACACCACAGAGCAACTCTGAGTGATTTTTGAAAGGCTAGGGTAAAAGAAAAAAAAGTTAGGGTTCAAGAATCGCCGAGGGAAACCCCAGATTCAAATAGCATAAAACAGAGAAGAGAGTTCTGCAGAAATTACCAGCATGCAGGGGTCAACTGCTCATCAATGGTGATGATGCAAGGGCTCACAGGGTTGATGGAATTTTCCAGAAGGACTAGGTAACCTCTAATATGACTGGTAGAGGCAAAGCAGTGATATAGGTAAAATTTTGGTTGGCTGCTATGTTAGTTTCATTATATTTGGTGAGAGCTTGAAGAACTTTGGAAACCAGCTCAGTTCTGGCCATACTGTCTCCTCCAGCTAGGTGTCTCAGAAGCTGACTCAGCTCCTGACTTATCTTCCCTAGGTCAGGACCGTCGTTAACTAACGGCCCATTGTCAGTGGCTCCTTCTAAGGAACCCAGTATGAGTCCTGGGGAATTGAAAATGTTTGTTCCAAATAATTTTGGACTTCTCATTCTTCCCTCTGAACTATAACTGAAACAAATTTTTCATCTGTGAAATTTGTCCCTGGGCCAAGTCATTGGCTGAGGAGTAAATTAGTAGCTTTTATATCCCCAGCCTTTACATAAACTTTTTTATTTAATTTGTTTACCAACGGACACAGGTGATTGATTATTGAGAACAGTTATTTAATAAGAAGTCAGTGAACAAGACAAACCTGTTTGCCCTTTTAAATAAGAGACCTAGTAGTTTTATCTAACTAATGAGTTGACCAATGAACTAGCATCATGGTGGACTACTGTGAGGTAAGGAGCTAGTTGCCTATCTAGTTGTGGACTACTTTGAGGCAAGGAGCTGGTTGACTGTCTAGTTGTTAAGCTATAGTTAGCTTAACTGCCAAAATAATCAGAGATCTGAGAAGAACAAATCATAATCTAAATAGTTTGTGTCAGTTCAAATGACAGACCTACCTATTATCCAGATGACCATCCCTATTAGGTTCCTGTGATGTTGATGGATCCATTGGAGACACAGCTCCCAGGGCAGGATCAATCTTCAGCTTCAAATTATACTGCACAACCAGAAAACAGGAGACTAAATAGAGCTTTCATCTTGAGATTAACTGCATTAGTACTTAACGTAACTTCATATACATTTCTAAACATAGTAAAAGATTTGTTCATCTTCAAGGTTACTGACTGCCAGTCCCTCAACAGGCAGAGATACAGTCTAACAAAGAGAAACGACCAATAGTGACTTATGGATTGTCAGGTCTGAGTTATGAGAATCGTTCTAAGGAATAAAGTACTCCTGGTCACAGGAAATGGCAGCAGGTAAGGGAGGTCAGAACATTTAATGTCTTAGTAGTGTTCGGTATGTCTAGTCTTCCTTGAAGGGGATCATTCTGGAAAGAACATGTCTGGAGATATGAGGAGCAAAGCAAAAGGAAGACTTTCCAGTGCTGCCGTTTAGAGAGGAGAATGGGGATGAAGAAAAAGACGTGTTTCCAAGAATATATAAATTAGTATGACAATACAGATTTCTTCAATCTATTTCTTCTGAATTTTCTCTGGAGCTGGAGAAAAACAGAACCAGAGCAAACTGTTTAAGAGGAATTATCTCTGGATGACCAAGAACCACAAGTTGGATAGCCCAGTACCTAGGGGAGGTGACCATTCCACAAAGAGAATGTTTTTCACTGGGAAAATGGTGAAGATGTGTAGTTTCTGGAAGTGCTTTCTATTTTGTTCTAGGTGGTGCTCAAACTCTTACACCTATGTAAGAAGTAAGAATGTTCATTTGCTACTAATATACTTAGCACACCTTTCCTTCATTACACTATTTATAAATGATGATATTAATAGATATTAAGAAACACAGTGTAGAATCTACAGGATCCACAGGTTCTCTGGGTGTTCCTTATACACATTAGCAACAAAGAATCATCCAATATGCAAACATGCTAAAGTCCAAAGCAATCATTTTATTTTTCCAATGGTTATTATGCTTTCAAAAGGCAGGGTTTTGGGACATTAAATTGCAATCTTTATGATAAACCCTAAGAATGGTCCAAGACTAGTAATTGATGCAAGATAGTACCACAAGTTAATTAATAGTGTAGGATTAAACCAAAGAGAGGTTAAAGACGCATTCACTTCAAAGGAAGACCTTAAATAGTGGACTGAACACAGGAACAGCAGTGTAGAAGTTAGGGCAAGGACTGAAGGAGTTGAAGAAGTTTGCAACCCCATAGGAAGAACAATATCTACCATCCTACCACATTGAAATTCTAGGGACTAAACCACCAATCCAAGAGTGCACATAGGAGAACCTATGGCTCCAGCTGCATATGTAACAGAGGAGAGCCTTATTAAGCATCACTAGGAGGGGAGCCCCTTGATCCTGTGGGGGTTTGATAACCCAGGGTAGGGGAAAGCCAGGGCAGTGAGGTAGGAGTGGGTGGGCAGATGATGGAGCACCCTCATGGAAGTAGGGGGAGGGGAGAGGTTTGTGGAGGGAGAAACTGGGAAGGGAGATAACATTTGAAGGGTCAATAAATAAAATAACTAATAAAAAATGAAAAAAAACTATTCCGATTTTGTTTTCCTGGTCATCAATCATTAAGTGTTTTGTTGAATTTATTATTGTTGTTTTAATACAGAATGAGATAAAATAAAAACATGATTTTGGGGGAAAGTATTTGTGCAAGAAGCCAGGGTATCAGCAAAAGACAATCCTACATTAGGACAGTAGTAGTGTGAATAAAGTGCAGCAATGAAAGATTAAAAGGAGGACCAGAAGCACTTAGTACTGATTATAATAACAGAAATACTGATAACATTCATGGGACATCTACTCTTAGTTATATGTAATTATTCAACCAGCTGGTTCCATCAACAACTCCACAAAAAGGAGAGTTTCTTCACTACATGTTTTTTAAATGAGAATACTTTAAAAAAGAGCGATGCAGCCATATCAAAGTCCACTAGATAAAAGCAAACCTGGATTTTTTGAACCAAGTTATATCTGATTATGATTGTTCTGTTTTTCTCTTTAACAGAGAGAGAAGAGAGGGACTCAGAGGCTTCATGGAACTCTAGGTGACAGCTAAGCATTGTTACTGTTAGATGGGATGAGGAAAGAACAGATTTGATGGCCAACAGGATGAGTTCAGTGTATTCACCTTGACTCTGAGGGTCATTAATTTTTAATATTTCCCTGCATTAGCATGTGTTGCCATACGACCGAACAAAGGAGAAAGGGACAAAGCAGTGCTTTAGTTGTTCCTATTTTATAACTTACTTTATAAGGCTTTTGCAAATAACTAGGTTCATTAAAATGTATCTAGTTTTAAAATTCTACCAGAATGCTAATATGCCTTCTACAAAGAAATTACAGGTATTACTATGCCCTCAGAACCTTGGAATGCTTCTATATTTGGAGATATGTTCTTTCCAAAGATAATGTGAAAATGAGGTCATTAGTGTGGCCCTCATCTAATATAATTACTATTCATATGGGATGAGAAGCTTAAGACACAGACAGACACAGAAGAAAGAACATAGGGAGACCCGCTGCAAGCCAAGGGCAGAATTCTCAGAAACCAACTCTGTGATCATCTTGATTTTTTTTCAGCCTCTACATCATGAAAAAAATACATTTCTGATGTTTGAAAACACCAGAGTGAGCACTTATTGTGACAACCCCAGAAAAATCCATACATTGTATATATTTACCTTGCTAACCAGGATCCTTGTTTCCCACCATCCAGTGTGGTTTGTGGGTCACTGATGTGAGACTAGAGCTTGTGTGAATGGGACCAGAGATCTTGACCAAATTATTGGAAGCTCATACTACTGAATTAACTAGTCATCCCATCATCTGCACTGATGTGCCTTCCATCTACAGTCTGAACCATTGTGATTTGGGGAAACATGGTCTAGACACTTCTTAAAACAGGCTCTCTGATTGCATGGCCGTCTTATCCTCTCTCTGTACTATGGTGTCAGGGGTCTCTGCCTTCCTTCATACTGAGTCTTCTTAATTTGGCCTTTTATAAACAATCAGGGCATGACAGTCTTTGAGCTCCAGGAAAACGTATCCTAAAAGAGTTAGAGGAAGCAGCATAATGCTCAAGTCTAGGAAGGTGAACAGCAACCCTACGAAGAACCTACCACAGGGTGTGGACAAGGAAATGCAGACTGGTTCTTTCACCATATCCATGTCAAAAGCATCAGATTTAGTAACTTCATTACTGAAAATGAAGGGGAAAATCCTCCTTCATACATCAAAGAGTAAAACTGGCAGATGGTAATTTATAAGCCAATTTTTGGGGAAAGAAACATCTACCCTGATACACTCCACACAGAAGAATGGAAGGGTGAACATATGAAGAAGCAATGAGGCTCAGACATAAAATCAGCAGACGAGTTTTTCTCTAGCTTTCCTCAGCATCTCTATTAAAACTGTTGGTGGTAATATCTGAAAGGCTGCATTGCAGGGTTCTTTCTCCACTAGAATGTCGATGCCATCAGAGGCCTTTACTGTTCATTTACTTGAAGCTAAATATATGCCCTTATGCAATTTTTATCATTTTGCATTAAAAATAGATTCATTACTTTAATTAAAAGATAAGGAAGTAGCTTAAAAGTTATGTACCAGAATCAAAATGTAAGCATTTAAAGACAGACACTTTATATTTTGATTTCATTGCAAAAATCATAAGTTATGGTTTTTCAATCAGAAAATTTCACATATGCAAATGTCCAAATCAAAAATCAAAAGCTGATCAATTACTTGCCCTAAGCCTACCTATTGCAAAGACCATTCGGATCAAGACACAGCCCAGAAATGGGAAGGCAGCATGATTGTTCAGAGTGCATAAGGCTCTAACAGAGGACCTTGGTCCAGTCCCTACCAGCCTGCAAAAGTCCAGTAACTGCCTATAACTCCAGCTCCAGAGGACCTAACTCCCTCTTCTGGAATCTGTGGATACTTATGCTCATGCATGCATATACTATTCCAGAAACAGATCTAAATAACTGAAAAGTAAGCAAACATAAACTTGTATAGCATCTGCAGTATAACACATACATACCATTTGGTATGGCCGTTATCACCCTGACTTCAGAGTGACTAACCTTTGCCTTAGTGCCAAATCATCTTCTCATCGGCTATGGTGATCATTCCAGTCCCAATATTCCTAGTTCATATTCAAATTTCAATATTTCATAGTTGACCTTGATTCACTTAGATTTACTTAGCCTGAATACCAGGGTTTCCCAGCCTGATGAACAATGGAATTTGAAATCTGTCATAAGTGGAACATAAAAGTGTGTGTCTATTGCGTCCTCCCCTCGCACTGAGGGAATTCATCCATACTGTGAGTTACATGGAACTCTTTGTTCCTTTTTTATTGCTGTATAATATTTCACCATATAAATACTGAAATTTCATCATGCTATCAGTTGATTTTTATTTATTTCACTGCAATTCCATAGCTATGAAAAACAGGGTTGCATGTTCACTTCTTGATTAAGCACACGGGCATACATCTCTGTAAGGAAATTAACTCAAGGAGGAAAGGAAACTTAGGAATGAACCCATAACATAGGAAAATGTTAACCAAATATTTTTCCAAAGTAGTCAAAAATAAATATCCTTAGCAGCTATAGCTATGACTTTGTTATAGTTCAAGGATGAACTCTACTGGACAGGAAGTACTCAAACTTTATATATTGCTTGATTGAATCTGATAATGTTTGGTTAAAGATTTCTATATTTATGTAAAAGAGGACCATAAGATGAAATGCTTTCTAAGCTTCTCTTGTTTTTGCTGTAAAATCATTCTGAATTTCATAGTAAGATCTCATTTCAATGGGTATCTAACATTTTAAGAATAATTTGAGTTTTTTGATTTTTCACTTTACTTACTGTTGAATTTTAAATAGTCCTTTTAGTTCTTTATTGATTCTGCCTTTTTACCTTATAAGTTCTACCTTGAATTGAGATATGACTCCATGTGAATATAAGAAACATACAACAATGTATTTGTACTCATCCTCGCTGCATGCTTTGTCCTATCCCATCATTTATTACATGTAGGATATGGATATCCCACGGGTCAGTTTTGCCTGCAGCCTGAACCACAGCCTCCCTGTGACATTCCCACAGTACTGGTCTACTGATGGCCGCTCTCTCTGCTTTTGTTTGTTCGCAAATGTCTCTCTTTTGCCTTCACTTTCAAAGGAAGCATTTATGGAAAAAAAAATTAGGTTGGTGTTTTTATTTTTCCTGTGAGGGCATTGAAGATGTCTCTCTATTGTCTTCTGACTGCAATCTTCCTGCTCCAAACTGAGTTTACATTCTTCTTGGTTCTCATTCTGTGGATTTTTTTTTTTTTTTTTTTTTTTTTTTGCCACAGCTGCTTTGAATGTGTTTGTGTTTAACATTTGATTTTTCAGGTATTTGAAGAGGAAATATTAGTGTGATTCTCTCAGTTTATGGTGCTTTGTAGGGAGCGGTTCCCCGACCGTGCCCACTAAGATGGCGCCGATATCCGCTTGCACTGTGGTAAATAAATGTACTACGCATGTGCAATACTGCGCTTGGCGCCAGGCGGCGCTATGCTAATCTGGTAATCCCGCTCCACCAATCCCTGAGGGACAAATCATCCTTCCCCCTTAGAGGAAGATAAATAGAGAGAGCGCTCAGCGTTCAGGGTTCCCGTGTTCAGCATCAAGGTGTTCCTGAATAAAGGCTGTTGAGAAGAATCCGGAGTGTCATGTCTTCCTTGCCGGACGAGGTGGGGCGCGACAGTGCTTGACTTTCTTTAGCCTGGACACTGTTATTGTTTTCATCTGATTTGGAAACACATATATACATACAGTGTATGTCTGTATATATTTCTCTATTCTAGAAATTTTATATATAAATGGTATTGTACATACATGAGCTTTTTCTGACTTTTTCCCTCAACTAAGTTTACTTTGCACATTGTAACATTGATTTAATTTTATCAATTCTTATGAATAAATAAAATTCCACTATGTGCAGGTATCTCAATTTTCCTGTCATTTTTTTCTTTGAATAGATGTTTAGAATGTTTCCAGTTTTATACTATGAACAATAATCCACTATGACTAGATGTCTATATGAACAATAAGCCATGTATCTGTTAAATGCATCTTCTCAGTTCTTTTGGGTACACATGTAGGGATAGAATTGCATGATCATAGAGTAGCATTATATATATTTTTAAATTTTTTAGATACTATCATTCTGCTTGCCAAAGTGACCCACATTAAATTCCCACAGTGCTATCCCAGAATTACTGTTTTCCCACATTCTTGCCAACACTGGACATTTCACCATTTTTATTACTGTTGCCCTAGCATTATAAAACAAGGGCCCCATTTGGTCTTGATTTTCATTTCTAGCAGGACTAATAGTGGGACATTTCCATGTGTTTCGTGCTGTTTTATTTTAGGCAGGATCTCATATGGTTATGGCCATCTTCAGACTCACTGTAGCCAGAGGATGATCTTCAACTCCTGCTTGTCCCACCTCTATCTCCTGAGTGCTAGGACTGAAAGTCTGCACCACCAAGCCCAGTTCATGTAGTGGAGGAGACAGAGCTCAGGGTTTCCTACACTATAGGTGTTTGAGCTTCATTCAAGCCCTACCTTTTGCTTCCTGCATTGCCTTTACATCCATCTATTTTAATTGAGTCACTATTTCTTTTACTGACTTGTAGGGGTTCATTATAGATTCTGGATTAAAAACTGTTACATATTTTGATGAAATAATTTTTCCTACTACTTCTTTTGTTCCCCATGTCCTTGACAGTGTATAAAGTTAAAAAAGATATATATGTTACTCTATTAAGTCACTGATGTTTTCCAGCTTCATTTTTCTATGTTTTGGATAACTGACTAAAACGCTATCTTTACCCACAGAATGATCTTGGCCCCTCACTGATGATCACAAATACTGATGATGGTTACAGATCACTGATGATCCGTTGGTCACAGATATGGAGATTTGCTTTTGAACACTTTATTCTACTCCACTAGTCTAGACGTCTCACTGTTGGTGTCTAGCTGCCAATATCATAACTGTAGACTTAGATTCTGAAATTCAGAAGTGAGGACCTTCTAACTTTGTCATTTTCATTTGTTCACTATTAATACACCAGCTTATTTCCACAATTGAGTTGAGAACCAACTTTTCTATTTCTGTCTGTGGGCAGGGAGAAAGAGGTCCTGAAGAACAGGAAGCAAGAGGTCCTGGAGAGCAGGGAGAAAGAGGTCCTGGAGAGCAGGGAGGAAGAGGTCCTGAAGAGAGGGAGGAAGCGGTCCTGGAGAGAGAGAGGAAGGAACAAGGAAGGTAATGGAGGAAGAAAGACAATATTTTGCATATCTTTTCTTATATGTGAACCCCAAATTAAATCTATACATGACTAAGTATGCACAGGTACCTAAACATAAGCATATGTATATGTGTGTGTGTGTGTGTGTGTGTATGCATACAACACACATACATATACATGCCATAAGAGCAAAGGGGAACTGTTTGTGTGGAAAACAGAACAAATTAAGGACAGTAGTAAGAACAGAAAAGCTAATGTGATCTATATAAACAAAGAATAAATACGAGTTATATAAAAATGTCTTAGTGAAATCCATCATTTTGCATGTTAACTGAAAACATTGATTAGAAAAATACTTTCCTATTTTTGTAAACAGGGCTCTCAGAATACATGCAGGGATTTTTAAATGAATCTGTGTATCACTTTTTACAAATATGGAATTTTCACATTTGTACATACAAAATATCTTTCTAAGTATTTACATATAAGCTTCTTTTGGAAAGCTTATATAGTTTTGATGGAGTGAACCCTTTCACCCTTGTTTAAATTTATTTCCAGAAATTTAATTTCCAACAGGTATCATAAGTGGGTTTACTTTCTTAATTTCATCATCAGATCAGAGATCATCATCTCTGGTATATAGAGACAAGTGATTTTCGAGTGTCAGGTTTCCCTGATGACTTTGTTTAGTCTATTTATAAGTGCTCAGAGTTCTCATTGTGGGTGATTTGGAATTTTTCTGCATAAAGGATGATATCATCTAATAGACCAATAATTCCCTTCCTATCCGAGGATCTTTAACCTATTATTTCCTGGCCAACCACTCTGAGTAGAATTACCAACCTAACACCTGTGTTGTCAGGTGGGGAAAGCAGGTGTCCTTGTCCAGCAGCTGCCCTTGGATGAAATTCCTTTCTCCCTCATTATTAAGCATGATATTAGCACCTAACCTTGCGCAGATGCATAGTTGTCTGACTAGGGGTTTTTCTGATCTCTTTTTTGCCAAAACTACTTGGTCTCATATACTATTACTGACGTTTCTCTTTGCTGGTGTTTGATGGATATCATGAGACAGGAGTTCTGACAGTGGCTGCTGACAGCTCAGCCTTACCTTTCTGCCTTATAGACCCAATCACCTCCTGGTGGTTTGCTTGGGTCTTTCTGGAGCACAAACTCAGTGTAGAAATGCCCACATTGTTACAAATTCCCTGTCACCTACAGGCGCATTTCCATGCCCTAATTACCCAAAGAAAGTCTCCACATTCTACACTCAGACTCTAGGATGGGTGTGGCATGTGACAATTAAAACATTGCCACACCAAGTGGCTACAGGTTGCTCAATTATTTTAATAGTATTTTTTGTTAAGTACATCTGAAATTCTTTCCCATAGCAAATTCCAAATTTAACAAAGGAAAAATACCCTATGTGTAGGCTGTAGATTTCTTCCAAACCTACTTTAACCATTATTAAATGCTTTAACCCCACTTGTAGCCCACCATCTAAAGATCAGGGAGAAAAGATGGTAAATAGGATAAGGGGATGTGGATGTGTTTGGAAGTAGCTTTTCGGGAGGTTTTATTGTTAGGATACCAACAGTCACGTTCAAAAAGTGTCATCGAACATGAATCCGCACCAGTGGCACAACCCAGCTGAAACAGCGGGTGTCTTCACAGTCAGCACAAGTCAGCAGGAGGGATGAGAACCATCAGAAATACCAGGAGAAGTTCTCTGCTGTACCCCTCTCAAGAAAGTGAAGATCGGCACAAGGAGACCAATGAAGGCTTGCAAGGCAAGCAATGCTAGTGCGCTGTCACAGTCTGTCGAGTCTTCCTTATACTCTATCCAAATACCACGTGTCCTCCCAGGGGTCTGCTTCAGCAAAACATCACAGGAGTGTGCATCACAGGACATGGTGTGAAATTTCCACTTCACCTATGTTAAAAGCTCACAGTGTTCATAATACAACCCACAGACCATATGGAGCACAGAAGGAAGGAAGACCAGAGTGTGGATGATTCAGTCCTGCCTTGCGGGGGTGGGGGGGGGTTGGGGGAGGACAGGATGATTATGGGAGGCAGAAAGGAGAGGGAGGAAATAAGGGGGGTAGTATTAGGAGCTGTAGGAGATGTGACAGAGATACAGCGGCTCAGGAAATCGAACAAAAATATGTAGCAGGGGGGATGAGGAACTGAGGACAGCCACTGGAGGGTCCCAGACACCAGGGAAACCTAAGGATTCCAGGGCCCAACAAGGATGACTTTAGCCAAAATGCTCAGAGAAGGGGGGAATAGAACCTGATGTGACCACCTTCGTCAGATAGGCACAGCCCCCTGGTCAAGGGTCAGGGCCACCCATACATCTCAAAATTTTTAACCCAGAAATGTTCCTGTTCAAAGGAAGAGGGACAAAAGTGGAACAGAGACTGAAGGAAGGGCCAACCAGGGTCTGCCCACCTGGGGATCCATCCTGTCTTCAGATACCAAACTCAACACTGTTTGGTCAAGAGGCACTTGCTGCCTAGTGTGGCGGTTCCTGAGGAGGTACGGCCAGCAACTGAGCAATGCAGATGTGGATGCTTGGAGCCAAGCATCAGACTGAATTCAGGTGGAGAACTGGCAGAAGGACTGGAGGAGTAGAGGAGCATTGCAACCCCAGTGGAAGAACAACATAGTTCTCCGAGTCTAGACCATCAACCAAGGAGTGCACCTGGAGGGAGCCATGGCTCCAGATACATATATAGGAGAGGATGGCCTTGCCTGACTGCGATGTGAGGGGAGGCCCTTGGTCCTGGGGAGGTTTAATGCCCCAGCGCGGTAGGATGTTGGAACGGTGGGGTGAGAGAGTGTGGGTGAGTGGGGGAGCACTCTCATACAAGCAACAGGGAGGAGGGAGAGCAAATGAGGGATGGGGAGTGGTGGATGGGGTAACCAGGAAGTAGGGTATCATTTTAGATGTAAACAAGTGGAACGATTAATAAAAATATAAATAAATAAATAAATTCATCACAGGAGAAAAATGTAGTGCTCAGAGAGCTTTTGACAAACAAATACAATGATTTATGTCTGTGTCATGTTAAAGATCATAGAAATACTTAATTCAGTAATCCTTTACAGTTAAAACCAATATCTGACCATTCATACAGTGGTAGAAGTCATTCTTTTTAAAATAATTTATTTTTGAGATAACACTATAATTACAGAATTTTCATCTTCCCTTTCATCCATATAAGCATTTTCATTTTCTGCCACTTGTTCTATTTTAAATCCGTGACCTCTTTTTTCATTAATTGTTGTTACATGCATATATGTATACACAAACACACACACACACACACACACACACACACACATACACCACTATGTGTGGCCCTAAATGCATATATACAACTTTCTCAGTCTGCATTAATGTTACTTGTATGGATGTTTTTAAGGCTAACTTTACCCATTCAACTAAAATTTAACTTTAGGTACTGAAGAGATGGGTCCGCAGTTAAGAGCTCTTATTGCTTTAGTGGAGAACATAATTTTAATTCCTAACACCCACATCTAGCCCACTTACAAACCACTGATAACTCCAGTTCCAGAAGCTCCAGTGCCCTCTGGCTGAGTTCATACATGTGGTCTACATAAACTCACACAGGCATACTTGCATAAACATGAAAATAATTTGAAGGAAAACAAAATGCAACCTTATGCTTTTTAGACTGAAAATGCTTCTTCCATTTCATACAACAGTAAGTGACTAGTCACAGCTAACCTGCAACTGAACACAGCCTGGGATCACATTCTTATTTCTTTCCAAATAACACGAGTTAGTACATTTCCCTACAATGAAATACTATCACCACTTTATGATAGTTCTACCAACCTGTGGTTGCTATGAGTTACAGAGATAAAAATTCTAGTTTTAAAATTAACGAGTCACACTGTTTTCTAAGATAAAGAACATGTGTGATTTATCTCTATGGCTCTTCACTGACTCTGGTGAGAGGGACCCCCCAGATCAATATGGGTCTAGATTTGCCATCTTGGTCCTCTCCCTCCTCTGTAAGTCTCAAGTCTGATACATTTTTGAGCATCACACGGAGACATTTTACCTGGTTTATGGTGTGTTTATGGCTTTATTTTTTAATGAGCTTAGCCACAGGAGCCTCCCAGAGCATGAAGGTTCATTTAGGGGATAAATTGTTCCTTGCTCTAAGAACTCAAGAAAAAAAACTTTCCGTCTGCTCTGTTTCTTCTCACTTCACTTCACCCAATCTGTTCAGCAAACGCTTATGTACAAATATTAGGTCAGGAGCATCATGGGGGAAGGGTGAGACTCAGCGTGGGAATAAAAGCCAGTGAATGAATCTAATTGTTGCCATTTTATCGAGGCCAAAAGCACTGAGACCACAGGGTTGATTTAGCCAAGTGATTGGGATTCCAACCTCATGACCAAGGAAGGATGTCACCCCCGAACAGCAAAGAGTAAGGCCGTAGAGTGGGGTAAGTACACTCTCAGGAGGAGAGTTTGCTCCCCCTAAGATGTGCATGTACATCAATCTGAGGACCCTGAAGGTGATCCTGAAGTGGGGACGAGTGTTCCCAGCTCTGGAGACAGTGCTTACTGTCTTGAAAGTTTTACTTCACTGCCTTCAATGAGTCACATGGATGAAACCTTAGAAAAACAGCCATGTTTACATTGTTTTTCCCACTGAGTCCCGGTCTACCTTTGTAGCTTCTGCTTAGGACGTAGCTCCTAGATAAGGTGTCAGTATGTAAAACGTTTGATGTTAGCTACCATGTTCCAGACTTCTCTATGCTTTCTTCTCTTCTCAAAATAACAGAAGTCTTGTAGTGGGAAGGGCGTTTTCTGGCAGTGTAGAGAGAGAGAAAAGTCTTAGTACTGTGAAGTGCTGTTTTCCTGTGGGCTTCGCAGTGGGCAGTAAAAGTATGACTTTTGACCCATGTGTTCTGTGCCCAACCTTCAGAAGATGGAGAAGCTGCTCACTCATTCTGCCAGCAGCCAGAAGTTTTTTCTCCCATGCCTCCTCTTCCTTGCCCTTCCTATAATGGATGTGGTTTATAATAGGCCTAATGCCTTAGGTAAGAGTTATTTTGATTAAGCTGTATATCCTACCAACTTCTGAGAAGAAAGTAGACAGGTTTTCAAAACCCATGGAGAGAACTGACCAGAGCACAAGGCCTTGTAAATAATTTAGAGATGCCCAGTGAGAAGATTACTCCCTAAATATTTAAGAACCTGAAGGAACAGGTCCTTCTGAGTTATTCAATGTTTTCTCTCTGGATGAGCTGCCATCCAGACAGTGGCTGAGTCCTCTACAGTTTCTTAAAGTCTTTGAGTCTTGTAGCTTGGCTGTCAGACCCAATCGGGGTTGGAAAAGCAAGGTGGTTGACTTGAGATGAGAACGGCCTTATCTACAGATCCCCAGATTCTGAGATGAAGATTCTAATACATAACAAAAGCCTTGGAAAGAGCCTGAAAGCTGTCATAGCCAATACGCACAATTACATGCCAGGCAATTAAAATACTTTCACGGAAGTTGTCCTGCCAAGTAGAGTAAGACGCAAGGAACTGAGAGATGGCAGTCGCCACTTTAAAGGCAAAGTAAAGACTACAGGTTACAGATGTTGCACTTAGGGGAAAAGTTAGCTTGGCTTTGAGTGTGTAGGAGAGGGAGCGTTGAAATGAAGAGAAGAAAGTATCCATGGTGGCAAATGAATTGCCAGCTATCCTTTTGTTCTCTAGGTCCTGACAAGTGCCCTGTGCCACAGAGCAACAGTTTGATTGAAAAAAAAATAGTCAGTAAGAAATTGTAGTCAAATATGCTGAATACTGATGTTAAAGAAGCTATCTGCCCTTTTACTAAATTCTTGTTGCTATATATGATTTGTCAAGGTCTGGGTAACTGACACGCAGTAAAAATGTATTGAGCTTCTGGTTGGGAAGTCCGCAGGAATGGACTATTGTCATACACGGCAGAGAGAAAACATGTGAGAGCAAGCAAGAGATCAAGTCAAGCCCTTAGACTCAGGCTCCGTTACAACCAGTGCATCCCGTTCATGAGAGTGGAGCCCTCCTGCCTTTCTGTTGGGCAAAGCCTCTGAAACTGACGGTGTCAGGGATTTCTTTCAAGATATGAATTTTGGGGTATCATTCAACTACATCTGTAGATTTCCTATGAGAGACAGTAAGTGTATCTGCCATGTAGATAGGGCTTTGCTTTCTGTTTGGTCAGAGCCAGGGATTCTACCAAGCACCACTTGGGGGTGTTTCTAGGAAGGAAAACATGCGACATTCTTGTCTCAAGCAGTAACACTGAAAATAAAGTCATTCTGCAAGCAGAGTAGCTGTGCCTATTAACAAAATACCACAGGTTTTTCCTACGAAGAAAAGACAGCAATTCTATGTTGAATTCAGAACCACACTAACCCCATACCTAAGAGTGCTCAATGTGTTACAGGATGGAGTTTTTTCTTCTCCCTGTTCCTTTGTTGTCTTTCCCACCATTACTATTAACTGTGAATCCTAGTGCAAGAAGAAACATGAGAGGTCTAATTTCAATCACAAAGTTTACATCTTTGCAACTACAATCTTAAAATCTTGGGAAAAAATATGAATTTTAAAGACCTTCCCCCCCTCGACCTTATGAAACAGGGAACGGCAGCAACAGTGCAGCAGTAGAAAGCTTGTCAGCAAACGAGGAGGTGTGTCTGCATAGGACAGCTTGGACCACCTAAGGAAAGTGCGCATTTAACCTCAGTCATGTCCGAAGGTTTGAGGGACTGGAGGATTCATTACGCTTCTGCTGAGGATCAAAGCCTAATGGTTTTTGTTGCTGTTTCACTGGGTTTTGTCTGTTTGTTGTCTAAGTCTCTGCCTTTTTTCTTCGAATATACCTGTGGAGGAAATGCATTGCTTTCAACACTCTATAGTCATTGTGGAAAGCACTCAGAGTCTAAGGTAAATGAGCTTCATGCAGAAAATGGAAAGCCAAGATCCGTGATAAGGAATATAAAAGCCATAGGAAATCAGAAAAAAAAAAAAAGCCAGATTACCCTTTAAACCCCTTAAAAGCTGACACCAAAGAGATACGGTTGGTGTAAAAATAAGCAAATGGGTCAAGCTGAGGACCCCAGGGCAGGGACTCTTGTCAGAGAAAAGCTAAGGATTTCTCTAGATCTCTTCAACAACCTCAGAAAGTTATTACTTATGTGAACTTATTTAAAGGTAGAAGGAAAATGAGCAATAAAAACAAAAACAAAAATACTCGGCATACAAAAGGTCATACTGGCTGCTCATCTCAGTTCTCCCTGAACTCCAAGATTAGGCGTGGGAAACCCTAACTTTCTTTCTTCTTTTTCTTCTTTTTTTCTTACTTTGTTTTTATTTTGTTTATTTATATTTCAAATGTTATTCCTCTTCCCATCCCTCCCAGGAACCCTCCCCCACTCCACCCACTCCAGCTACCTCCAGGAGGGTGTGCCCATTCCTTCTTCACCACCCTAGCATTCCCCTAAACTGGGGCATCCACCCTTCAGAGGACCCAGGGATTCCCCTTCCATTGATGCCCTATAAGGCTATTCCCTGCCAGATATACAGCTGGAGCCATGGGTCCTTCCAAGTGTATTGTTTGGTTGGTAGTTTAGTCTATAGTAGCTCTGGGGTGTCTGGTTGGTTGATAATGTTGTTCCTCTTAAAGGGTTGCAGACCCCTTCAGCTCCTTCAGTCCTTCCCCCAATTCCTCCATTGCGGCTCCAGTGCTCAGCCTGATGTTTGGGTGCAAGCATTCACATCTGTATCAGTAAGGCTCTGACAAAGCTTCTCAGGAGACATCACATTAGGTTCCTGTCTGCAAGAACTTTTATCCCTAGTCAGGTTAGGAAATACAGGCCTTCTATGATCAGCAAATTGCAGAGCCCCAATACATCCAGGAATCCCATGGATTAACCTCATGGTTAAGAATGGATGTAATGAGCATCAGGAAAAGGGAGTAAGTCACGGATGGGAAAGACATGGGCCTAGACAGTACCAAAAGTGCAATACATATGTCATAACAACCAGATTCTAGCAGCTTCTAAAGATAGCTGAAAATGTTCTGGGACAATAGCCACCTGCCAACAAACCAAGCAGATCCTTCCAGGTAGAACAATATACGCATGTATTCTCATATTCAGTGGTCATTATAGGGAAGGCATAGCGAGTGTCTCTTGTAAATAGACACCATTGTGGTATACGCAAAGAGCAGAAAGTAATTCCAAGCCCTATGTGTATGATATGTTGGCTGAGCCAGAATCTTTAGATATGACTTCTGATATGGCTTCCAGTATCTCTACTATATGTCAGTCCTGGACAATTTTTATTAATTATAATTCTAAAGACAATGTTCTCAATTGAATCATTGTATGCCTTCCATTTAAAGAATGTTTTGATATCCAGCTGGAGCAGGAGGGAGCCGTGAGGTATAACTTCATAAGTGCATATGGTTAATGTGAGTTTAAAATATGGGGTTTCGCCTTATTAACTTTATTGGTCACAGAGTTCAAACTTAATAAGCTCTCATTCAAGCATTCCCTTCTTCCACTTTTCAGTTCATAGCCCTCTTCTTTCAGGTCTCGGGTACACAATCCAGTGTTTTTCTTAATTGCCTGAATTATTGTAGCCCTGTGTCTATGCTGGCTGCTTTGACTGATTCTGTTTCCCATGATGAGGTGGGAAAATGACTCTATCTTTGGCCCAAAGTGGTGGGTACTTGGCACAGCCACCAGCAGATGCAGAACACATGGAGTGTTTTTTAAAGGCTGGGATATAACAAGTGATTTTATACTTCTATATTAGTACATGTCAAGCCTTAGTGTTCTCATGTATTAAATATTTTGGAATGGTTCTCATAAAACAATCAAAGTCAGGGCAGAGAGAGATGGCAGAGCAGTTAAAGGTCTTGTCACACGGACCCAAGGTAAAAATGCCAGGAGTGTCAGCACACACCTGCAAATTCAGTGCTAAGGTGATGTCTCTTTGGCACCAAGAGGCTACCCAGAATGCACTTGGCCAGCCACTCAAGCCAAGTTGGATCACCAGGCTCAGTATGAGAGACTCTGTCTCAATATAAGGTGGAAAGTGTTTGAGGAAGACACTGAGTACTGATCTCTAGCCTCCATACACATGTGTACACACATACACAAGCCCATATACCTGTATACATATGCACACACACATACATACACATGCACACATATCTGAATACACATGCACATATACATTACAAATTAAACCACAGACTGGAAACGTGTCTCACGCTGTATCTGTCTGAGGAATTACAGTAACTACTTTGCATTCTCTTTTTTTTTCTTTCTTTTTTCTTTTTTTATTATCTTTAATCTTCTTTTTTTACAGTCCAGTCGATATCCTCCTCCTGTTCTGCCCTCCAACCGTTCTTCATCCCGTTCCTCCTCCTCCATCTCCAAGAGGATATTCTCACACCACCAAACCCCATCCTCCACACCCTGCCTGGCCTTCCCATTCTCTGGGGCCTCAAGTCTCTCTAGTGTTAGGTGCACCTTCTCTCACTGAGGCCAGACCAGGCAGTCCTCTGCTGTATATGTGTTGGGGAGTTCAGAAGGGCTGATGTATACTGCTTCGTTGGTGGCTCAGTGTCTGAGAGATCTCAGAGACTGCTGGTCTTCCTCTGGGATTTCCCTCATTCTTAGCTTCTTTTAGCCTTTCCCTAATTCAACCACAGGGCTCCCCAGCTTCTGTTCACTGCTTGGATGTAAGTATCTGCTTCTGTCTCAGTCAACTGCTTGTTGAACCTCTCAGAGGGCAACCATGCTAGGCTCCTGTCTGTAAATACATCATAGTATCATAGCATCAGAAATAATGTCAGGGCTTGGAGCCTCCTTTTGAGGTGGGTTACGATTTGGGCCAGTCACTGGACCTCCTTTCTCTCAGTCTTTTCTCCATTTTTGTCCCTGAAGTTCTTTTAGACAGGGACAATTCTGAGTCAGAGGTTGGTTTTTTGTTTGGTTGGTTGGTTAGTTGGTTGGTTTTGGTTTTGTTTTTTTTTTTACTCTCATTTCAAAGATTATCCCCTTTTCCAGTTTCCCCTCTGAAATCCCCTTGCCTCTATGAGACTGTACCTCCACCCACCCACTCCCTCCAATCTCTCCACCCAGTCAGTCCCCTGCACTGGCATATTGAGACATAGTCACAGGGCCAAGGACCTCTCCTCTTGTTGATGCCTGATAAGGCCATCCTCTGCTACATATGTTGCTGAAATTTGAGTCCCTCAATGTGTATTCTTTGGTAGGTTGTTTAGTCTCTAGTGCTCTGGGGGGGTCTGGTTGATTGATACTGCTCTTCTTGTAGGGTTGAAAACCCCTTCAGCTCCTTCAGTCCTTTTTCAAACTCCCCCACTGGGGAGCCCATTCTTAGTCCAATAATTGGTTGAGAGCAGACTCTGGCAGAACCTCTCAGGAGACAACTATATCAGGGAGCTGTCAGCATGCATTTCTTCCCATCCACATTATTGTCTGGTTTGGTGACAGTGTATATGATGGACCAAAGCCATCTCATTCCTACATAAGATATTTTAGAATTAAGTCCTTTTGTTTATTTTGTTTGTTTCTTGGTTGCGTTCTTTGTAATATCTCCACTTTTCCACAGTTTCCATTTTCTCCCTAATCCTCAAGAACCTTTATGATTGCAGTTCATAACAGGATGTTATGAAATGATGGCCTACTTGGATTCAAAAAAGAAATATGTCTCAGGGTTTTGACTTCTCCCCTGTCTTTTTCTCTTAAGTGTGATCATTTATATTAGCTTCACAGCACCTATATCATTCTGAATATTCATAATACCCTTAGAGATAGAGGAAGATAGGAAGAGAAATTTAAACAATATGATTGAATAATTTAATTAATTAATTAAAATACATTTGAGCACATTGTAGTAAATGATCAATTAACGTCCAAAGAGCACATAAATGTTATAACCACATGATAAAGCTGAAGAGTGTTTTGTGAAGAAGTATTGAAAAGAGGAGACAGAATTCCATAAGTTAATAGGTTCATTCTTTCCAAAGGATGTAAGGGAGCCTGGGACAGTCTAAGGAATAAGACACGAAACAAAATGATCTTGATAAAAATTCAATTTTTCTCATTATTATGTTTGGGAAAAGAATATGGGATCGTTATTGAATAGTTTACAAACAGTGTGAAGTAAGGTTTAAATACAAGAAAGATATTTTCAAAACATTTAGTAGGAAGAATTCATCTTATTCACAGGTGTATCTGTAAAGAGCTCCCTCGTGCAGCCCTTGTCATCTATGCCTGTCCCCATATAAAAGCTGTGACAAGAAGAATCAGCTCACTTTCCTGTGTAATCTGCTCCAGAGAATTGTCTTAGCCCTTCAGAAATGGGTTCACTGTCATACTTGTCCTGGAAAGCTTGATCATATTGTTGACGCTGTGATTTTTGAAGTGGCCCGAATTCTATAAGTTCTAAAAACCTCTGGTGAATTAAAAAAAAAAAATTGCTTTAGGTTTCCAAGCCACCTTTGTTCTAATGCTTTGGCATCTATGTCTTATTCATCGACATTCTGGCTCATAAACTGGAGACATATAAACTATTAATTTCACGTGAAAAACAGACCAGAAAAAATTCAAGCTGTGGCTATGGTGAAGGCTTGGTAAAGTACTTGATACACAAGGTTAAACAGCAGAGTTTAATCCCTAGAAGTCAAGGAAAACAGCAGTTGGGTGATTCCCACTGAATCCCACTGCTGGGGAGGCAAAGACAGATGGGTGTTTCACTGTGACTCACTAACTACCTTACACCAGTTGATTAGCTCCATGTGACAGAATTGTCTTAACAGGACAAACAAGGGTAGATAGCAGTTTAGGAAGTCACATCAAACTCTGCCATAAATGCACACACACAAACACACACAAACACAGATAGTGCCCAGAAACATGTCCACACACATACACAACTACAAAGAAACGTTCAAGTGCACCCCACTGTACTATGTACTCAAACACGCTGTCCCATGCTAATAAGAGTAGGAGTGATGTTAGTTTGTTTAGTCTTCTAATTTATTATCAACACTTATTTTTAAAATTATTTTACTTATTTACATTTCAAACATTGTCCCACCTCCACAAACATCCCACTTGGTCTCCTCTCCTTTCCCTCTAAAAGGGTGCGCCCCAAACTACCCACCACTCCTGCCTCAACCCTCTAGCATCCTCCTTTGCTGAGGAACAGTCCTCCACAGGACCAAGTACTTCCCCTCTGAGAACTCTGCTACATGTGTAGAAGGAGCCATGGAACCCACCCCCTTGTATACTTTTTACAACTATTGCTCTGCAGTACAGTTTGAGGTCAGGGATTATGATTCCCCCAGAAATTCTTTTACTGTTGAAACTGTTTTCACTATCCTGAGCTTTTTGTTACTTCAGATGAAGTCGAGAATGGGTATCTACGAATGGAGAGTTTCCTTCCTGTGAACCTGTTTGTGATGAACCTCCTGAGAGGCCAGCTGTGGGGGTCTTGAGTGCCTGCTCTGCCCTGGGCAGAGTTGTGGAACAGAAGGAAGGCTTGTCTCTGGCAAGATAAATAGATCCTGTGTCTGCTGAGCCCCCTTTCTCTTTTCTTATCACCTGCTCTCTGAAATATCCAATCTTAAGGCATACCCTGCCTTGATGACCTTTCTCTACTTCCATGCAGTAGAAAGAACTATGAGGAAGAGTTGTCTTTCTGGGTCTGGGTTATTTCACTCAGCACATTTTTTCCACCTATATTCACATCTTTGGAAATCCCACTCTTTTTCCACTTGAATAAAATCCCATTGTGTTTAGATACCACATTTTCATTATCTATTCATGTGCTGGGGGACACTGAGGATCTGTAACAGTTTTAAATTATTATCTGGCCTCTAACCTCATCAAGAAATACAATACTTTCTTTTCTTGGTAGGAAATAGATTATAGAGATATAATCCATGCCCTAATAACTAACCCATTTAAAGAACACACTCCAGTGTGTGATCATTACTTCAGTGAATTTTAAAGCATTTTCCTATTTCCAGAAAGAAACCCCATGCCCTTTAGAAATCATCCCCCGTCTTCACAGCCCCTAAAGCCCTAAGCAGCCACTAATCTACCGTTTGGCTTCATATTTGACTCCCGATCTGAATGTCCAACTACAGACTTTTTTTACAAAAATGGCACCATAGAGTTCCATGTTCTCTGGCTTCTCACACTTTATTCTGTGTTGTAAAATGTTTCAGGAGCTCATTGCTTTCTACCCCTGAATAGAAATGCTGCATTGTATGGAAATAACATAAGTTTTTAGGCTATTCATTGATCAAATTGAGCATTTGAGCTTTTTCTAAAACTTTGACCATTATGAATCACATTGCTAGAGACCTGTGTGTGCAAATCATTTGTGCAAATACATTTACTTCTGCTTATTTCTAGAAATGAAACTGCTGAGATTATAAGAAGTTTCCATGGTACATGGAATTCTGCTTTGATTTTTTTTTAGTGATAATTTAGTCACACAGGGAAAAACTAATTCACATGATCTTTACCTCATGATTAATCTTTGATAGTTTGGTTTCTGATGAAGAGAAAGTATTGCGTACCCAACAGAACTCATTGGCCTTCATTGCTTTTCTTTTGCTGTTGTAAGACACCAAGACCAAGGCAACTTATAAAAGAAAGGTTTTATTTGTGTCTTACAGTTTCAGAGAGTGAGTCCATGGTCAGCAATGATGAGAATGATGGAGCAGAAAGGCAGACATGACATTGAATCAGTGGCTGGAAGCTCCCATATTGGTCCTTAAGCACTAGGTGAAGAGACCTAATTGCGAATATGATGGGTTTCTGAAAACTCAATGTTGTCTCCCAGTGAGACACCACTTCCTTAATGGCCACACCTCCTAAGCCAACAACTAGAGACCAAGTATTCAAACATATGAGTTAATAGGGACAATTTTCATTCCAGTCATCACACAACACATTGAAATGTTACCATCTCCTTCTCTAGCAATATAGAAAAGCGACCTTCAAGATGTTGAAAACTGCCAACAGCCTACAAAATCAAAATCAGCCAGTACATCGTGAGTCTACATAACTGGCAGTTTATTGTGTACTGTGCTGCTGAAATATTGTATTTGGTTAAGTTGTTTATACTAAAAGCATTTTACCTTATGGTATTCCCAATGGTTTTATTAGGAAATAAATAAGTCAATGGTGAGTAGAAAAGTTTCTATAATGACATCTTATCTCAATTCACTTAGTGAAAAATTCTATACAAATAAGTCCTGCAGTATATAATAATAGGAGAAAAGAGACCAAGAATCTGGGCTCTACCACCAACGATATAAATGCCCATGTATAAAAAACTACCGGCCAGCTTCCACACTGATCTTACTTGGAAAATAAAGCCGCTGGAATTTTCACTGTCTAGCGTCATTCCTCCTTTTAATGCTCTGTAATTTTATGAACATGTGCAAGAGCATTTTGACACATTAAAAGCAGTTTTAAAATATCAACCATCATTATCACGTATGGCCTCCTTGCTGAGAAATGGCTGTGCCCCATGGTGAAATAGCATCAGCATTCAATCTTGGGAAAAGTGTGCCCAAAATAGAGCATTTTTTTTTTCAAAAACAAGACTATATATTTTCATGCAATTCTCAGGTGCTTCTGAGACCTCCTCAAAGGATGGGAGAGCACATTTATTTTTTTCTATGTAACTCTATTTTCTTGAACAAAGCAAATACTATAAGGGGAATCCTCCATGAAATACATTTACTCATCTTCCCAGGAAACATAAATGGCTTTGGAAAGAAGCAGGGAGGTATATCCTCTGCATAATTGGAATCTTGATGTAAGTGCCCCATGGTACACCGTGTTACAGATTTGGAGAAAATGAGGACTCAACAAAAAAAAACTTTAAAAAGTTACAGCAAACTGTTGAAAGCCACAAAAGATGTGGTTTTAGAAGAACCTCTCCATACCATGTGGCCTAGGAATCTCAGAAAGTTAGTTCAATTGCCTGAGTATTCCCAGTTCACACAAAAGATGACCATCATGCTCTGTTATGAAAAGCTTATTGTCTCTTCGAATTCTGTGGGCTGACTGCATCAGCTGGCTTGTTTCAACACGGGTTCCCCTCAAGAGGCTACACTTCCCTGAGGTTGGAGTTATCTGAGTGTTTATCTCCTAAGGTAAGTTGGGGTATCTTTAGTGATGTTCATCTAGTCTCTTTTTAATACTGTACCCTACTGAGAATGGAACTCTAGATCTTGTGTATAGACGATTGAACTTTCTATTCCTGTCCCAGCTCTGAATGATGGCATGAAGTCTTATATTTATTATTTGTAACTTTAGGTCTTAGCTTACTCTTTTGACCAACTAGCCCATATAAATTGAATTAACCCATACGTATTAATCTAGATTCTGTCATGTGGCTCATTAGTTACCTCTCCATCATTCCCAACCTACTTCTTCCTTTAGGTCTGGCTGGAAAATCCCCCCATGCCTGACTCTTTTCCAAGGTTCCTTTCTCTGTCAGAAGTCCTGCCTATTCTCTTGTCCTTTGCTTTATGTCTTAAGCTTTTTCCTAAACCAATCGGGAGGTGGGATTTGGGGTATGTTTATAGACTACGATGTAGCTACATGAATAAACAATACCCAAGTCCAGTCTGCTCTCAAATCTCTGCCCAGCATTTGAATAATACAGTCTGTACATGGTGCACAAAAAGATCACCCGAAACCTTGTGCATGAAAAACAAACACTAAGTTCTGCCCCCTAATTAAATACTTTATACTCAGGATCATTTATCTCAGTTTTCCTCGCACTTAGGAAATCTTTAAATGCATTCATAGTGGCATTCTCACATGGTTGACTTCAAGATGGCTCTCTTAAGTAGGCAGATCAGGAGTCAAAAGCAGATTTAGGTATACCACTGATTGCCTAAAGCAGCATAGGTATGCCCAATGGGAAAATCACTAGGAAATATCCTCGTCTCATTTCCTATCTCTTTAGGTCACTGTAGTGCCTGTCTGATCCTAGGGAATTGTGGTCCACTGATGGTAATTTTCATTGAAAGGATGCTATCCTGGGCTATGTGCAGTGGTGCATTTGCTGACATACTTAACACCACCACTCAAGAACAGAGGCAGATAAATCTCTGAATTCTACAACAGACACCCAGCGTTACTTAGTAAGATGCTGTCTTTAAAAGGAAAGTTTTCCTTTTTTGTATCAAAAAAGGTTCCAAGTACACAGCCCTCTATAATCTATACTAAGCCAATTTTGTCTTCTACTTCAGAACTCTAGAAATATTACACTTGGTTGCTGTTCAGGATTTAACCCACTCCGGGTTCTTAGATATTTAGTTATTCTCAGTTATCCATGTGTGTGGTATTTTCTCTTTCATGGTCCATGAATTCTGGTCACCTTGTTTCTAATGTTTATACTTCTATCTATTGAAACATAAAGCAAGAATTTCTTATTCAGCAGCAATCATTTTGTTTGCCCATGTCTGCTTCTTTGCTTTCAGGGTAATGCAGTAGGAGCCAGATATTACCCTGAGTGTAAACATCCTCTTTCTCTTGTCCATTCTGATACTATGAATCTGGGAGCTTATGTGAGAACTACTACACAGTTACTATTCTACTTCCAAATAGATGGATGGATTTTTGTGGTACACATATTAGTACCAGAAAATCATGAAATCTTCAACCTACTAGCCACCTCATGCTACAAAATTTGTTATATATATTTTATGTAGTAAACAGTACACAGATTCTTCCTTTAGCTTCAAATTTAGAATCTAAATTTCTGGTTGAAACCTCCATAGACATGGTTTGGGGGTCATCTGAAATGCAGCATAAACTTCCTTTTCTAATCCATTCATTTCTAATTTTCAACAATTATGTTTGCTTTGCAGCCATGGAGCTAAGGAGATCAAGAGCCTGCTAACTCCATCACCCTCTGCAGCCTCTCTCCATCTCACAAAGATCTTCATAGTTTTCTCTGTCATCCTGGCACTAAGAATCTAATAGCGACTAAAGGAATGAAATTATCTGCTCATAGACGTTTTAATTGTAGTAGACAGAAACATTTAAACCAATAATTACTGAATATAATCGGTGGAAATAAATATTAAGAATAGTGGAGAAGAAAGAAGAAAAAAATGGACACAACATCTTTGAACTATATTACCAGGCAGGGTCCTACTAGAAAATGTTGTCTTTGATCTCTCACATGAACCATGAATTCTGAAGGGCTATGATGTAGCTCAATAATAGAGTATTTAGCTCACATTCATAAGACCCTGCATTTAGTTCTATGCAGCAGGATAAGGAAAGAAACAGCTTTGACTTCTGGAACAGGACTGATGAGTGGTACCAGTAAAACTTACGTCATCTTAGTGCAACAATGCAGAAAGAACATCCCTCACAAACATCTCCCCGAAATATAAATTATAACCGAGATTCTTTTTCTTAAAGAACCAGGACATGACTTCCAACAGCACACTCAGTTTCTCTATACATTCAGATGTTGGTGGTTCAGTGCACCCTTGAGTATCAATGCTGAAGAAACAGGAAAGGGAGGTGAATTTCTATGTTGAATCATACTGAATACTCTCTACCTTCCAATCACATCCACAGAGATCAATACAAAATTTAGATTGTATGTTTGAAGTTGAAGAGAGAATTTGCTCAAAAGGTGAAACCAAAGGCTCAGTTCTATCTCTACAATGCTTATAAATGAAAAGCACACTGCAGGTTTGATAACATCAGTTCCCCGGGAAGCTGAAGGCAGATCTCAGGAAGATAAAGGCTGAGAACAAAGTGCTTTGGGGCTTATAGCTTTTCATATAATCCCTGAGAGGTAAAAAGTCACTGTTTTGTTCATATTGTACATAAAGTGATTATACACATATATTTAATGGTGATGTTCTTTCTCACTTTTAATTAGATTTTACTATATATATCCATGACACAGAAATGTGAAGGAAGGGGATGCATTGCAGAATGAGCTCTAACTCCCAGGTCGGCTCATCTTAAATGTGCTTGATGAATTTATGGCCTTGTCCAAGGAGAAAGTGGGGGCAATGAGACATAATAAATCTATAAACATAAAAGAGATGCTTATCTGTGGATAACTAATGACACTGTAGGAAACCCCGGGCAAATGAGACAATAGCAATAATCAAGAGTTAAACCAAGGAGTTCAAGAGTGAGCTGAACCCAATGTTGGGAACCTCTCCTGTCACAGAGAAAAGACAGAGATACCTTGGTTCCACTCTAAAATCATAGTTAAACTTTAAGTTTTTTTAATTGCTAAACATCTGTCTTGCATATAAACTCTAAATATTAATCTATATTCTGGCATTAGACACATGTTGCTTGCATCCAAACATAAGAAGAGACTGTTTTGAAATGACACTTGCCAGATGCTACGTGTGCTATACTTTGGAAGTGGGAGAGAAACAATAAAACATGTTACTATGTAAAAATAAATGGGTTCACAAAGCAGACAGAGAAACACATCAGGAACTAAAAGACAAGAGAACCAAGAATGTCTCAGAAATCCATCGTTTATCTCTTCTCTATAAGTAATTTATTAGTAATAAAATAAACTGATAAATTGATGGTTGGTAGATGGATTGATATTAATAAACATGCATGCATATATATATATTTGCATATATATATATATATATATATATATATATATATATATATATATATATATATATATATTAGACAAATGGGTAAAATAAAGAGGAATAGGTAGAAAATATTGCTAGGAAAAAAACAAGTTGGATAATGTAACAAGGGAGGCCCTTAGAGGATTTTATAAGCAGCTGCTTCATGGACATTTTCTGTTTCTCTACTATATCTTAAATAAATCCCTCTAGAAAGGAAAGTAGATATGGATATCTTCATTAGAATTAATAGCACAAGATTCGATAATGACCACAATTAAGTTGGTGACAAAATAATTAGTGCCTCAAGTAGAAAGTACTATACATCCCTATACATCTTCGTCAAAATAGACGTTTTAGAATGTAATTGCTTTGTAGTCTTGTAATGCATTTCCTGTCAGAATATAGTTTTCTGAGTTGAGATTTTTCTTTTCCTCAAATTGGAACATCAATAGTCTCTGACAGTCAGGATAAAATGCTGATGCATCCTGAAATCTAATCTTCCCTCCTGCTTCCTGAATTTGATTCTGCACACTGTGAGATCTGCGCATGAGAAAGACAAAAATTCTCCTTGGAAACCCTCTTCATTTTTGGGACAAATAAATAAGTTCCATATAGAATACCAATCCATCTTCCTGATTGACACTATGCTGAAGAAAAATAAAGTAAGTTGGTAATTTGAAAAGAAAATTAACCTCATTGGTATCATGTGGGCAAGACCTGAACTTCCTTATAAAAATGACTCCATTCTTTAAGAACCATTATATTCCAGCAAGGTGGATTTTTTTTTCTCCTGGGGGATTGGTACAAGAGAATGTTCACAGAGATGTACTAAGCCATATAAAATCAACTCTTCAAAAAAAGGAATCCAAGGAGAGAACAATGTGCAGTCAGCATTATGGAAGAATTTTATTTCTCACAGATGAAAATGTTTCTGTGGAGTTGCTATAGCTTCTCCTCTAAGAATATAATTGCTGCATCTTAAATTCAGGACTGTCATAGACCAAAGCAATATAACAGAAGAAAGAGAAGAAAACAAAAGAATAAAGCATAGGAAATAAGAAATAATAACAAAAGCAGACTAGTATGCTTGCCAGAGCAAATTTGTTCATGATATTTTTCTTTCCTCTCTCACGAGATTTGTAACCTTAAGAGTTCAGTGTGTTAGTTCCTGAGTGCACATGTGCTGCTCTGAGAAGTCTAAGTAACTCAGTTACACCCCATTGCAATCTCTTTCTCCTTCGTGAACCAGGAATAGATGGCAGGGTCACCTAATAGCAGGCATTATAACGTGGATCACATATGAACAAAGCCTGCTGCCTTGTGGTGTATGGCCACCCTCCCCATCAGAAACTTTTAAGAGTAGATGCCCAGCTTTGTCAGGAGGGACTGAAGCCTCTTCTGCTTGTAACAGTTGGACCTCTCACCCTGAAGGATAAATTGGTCTCCAGCACCTTTCCTTTAAATTCAGTTCCTCCACATTCTCTATGACACAAAGGTCTCTTCTACAGAAAACTCACTTTTACATTTTATAGGCAGATTTTCTGTGGTTAATATCTTTGGAACCTTATCTAACCAAAGTTAATATCATATGGAGATTTATCCTTTCACTCTTATCAAGAAATACAAAAAGAAGTGTATTTTGCTCTGCCAGCGTGGAGTCATGAAATGGTTGATTGAGAAAGACTTAGAAGTGCCCAGTAGAGAGCAGTTCCTCTATTGCATTATCTATAAAGGTAATGTGTTAGAAGTCTTTCCTATACCCAGCACTCACAAGAGAACTAGATTTTTGCAGATAGCAAGTCAATTATAAAATAAAAAAGTAAGAACTATAATTTCCATAGCCACTTAACACTAAAGACATTAAACTCATTTGTCTGCTGCTGAAATGAAATCAGACAACATCCAGCTTAAAGAGTGGGATTAAAAATGATCTGATTTTATAATATAAAATCTTCAGCATTCAATAAAAATTTTAATTAAAAGATCTAGGCAGATTTTAAACACAATGATAAAAAAAGATTATAACACTAATATGATAGAAAGTTGGAATTGTAAATTTTTCGGAAATCCTTGTTAAATACACATGAGCATTTAAGTCATGGAGAAGTAGTTAGTACAAGCAGAGAAAGGAAAGTGGCACCAAAGAATCAGGAGGTAGAAGGAGAAATGGGGGAAAACCTTAGAGCATACAATTTTAGTACACAAAATGCTCAGGAGAAAAGTCCGTCTGCAAAACAGACACAGCATAGTCAACCACCTCACACATTGTAGCATAGTGCATCAGAAATCACTAATGCAAACTAAAGACAAGGCTGCATTGCACAGGAAGTTCTAGGCTAGGTTGAACTACATAACAAGAACCTATAGGAAAATTCAAGTTGAGGAGTTCAAGATTATCCTCAACTTCATAGAAAGCGCTTATGACAGTCTGTACTGCATGAGACTCTATCAAAAGACAGAGGGGGAGGGGAGGAGAAGAAGGGAGAGGAAGAGAATGCTAAGATTGTGACATCTGAAGTAAAAGGGGGTCAGATTTCTCATAAAAAAGGAACAAATGAGTTCCAGCTCAAAGACAAAGCTGACCCACCACCATCGGGACTCTCAGCCTGACAGCAGACTGCTGAGCACCCAGAGGACCACAGGAGTGCTCTCCCTCCTGAGCCCACCGGTGAATCCATACTTCCTCTCCTGTAACCATTAGGGGAAAGGCCGCCGGGAATCCTCTCCGGGCCCATGTAGCATGTTGCAGCCTGGGAATAGACAGTTACAGCCCAAAGCCAGAGCCATCCCACTGCCATCAGAACTCACAGCCTACCCAAAGAGAGCTGAACACCCAGGAGCAATCTCCCTCCTGTGCCCATGAGCCCACAGAACCACAGGAGAGACAAGTTCCAGACAGAGACAACAAGATCACCTAGCATCACAAACAACAAAATGACAAGAGGCAAGCACAAGAATCTAAGAAACAGAAAACAAGACAACCTGGCAACATTAGAACAAAGTTCTCCGACCACAGCAAAAATTAGATATCCCAATACAAAAGAAAAATAAGATTTGGACTTAAAATCATACTTCATGAGAGGCTGAGCAACTGGCGACTTCCGGACGCAGAGCGGAGCCTGGCCTACCTGCCAGGCAGAACGGCAGCTCATAGAGGCTGAGCAAGTGGTGAGTGGGAGACCAAGACTGCAGGGGAGCAGAGAGATCTCTGCTGAGTGCACACGGAAAGTGCACACCATACCTTGCTTTCCCCCGCCCTGCCCGATCCAGCGATTGGGAACAGAAAATTAGAACTTCTGTTCCCACCCGGAGGCGACTTCCGGACTCAGAGCAGAGCCTGGCTACCTGCCAGGCGGAATGGCGGCTCATAGAGGCTGAGCAACTGGTGAGTGGGAGACCTAGACCCCAGGGGAGCAGAAAGATCTCTGTGGAGTACAGGAGGAAAGTGTACCCCCTGCCTTGCCCTGCCCTGCCGTGCCTGATCCAGAAAACAGAAACAGAACTTTGGAACTTCTGCTCACACCCGATGACTCTGAGGCATAAAACAGGGCTCGACCCATCTGACACCTCAACCAGTGGAGAACCAGGGTCACAGACCAGATACAAGGGAAAGGTAAGAACATATCACTGACAACAAAATGGCAAGAGGAAAGAGAAAGAGTATATATATCCCAAGGAAACCAAGAAAATCTAGCAACACCAGAGCACAGCTCTCCCATAAAAGCAAACATCAGAACTCCAAACACTCCAGAAAAAGAAGACACAGACCTGAAATCATGCCTCAAGACGCTGATAGAGTTACTTAAACAAGAAAGGGAGGAAAAGCAAAAAGATTCAGAAGCTTTTAAAGAAGAAACAAGAAAAACACTCAAAGAACTCAAATAACGAGAGGAAAACAGAACCAAAGAAATAAAGGAATGGAAGAGGGAAATTAAAACAGAGATTGACACAATAAAGAAAACACTAAAAGAGATAACCCTAGAGTCAGAACACCAAAAAAAGAAATCAGGAGTCACAGAAGCAAGCATTTCCAATAGATTACAAGAGATCGAAGAGAGAATCTCGGGGGCAGAAGACAACATTGCAAACATAAACAAAACAGCCAGAGAAGATGCAAAAAACAAAAAGCTCCTAACCCAAAATGTCCAGGAAAGCCAAGACACAATGAGAAGACCGAACCTAAGAATAATAGGAATAGAAGAGGGAGAAGAGTATCAACTAAGGGGCACAGTAAATATCTTCAAAAAAATCATAGAAGAAAACTTTCCTACCCTCAAGAATGCGATGACCACGAGCATAAAAGAAACCTTCAGAGCTCCAAAAAGGTTGGACCAGAAAAGAAATACCTCCCAACACATAATAGTAAAAACATCAAGTGCCCAAAGTAAAGAAAGAATACTAAAGCAGTAAAAGAAAAAGGTCAGGTAACATATAAAGGCAGACCAATCAGACTCACACCCGATTTCTCAACAGAGACTATGAAAGCTAGAAGAGTCTGGACAGACATCATGCACTCCTTAAGAGAGCACAAGTGCCAGCCCAAGCTGCTATACCCAGCAAAACTATCAATCACCATCAATGGAGAGACAAAGATATTTCAAGACAAATCAAAATTCACACAATATCTGACCACAAACCCAGCACTACAACGAATTATAGGTGGGAAACCCAATACAATGAGGGAAATTACAGCCTAGTAAGAACAAGAAAACTCCTAAACAAGAAAACTAAAAGAAGAAAAAAACACAGACACAACTCAACCCAAAAAAGCAATAATGGCAGGAAACAGAAACAACTATTCCTTGATATCTATTAACATAAATGGTCTCAACTCCCCAATAAAGAGACATAGACTATCAGACTGGATGCATAAACAAAATCCAGCCTTTTGCTGCATAGAGGAAACTCATCTCAGAGACAGAGACAGACACTATCTCAGAGTAAAAGAGTGGGAAAAAAACTTCCAAGCAAACAGCTCCAAGAAGCAAGCTGGAGTGGCTATTCTAATATCAAATAAAGTAAATTTCCAACCAAAAGTTATCAAAAAAGATAAGGAAGGACACTTTTTACTCATTAACGGGAAACTGTCAGGAGAAACTCTCAATCTTTAACTTATATGCTCCAAATAAAAAAATCACCCACATTCATAAAAAAACCCTACTAAAGCTCAAAAAATACATTTCACCCCACACAATAATAGTGGGAGACTTTAATACCCCACTCTCACCAATGGACAGATCAGGGAAACAGAAACTGAACAAGGACACTGCAAAACTAGCAGAGACTTTGAACCAACTAGAATTAATAAATATATACAGAACATACTATCACAAAGTAAAAGAATACACCTTCTTCTGACCACCTCATGGCACCTTCTCGAAAATTGACCACATAATTGGACACAGAACGAGCCTCCATCGATATAAGAAGATTGAAATAATCCCATGCATCCTCTCAGATCACCATGGTCTACGGCTGGTCTTTAACAACAACAAAGACAACAAAGAGCCCACATACACATGGAAACTAAACAATGCTCTGTTAAAGGATAGCAGGATCAAAGAAGAAATAAAGAAAGAAATTAAGGATTTTCTAGAATTCAACGAAAATGAAAACACAACATATCCAAACCTATGGGATGCAATGAAAGCAGTATTGAGAGGAAAACTCATAGCCCTAAGTGCTTCCAAAAAGAAACTGGAGAGAGCTCACATCAGCAACCTCACAGCACAGCTAAAAGCCCTAGAACAAAAGAAATCAGATATACCCAAAAAGAGTAGACAGCAAGAAATAATCAAAATTAGGTCAGAAATAGACCAAATAGAAACAAAAAGAACCATTGAAAAAAATCAACAAAACCAAGAGTTGGTTCTTTGAGAAAATCAACAAGATTGATAAACCCCTAGCCAGACTAACTAGAGGGCAAAGAGAGAGTATCCAAATTAACAAAATCAGAAAGGAAAGTGGAGAAATAACAACTGAAAATGAGGAAATTCAAGAAATCATCAGATCCTACTACAAAAATTTATACTTCACAAAATTGGAAAATCTGGAGGAAATGGATGAATTCCTAGACAGATACAAGGTCCCAAAGTTAAACCAAGACCAAGTGAACCATCTAAATAACCCTATAACACCTAAAGAAATAGAGGAAGTCATCAAAAGCCTCCCAACCAAAAAAAGCCCAGGTCCAGACGGGTTCAGTGCAGAATTTTATCAGATTTTATTGAGGATATAACACCAATACTCGCCAAACTATTCCAAAAGATAGAATCAAATGGAATATTACCCATCTCATTTTTTGAGGCTACAATAACCCTCGTACCTAAACCACACAAAGACCCTATAAGGAAAGAGAACTTCAGACCAATCTCACTTATGAACATTGATGCAAAAATACTCAACAAAATCCTTGCAAACCGAATCCAAGAACACATCAAAATGATCATTCATCATGACCAAGTAGGATTCATCCGTGGGATGCAGGGATGGTTTAACATAAGGAAATCCATCAACGTAATCCACCATATAAACAAACTCAAAGACCAAATTCACATGGTCATCTCACTAGATGCTGAGAAAGCATTCGACAAAATCCAACACCCCTTTATGTTAAAAGTCCTGGAAAGAACAGGAATCCAAGGCCCATACTTAAACATAATAAAAGCTATATACAGCAAACCAACAGCCAACATCAAACTTAATGGCGAGAAACTTGAAGCAATCCCACTGAAATCAGGGACTCGACAAGGCTGCCCACTCTCCCCCTACCTATTCAACATAGTACTGGAAGTCCTGGCTGGAGCAATTAGACAGCAAAAGGAGATCAAGGGGATACAAATCGGAAAGGAAGAGATAAAAACATCACTCTTTGCCGATGACATGATAGTGTACTTGAGTGATCCCAAAAATTCCACCAGAGAACTCCTACAGCTGATAAACAAGTTCAGTAAAGTGGCTGGATACAAAATCAACTCAAACAAATCAGTAGCCTTCCTATAATCAAAGGACAAACGTGGAGACAGAAATTAGGGGAAAGGTACCCTTCACAATTGTCACAAAAACTATGAAATACCTTGGTGTGACTCTAACTAAGCAAGTGAAGGACCTTTACAACAAGAACTTCAAACCTCTAAAGAAGGAAATTGAGGAAGACCTCAGAAAATGGAAAGATCTCCCATGCTCATGGATTGGAAAGATCAACATTTAAAAAATGGCCATCCTACCAAAAGCAATCTACAGATTCAATGCAATTCCCATCAAAATTCCAACACAGTTCTTCATGGAATTGGAAAGATCAATGTACAATTTCATATGGAATAACAAAAGACCTAAAATAGCAAAATCCTTCCTCACCAACAAGAAAACATCTGCGGGAATCACTATCCCTCACCTCAAGCTCTATTACAAGGCAATTGTGCTGAAAACTGCATGGTACTGGTACAGAAATAGGTATGTGGATCAATGGAATAGAATAGAAGATCCAGAAATGGGCCCTCACATATATGGTCACCTGATTTTTGACAAAGGAGCAGTAAACATTCAATGGAAAAAGGACAGCCTATTCAACAAATGGTGCTGGTCCAACTGGCACTCAACATGCAAAAGAATGAAAATAGACCCTTTCTTATCTCCTTGTACAAAGCTCAAGTGTAAGTGGATCAAAGATCTCCACATTAAACCAGATAGACTGAAACTATTAGATGAGAAAGTAGAGAAAACTTTAGAACATATAGGCACAGGACAAAATTTTCTGAACAAAACACCAATGGCTCAAGCTCTAAGGTCAAAGATTAACAAATGGGACTTAATGAGATTGCAAAGTTTCTGTAAGGCGAAGTACATTGTCAAGAAAACAAAACGGCAGCCAACAGAATGGGAAAAGATTTTTACCAACCCCACATCAGATAGAGGCTTAATATCTAAGGTATACAAAGAACTCAAAAAGCTAGACACCAGAGAATTAAATAGCCCTATTAAAAAATGGGGTACAGAGTTAAACAAAACGTTCTCAGTTGAGAAATATCAAATGGCTGAGAAATATCTGAGGAAGTGCTCGACATCCTTAGCCATCAGGGAAATGCAAATCAAAACAACCCTGAGATTCCACCTCACACCAGTCAGATTGGCCAAGATCCAAAACTCAGATGACAACAGATGCTGGCGAGGCTGCGGAGAAAGAGGAACCCTTCTCCACTGTTGGTGGGGTTGCAAACTAATACAACCACTCTGGAAATCAGTCTGGTGATACCTCAGAAAATTGGACATAATACTACCTGAAGACCTAGCTATTCCACTTCTGGGCATATACCCCAGAGACACCTTAGTACACAACAAAGATATATGCACCACAATGTTTATAGCAGCTCTATTTATAATAGCCAGAAGCTGGAAAGAACCCAGATGTTCTTCAGAAGATGAATGGATACAAAAATTTTGGTACATTTACACAATGGAATACTACTCAGCCACCAGAAACAATGACTTGACCAAATTCTTATGAAAATGGCTGCATATAGAGAATATCATTCTGAGTGAGATAACCCAGTCACAAAAGAACAGACATAATAAGCAGTCACTGATTATGAGATGCTAACCCCACAGGCTTGCACTGACCCAGAAACAACTCACAGTCTGTATGAAGTCCACGAAATAAACAAAACAAAACAAAACAAAAATCTCTATACAACAAGAAAACTTTTAATATTTTCATGTTACATTTTGTTTTACATGTACTTTATGCTCATTGTAACTATTAAGTTTTCAATACATACTATCAAACCTTTAAAAAAATCAAGTACTGACTAAAAAATATATTCATACAGTTTTATGTAAAAATTATTTTAAGATCTGAAAAAAAGTACTGACAAAAATGTATTGTATAATTTTATGCAAACAATGCTTAAAATCTGTACATTTATCCTTGTTTTGTAAAATAAAGTAGTTAAAAAAAATGAAAACAAGTAGAAACCCTTAAGGAGTAAATACAAAAATCACTTAAAGACCTAAAGGAAAATACAGCCAAACAGGTGAAGAAACTGAAAATGGAAATAGAAAAAAATAAAGAAATCACAAAAGGAGACAACCCTTGAGATAGAAAACAAAGGAAAGAGATCAGAAGTCATATATGCAAGCATCACCAACAGAACAGAAGAGATGGAAGAGAGAATTTCAGAGACAGAAGATAACATAGAAAACGTTGACACAAAAGTCAGAAAATGCAAAAATAAAAAAGCTTCTAACACAAAACATCCCAGAAATCCAGGACAGGATCAGAAGACCAAAGCTAAGGTTAATATATGCAGCAGGGAACAAAGACTCCCAACTAAAAGGCCCACTAAATATTTTCAACAAAATCAAAAAAGGAAACTTTCCCAAATTAAAAAAAGCGTTGACTATGAACATACAAGAAGCCTGCAGAACTCCAAATAGATTGGACCAGAAAATAAATTACTCCCAATACATAGTAGTTAAATCACCAAACTTTCAAAAACAAAGAATGAATACTAAAAGAAGTAAGTGGGAAAAGGACATGTAACATATAAAGGCAGACCGATCAGAATTATACCAGACTTCTCAACAGAGACTATGAAAGGTAGAAAATCCTGAACAGACATCATTCAGACCCTAAGAGAACACAAATGTCAGCCCAGATTACTATATCTAGCAAAACTCTCAATTACCATAGATGGAGAAACCAAGATATTCCAGGACAAAACCAAATTTACACAACAGCTGTACACAAACCCAGCCCTACTAAGGTTAATAGATGGATAATTTCAACACAAGGAGGGAAATCACACCCTAGAAAAAGCAAGAACATAATCTTTTTGCAACAAAACCAAAAGAAGAAAAACACACAAACATAATTCTACCTCTAACAACAAAAATAACAGGAAACAGCAATTACTATTCCTTAACATCTTAGCATCAATGAACTCAATTCCCCAATAAAAGACAGAGACTATCCGACTGGATATGTAAACAGGATCCAGCATTTTACTGCATACAGGAAACTCCTCTCAGCAACAAAGAGAGACACTCAGAGTAAAAGGCTGGGGAAAAACTTTCCAAGAAAATGGTTCCAAGAAACAAGCTGGAATAGCCATCCTAATATCAAATAAGATAGATTTTTCAACTAAAAATTATCAAAAAAGATGAAGAGGGACATCTTTTACTCATCAAAGAAAAAACCCTCAAGATGAACTCTCAGTCCTGAACATCTATGCTCCAAATACGAGGGCTCCCACATTCATAAAAGAAACCATACTAAAGAAAGGAGTATGATTTGGGAGAACATTGAAATGTAGGACTTAAAGGAAATAGTACCATAATTAACTCTGAGAAAAACATGGAAAACAATACTTCAAAGATGGTGTGGGTTCTGTACTTTGCATGTGAGGTGGGTATTTGTGCTGTTGTTGTGTTCACAATAACGCAGGTTAAGGGCTGAAAGTGGGGGCTATACGGTAAAATTAATCAATATATTTAGTACAGCAATTAATATTTGACAATTCTAATAAATATATATTAAATGAACATCTTTGTTTCCAAGAGGTTAAATTTAAAGTACCATGGCGATATCCCGATGTAATAAAGTTTTTCAGTTAGAGTAAAATGAAAGACATACATACCAGAACTCTGATGGCCATCAGGAATTCCCAGTGAGAATAAAAAATTGTGTTATTCAAATCTTGATCCATGACACCTGTATGTTACCCAGTGAAAGACACAATGTACTTGGATTACAAAACATGAGGCAAACAATGTTTCATTCTAAAATCATATGAACTACTGGGTTAGCTGTGCACACCCTAACCCTAATCACAACACCACAGAGAGCTTTATTCTCACACCAGCTGAAGTACTCTGGCAGCCTCCTCAACACTAGTTAGTGGAGCACCTCTCACTTGCATGCAGAAACTCATCACATGTCTCACTCGAACTTAGACAGAAATTCTCCAAAAAGTAAAAGACCCTACCAACTGAGACAAACAATACTGAGTTATCTGCCTACTTTCTTGAGAGATATGTTTAGTCTTATTCATCTTCAGACATCATTTTTACTTCCATAAATGATCAGAGAAAGAAAAATATTTATAGCACCTGCAAGGTTTCTGCCTTCCCAACAGTGACCAAGGCAACAATATTCCTGTCACATTTCTCAGTGGAGCAGAAATACAAAAAATAACATGTGTTCAATTAGTGGTGATGCCTCCAGCTCAGAGTGTTTAGAGCAGGACAATTGATACTTCTGCCTGTCAGAGCTTTGGCCATGAAATTAATAAAAATTTCCTTTCCTAGGTCCTGCTATGTATGATCATGAAATTATAAACAGACTTAACTGCTAGGATTCAATAAGCCATTCAAGAATATTAAACACAGTGGTGTTAAAATAGATTGGAGACTATGGCAAGTATATCCGTTAGGCTTTATTACTATAACACAAAATAAAATTAAAGAAGCAGAGTATACCCTTCACCTGAAAAAGACATCATGAGAGAATGTACTAGAAATGTCTGTGGAGAAACATGGTTAAATGTGTTGTCTGTTGATTTCTTAAAGATATACAGCCAAGTTGCATTTCCATTCAACAAGTAGTAGAATACTATGTTTGGTAGCTTAATATCATCTGGTATAGAGGTTTGCTTCAGATACAAAGTAACCTCAGACAAGCAACACGGTTAAGTTATGTTTCCTTAAGTGTCCCACACACATTTTAATGTTCTTTCTGACTAAATGAAGGTCCATACAACAATATGCACTCAGACAAAAACACTCATGGGGGGATAACACAGAAATGATAACAAGAAGAGAAATATTTGTGGTGCTGTCCCCAAGCAAGTGCTGGCTCTTCTATCCACAGAGTCCTGAGACCTTCCAGAAAGGGAGCAGGAGTTTATGATGTGTCTCCTAGCCTGAATCTTCAAAACATGTCCCTTATGAACACTACATGGTTTGATATACACTGACAAGACCACTCTATGAAACTGTGCAATGACCCTTACTTAATAAGCTTGCAACTAAAAGCAATGTTTTTACTCGTTGTTATTGGAAGCAAACAATAACTGATAATATCAGTCATCTATCCACATTAAATGCAACAAGCTCCTTTGATATTAATGTTCATGTTTCTTCACATATCTGATCAAGTGGAATGAAGTTTTAACCTGGTGAACTGAAGAAAAACACGCATATCTCGTTAATATAATCTTAAAATACTGTTGCTTCGGTTTCTTATACACTAGTAGAAGGATGATGTGTCAAAACCATAGGTTTAAGTGGTTCTGAGTGTGTGCTATTTATAGTTTCTTAAAATATCAATTTAGATAAGTAAATTTCAATTACAGAGTCATGTCATATACTTCCCTGTCTTAGTTGGGATTTTTATTGTTATGACAAAACACGGTGACCAGAGTCTACTAGAGGAAGAAATAATTAATTTCAGTTTAGATGTATAGTCACAAGAAGTGAGTGCTGGAACCTAAGGAAGAAACCTGGAGGAGGCAGGGGCTAATGTAGGGGCCATGGAGGAGTTGCACTTACTCGTTTGTTCTCTGTGGCTTTCTCAAAATCTTCACTGCTTTCTTGTGGAACATAGGACCGCCCACCATGTTGTGGCACACCCACAGTATTCTGGGACCTCCCACATTAATCAATAAAATGTCCCCATAGACTTATCTACAGGCTAATATTAAGGAAGCATTTTCTCAGTTGAGGGACATTCTTTCCATACAATTGAAGTTCACACACACACACACACACACACACACACACACACACACACACCAAAAACAAATCCAACCAAAACCAAAATACTATAATGCACATTAGTCTTAAGGTCTAACTGAAAATCTCTTAATTCTTAAATCCAAATTCTCTGATATATGAGTTGATGGCATATTTAGTGCAAGCATGTTTTCCTAAATATATGAAAGCATGTTTTGATCAATTTATTCTTCATCTTCCCTCTGATATCTACAGGATCCCTCCCTTTCACATTCCTCTCCCAATTTCATTTCCAAATTAAGTTGTTCTCGTGCATGTGCATATAGGGATGTTTACCATAGCATGAGTCACTTGCCATGGTCCCTAGGCCTGGAGAAAACGTTCTTTCTAGCTTTCAGTTTTCTATAGCTTCTCAGCTAGGGCAGGACCTTGTGAGCACAACCTCTCCAGTCCCACTGTAATATTGGCAAACCGGTCTTGTACCAGTCTTGTGTAGCAAACACAGATGTTGCAAATGCATGAATGCAACTGCCTACTGTGTGCTGAGGACACATTCCTATGTGTCCTCCTGAACTGGTGGTTCCTATAACCTGTCTTTCCATTCTTTGTTCATGTGTCCTGAGTTTTTGATGAAAGTGTTGTGCTATAAATCTATTATATGGAAATAAGTGTTCCTCCAATCACTCATCCTCTGCATTTTGAGCACTGAGTTTCTCTGTCTCTCTGTTTTAACCTCCATCCACTGCAAAACCAAAAGCTTCTCAGATGAGGGGTGAGTTCTATCCTACTCTATAGGTATGAAGTACATCAGTTTAGCAAAATGATAGCTGTAAGTTCTCCCCTGGGATCCATGACCTTTGTAGACATGGACTACTGTTAACGTCTACAGTACCATATGTGAGTGACCTACTGCTGAATGAGCTCAATTTCTAGAATTTTTAAAGAACTCTACAACTTGAGCCCCACAAGCTAAACCAACCAACCAATAAATGAACTAATTAACTGGATAGATATTCTCAAATAATGAAATACAAATAGCCAATGAATATTTGAATTGGACTTCAATATTCTTAGCCCTTAAGGGAAATACAAATTAAAACTAATCTGGAATTCCATCTCACCCAAGTCACAATAGTTACCATCAAAGCAACAAATGACAGGCTTGGAGTATGACTCCGTCAGTAGAGCACTTGCCTTCAAACATGAGGACCAGAGCCAACATTCTTTAAAAAAGAAAAAGAAAGGCCATAATATGCAGTCACTAATAATTGGATACTAGCCCCAGAAACCTCTGAACCCCAGAAACAACTCACAGGCCATATGAAGCTCAAGAATAACAAAGGTCAAATAGTGAAAGCCTCAGTTGTTCTTAGGAAAAAATAAGCGTATAGCACCCTCTCAGAGTGTGGTACACCTAGACCTTAAATCATGTCTACCTATATTGCACAATTTCCTGTTCGATGAAAACAATAAATAAATGAAACCTTACTTTAAAAAAAAAAAAAAGAAAGAAAACCCAAGCATAGCGTTGTGCCATTGTAATCACAGCATGGGGAATTCACTGTCAAACCATCATAGTTTACTTGTGATTTTTATACAAGAAATAGAGAGGGAGAAGAAGAGGGAAAGGAAGAGGGTTGCATTTGAGGAACACTATCTGAGGTTGCCCTCTGGTCTCCACATGCACATATATACACACAAGCCTATACTGCACATGTGTGAACACATATGTACCTGTACGCACAAGAGCACACACAAATAAAGAGGGAGGAACAAGTTAGAATGTAACATGGATGAAGAGAAAGTAGAATCATGCTGGTTGTAATGTAAACCTGTTCATCCACAGTATGGAATCGCTGTGGATACTTTGTGTTTTGTTAATAATAATTTTTAAAACTACAACTAAAAATAGATGCATTATATGACCTCACTACATTGCTCCTAGGTATAAACTTCGATACTTCTATAATGTAGGGTTAGATCACATGTACTTTATGCTTATTGTAACTAGTAAGATTTCAATGCACACTATCAAACCTTTAAAAAAATCAAGTACTGACAAAAATATATTCATGTAATTTTATGCCAAAATGCCTTTAAAAATCTGTACATCTATCTCTGTTTTTAAATAAAGTTGTAAGAAAAAAAAGAAAAGAGGAAAATAAAGATGCTTTTAAGTTAAAACAAAAAAAGGACAAAGAAAAGAAAGTTAGGTTAAGCATATTTGCCTCTCTTCTACAAGGTCAAAATTCAGTTGCAATATCCAAATGATCAAACATCCTAGACACCCATTGATAAATGCAAAGCTAAAAAAAAACATGGCACACACAAAGAAAGGAAATTTATTCAACTGTAAAGAAAAATGAAATTATGACATTTATAAGAAAAATGATGGGACTAGAGATCATAGAGATAATCCAAATTCAGGAAGAAAAGTCTTAAACATTTCCTGTCATATGTGGAATCTAGATGTAAATGTATGCATATCCACATTTTTAGGGTGTGCATATCTGTGTGTGTCTGTGTGTCTCTGTGTGTGTCTGTGTGTCTGTGTGTGTGTGTTTGTGTACCTGAGTCCCTGTGTTTCTGTGAAACAAAAGAATAAAAGTGAAAATTCAAGAGGAAAGCGGAGTGTCTTTCAGAGAGAGATGAGAGCAGGAGAGAGCAATGGGATGGGATGCAATTGACAAAGCAGCAGGAGGAGTTCTATGGCAGAAGAACAGAGAGCGGCCAGAGGGTGGGAGGAGAAAGCACGAGAGCCGAGGATAATATGTGTGTGAAGATGTTACAGTAAAACTTACTGTAATCCCAAGTAAAAGAATAAACCAAAAAAAAATCTGAGTTCAAAAGTAGTTATATGACTTCACAGGCATCTGCAGAGTCTCCATATTCTTAAAATTCCAGGAGGTATAACTTCAAAATAATATACTGTCCCCATACCCCCACAGTTTTATTTTTACCTGTCTCATTTCCCAATCATGAATTACAGTTAACAAAATAAATTCTGTGCTTGGGTGAAGTCTCATGGTAGAACACTGGCCTAGCATATTCAAGGTCCTAGGTTCAATCCTCAAAGCTACAAAAACAAGATTAAAATTTAATTTCAGAAGCAAATGACTCATGAATTTTAACATCCACTCTATTCTGAGTAACACAACAAAACCTCTGCTGACACAAGCCAGTCTGGGATAGAAATCATCTCCTTGTTCAGTGAGGCCATGCTATAAATGTCACCCTACTGACAGCCACTTGGGAGCATCTTGGCTATCATGAGGGCTGTAGCATCAGAGTACTAATATCCAATAAATACTCTTTGCATTAATAATGATCCAAAACTGTAAGAGTATCAATGCTGGTCATTTTGATAGTCTTCAGAGAAGCCACAGAACATTTCCTTTAGTAAACAAAGTTCTCCTTGTGGCACATTTTAAATTACTATGATTATTGAGAATCTCATGCATATACACAATAAAACATGATCATATCTATTCATTATTTCCTCTCTCCAAATCCCCATATCGTACCCAACATGTCTCCCACCCAACTTCATGGTGTGTGTGTGTGTGTGTGTGTGTGTGTGTGTGTGTGTGTGTGTGTGTGAAATAATACACTAGGTCCAACCAGTGTAGTTATGTGCATTGGTGTGAGTTATCCACTGGTGCATGGGAAACCCACTAGAGGCCATGCTCTAAAGGAAAAAAGTTCCCCTATTCATTAGCCTTAACCTAAGACCTGGTGCTCTAAAACTGCCAGAGATAAAGTCAGAGAGTACACTTCAACTTACCGGCATGGGTAAAGACTTTCTTAATAAAACTCCAACAACATGGGAAGTAAAGGATTGACAACTGGGACCATGTAGAAAAAAAAGCTTCTGTAGAGCAGAGAAAACCAGAGCAAGTTAATAGGCAGCCCACAAAATGGGAGCAGACCTCTGACAGCTACTCCTCTGTCAGAAGATCAGCGTCTAGAATGTACAACAAACTTAAAAGCACACAAGAAGAAAATCAACAACCAAATTTAAAATGGGCTATGGAAATGAATGGAAAAAATATAAACAGTGAAGAAACACTTCAAAGATTGTGTGTGTGTTTGTGTTTGTGTGTGTGTGTATGTGTGCATGTGCATGTGCGTGCGTGCGTGCGTGCGTGTGTGTGTGTGTGTGTGTGTGTGTGTGTGTGTGTGTGTGTTCTGTGCATGATTTATATGTGTGAAACTCATTACATGGTTTCAAATATCCTTGGCAGTAGGGAATGGGTAGGAGTTTTGTTCAGGAGATAGTGTACAACTTTTCCTACAACCTGGGAACTAAGAGCAATTTCTCTACCCAGGAGATGTTGCTGGAATTCTTACTATTTCAAAGTTGCCATGGGAAGAAGGAGATGCCTTCCAACCAGCACCTAGACTTGGAGATTTCTGCAGCTTGTAGCTGTCCCCGGTGATGACATTTATAGGTTGAGACTCCTGGCTGAATTTCTACTTTATACAAATGTGGAGACTTAAGGAGTTGCCGTAAACTATATATTTACCTGAAATGAGAAAATACCGTCTTTTCATCCATGTCTGACAAAATAATATGAGGCCCATGACACCAGGAGAAGAGGAACTGGAAACACAAAGAATGGATCCCCTGACAGTAAGATTTTTCAGCAACTAGATCATCAGGTTCATAATGTGGGAAGTTCTTTTTAAAGATTAAAATGAAAAGAACCATAATGTCAAGCCACCAACAGGTAGACTATGAATAATTCACTGATTATTCAAACTAAGTACTAGTCGTTACCATTTTGATCTGGAAATTATCTTGAATTAAAATCTGTAAATATATGAATTCTGTTTTTGTTAAATTATATTTAAAATAGCTTAGGTGTACAAGTTGACTCTCCTAATAGCAAATAACAATTATTGACTATCAAGACATACATCAAGACGTGTTTTAAATGTTTTTAGTATATTTGCTAAGGACTAAAGAAATGAAAGTTTTACATTTTAAAAACTTAGGATTGCCACTGTAGATAAAAGTGAGAGATATAGATATACAGTAGAGATATAAACATAAGGATATGGCATTCTGCCTATTAAAGATTCTAGACTCCAAGAAAAACTCACCTTCAGATATTCTTCCCTCATATGTGACATTGGAACACGCATAACATGCTTCTAAAACCTAGATTCCTGACCCATGAAATCAGTCTAAAATCTAAGGGAGCCTGCAGACATATCAAGCAAGTGTATATATCGGGTGCCATTCTTTTTTGATAATTATCAGTTGTAGAAGCTGGATGTCCAACAATGGAGACAAAGAACATAAGCGAAGGCTACCTGACCAGCTTCTTTCTGTTTCAAAATAAGAAATTGTCTAAATGTAAGACTCAGTGGGCAATGAAAACCACTTGCCTGCAATTAATCCTCCATCTGGCCTTATTAAAACTTAGAAGTCCCTACATCAAAATTTTATATGGATTAAAGTATTATAACCTCATTTAAGAATTCATATGTTTAGTTTATGTGGTAGATAGACTATTAGTCTGAAGAGGTCGACACTTTGACCCTCCATAATGTGGAACTAGGTTGCATTGTACGGCACAAAGATTACACAGATGTAGTACAGTTCTCAGGGCCTCGGGATGGGATGATTACCAGGCTTACACAGATGGGACCAATATGATCACATAATCCTTAAAAACAGAACCATTTTCTCTGGCTAAATGAGAAAGAAAGCAGAAGGAGAGCCCTGAAAATACTGATGAGCTCAACTCTGACTTAGATGGTTTTCAAAGACAGAAGGGGACAAATGTTGGCAGCCTCTACCAAACTGGCAGCTGACAAGAAGACAAAGATCTTTTTTCTACTTTATTTTAAAAAGAAATAGGGATACATATACATATTTTTAAAGACATTTTGGCATAACATTATATGAATATTTTTGTCAGTACTTAATTATTTTAGAGGTTTGATAGCATGCATTGAAATCCTACTAGTTACCATAAGCATGAAGTACATGTAGGATAGAATGTAACATGGACTAACCCCAGAAAGCTCTGAACACTTCAGAAACAACTCACAGGCTATATGAAGCTCAAGAAAAACAAAGGCCAAAAAAAAAAAAAAAAAAAAAAAAAAAAAAAAAAAAAAAAAAAAAAAGATGAAAGCCCCAGTCTTCTTAGGAAAAAAAAATGTATAACACCCTCTTAGAGTGTGGTACACCTGGACCTCAAATCATTAATAATCCAAGAGCGAAGACAAAGATCTTAGAAAACTTGTGGCACTTAACATGAACGTGATAAGGGACTTAACTTTGCCTACAGTTGATTTCTTTCCAAGGTAATGTTGTCTAGGTTCTCAAATGTCCTGCCTGATAAGAGAGTCTTTGTCTGACAGCTTTGGGCCCCAAGTAGCCTAACATAATTTATGATGGAGACTTTGAACAAAGCTGGACCTGCTCTAACACCCAGAAGAACTTGCAACTAATATAAGCAGTATATTCCCAAACCTTAATACAAATTCTAGACACATGGGGCTTAAAAGAGCTTCTGGTGGATAATATTTTGAGGATACTATCATATATAATCCCCAAGGGGCACTATCACCACCCATGACTCCATTGGTGAGGAGGCCCAGGAATCTGCTTGGATTATTCCCTTTAAGACTCTGTTTCCTGTGCCTGTTTCTTTGCTGTTAGCGTGTTCTTTTCTCCCTACTAAATCTTAAGTATAATAGATTTCAGCAGGCACTGTGAATCAAACCTAAATTCTGATGGTGACCTGAATTTTCAGTAATCTGTTTTGAATACAAGGTTCTTCATTTATGGCTAGGTCCAGAGTGACAGTTCCTGGAATTGGTCCCTCAGACTATTTCTGTGAAAGACATGAGAAAGAAACATTCTATAGTTATTTGTTATATCAGAAATAGAAAACTAATACAAGAGAGAGATAGGGGGAAGAGAAGTAAGAGGGGGAGGAGGAGGGGAAGGGTAGTAGGAGGGGGAGGGAGAGGGAGAAAGAACCTATTTTGCTACTTGAAAGTGAAAAAGCTGTGGACTCTTGTGTTTGAATATTTGGTCTCCACCTAATATTGCTGTTTAAGGAGTCAGGCTCTTTAGGCGGTAGAGTATTGCTGGAGGAAGTAGATCAGAAGAGGGTGGGTATTGAGACGTTATAGACCCACCTACTTTGTGTTCACTTCCTCCTTCCACATTATAGATGCAATGTGACTAGATGCAACCATGTTTTGATTAGCAGGCTGACCTGTGTCTCCTTGAATTGTGTTCAGGAATAAGTCCTTTCCTAAGTCCCTTCTTCTCAGGTACTCTGGTGACAGCAATGAGAAGATCAGCTAAAGCGTTGTGAGGATGAATAGTCTGCTTGGAGCAGACCCTTTAAGAGGTGGGCATGGGATGACACTCTTGATGGGAAATTTGTCTGCAGAACGGCAAAGGGAAGTCAATGGCACAGCAAATCCCAGCCCGGGTGGCAATGATGTGAAGTCCACACGGAGGCAGGACCTGGTGCAGTCTGAAGAACTATTTAGTCAGGGAACAGAAAGCCTAATGGGACAGGGTCCTATTATGTCAGTTACTTGCCATTTAGGACTTTTTGAAGGTCAAAAGCACATTTCCTTCCCAGACTCTGTCTTTTAAGGAGAACGTAAAATGTCTCTCAGATGCAATTACTATTTAATTAGCCTCACGTGACAAAAGTCAACACACCAATGTCTTTCTAGGAACTCACTATTTTTAGGTTTGTGTTTGTCTATGTGTAGGGTGTGTGTGTGTGTGTGTGTGTGTGTGTGTGTGTGTGTGTGTGATATTCATCTTTGCTTTCATATATGCTTGTGTATGGACATATGTGAACAAGTGTGTCTGTCCATGTGTGTGCTTGTATGTTTGCATGTAAGAGCCAAAGCTTGATGGGTATCTTTCTCAAAGGCTATCTATCTTACATATAAACACCAAGTCTCTCATTTGAGCACATATATATAGTTCAATAAGTCTAGCTAGCCTAGACTTGTTTCAAGATGCTACAAGCTTTCATCCCTAATGCTGGTATTGTAGGTGGGCCACTATGTCTAATTTTTGCATGAGTACTAGAGGTATAAACTTCATAAAGAACTTTACACATAATGATCTCCCTAGCCCTTGGAACTCTACTTGCCCCCTGAGAATAGGAAGTTTCTTTTTGCTGTGTAATCTTTTACTAACCCTCAGCTGAACTCATGATGCAGTCATCATATATATAATCCCAGGATGCTGATCCTTGGAGCCAGTAACAGCATTTAAAAATTCTCAGTATAACTTCTGCAAAATGACTGCTCTGAATTGTTGTAGATTTAGAATTTCTATTGAATTCTGATTTTTTTTCTTTTAAACAAGTATTTATTTTATCTTTACTTATGTATGTCTGTCTTTATAGGGGCACGTGCATATGATTGCAGATGCCTGCATAGGCCATAAGAGGGTGTCAGAGCCCCTGGAAACGAGGTTACATATAGCCGTGAGCTGCTCAGATGGTTGCTGGGAAGCAAACTACAGTCATCTGGTAGAGCAGTATGGAATCTCAAGGACTGAGCTGTCTCTCCTACCCTAAGTCTTATTTCTGTTATGGAGTCACATTGCAATCAATCACATTGGAAAATATCCCTTGAATATTTTGCTGAGTTGAATATTCATATTCTTTATAAATAAAAAAATAGACTTCATAAACATTAGGAACATGTTGCTTTTCAGTAAATCCATTTAAGGAAGAGTGTCCTGGTTTCACTGAGAAAGAAGCTTAGTACTAGTGACATGTCCACTATGCCAGCATCTGTGACCATTGTTTCTTCTCTTTCATGTATTCATGATTCTAAAACTCAGAGTCCTGATGCTGGTCCTGTAAAAGATTCTGTCACACCTGAAGCTTATTTTTGCCACGCCCATTCTTCTGAGAGAATGTTTTTCACAAATTGGGAATGGTGAAAAGCAGGATAAGCAAGGTTTTGGACATTAGATGACTATTTGGAGATGAGTTTAGAGAACACAGGCCTCATCTATCCAACAACTACTAAGGAAAGAAAAAGTAAATTTATGGTTTGTGAGGGGAAAAAATCTAGTAAGACACACATCTTCAGAGCCCTTCTCAAACTAGCATTTTGACTTTTATTCCTCCTCCTGAGGCCCCAAGGAAGAAAATAAAAGGCCTGAGTGAGCAATTATCTTAACACATCACTTTGGTTTGAGCAGTTCTGATTGAGCTGTGGCCACCAGGCTACTTGGGAAATCACACTGGTTCGTTGCAAAGGAGTGACTGTAAGAGCTAATATGTTTTCCAAGTGGAACCTCACGCATTTTCCAGAAGTAGCATAGACACATGTCAGGGCCAATCTGATGAGATGTCTTCAGAGTCAGAAGGAACTAAACTCACCTTCTGCTGGGAGTCACAGCAGATAAACAGTGGGGATAGACAGCTTGCATTTTCTGTTTGTTGTTCTGTGTGGGGGCAGGGCAGGGCAGTGCTAAGAAACCAGATGGAAAAGAAGAGTTCCTCACCCTCAGGTGAAGTCCTGGACACTGTGGCTACCTGTCTTTAGCAAGTCTCCTTTCCCCAAAAGTCTGCCCCTCTCGAAGACTTTTGTCCACATTTATATAGGCATTTCTCCTTTGGCTACTGTGTAACAATCCTTAAAACTGAAATACTACCCATCACCTGTTTGATCTCCAACTCCAATGTAAACCACACTCCGATGCCCTGTCAATCTTTCTGTGGCCCATTCACTATCAGGATACAAGTTACCTCTCACTTGTGTCCAGACTTCAGAACCCAGCTTGAAGGAAATCTGTTCTCTCCTTCCAGCATGTGGGCCTTGGAGCCCCTTGGGGACAGGAGAACTCCTGCTCTCCTATAGGCAGTCATCAGTTATTGGCATTTTTTTTTCTTCAGTGCCAAGGCCAGCCATAAATTGCCCATATTAATGGCAGATAGAATGAGAATGGCCTCGTAGGCTCATCTATCTGAATGCTTAGATACCAAGAAGTGGCACTGTTTGAAAGGCTTATAAAGATTAAAGAGACTCGGCCTTGTTGGAGAAAGTATGTCACTCAGGGATGGGCTTTAAAGTTTCAAAAGTCTTGCCCAGCCCAGAGTGTCTCCCATCCTCCCCCTTTCTCCTCTTTCTCTCACTCTCAGTGCCTGAAGATTAGGATGTTACCTTCAGATTCTGAACCATGTTCCCTGCCATGATGATAACGGACTGAGCCTCTGACACCTTAAGCAGTTCCCAGGTAAATTATTTATTTTCTGAGAGTTGCCTTGGTCACGGTGTCTCCACAGCAGTAGAACAGAGACGGAGACACATGCTTTTGTCAATAAGCCCTCACCCATGCTCCTGGAAAGAATTTCAGTTCAACTCATTGGTTCACAGGAAGGAGCAGAAAGACCCACAGATGTCTAAATCAGACTAGAAGAGAACAGAGTTCATGGAGCAGTGAGACAATTAACTACAAAATACCCATTCCCAGAACAATTTGGCTTACTGCTTGCTCCTAAGGAGTTATGGTTCATGAAACTTGAGTAATAACACAGCCAGAGAAAACCAAACCCTAGACCCAGCTTCCTAGACATAATGACATTAAATTGACTTATCCCACATTGCATGCACTGCCATATCTCCAGGGCTATCCCCAAATGGTCATACCAGTGCCCATCTCAGATTTCTACATTATGGCTTGCACTTTTATGGTACATCCTTCTACACAGTGTACAAGCTAGGAGAAATGCAGCACAGAATGTCAATCTCTGCCTTCTCCCCTCAGCACCTAACTCATTTTCTCCTCATAAACTATTTAGAGCATTTAAAATTATTACTTTATGCCTGAGTCATAATGTTGTTAAGCTTATGAAAAATCATCTCGGTGTTAATTCCCCAGACCCAACTTTTAAGATATATTGCTCCTCAGAATCTCTCTATAATATAACCAGCAAAGGTGTTTTTTAATTAAGAATAGTCAGAAAATACATGAAGTAAAGATGATAAAATATTGGTTAAGTGGACAGAAAGTTTGAATTTGAGATCTGTGAACAGAGCTCTTAGACTACTTTGCTGTAAAAAGAACCCTTCTGTCCAAAGTCATGTCTACCATTCTTTGTGGGCTGAGAAGGAAACTATACCATGAAAAATATTTATAATGGGTCTAGAGAAATGGCTCAGTAGTTAAGTGTGCTTGTTCCTCTAGCACAGGACTCCAGTTGAGTTCCCAGTAACCATTCCAATTCCCAGGAATCTGATGCCCTCTTCTGTCTTCCACTGGCATTGTACACATATGGTGTATGTATAGAGAAGCAGTCATAGACACAAACACCTAAGGGGGAACTAAGATCATTTGTCTTTTTTTTTCTTACCACTTCTTGGCCAAAAAAAGAAATCTAGAAAAATTTCTTGGTTTGTTTTATTATTTCTTTTGTTTTTTGAGATTTTTGCTTATTTTGCCCCTTCTCTTTTTTCCCCACTCCAAATCATCACATATACCTCTCCTTGTTCTATTTCAAATTCATTGTCTCTTTTATCATAATTATGTGTGTGTGATGTATATAAATATATATATATATAGATAGTCCTACTTATATAAATAAAACCTGCTCAATCTGTATAAATTTATGCATATGTATGTTTTCAGAGATGACCGTTGGTATTGGATAATCCTTTGGCGTGCTTTGCCAAGTGAAAGAGCGTTTCTCCAATTCTCAGACTCCCTTAGATGCCTATAGTCCTTTATGTAGGATTGAGGACTCGTGGTTTTTCCCTATCCAATTTGGCATGGCTATGTGTCATTGTCCTTGTTCAGCTCATCTTTGTACACTTGTTGCTTTGTTAGGCTCATCTTTATGAGGTCATGCTGGTGAGACTTTATGGGTGTAATTTCTCACATTATTTGGTGACACAATCTCACAGAAACTCCTGTTCCTCTGGCTCTTACACTCTTTCTACCTTCTCTCCTGTAATGTTCTCTGAGCTTTAGATGCAGTAGTTTTTTTTTTTTTTTTTTTTTGTTTTGTTTGGTTTGGTTTGGTTTACTTTTTCATATGTATCTATTGGGACAAGACTCAACAAACTGTATTTTCATTGGATTTAGTTTTCTTTAATAGTCTCTCTATGTTGAAAAAGGAAGTGTGAAGCAGAAACTTAAGGGTTCTTTGGAAAGTCTGTGTTTTGCTGGGGCAAACACATGAAGGAACGCTTGCCTGAAGTAGACACAGGTGAAAGACTGCGGCAGACTCCCCAGGGAACATTTAGCTGAAGCAGACAAAGCTGAAGCAGTCAAAGGATGATCTTCTAAAGCAAGCACATGAAAGGACATGTGATGAAGGATTCTTTGCTAATGACACACACATATTGGTCTGCCTTACATTTTGTAGTTGAGCTACATTTGCTGGGACTCCATAGAGAGAAATGCACAAAAAACAATCAAACAAACAAACAAACATCTGGTGCTGTACTACAGTTTCTTTCTGTTTCCTCAGACTTGGGCTGATTGTCAAAGTGATGTCAGTTGGGACAGACACATATGCTGAGGCAAGACAGAAGCTGAGCCAAGACACATGGAGGACATGCGATAAATAGGACTTAAGGGACAATGATGGAGGCTGAGCTAGGCTTGCTTATAAAGTTAGATGTACAATACTTTTGTGTTGCATTTATAAGCAGTGCACTTTTCTTCCTCGGGGTCCCCTGCTCAAGAGTACTGTACAATAAAGGTTGTTTGCAGAAGAATCCTGTTGTCTCACGTTGTTCTTGCTGGCGAGACATAGGGCCCTTGACAAGTGGTGCCGAAAATCCCGGGAAGCCTTAAATATCACTGGTGCCAAGGGGACCCTTCAGTCCGCTGAAGTAGATTCAGAACTGTGAAAAGGTAAATTAAATAAGTAAGCTCCGAGAGACATGTCCCTCCTTGGATTTTACGGGGCGCAAAGACAGCGTGCCAAAAACGGAGGCATGTCCCTTTTTGGATTCTCTCCCGCAGTAGAAGGGTTATTGCTTGCATTCGTGGTAACTGTTGTAACAATATCGCTGTGGAAGTTAGTTAGACAGAAAGTTATCACACAGCACCAAGAGGGTGGGTCAGAAACAGAACGGAATGAAATAGGGAGCTTGCAAGGAACAAAAATTAAAACAGGTAGGCTCCGAGAGGCATGTCCAGAGCAAGTCAGAAACGGAGCGAAATACAAAATGAAAGTGAAAGAAAACCGAAAGGTGGAAGGACCGCCGAGAGAGCCCCCGGAAAGATTGCCGGGAGAGGAAACAATTCAGCCCTGGGAAACGAAGTACAAGTTTCCCGGAGAGGATACTCTGTATCAGCTAAAAGAGCAAAAAGCTTTAGAGCTGGCAGACAAGGAGTTAGAAGATGAATTGTTTGAGTCTGAGGAGGAAGATCTAGAGGAGGAGGCAGTGGAATGTGAGGCGGAGCAGTATCATCCTGGGTGGAGGACTCCTGTAGCGAAACCGAAAGCTCTTAAAGCAGCCACCGCCTCTGCTCCTCTGCTTTATCCAGAGAGGAAGTGCAAGTTCTCCTTTTGTTAACCAGAGACACACCATGCCCTCAGGCAAATGTTTCCTGTGTTCGGAAAATGCTCACCCCCTTGAGCATAAGCAAGTTAAAGAGTTGGCAGAGTCAGCCCAAACTTATGGAGTCACTGCTAATTATACAAAAAACCTGGGGAGATTAATGCCACCTGGATTGCTGGTCGCTGGCCTATTTCCCAGCCAAAGGGTAATTTGTCTATTCCAGCCCAACCTAAGTGGTCACCCTTCTGTACAGAAAGAAGAGATTCAGCCCTGCCTCCTTGGACTGGCTGTCAATCTCGGGGAGTACGTTGGGCAGTTAAGGGCCTCTTTACTTTTTCTCCTAATATAGAAACTGTTTATAATAATACCTTAAAAATTGATCTGGTTCAAGAACAGATAGATATATTGTGGCAGGTTGCCCAGCTGGGCTGCCAATGGAAGTTCTCAGGATTATGTGTGACCAGTATTCAGTATGAAAATTTTACTAAAGCTGCAAATTATTCTAAACAATTATCTCAGTATCTTTTACATGTGTCCACTGATACCTGTTCAGGAGTCATTTTTATTCTCCTTTATCGGGAGAAAAGGCTTCTCATGTTATTACTCATTGTCTTGAAGCGTGGAGTGCATAAGGCATACCTTAAGTGTTAAAAACAGATAATGGTCCTGCCTATACTTCGGCAAAATTCAAGCAATTTTGCCATCACATGGGAGTTTCACTTCTAACAGGATTGCCTTATAATCCTCAGAGTCAAGGCATCATTGAACACGCTCATCGCACCCTAAAGGTTTATTTAAACAAACAAAAAGGGGGGATTGAAGAGGTGCCCTCTACACCCAAAATAGCCATTTCTACTATGCTTCTTACCTTAAAATTTTTAAATTTGGATGCTCATGGCCATTCAGCTCCCTAGCACCATGGACAATGGCCCGTTCCACCTAAAGAGTTAGTAAAATGGAAAGATGTCCTCACTGGTGATTAGAAAGGCCCAGATCCTATTTTAATACGATCCAGGAGAGCTATTTGTGTGTTTCCACAGGGAGAAGAAAGCCAGATTTGGATCCCAGAACATCTAACACGCAGAGTCCTACCAGAACAAGATGCTGTTCCACCTGCTTCTGATGAGCCTGTCCTGCATGATGATTCAAGTGGAACCGCGATGGGGGATTCTGTCGGTGTTTCCAAAACCAATGCCCATTCACCTTAATGCAAAACTATTTCCTAGTTTGTTTGGCACCAATAAAACCTTTGATGTACTTGCTCTTAGACACCGAGATAGCAGGGTTAGGGGAAAATAGAACTTTTGCTTTATCAGGTAGTTTTTGGCATTCTTTTGTTCAGAGAGACTGTGTTTCTGCTCTAGATGGTTTGCAAACTCTGTACTCAACAACAACATTACAAAGTGGTCATAGCGCAAGCTTTTGCTGCACTTGAAATGGGCACCTCTCCCTCTGTTTGGCTTAGTAAAAGTGATGAGTCTGTGTCTGGATAACCCTTGCACCCTGAGCCTTTGAGGCATTGCACCAGGAATGGGTGTCCTACACATAGGTAGACTTTGCACCCTGCAGGGCTCGTTCCCATTGCACGCAGGAAGGTGCCTTACCCAAAATTATTACTGATCATGGTCTTGAACCCTAAAGGTCCAACAAGAGCCTGATGGTTGATCGGTCATGTTTTATTTAAGAAAAAAGGGGGAGATGTTGGAAGCCGTTTGTGCTGCACCCAAAGATGGCACTGGCTTCCTGCCCATGATTCAGCAGAGCTGTTGTCCAGCCCGAGGGACGTAGTGCGCATGTACCACCCACATCACAGCCCACTCTCAGGGCATGCTAATGAGATACTGGAGGGCACACCAATCAGGTAGCGACACGAGTCTCCTGGGCATTTATAAGCAGTGCACTTTTCTTCCACGTGGTCCCCTGCTCAAGAGTACTGTACAATAAAGGTTGTTTGCAGAAGAATCCTGTTGTCATGAGTGGTTCTTGCTGGCGATACATAGGTCACAAGACACTTACGGGACTCATGTCATTTATCTTCACTGATCCTGCACAGCCAAGAACTTTTGACATTCGTCTGGATCCCTCCTGCTGATTCTTGGCCAGGCTAATGGCTGGCTGTCTCTACTAGTTCATGTTACTGCTGCCGATTCCTGTTTGCTATCTGGACTTTACTGAACTGAACTGCTTGTGTATTCTTGAAATCTTTCCAGTGGTTTGAGCTGCTGCTGCTGATCTCTGAACTGAACTGATGATTTCCAGACAACACAGACAGAAGTTGCTCTGAAGAACCTTTCTAAATACATCCTTTCTTTCCCACTACCTCTGGTGGGTTGTGGGCTACAAGGGAGGTTAAAGCACTTAAGAACCATCATTGAAAACAAGGTTTGAAAAAAATAACAGTGCTTTTTATGAGGAATGAAAACCATACTTATATATGGATATGATATTTATAATTTATTGGACATTATACTTCTTTAGTGATTTTTTGGAAACAATTTCTGCCTCACAAAAAGTCACTTATGGTGCTAGGTAGCCCACTGACATCATTTATGTAAGGTTATTCATATACAGAAACAGCAGCATATACAGGAACCATGCCTAAACCTGCAATCCACAAAAGTCAGATAAGGAAAGAAGGGAACTGGAGGTTGAGTTGCTGCAGCAGAAGGCCCAAAAGAGATGCTAGCAAAAGCTGTACACAAAGGCTAAGCCAGAGGTGCCAGGAACTGTGGGAGATTTACAGGGAGGAGATGGGCTGGTTATAGCTTTTCTGAAAATAGACCAACGACTCTCATCAAGATGATATAAAAAAGGACCATGACTCAAAAGAAATTAAGTCACTGTCTCGGTGGTCAAAGAATAAGTCAGGCAAAATATGTACTAAACCAGTCAGCGGGTCAGTAAAATGAACTCTTGGAATGCTCTGGCATGATAAAAGAGCTTCTCTTTATCATAGGTGGATATAATTACACAGGAATGTTAAAATTAGAGCATTTACAGAGCATGGCATTAATACTGTGATGGCTATTCCTGGTTGTGAAGTTGACTACATCTAGAATGAACATCAATCCAGAAATGGAAGGCACACCTGAGATCAAATCTTGAAGCCGGAAGACACAGGCTTCTGACCAAGTTTTTAAAATGGAAATCTTTAGGCATAGTGGTCCTGAAAAGCTTAGGCCCAGGCAAGGTAGTACAAGTCTTTAATTCCAGGAGACTGGGGCAAGCAGATCTCTGAGTTCAAGGTCAGCCTGGGACAAAAAAAGTTCCATATCCAGGCATGGTAGTGCAAACTGTTAATCTCGGCCACACCTTTTGCTGGAGTCCTACATAAGGACATTGAAAGAAGGAAGACTCACTCTTCTTCACCTGCTTGCACTTAACTTGCCAGCACATCTGTGGGAACCTACTTCTTTATGACTTCAGCTTACACAAAAGATCAGGTGAAACAACTAACCTAGGGGTGCTGAAAAACTACTAGATTCTTGGACTTCCCATTTACATCCAAACATTGGGTGAGTTGGATTACAGAACGTAAGTCATTACAAGAAATTCCCTTAATATACAGAGGTGTTCCATAAGTATCTTGTCTCTAGAGAACCCTGAATAATACAAATGTTGAAGAGGATTTGGTGAGATGAAAAGGGGTATCCACTTTGATGATAGTAAGTGTTGATTATTATAGGAAAAAAAAACCCTCACACATTCAAATAAACTAGTGTGGATTATCTACTTAATCAGATGGCTTAATATTTAACACAAAAACTAATTATCTTAGTCATGGAACAATGTCAACTCAGGATCCAATAGAGATATCTGAAGGTTCATAGTGTAAAAGAGTGAGAGAGATGATGAATTTACATGTCTAACACTGTATCCACTTCTAACACTGTATCCAGTTGATAGACTCACTAACAGTCCCCAGTGCTTATTACCAGTTCATACCCTGTACCAAAAGTGATAGTTAAGACACACAGCATCCCATTAATGGGGCATTTCATATCCATGCTTCCTGAGGAAGAAAGATATCCTGCTTAAACAGTTCCATTAATTTTTGTTTGCAGACATTAATATTCATAATGGAAGTGGAGACCACTGGGCAAAAAAGAATATAGCAATGTCAATGTTTTGAAAAAGAGATGTCTCCCATAGGCTCATGTATTTGACCACTTGTTCTCAGGTGGGTGGTGAGTTTTGGAAGGTTATTGAACCTTTGGGAAGATGAGCTTTTGGTATTTATAGCCTCTTCCAGTTCTAATTTACCTTTTCTGATGACTATAGAGATCTCCTAAATCTCTTTCTCTCCTTCCTTAGTATCTTTCTGACAAGCTGACTCATAATGCAGTAACCTCTGTTGTTCTAGGTCCATAAAGCCCCTCATATAATTTATATTGATTGCATCCTCATATTTTGCAAGGTTGAGAAATTACACATTTTTTATTTATTTTTCTTTTTTCTTTTTTTTTCTCTTTTTTCTCTCCTTTTTCTCTTTCTCTTCTTATTATAGATTTTTGAACTCGTGTTTCCAGCATTCTTTCCCACAGCCTTAAGGACTGTCCTGAAGGTCACAGTTTTCTAATATTTTGCTGAAATATTAGACACACCCTCTCCTCTAGGACTCATGCTGTCTCTGATTATCATGGAGTTATTAGCTTTGGCAGAAAAGACATTCCTCAAAGAAAAATGTGAAAGTATGTACACTATTGTACACGCAAACATTTTGCCCACAGTAACCATCAATACTCATGATCTGTTTCTGCTGGTCTGTTCCAGGGGCAGGGTCTATGTCATTCCGTCCCTCCCATGACCAGGCTGCAGACAAAGATGGGAGAGGGGGCCAAGAGAATAGATAAAGAGGAATTTAGGAGTACCAAACCCATGAGATAAAGACATGCAGGAGAGAGGAATAAATCTGTATACAAGTTGAATTAAACTGAGTTTATTTTGATGACTCGGGGAATAAATTTCTTGTCCCTGTATTTTATCACTGAAACAATGAACTATCTTAATTTCCCTAAGCAGACTGTAGATATTTTTAAAATTCAGAGTATGTGTTCATCTAGGAAGATAAACAGGAGAAATAAAATACCTGTTATTTGAATGTTAAAAGGCCTCCAAAGGTACAAGTAATTATCCATTATTCCAAACTTAGTGATATAGAGGAGGCACTCTCGAGCCCTTGGAGGACATATTGGAGTCTCATCCCTTCCCCTTCTTTTGCTTTCTAGTTTTTAGAACAGTTTATCACACAGTCCAGCACACTCATAAAAGCTTTAAAGTAATGAACCTGACCAATCACAGCCTGGAACTGCCCCTATGAGACAAAAAAAAACCTTTTCTTTATAAATTGCCTCAGCTACCTCCAGGAGTTTAAGAAAGTTAAAAATTATAGTTGTTAAACCATTCATAGGTAGTCTCATGTCATGTAATCACAGAGGTTAGGTATAACTCTTTCTAAGCAAAGGAAAACTTAGCTCTCTCCAACTGAGTTCCACTGGACAGATAAACCATACTTGAAGGCAGTTATGGATTTTTGGCAAGGGGTATAGGAACTGGAATGGGAGGATCAAATAGAGACTGAAAATGAAGAGCTAAGGAAAAAAATATAGAGAGGGATAGCTAAAACTAAGGACCATGTAAAGGGCTACATAGAAACCTATGACTATAGAAGCTCTTCCAAAATACATACTATAATACTATATATGTACATATAGTATATATATATATATATATGTATATAATGAATATAGTATGTGTATATATATATATATAATGAAAAAAATCTAAGTGAAAGCATCAAACAGTGGGAGAGACAAAGCCTCAACTAGACATTCCTTGACAACTAATAAGAACTCCAGTGTAACTACTCAAGTTTTTGGGCAATGGGGCCCACTGAAAACACCCAAACAGACCAAGATTTTTCCAAAGCTATTTGCTGCTCTCCAAAAACTAATGGAAAGGCTCTGTTGCTGAAGGCAATACCTACATAAGTCACTGAGCATGGAGAAGTTGACCTGGTGCCTACTTAGAGCCTTCACTCCTACTGACTAATGTTCATGGTTCTGAAAGATACTCTGCATGAGCCTAGAGAGGAAAGAGAACCACCAACTCAGATACAATTCCTGTGATCTACAGTGGTGACCTGCCTGTGAGACACAGTGAAATAGTGACACAAAAGTTGTGGGAGTAACCAACCACTATATGATTAGAATTAAGGCACATTCCATGAGATGGAACCTGTCTCCAATACTGATAAGGTGGGCTAAAACTCTGAAACTAGATAGACCATGGGCCTATGGAAAAAACCAAATACTACTGTTATGATAAAGTAATGTAAGAATAAAATGACCCCTAAAATGATTCAGATATAACCATAGTATCTTGTTTAGCCACTATCAGAGAAGCATTCCTTTACAGTAGATGATAAGAAATACAGAGACCCACAACTGTAAAGTGTACAGAAAATGAGGGATCATGAAACACTCAATCATCAGTGGATGTCTCCTTTAAACAACTCCCCCTTAGAGCTCAGGGGATCTTGAGAAAGAAGAATTGGAAAGACTAAGATCCAGTAGGGATGGTGGACACCAAAGAAATACAGCCTTCTAGAAACAGTAGGACTCATGCACATATGAACTCAGCAAGACTGTAACAATATGCCCAAGGCTTGCACAGGTCTAAGCCAGATGAGCTTCAAGCACAGGGAGGGGAGGTTGACAGAAACCGACATGCCTAATCCAGAAGCTATTTCAATTGATAACCACTCATAACGAAAAAAATCAGTCTCTCCAATGGAGTTTCATTGGGCAAACAAACCAAGCTTAGGGCCAGGCTTCATGCCCACAGTATATGGACACAAAGCAAACTCAGTGGTATTATTGGAGGTTTTTGTTTGTTTCTTTTGTTTTGTTTTGCTTTTAGCCTTACAGGTTTTTGCATATATATAATTTTATGGTTTCCAAGTTTCTTTTTACAGGTTTTTTGAATGTGTAAATTTATATGTCTCCAAGCTGTGTGTGTTTCTTGTGTTTATTCTTTGACTCTTTTTTTCCTGCTTGTTTATTTGCCCTATTTTGGTTTGTTTGTTTTTATTTCGTCTAATTTATTTTATTTTATTCTTTTATATGTTTGTTTTCTAAAAGAAAGAGAGAGAAAAGAAAGGGTGTTGATTTGGGTGAGTGGAGATGTAAGGAAGTTGAGGGAGGAAAATAATAATATAAACATTATATAAAACATTATGTTAAATCTATTTTCCATTTCATAAATGAATACATAAATAACATGAAAAATATTTTTTAATTTATTTAATATAATTTTAAAAAATCATTTTAGAATGGAAGCAGGATGAACTCCCAAGTCCACATCCTAACTAAGATGCTAATGGCAGCTGACTGGATGCTGAGGGAAGGAAGTCATCTGTCTTGAGAAGGAGGAAAAGGAATTGATAGGTTGCCCATACTCCAGAGGATGATGCCACACACGTGTACATATGAGCATCACTAATTTGACTTATTGAATTGCTAAACCAAAGAACACAAGTTTGGAAGGGATGTGGAAAATGTTAGTAGGGGTCAGGAGAGCAAGAAGGATATGACCAAATGTATTCATGTATACATGACATTTTCAATAAATTAAAGAAAACCAATTTTAGCGACTTCCTAAATATAAACTGAAACGTGTATTCATGAAAAATTTGTCTCGACTGTATTTTATTGTAACAGAAAACTAACAAACACCTAAGTAGAATTATTAAGGTAAGATGCCACTGGCTGGCATACTTTTGTCATTGTAGGTAAGGATAATGCAGAACTAAACTGACTAGACCCTTTTTTACAATTATCTAAGACACAGAGACCTATGAGAGTAAATTAGGATGCTTGTAACAGCCTTCTCTTTTCAGTGAGATGCACTTGTTTTCTCCTAGTTATTTCATTAATAAGCAGTAAATTCCTAGGTATAGTCAAGGGAGGGCTGGGCACATAGCCCCTAACACTTGGCAAACAAGACAGCACATTGTTAGCTATATACACCAACCACCTCGGAAAAGACTATACCTACATTGTATAGAACCACAGAAGAACTCACAGCTCCCACGAGTAATCTACAACCTGTAGCTCCCACAAGAAGGCATCCAGCTAGTCTGAGATAGTGAAAGTAACTGACCCTGAATTTTGGGAATACCAGGCAACTCAGCCTGATGCCACAAGCAGAGCGTGACTTGAAAAGATCTAATTCCTGTAAATTAATTAATAAAGGAAACTTGGAGTTGAGCCATCTGAAGCACTCCTGGCTTTCACGGATGTCAAGCTATATAATGCAGGGTCATAATTTTAGGCATTATCCTATAGTCAAGGAACCACTGTTTTAGTACCTAACAAGGAACTAAAAATTGAATCCAAATCTCTGCAGAGTAAAGGCAGATACAAGAAAGGGACAGAACATGGCAAGAATAGAAGGGCTGATTGAGACATTCAGTGCTTACAGGAAGAAAATCCTGGGGAATTTAGTTATCCCCTCCTCCCATTTACTTTCCACTCCATGCTGGGAAGTCTAAGATACACCATGAGCTGCTGCCGTGTTTAAATTATCTACACAACAGTGAGGTGAGCAGTGTTTACACGGAGAAATAAACTCTCAGAGAAGATTTTTATTTGATATTAAGAAGCTCCAAGATAGACACATTTGGAAATTACATTCTAGAGTCATTAATGATGGCATAGGCTAGGAACAGAAGAAGTTACAATGAGTAGAGGCCCAACTAAGACTTCAGATAAACACATAGGAAGGAAGCTGAGGGCTGGAACAGCCATCAAAAGCTTTGTAGTCCCTACATCAACTAATCATTACAGACAAGCTGTCAGCAGGGAGGAAACGCAGTCTTGAGTAAGGCAGCTCCCTGAAGCTGAGACAGTTCTCAGGGGAGGAACTAGGCTCTGTCAGGCACAGAAGGACTCATTTCCTGAGAGATTAGGCACTGGCACCCCAAAGAGAAGGGTCAGAGTGAGACACCACAGAATCCATCACAAAGTCTTTAACAACCTGCCCGAGTCCACACAGTCATTATTCTTTGGTGCCACAACTTAAACCCAAGTCTATCCTGTTCCAAATCCCTGTTTGTCTTAATAGTACCCGCTTAACTCTATACTGCAGGGCAAGAGAGGGACAGGAGTGTCCTACAATGCAGCTGCCAATAGCTCGAGCTGTTAAGTCCAGGTGCAGGTCATAAAGATATATTCCTGGATATCTTCTCCTCTCGCTTCTTTTTAGTATTCACCACTCCCATCAGAGACCCCGCATTCAAGTGACTTTCACCAAGCTTTACATTCACGGGCTGATTTTAACCACCAGCTCCCTAAAATGGTCCGTTATGTATTCCTTTGCTCTGAATCACTGTACAGCATGTTTAATATACATGTGATACACATAGCATATGCCTACAACATGTTTTATATATGGAGTATATAAATAGACACAGCAGCAAAGTGTCTACATTTAGTATAGTTTACCTCAGCTCTTTTGTAAAGCTTTCATTGTTACCGAATGCATATTGGCCTAATGTACTTCCTGTTGCTTTAAAAAATCGCTGAATACCATCCAGGAAGGGACTCAAGGCAGTAACCAGGAGGCAGGAACCGAAGCCAGGGGTATAAGGAAATGCTGCCTACTGGCTTGCTAGCCCTGTCTTGCCCAGCTACCTTTCTTATACACTCAAACCCACCTGCTCAGGAGTGATACCACCCACAAGTGGCTGGACCTTCATAAATTATTAATAAAGAAAAGGCCCCAGAAAGGTCTTCCCCATTCAGATAATTCTAGCTTCTATCGTATTGATAAAAATTAAATAATTAAGTAAAACTATCACATACATCTTCCGTCTCTCTCTCTCTCTCTCTCTCTCTCTCTCTCTCTCTCTCTCTCTCGTGTGTGTGTGTGTGTGTGTGTGTGTGTGTGTGTGAACAGAGATCGGGTTCTCAGGTTCTCTAGGAGAGAGGTAACAGCTCTTGATGGCTGGGCCGTCTCTCCAGCCCCTCCTATGAAGCTCTCCATTTTGATAGAATGGCTGATTGGCCATCTCCCAGAATTTGCCTGAAGTTACATGAATGTGTACTCATATGTGCCTTTTATGTGTGCACAGAGAATTTGAATGCAGTCCTTACATACACAGAAAGTATAGGCACGCAGTGTGCCATCTCCCAGCCATGAATAACCTATCTTTATGAGTCAAATTTTTTTTCATTAGGACATAAAAGATGGCGATAAGAAAATAGAGAGGAGTAAACATAGATACTGCTGAATGAATGGGGTTTCCTCTTATTCAAAATGAGAGGGAAATTCAATTTTAGCCCTTGATCCTGGGGTAGCACAGGAAGTTAGTAGACCCTGAGCATGTAATTAGGTCCAGTACGTATAGAGTTGATGGGGAAAGTGTTCAGCCGGCCATGTCTACTGATTAGAAATGAGATATAATTGTTCTAGACAGTAATATAATGTTGTGTGTGTGAGAGAGAAAGAGAAAGATCAATAGTGTTATAATTAGTGTTCTTACATTGCCTGTCCCTGAGATAGTCTGCAAATGCCACTCATTTGAATAATGCATGCAGTTTAGGAAGCAGGAGGCCCCACCTACATCCACCCTGCTGCCCTCTACCCACTTCAGTTCCAGCCTGGCAGGAAGAAACTCCAGTGCAACTTCCCCACCTAAAAATGACACAAAACGTTTTTCTTTCTCAGAAGTTCAGATGATAACTAGAAAATCCTAAAAAAAAAAAGAAAAAAGAAAGAAAAGGAAAAAGATCTTAGGAACTGGAGTATGAAAATATTTGAACTTGTTGGAGCAAAGCATTCTCCTGTGGCTCATTATCTTAGCTCCTTGAACTCACAGACACAGCTGCACCTTCCGCGTCTCACTCGAAGTCCACTTTCACAAATTAGGAAACAAAGAGCCAAGGAAAAAAAAAGTCAGTTTACCTTTCAAGCTCAGACAAGCAGATCAAAGGTTTGTATATGCATCTGTCACGTTTCCGGGAGCACGGCTCTGCTTGGAGAATCAGCCTGTGCTGAAAATATTCTGTTTACATTCAGAGGCTATGGGAAGGCCTCCCCTGCATAAAACAACTTTTACAAGATTGCATGACGCCTTTGTTTATTAGTTGCTCTGTGAATTCATTATAGTAGCCACTTAATTTTATATTAGTCTCCTGACTCCGGTTGCTGGGCTGCATTAGTTACCTTTCTTGTTACTATGACAAAACACACAAATGAAGCAACGGGGATGGTACCTTTTCCTGGCTCATTGTTTCTGAGGACAGCCCACTGTGGTAGGTGTGGCAAAGTGATAGGTGTGCAAAGGAGCTGGTCTTGATTTATCTACTGTCAGAGAGAAGTGAGCAGTGGTCGTCAGTTTACTTTCCCTGTTTCACCCAGAACAGGAGCCCAGCCCAGAGAGTGGCTTCCTATGTTCAGGGTAGCGCCTCTCTTCTGAATTAACCCAATGTAGAAACTCCCTCACAAGCACACTAGGTCTGTCTCCTAGAGAAGTCTAGAAGCATTACAGATACTCAGGTAATGTTACTCCCATCATCCATATCTTCAAAGCATAAAAGGATATAGCAAACCTTGGTCCTTGTGAAATGACCACAATAAATCCTATGCTGGAAGGTTCTTTGTCTACTAGCATTCTGGAATGATCCTTTGTACTTACAAACTGTCCAAAGTTACTAATTACCAGGACATTTAGTCACAAGTCTACAGTTAAATGTACTCTATGTTAATAACATGTTGGGTAAGAAATCCTTAAGTCTGACTGAGAATAACCAAATTCCAATTAAATACCTATAGGATGTAGCATTAACTAAAACCATTAAAGTGATCATTATCTTAGTTCAGATTAATTGAAATCATGATTTCACTGAAGGTTTGATACCACTTTAACTATGGTTTCCTCTTTCACAAATTCAGTTATCTCTGGCCAATTGCAATCTGAAAATACTAAAAGGAAAATTATAGAAAGCAACAACTTGCAAATTTCCAACTGCATACCATTGTGAGGAATATAAAGAAATCTGACGCCATCCAACTCCATACCACCCAGAACATGAAACATCTCTTTATACACTATCTTAGTTAGGAATTCTATTGCTGTGAAGAGACAACATGACCATAGCAACTTTTATAAAGGAAAACATTTCATTGGGACTGGCATATATTCAGAGGTTTGGTCCATTATCATCATCTGGAGAAGCATGGTAGGGTTCAGGCAGACATGGTGCTGGAGAAAGGGCTTTAGATTTCTACCGCTTGAACTGCAGCCAGCAGAAGGAGATTGACTCACTAGGGCTAGCCCGAGTATCTATGAGACATCAAAGCTTTTCTCCACAGTTCCTTCAACAAGACCACACCTCCTAATAGTACCATTATGGGCTAAGCATTCAAGCACCTGGGAATATGGGAGGCATTCCTAGTCAAACCACCACATACACTGTACCAAATTCTGCGTATTGTCAAGGCTAGTCAGTCACCGGCCATCCATGCTAAAAGATTGATCGCAGAGTTTATATTCAAGTGACCCTTATTATACTTAACAGCTCCCCAAAGAAGCTGACAATTGAAATATGTCAAGAAGAAGCTGAAAATGCTAACTTTAAATGAAATGATTCAAATTCTATACTTATCAAGGAAAGAGAGGAATCCTGGGGTAAGGTCTTGATAGCTACAGTGGGAGCAAATCTCCTGTCAATGGCATTGTGAAGAAAGGTAAAGAAACTTGTGAAATGTGCTTGTCACGCATCAAGTTGTCAACGTCGTAGCTGCGGAGCATGATAAATGCTCAGCAGAGAAGAAAAATGCATTGCGTGTGAACAGAAGACGCGTGCAGAAAACATGCTCTGTCTGAGCGCTGACGTGTTGCTCCTGAGGAGCTGGGGCTGTGAGAAGAACTCAGCCAGAGATCCAGAAATAAGGGATGTCAGGACATTCATCGCAAGCAAGGAATGGCTCAAAATACTCTGGATAGATTTCACAAGAAGCTTGAAAGTCACTCTAGACCATGTGTCAGTCAATAATTAGTAACAGAACAGAAGAATTTGATGGGGGAGAAAGGTTATCACAGAAAATAAGTCTTCAGTTACAGTGTAACTGGGTTCCTCTGGATGGAGCTATATATACATGAGACCAGGAGATTGTAAAACATAAATCGTAGAAGGACAAGTTAATTCTGGTGGCATCACAATCAGAGCCTTTATCTATGAACACTCATGTTAATACTGTGAGATATGAAGTAAACCCAGATAAGTGATAAAGATCAAAAAACCCACACACTCTGAAAAAAATAAAACAAAACTAAAATACCATATTCTTAGAGAATGAATATGTCACTTAGAGACACAGTAACATATTGTTTTTTGTTATGGTTCTATAAGACATGAAAAACACACTTACAAGCGAGATAGAACTTATGCGTTGTTAATAATAGACACTGCCTCTGGCTATCCTAAATTTCTTTGTTATGAAAATACCAAGGTTGTTTATTTATATCAAAACCCAACATCTTTGCTTCAACCCTTTAACTGTGGATTTATTTGGTTTGCCAAGGTAGTATCCATCCACCCATCATGTAGTATTAACAATGAGGCCTCAGAAGAACATGTCGATTCATTTACAAAGAAAGAGAACCATGTTGAAGAAGAAGGCGAGGCAGGTCTATCAACATGGGCATTTCTGGACTCTGCAAAAATGCTTCAAATCACAAAGACAAATCACGAAATAATTCTCAGTTGCAATGCGGTAATAAGGTCATCAAACAGTCTATGTAGAATTTAAGATTGTGCAGCAAATTTGGATGAGAGAAACCAGGAGTGGGTGAAACTACCATCAACGTTCTTTCACACTGTTAAAAATATGAAAAGCATCAATGGGAGGTGATGACCCAGCATAGGGGAATGACAGGGCACTTAGGCAGCAGTAAAGTGCATTCATAGGAACTGGGGAGGGGATAAGGAGTTTGTGGAGGGGAAATTGAGAAGAAGGATATCATTTGAAATGTAAATAAAATAACCAATAAAAAATATGAAAAGCATCTTTCAACTATCAAAGATCCCCAGCCTACAACTCAAGCATGGTCACTGATCCAGGGTTACTTAAATCCAATGACAGCTGCCTCCCCACACACACCCCACTACCCTCCAACTCATCAGAGTAGTCTGATGCCAAGTCACAATGCCTGGGTGACTCAGCTCAATTTATCCTACCTGGTATGTATTTCATTATCCTAAGTCACAGAGAGAAGGCGGTAACTTTTATTGTAGAATGTCATAGTTAAGGTTTTCGTTCCTATCAAAGGACATCATGAGCACAGCAACTCTTGTAAAAGAAAGCACTGAATTGGAGCTGGTTGACAGACAGGTTCAGATGTTTTCATCATTGTCAGGGCAGGAAATACGGCAACATGCAAACAAACGTGGCTGGAGAAGGAGCCACGAGTTCCACATCTGGATCTACGGGCAGCAGGAAGAAAGAATAACCCAATGGCCCTAGTTTGAGAAACCTCAAAACACACTTCCTCCAACAAGGCTACACACCTCCTAATAGTGCAACTGCCTATGAGCCAATATGGGCCATTTTTATTCAAATCGCGGCACAGTACACTATTAGAATCATTATGTTTGATCGTTAGTTTTTTGCCTATTTATTACTGGGCATAATTTACATACTTATTCTTGGTGTAAACACATAAGGAAAAACCACAGTATATTGGTCCAGTACTGGCTGCAGTTGCAGGCACCCACTAGAGGCCTTAATATATTTCAAGCAGCCAAGTGAGTCTACTTAACCCCATCTTTGTGTTCCAAGGCTGTAATAATAGGTAACAGAGCCTAATTCGGTGGCCGACAGGCTCCGTTATAACTGACAGCCAACCTCAGTGAACTCCCTGAAATCTTTCCCGGGTCTTGAAATCTGAATGATGCACAAGCTGAAAGTCTCTGCCATCCGCACGTCTTCTCCGGTGCACACCCGAAGGTAGACGATTGTCGGCCCATCTATGTACTTCTGAGATCTCAGGGAGCATCTTCCTCTCTCTTCAGTTTGTTCTGATCCCCCCAGGTTTTTTTTTTGTTTGTTTGTTTGTTTGTTTGTTTGTTTGGTTTGGTTTTGTTTTAGTTAAATAATGCCCCTTCTCCTCGAGGCAACAGCCAATCCTATTCTGAGGAACTCAATATCTTTCAGAAAGATTAGGACTCACCCTGAATTCTAAGAACTAGCTTTGGGATTTTCTGTGAAAGCCCAGTGACAGAAAAGGGAGATTCTGGCTAGTCAATGTGCCTTTTGCCTGTGTTGCTTTGTCACATGCAAGCCCTTCAATGGCTTTCAGCGACATTCCTGACATGGTTCATCTAATGCTGCCCAATTATGAAGTATGCCTTACTGGCTTAGGGTAAATCTTCTTGCCTTTTGGATATTGATAGCTTTAGTTTTATAATAAATCTTATGACGTGGTCTGTTTCCTCTGGGCCAAAATTAGAGAGTCTCTTGCACAGAGAAGACCGTGTGATGTCCAAAACTTCCTGAGTAGGTGAAAGTCTATTTTTTATATGGCTTTTGGAAAAGACTGGGGGAACAGAATGGAGCTGGGTTTTTCATCAGGTAAAGAGAAAAAGATTTCAGCCACTGAGAGGATGAAAAACATAGCTTTTCAGGGGCAAACAAAAGCCTGGAAACTGCAGATTACTATTGCAGCTGAGTGGTTCCAACTTTGTGTATATCCCTATTGAGAATGGTCTGGGGACACAGATCATAGTTTGAATAAAATATACTTTATTCATTTATTCATTGCTTTCTTATCCACTCAAAGTGATGGTCAAAAAAGAATTTCCGGGAGTTTCTTAAAATAAACCAAGAGGCATTAATTAGCCTTGCCATAGGACATAAAAGCAGCAAGCATGACACAGGTAGCCTCTAGCATAGGCTTGTATGTCCGCAGTACCTGTGTTAAGGAGCCATGACTTTACCAGACCTCTCTGTCAGGTAGTGGATGCCATAGTAGATAGTATTTTTAGCTTCCCAGCATGTTACCTGATCCAAAGGAGACCCAAGCCTTGTTTCTTATACCAATGCCCTAAAGACAATCACATCCAAAACAGCCCATCTCAACATCACACACAGTGACCATCACGGATAACTGAAGGGGCCAAGACACGGCAGCAACTGTGGTCCTCGTAGGATGAGGATGAAGTCCAGATGCAGCATGGAATAAAGAAGCCCTCCATCCTCCTCCCAGTGAGATGGCGGAAGAAAGTCTTGGTGCCTACAATGCCACCCTCACTTTCTAACACAGAACTATGAATCTGCCAGAATATAATAGAACTAAGTTGTCATAAAAAGGAATCGTTTCACACTGACGTACAAAGGGATGTCACAGTACAGGTACGCAGTGCATACTGATCAAGTAGGAAAATGAATATTCCCATCTGCTTATTATTACTTCTTTTAGAGTCTTGGAGCTTATTAACTCTGTGACTGTAAGTTACAGTTACCACACTGAGCTGCACAAAGCATTCATACCTCTGCATTCATGCCTCCCACCGTGCCCCTGTGAGGATTAATCTTCCTTGGCACCTTGGCTAGATTTAAAGCTAATTTGGGGTGGCATACTTCTGGGAGTATCTGTGAGGTCAGTTCCTGAGAGGGCCAACTGTGGGAAGAATCAGCCTAAATATGGGAAGCAGCACCCCCAAATAGGCTGAGGCGTGTGGAATAAAATGGAAGTGAGAAAGTCAAAGTGACTACTGGCATTCCCTATAGTTCTGTGATCCTCTGTCATGATGTGACCCACCTGCCATGCTACTGTGGTGGACTGCATACCCTGAAACCATAAAGACAGCAAATCGCCCCTGCCTTTAAGTCATGCAGACTAGAAAGACATGGTTTTGAGATATGTATCTAATAGATCCTCTCTCTTGGGAGTCTATGTGCCCAGACTTAATGTCTCTCCAAGCTACTGCTTATGAGAGAATGGAGTCTACACTGACACTTTGAAGATGGTGAGCATCTCTTTACTATAAAAGTCCTAGTAGCCTTACAGTGTAGGAAGAGCCTACAGCTGTGGTCCAGCCAGGAGCTTCAGCCCCACATCTGTGAGCTGGCAGAGGAGAGGACTCAGGTGCCCGCTGCACTATTCTGCCTGTCTCTGCCTTCCTATCACACTCAGTGTTTTCCTCAGTTTACCCACCAAGACCTACCTAGCACAACAGAGAACATTTTTCATTGGCCAGAGGAAAAACGAGAGTCACAAAGGTCATTTGATGTGCATAGTGTCACGAATATATTACATTCTCTTTCCACTGCCCCATCTCTCTCTGGTTTTTATATCGATTTTCCTTTTCTTTTCTTCTCCTGCCCCCAAAGAATGGGGGGCATCCTTTTCTAGGGAAAATGATTTGATATGAATAATTTTAATCATAAAACCCATAATCCTTACTTTATTAAAATGTATGTGCAAGAATGTTTGTGAGTTTTACTTTTCTTTCCTAGTGGGCATTGACTTTTCTATGCCCCCTTCTTGTTTGCAAAACACCGGTTTTTTTAAAAAAATCAAACATTTCAACTTCTTATTTTTGATTAAATCTACTTTACATTTTAAAACTCAACTCTTTTCTATCTTCTTGAGCAAATGTATGTCTCATGAAAGAGGTGACATGCAGTAATGTTCCACTTTAATAAATCGTCTAGAATAACAATTCAAAAATATTTTTCATATCTTATCTGCCTTAAGTAATATCCTAAATCATTTCAGGAGTCTGCGAGAGATTTGAAAATGAGAAATAACTCTAATTTACTTTCTTCCAGTTGTTGCGTACACTGTTCCCTCTGACTGTTGAGAAGACAGAACAATAGCTGACTATCCCCATCTAGAGCCTGTTTGGGGAAAATGTAATTGCACCTAAGAAGTCACTTAGTATTCTGAGGATGGGCTGCAGTGCAGCCCTCATCAATATGTCAGGAGGAAAATCATCAGTAGAACTAACCTTGCGTTGGGATGGACACCGTGTTACCCGGTTTATATCCCCAGGATGCTGGTTTGGTTTCTATTAATGTGCCCTAAGATTGCTGTGCACAAAGTAATTCAGTGCTTTATGGCTAAAATGAACCAAACGGAGCTCTAACTTTCCTCTATGCCTGATTCCAGCCCTGCATAAGCAGCAAATAAATAATTTAGAGTCTATCTGTTAAGCTCCATCATAAAAAAATGAACAAAAGGTGCATCTAAAGAGTCGGGGCCTGGAAGCCAATCTCACTATTTCAGGGAGAGTCTCCTGAGAAGATGATATATGAGTTCAGCCATAAACCGTATTTTAATGGGATTTCATTTTATTGTGTACGTTTTATTTATGTTGACCCCACACATCCATCTTATTTCCTTCCCGCATCTTACTTGATCATTTATCTACTTTTTCTGCTTCTCTCTTTTCTGTTTTTGGTAGTAGCTGTGTCCCAGAGAAATAAGAATTCTCAGCCCGTCGTTTGCTCTCTAGGTTAGCCAGCCCCTGTGGCATGTATTACTACTTTCTCCCCCCAGAAATTCTCTTTTCTTGTGGCTTTCATGGAACTCAGCTGTAAACCTGAAAATGGTTCATCCAGGCAATATTTCCTTGCATGACAGCCCCAACCCCCTTTCCTGAAAAGTCTCAAACCACTGGACTCTGCTGGTGAGATAGGCCGGCAGTGCCAGGAACTTGGTCCTCCTGAAACCAGCCCCTAACCAATGACTCCTGTGACTACTGTGCTAAGCCCTAGGATCTCATGTCTCTTTCTGAAGGTAAGCATTGGTAGTGCCTGCCTGTGAGTTATGGGATGTATCGTTACTATTGTTTCTCACCTCTTCCCTCCCCCTCCATCACTCCTTCCATAGCACATCCTACAATCATCCATCACAAATTCCCGGCATTTGAACTTGATCTAAATGAATAAGTCTATAAAAGAGGAGCTGGCAAAAAAAAATTACCTTTCAGAATGAATTTTATTAGAGAGGAGAGCCTCACGGCTACAAGTAACCATGATCAGGTCTTGAAGTAGGAATGGGAAAGTGGAAACTTTGAGTTCTTTGGGGAGTTAGTTATGTCAAATGATGCTTTGCTGGGGCACACAGGTGGAAGGATGTCTTGCTAAAGCAAACTCGTGAAAGCCTGAAGCAGACACTGGTGAAAGAATGTTTGGTGTAGCAAATTTGTGAAAGGACACTTGATGACAGAATATGAATATGAGCCCACAGACAGCAGGAGAAGAGCAGTAAGCTTTAGTGTGTCTTGTTCCGCCTCAATGTTCTTCCCTAAAGACGCGTATGGATTGGTTCGCCTTCCATAACATTGTTGAGCTCAACTTGTGAGAACTCTGACTTTGAGAGAAACTCCCCCAAGAACTGCTTGTGACATTCTGTGACATCAGCCCAGGCCAGTTGGCAAGCCTGGCAATTTCTTTACGACAGAACTTCAGCTGCCTGGTGTCTGCCTGCCTACAGGACTGGTCTGCAGCTGCTGAGTTGTATTTGGTGTTTGCCATGGGACTGAACTGCTGCCAAAGAAGATCAAGCTCACCCCCCAAAGAACTATTGCTGAAGAGGTCGGCTCCCCTCCCCCACATCCTAATAACTTTTCTCTTCCGCTATCTCTGCTGAGTGATAGATTAGAGGAGCGGTTTAACCTTTATTAAAAAGTAGGTTGCAAAAAAATTATGCCTACAGAATGTTCTAAAAGAAATGGTGCATCATTGACATTGGTCCCCAAAGGAGCTGCAGGGAAAGAGACAATCACCGTGGATAACATGATCAGAGAGAGAAAGACCCAGAGACATGGCAGGTAATGGCCATACTGTGTGATCAAGGTGTCCTAGCCAACATGTCAAGAGGAAGGGAGGTACAAACTAGATGTGACCACAATGTTACCTTGCAACTACAAGTCCAACATAGCAAGCTTTCTAATCAATCCCCTATCCTGGAGGGGGCAAGGAGCAAGCTGCAGGGAAGGGGAGGAGCCTGACTTCTGGGAAAAGAAGATGGATGATAGAAGTAGGATTTAATATCATTGTGTCATGGGTCTGTTTTTTAGAGAATCCAAACCTTTAATTCTATAGTCAAGTCTCTGTCTTTTTTTTTCCTTTCTTTCTTTCTTTCTTTCTTTCTTTCTTTCTTTCTTTCTTTCTTTCCTTCTTTTTTTTTTTTTTTTGTTGTTGTTGTTGTCTTTTCTCTTGCCAGACCTTCTGAGAGCTGTTTAAGTGTTGATAATTCTTCAGTCTCCATGGTTCTTAGCACACATTCGTATTCCTGCCTTCCCTCACCTATCATAAATGTGTAGTAGCTTCCGACACTGTTTGTCTAGGTGTAGTGAAATTTGCCAAGACTCGTCTTCACCAAGAAGACTGGGTCCCATACCAGTGAACTCATTTAGAAGTGGTGTCTGTCTTTTTCTTTCCTATGCCCAGATTCTAAATAGTACCTGATGCTCGTAGACATTTAGTTAATAGAATTCTAATTGATTTTGAAGATGAAAGAACTAAACAATGTTAATTTGCTGTTTAGAAATTACCAGTCATTTCTATTTTTAAAAATTATGTAATCAATTTATACAAAATATAATTAAATATGTGAAGGAAAAGGCAGTGGAAGAGGGTGCCGCTTTAGGAAGCCCGATAGCATTCAGACATAGATACCTGATTGAACTTTTTGTTTTCCAGTTAAAGCTACTGCTCAATGAATCAATTTGCATATTAAGATCTAAAAACTGAGAATTTAACATATTTATTTCTCATTATCTCTTCAGTAGATCAGTTATTTGCAAAATATCTTACCTGTAGCTTAGACAAATTTTCCCAGTGTTCAACTATGTCAGCAAGCTGAAACCTCATTTCTTAAGCTTTAAAGAGGAGGAAACACAAGTTGAGAATCTGTGCCAACCACAGAGTGCCTTGCTAATAGCTGACATTCAAATGACTATTTCCTCAAGGCCAATAAAATATTTCATGTGTAAGCACTAAGGCGGCAAGCAGTGAATTAGGTACTTTTTGCTATATCTATTAAAATAGCAGACTGTCAGCTTTTGTTGCCCTGTAAATTAGCCACCTGATTGCATAGGTGAAGAAGCTAAGATTCAGGCATATTAGGTAGCTTCTTTTAGACCACAGCACAAATGGTAAACCCATACCAAAACTATTACCTTCTGGTTGGGGGAAGGGTTATTTCTTTGGGCTTCTTTTTTTTTTTTTTAATGTATAGAACTATGTTCGGTGAATATATGTATATGCACTCACATGTGTGTGTGTGTGTGTATCTGTGTGCTCATGAGTGAGGGGGCACATCTACACATGTGTATGTATGTGTGTGGAGATCAGGGTGATGGCATATGTCTTCCCTTTTGTATATTGAGACAGCATATCTCACTTGAACCAAGACCTCACTAATTCATCAAGTCAAGCTAATCAGCCTGCCCTGGGGAATTCCTGTCTCTGCTTTCCGAAGTCCAGAATTATATCAGACCACTGTGAACAACCAATGCTTACTTAGGTCCTGGGAACCAACTCTGGCCCTTATGTTTGCACAGCAAGAGTTGCACTACTGAGCCACCTCCCTGGTTTTTACCTGCACTTTTTTTATCACACCTTCATATTGTTCCAAAAATGTAGGACCCAAGACTCCTAACTGTGGACTTGTCCCTTAAATTTATAGGGAGAGATTTCATGGAATCAGAAAAAAATTTCAGCACAAAAATCAATCTTAAAGATCACTAAGTACAATAATTTTCCTCATGGAAATAGCAATTTTGTGTGTGTAAGAGATATAACTATATCGTTCCTGCTTAGGAATGAAAAATAGGGCCATTGATAACATTACTAATTTCCTTATGACAAACAATATGAAAGATAAACAAATGGAACACCAGAAGCTCTTTGTCTGGCCATCTATTGCAGAACAACACAAAGAGCATATTTCCCTAGAAACTGGAAAAATATAATAACAAGATCCAAGCTTTCCAATGCATATGTTGGTCAAGGCAGTTGAAGTGACTCCAATGTATGTATGTATGTATGTATGTATGTATATACATTGTGTGTGTATAGTGTGTGTGCATGTGTATATGTATTGCTGTTGCCATCAGATGCCTCTCAACACTTCAGACACTGAACACTTCAGACACACAAATCAGAAAATGTATGCATAGATTTATATGTGTGTAACAAGAGTAATCAAGAGAAAGAGGACAGCAGTTTGAGAAAGTGAAGGGGAGAAACAGCAGAGAACGAAGGGGAGATGAAAAGAGAAGAGTGGTGTAAAGGCATTTTAATTAAGTCAAAAAGATTAAGGGCCCATTAAAGGAGAGAAGGCAAAAAAATGAAACTATGCCTAAAAAGGAGACCAGAGTAGTGGGTAGAAAATTACTACAGATGGGAGTGACATTGTTCCAACAGTAATCACTTTAGCATCAGTGGTCAACTGAGATCTTCAGCGTTGGTGAAAAGCAATAACATGAGACTCAATTATATGCTGCCAATAAAAAAAAAAATGTGGATTGGAAGTAAAGAAATGGGAAGAGTGGGAAGAGGGAAGGGAATGGAGAGAAGGAATGTGATCATAACAGGATATAAGCATGTGCACAAATGTCCCAGTTCAAGGCATTAGTCTGCACAACTAATCTGAGCCCATGCATACAATAAAGAAAAAGCAGGGTGTGGAGAGAGAATGGTCCAGGAAAGGGAAGTTTCAACACCATACCAAGGATACTTTGAATTCTCATACAAATCCTAAGCAGTTGATACCTGTTAGATCTTGCAGTTGAGAAAGATTCTTCTGTGGTGGTCTCAGTAGTCCCCTGCTTCAAATACATGTGACAAACATCATGTAGTATTAATTGTTCAGCTAACACCCTGTTATTTGCTTTGGAGCCTGGTGCAACTATTCAAAGAAGTTGTAAAACTTCCCTAAGAAAGAAGAATGTTATGCATTTTAATAAAACTAAATGGGACAGGATTATACAATGAAGTTTTCTAAAGCCTTGTGTTTTTAACTTTTGTGTTTGGATCCTTGATCTATCTTTGATTGTGTTGTGTCTGGTATGAAGTAGGTATTTAGGACCATATTACCCATATCATATCCACCAATGCCTTCATGTTTGTTGCAAAAACTTCCTTTACCCCACTGAATGTCCTTGACACAAATTGGCAAAAGGTACTTGGCCTTTTAAAGTGTATTCCTATTTCAGGAGCTTTGTTTCTGTGCCTTTGCCAAGTTCGTTAACAATTAAATCAACCCAGATTCATTCAGTATTGACAACTGTAGCTTGAACAGTTGAATTGAAATGTAGGAATGATAGAAAAGAGAAAGTAGTAACTAGGTGCAGAATGCAAACTGTGCTGGCATTCATGGAGAGAAGATGGAGTCGATGTTCTCATTTCAGAAACAGCCAGTTTCTGAAATGATGGAGGAAAACAAAGAAAAGTGACCCATTGCCTAGCGATAAAAGAACCATTCCACGAAAAGACACTACCATCTTTAATGTTGTCTTAGTTGGGTTTCTATTAATTTGGTATAGAACACCAAAAGCAATGTGGGAAGGTAAGTTTCCTTCCTTTGATGATGGTAGCCCATCTTGAAGAGAAGTCAGCATAGGACTTTAGGACAGGAACCGTGAGGCAGGAGCTGATTTCAGGGACCATGGAAAGGTGCTGCTTACTGGCTATCTCCCCAAGTCGTGCTCAGCTTGCTTTTTTTTTTTTTTTTTTTTTTTTTTTTTGTACTATCCATGACCTCCTGTCCAGGGATGGCACTTCTCACAGGGAACTGTTCCTCCTCACCCCACCTATCAATCATGAACCAAAAAAATGTTCTACAGACTTGCCCACAGGCCAAGGTGATGGAGGAATTTTCTCAGTTAAAACTCCTCTTCCCAGATGACCAGATGACTCTAGCTTGTGTACTACTGACCAAGAAATGTTTTTAAAATCCAGTACTATATATATATAATATAATATATAATTAATATAATATAATATATATAATTTTATATATGTATGTATATATTTTTATATGTGTAAGACATGTATGTACATGTATATATTATGTATATATGTCTATGTAGTATATACACATAATACATATATGTTGTTTGCATTTTGATACTCTATTTTAAACACACACACTTACAATAGAATACTCACTTTCATGAAACGCATGTGGAATAAGCATCATGAGGCCACATTCTGAACCCCATGACACATCCTATGAGTAGAAATAACTGTGCCCTTGGAGCACAAATGATATCCATTAAAAAACAATCGATGAAGGATGGCTGGGAAAAAAAGAATGTCAAATATTTGGAGAATAAACTTGAGTTCTAGCTAACACCGTGAGGAACTGTGGGGAATTTATCTCAAACTCGATGTGTCTTGAAGTATGACACACTGAGAGAGACGAACCGAGAGCAGGACTCACACAGAGTTTAGAGCATTGAATGTGATCATTAGAAAAGAAATGTGATCAGAAAGTTTAGACAGGGCTAAAGAGAAGGGCCAGTGGAGGAGGGCACTGGCTTCCAAGGCTATGGATCTGAGTTCAACTGCCAGGTCCCTCATGGAGTAAAGAGAGCTCCTCACACATGCTGTGGGACACATGCATACACACACACACACACACACACACACACACACACACATACACACTACATAAATGTAGTGAACGTTATCATCTAAGTTCATTCTAGAGAACTTTAAAAAAGGAAATGTAAACTACATCCAATGGAATCAAATAAAAAGAGGTGATAAATTTGAGATGAACTTGAGAACAGTACCACTGACATGTGTGTCCTTTCAACAGAGGAAAATGGAGTCTGGGGAACATAAATGAAGACGGACCCATTGGAAAAAAAGGAGTGCATCGGAAAGGTGGTGTCTGAGTCTGGCTCCCTGCAGATGTTATGGAGAGGCAAAGAAACATTTACTTCCCATCAGAAGACCAGCACATCCTTGTCAATGGCTTGATTTTGGAAATGTGAGTGAACTGTGAGGAAACTTCTGTTGCTTGAAGACGCCATAAGTTTGATAATTTGTTACAGCAGCAGCAAGGAAGCTAATATAATATTCAGGAACTAAGTTGGGGGGCGGGCAATTTCCAGAAAATACATTACACGGTTTCCCAGATTTTCAGTCAGGACATCAGGATGGTGAAATCATTCAGAATGAACTACCAGCTAACATCATATCATGTCATGATAAATGTCAGCCTTGCCAAAATATCCTGGAAATCCTGAACACGTTTCTCATGAGTTGTTTTCCTGTTGGATTGCTTTTGAATGTATCTAAGTGCTCTCCTGCCTGTGTGTATGTGTACCATGTGTTCGCCTGGTATTCACAGAGGCCAGAAGAGGGCTTTGGGTTCTCTGGAGCCCTTTTTAAAACATTGACATTGATTATACTCAGTTGGGTCTTAGAAATCCCACCTACTTGCTCAAGTTTGGTCAGGCTGCACATCCTGTTGTAGTGGGCAGGCTTCCTAAGAACAAAGGAAGGAGGGGTTGACAGTGCAACATCACCTGTGAAAAAAAAACTGTCAGCCTGCACTGGTGAATTGACTTGCAGAGCTCTTTGTCTGAAGCTCAGCAGCGTTGTTATATTTGGACCTGACTACTACATTACACATTTCCCTATATGGACACACTCCCTGTGCCAGGAGGAAACTGTTTCCACTCCTCTCCATCTTCCAAATTTCTCTGTCCAGGCTTTCAAGGTTTTGTTTTGTTTTTGTTGTTATTGTTTGTTTTTTGTTTTTTTTTTCTTAAATTAAATTTTTACATTTCCTCAAGTTTCAAGGTCCATTTCAAAGTAACCAATACTATGTCATTCGAGCAGGTTTCTCTGCCTGCCATGCATATTAATAAGAAATCCTTGTAGAATGCACTCCAGACTGCCTGAATTATGTTCAGTGCTTAACTGTGCAAAATTGCCCAGCAAACCAGTGATTTTGCAACATTGTCTGTGTTGTGGGCAGCAGATTCAGGGTGTATGGAGACATCCTCAAGGGCTTGTTGAAGATCTTCCCATCATGTTTAATGCTGTCCTTTGAATTCCTTATTTCATGAATGCCAAGTGGGTATCAGCTCCCATGTTACTGAGTATCTCCCTTCCCAACCTTGTTTCCTACTCTTTGTGCTAAAAGACACCAAAGAAAATAAAAGTCAAGGGCAGTGACCTTAAAAAATGCTGCTTTACAAGGAGTCCTTTCTAATCTCTTTAGAAAGTCTATCAAAGCTAAGGACCCATACTTTCAAATTAATACATACATAAAAGATGTGTAAAAACTCAGGAGGTCCATAGTGACCTTATAAAGATCTCCCTAGCATCCTTGCATCCTTAAAAGGATCCCTGGGCCTTAAGGAAGAGACCATAGGTTAAATCATCCTGTACTGGACATTCAACATGGATCTGTTTACCTGATAAATCTATTAAATGGCCTTATGATACTATTGGGGCATATGCAGATTCTGTGGACTTCATAGTAGCAAAGATGTATGTTCCTATAACAATGGCTCTCAGAGAGGGCATATTCCTAAAGACAAAACAAAGGGAATGTTTCAAAATCTAGTCAGCCTGAATCAAGGTCATCCTTTTAAGGGAAAACATATAATCATTTTTACTTTCTGAAAACACAAGTCCTTAACTATCAAAACCACTGCCCCCACATTCCCTGAGGAAGTAAACAATACCAGGTAAAATCACTTCATTTAATAAAATGAGATTTCTTTTCAAGTAATATTGGACTTTCCTGGTCCATTGGACAAAGGCCTTGTAGGACAATAAAGAAGCCTTTGGTCTCACATCATCCTAGAAGTTAAAAACCCAACCCTATTGGTTTTGTTTGCTCTTTCTTCTATAATTCTCAATCCTTTAATCTAGAGCTTAGAACCCTAAGATAAAAAGCCTTCCAGGGTAAAAGATCAAGAGCAGAAGATGATTCAGCTAAAGGCCCATGCCTGGGTCTATAAGAAAATTTCCAAACACTATTCCCTAAGAAAGCACTTTGTAGTGGTTATGTCTCTCAATGCACTATGAGACAAACACCAGACAAAAGTAACATAAGAAAGAAAGGTTTTGTTGTTGTTGCTGCTGTTGTTGCTTCTGTGTTGTTTTGTTGCTTTGTTTTGTTTTTGTTCACTGTTTCAGGGACAGTCTCTCATGGTGTGAATTCATGTTTGCTGGCATGAGAGACAGCTCGTCATGTGTACCCACTGTCAGGAAGCAGAGAGGTGAATGCTGGTCCTCTACTCTGGCCATTTTCTTCTTTTTGTTATGCATGGGACTCCAGCCCATGGAATGTTACTGCCTACATTTCAAGTTTATCTTCCAGTCTCCATGACCCTGATCTAGAAACTCTACAAGTTACCTGTGTTTAGACACTACCAAAGCATTGTTTCCTAGGTTACTCTATATTGGTCATGTGGAGATATCAATGTTAACTCTAACAACTATAAAAGATTCCAAGTGGAAAACTCAATCTAAGGGCTCAAAATATTAACTGTCACTTCATTGATTGGTAAATCCCCACATAATTCAATCGTCTAGCACTGGTGTTTGGACTTTTACTACCAATCAATTTTCCATCAAGAGTATGGAGTGTGGAAAGAAGATGGAACACATAGAAACCTGGAATCTAATAATTAGAAAAATCCTGCCAAATAGCATTGTGGTTGTTTGGTTGAGAAATATCCCCCAAAGTTTTGTGTATTTAAACCCTTGGCCTCCTGTAGATGGTACTGTTTCAGAGGTTATGGAACTCTGAGCAAGTGAGGCATTACTGGAGAAATGCCACTAGGTTAGAATTGGAGTGAATAACCTAACCTCCCTTCCTTCTCATGTATAGATGAAAATGAGATCAGCCAATGTACTGATCCTGGGACCAAGCTTTCCTTGTTTTTCCATGCTTTCCAAATATCATGGACTCTGCTTCCCCAGCTATAGGCCAAAATAAACCCTTGCTTTTCTAAATTGCTTTTGGGCATAGTTTTTATCATAGAAATGGAAAAGTAACTAACAAAACCATTGACTCACTGAAGAAATGAGATGTAAGTCCATGTAGTTGAATAAAGACTTGAATGCCTTTGCTAATCTATCACTAATTTTAGACTTAGTCATCTTTTTACTGTTAGTGCCAAGGAACATTATGCTGTTGAAATATTAGCCATCTCAGGAAAAAAGACAGTCTCATCTACTATTTCATATTCTAGAGCAAAGAAAAAAAAAGAAAACCTGCATTTCACACCGGAGTAACACTTAACCAACTTCAATTTTCCACATACCTGAAGAAATATTTAAGAAGCACATTCAAATACGAACCATCTGAAAATATATTCTCATCTTAAAGTGATTTTCCTAGTCTAGGAACTACATAAAAGAGTCTTCAATGGGAGGTGGCCACAGAGTGGGAAAACTTTAAAACACAGTTTTTCTCAGTATTTCAGAAACATTACTCATTGGCTTAGCTAATATTAACTGAATATATTTTTACTTATGTATCTTACTTTATGTTTTACACATTATTTCACATATTTGCATATTATATGATTTATTCATCTTAAGCCATATAAAACTTGAAAAGCTTTTTTTCCAATCAGATTATACACATAGCTCAAATATTAAATATTTGACATTTTAGATTTTAGAGTAAAGATTTTAGGTTTTTCCATAAGATCATTTGATATGGAATATATAATGTCCTCAAGGTAGAGAGAGAACAGAGATGAGAAACAAGGAACAAAAAAACAGTCTCTGTTCCTACAAAGGACGTCTGAGCTAGAACGTAGAGCTCACCCACATCCTGGGGTACTTCATGTTTTGATGCATGCATGCCCTTGGCAAAGAAAATAAAAAACAAAAAAGCAAACAAGACGAAAGCACAGCCAGTAACAGTGAGATGCGTCTCACACTTTCCCCTGGAGGAACACCATTTCTTAGAGGAAGCTACACATGAGACGGACCTCTTGGAACCTTCTCTAGTTCTCTGTGGGAATCGCTCATATTTAATGCACAAACACGACCTGGTAGGTGAGTCACATACCCCTGCCCCAGATTCCATTAAAGACTAGATTTCCCTAGAGGTCTGTCACCTCCTCTTAGCCATAGCCTAACCTCGTGTATAAACCAAAAGTCAACCAGAGACGAGCATCTCGCAATGAAAAAAAAAAATCACTACTATAGATGCTGTTAGCCACCATGCTAAGGAATATGTTCAATATTCAGTGAATGTGGCTTGAAGGAAGACGTCTCCTAACCTTCCAAGCTTGTGAGTATGTAGTTCCCATTGATAGCACTGTTTCAGGGAGTTGAGGAAGTATTTCCTGCTAGAGAAAGTAGGCCACTGGGACAGGCATTGAGAGTGCACCCCCTTGCCCTACTTCTAGTTTGTTCTCTCGGCTTTGTGCTTACAATGAGTTCTCACCTTTGTGCCCCAGCCCCCATACCAGCTCCTAATGAAACCATCCTTTGGGACTCACTCTTGGTGGTCTTGGTGTTTTATTACACCAACAGGAAAATAGCTCATTAATATGCTCACTAAAGCAAAACAAATCTTTTTATGATGCACAAAGAAATGCACAAGATAAACTGGAAAGAAGGAGGGCTGCTGACTCCCTGGACAATGGCATCTGTCTAATGTGGGCCTTTCGCAATCCTATCAGTGCAAACCGCTATAAAAATAACACTTTCCAGCCGTGTGGGCCCACGTTGTACCAAATGGTTCTGTTCCTGGAACAGTTCTCAGAAAGCCATTTGGGCATGCAGAATGCTGCTCGATGCTCTTACGTGTAAATGCAATGTTTGTGGAAAGGATCTACGGCTAGAAGCTGGTCAGCTAGACATCTTCCGGGTCTGTTCTCTGCCACACAGCCCGGCCAGCTGCCCTGTGTTTCTCAGCAGTAGGCTCGCTCTTACAGTGTCTGCTGCCTCTGGTTTTCTCCTTGGAAAGAACTCAGAACTGGCAGGGATTGTGTGTGATTTCCTTTCGGCTGCCACAAACAACCACAAGCACATCCCAGGAAACAGTCCGTGCCTTACTCTCTCTGATGGTGAATTTCTATCCTTTTACTCCAACATCTCTCTGAGCGAGCCTGTTCTCCTCTCCACGCTTTTTAGCCAACTCTAGATCTGGAAAACAAACAATGCTTGCAACTGGCTGTAAGTTATTTCTGTGACGTTTGTTGTTATTGTTGCAAATACATAAACAAGGCAATGTGACTTCTTTCCCTAGCTGCTAAAACATTTTCTTATGCAGGGACCAACTGATACTGCCCATTTGAAAACCACTTAGGTGCTGATAATGACTGTCTTAAAAGCTAGAGCTGTTAATCTCACTACTATTGGCCTGTGTAGGAACATCACCAAGGAAAACATCTGCTCATTGGAGGGAAAGCCAACAGCAGTCTCTGGAATCCCACAGACTTGGGCATCTCCTCCTCCTCTGCCCCAATTTAAATTTTAAATGACTCCAAGTCAGAGAAAGCAAACTCAGGTCACCAGATGCCACTTGCCACACTCCAAGAGCCCATCTGCTCCATTAAATGCCTCCATTGGCCACTTCATACAAGGCTCTAGAAAGAGCTTCTAAATTGATTTGGGTTCCCTCCAGTTTGTTAAGCTGATTTTCACAGGCAAGCAGCCTTATGACTGTGGCAGGAATTGATACGTCATAGTCTTTCAGTAATCTTCCGGAGGGCCAACATGTGAGCATCTCCCCACCCCCGTGTCATTTTGCTGAGAGGGATCGATCCAATCCCAGTTCTCATTAGGATGTGAAGTCATCTTGGAGCCAGAGCAAATATGGAAGGAAACATCTGTTGTAGTTTAAATGTGAAAGGTCCTGGGAGGCTCCTTGTTGAACACTTGATCCCTCCCCGACTAGAGGTGCTGTTTTAAAAGATAGTGGAACTTAGGAGGAGGAAGCACTCTAAAGAAGATGAGTACTGTTTGATAGCCTAACCCATTTTCTCTTTTTTATGACTACCAAATGACTAATCAGCTCATTTGCTGACATTATGCCTTCTTAAGTATGCTGGGCTGAATCCTTTCTTAAGCTAAAATATATCCCGCCTCCCTCAGGTTGTTACTTGCTGGGCATTTGGGGCTGAGGAGACATGGCTCAGGAGTTAATCATACTGGCTGCTCTTACAGAAGAGCCAGATTCAATTCTTTGCTTTCTGGAGTCTAAAGAGAAACAATAAAATAATACCAATACAATTGCAAGTGCATGTGGGGTTTATTTGGTTGGTTGGTTGGTTGGTTTCTGTTTGATTGTTTGTTGTAGTTTTGTTTGTGGTTTTTGGTGGAGTTTGTTTTGAGTGGGCAGGGTGGTTGTCTTTCTCTGCTCATGTTAATCTCATAGGGAGGTCTTCTGCCTTTCTCAAAGAGACTTCTGTCAGAGCACATTCACAAAGACTGAACACCAACAAGAATTTACCACCAAACCTTCCCAATCACTGAAGCCCCTTGACCTCTCTAGTTACAACCTTAGGGAGGATCCTTTTAAGATAAAGTTCAGGTTAATGGGTCGTGCCTATAACTCCATCACTAGAGAAATGGAGGCAAGAAGATAGGAGGATGAAGTGTCTACATGGTAGTTCACAGCACTCCTTCTGGAATAACAACCAGACCCCATTCCTTAAGTTCTGCCCTTTTCCATGGGCTCTGTAAGAATGCCCCCTCCTGGTTCCCCTTATGTGTGATATCGAGTCTCAGTATCTTTTGCTTAGTGTTCTCCAGCTACCTCACCTACAGTGTCTTATGTTCCCTGCCTTGTCTACATTAGCCCAGTAAACCCTCTGGTCTAACTTATACTTCTGGCATCTATATCTGTATTTCTAGCCCCAACCCTTCTGATACCACAGCATCGGTCTAGCTAACTGCAGAGAGATAGTCAAGTGTTCAAAGCTGGACTCTGAATTGTTGACAAAGAGCTTGATAAAGGCCTCTCCATGCTAATAGCATTGCCATCCCAGTAGCAGAACTTTAGGAAAGAAGGGGGAGAAGGGAGGAAGGGAGGGAGAAAGGGAGGAAAGAAAGAAAGAAAGAAAGAAAGAAAGAAAGAAAGAAAGAAAGGAAGGAAGGAAGGAAGAAAGAAAGAGAAAAAAGGGAGGAAGGAAGGAAAAAATATTGCCAAGGAACTTTAATGGTAAATGAAGCATTTTCAGTCGGTGTTATAACAAAATAATAATAAATAATAATAATAATAATAATAATAATAATAATAATAATAATAAGCAAGCCACCAACACGTTGGTTCCTGTCTCCTCCTTGCCTTTGCTTCCTGTCACCTGTGGTGGCATATGTCACATGTTCCTACCATGATGTGCCTGCCTCACCATAACCAAGAATCATGGACCTCAGTTACCATGGACTGAAAGTTGTGAAACCAGCAGACGAAATATTTACTTCATTAAGCCAATTGTCCATATCTTTTGTCAGAGATATAAAAGCTAATCAACTAGAAAAGACACACTACAGACATCTGTCACCACCTCCTGGGAGCCTCATCAAAGTGAGGCTAGAATGGATATTTATTCTCCTTCAATTTTAACAGCAACAGCAACAATAATAAAATAATAATAATAAATGTACTATATACCTTCAATTTTAAATGTGTGTGTGTGTGTGTGTGTTTCTATATGTACATAAGTTGGCATGTATTTAGGTGCCTGTAGAGGCAGGAAAAGGGTATCAGATTCCCTGGAGCTATAGTTACAGGCAATTGTGATCAACTCAAAGTAGGTGGTTGAAATCAAATGTATGGCTTCTGTAAGAGCAACAAGGTCCCCTAACCTCTGAGCCTTCTCTCTGGTCCAAATATACAATTCACATTCAGTACATATGAGACATTTGCTAATTCCTTAGGGCAGTCATGGTCCATTGTTTTATAGGTGTGTTGCCTTTCATGAAACTCCTCCAGTAGGAAACTCGAGAAATACTATATTTAATTTCATTATCTTGGCATGTGTATCTCTTCCAACATAGTATGAACTTCTGAAGGACAGGACAAGACAGAACAGGAAGGCCAGGAAAGTCCTATGAGGCACAGAATCAGAATAATCCAGTGAATGAAGAGAGATGATTTTCTGAGATGCGTTTTGTCTTATTTTCAATGGGAAATGTTCCTCTTCTATGCTTTTTCACTCTTGGCTCTGAAGCATCTTAAAAGTAGCAAGTCTTTCTGAGAAGGTGTATAAAAAGAGTGGCTTGACTGTGCTGTGGTACTGTTTATCTCAGGTTCTCACAGAGTACACATCTCCCAGGAGCAGGAGCAAAGGCTCCATCTGAAGCAATCAGCACTAAAAGGTACCAGCCACGCTGTCATTTCCCTCCAATGAGGCCACGATCGATAGCATTATAGCTTCTAGGCAATTACAGATTCTCACATCCTCACTGAGGTTGCTAGGTATACAAAGCACATAATTAAAGCCATGACCTTTTGAGTTGCTTACCATGAGATCCTCAAAAGCATGAAATAAAAGCTAATGGAAAACCACCCTTTGTACCCTGGCACAAACATCAGATTCTCCAACATATACAATGGCTTACTTTGCCAACCCGATAATGTTGGCCTGAATGCCACTGTCACTTGTTCCTGGGGTTTCGGGATTTTTATATTTAAATGCTGAGAAATGGGACAACCAAAGCCATTGTGTGTTAGCCTCTAAAGAAATGCTCGAATCTGTAAGTAATTAAGGAAGCATAGTGTCTCAAATTACCAAAAATAAATACCTTGGTCTTAATCCAACCTTTTTCACTGATTACGATGTTTACAGTGAGAAATTTAAGAGTTTTGAGGATATGAGAGAAGAGAGGAAGAAAGGCAAAGGGAGGAGGCAGGAGGAGATGGGGAGTTGGGAAATAGAAAGTAATAACAAGATAACCAGTGCATTTCTCCTTTTTGACAGTGGTGATAGGGATGTGGAGGATATCCTGACCTTGATGGGGAAATATACCAGGTCTTTCTACACTCAAATGGCCAATGGGATAAGAAACTCTGAAATGGTCATCAGAACCTTAAAAGCAGATAGCACAACAAATTGCTTCTGCATCCTGTTTTGAGCAAACTATCACTTTTCAATATTTTTCCCCTTTGTGGGATTAAAAAGTACCAAATTATAGGAAAGGAATAAGCTCAGATGTTATTCAATATTAAGAAATACAAGCATTAAGCAAGAAAGGGTAACAGAAGGCACATTAATATTTTATAATTATCAAATTAGGTCACATTACAAGTACTATTTATTTTAAATACTGTACCATGAGCATATTTAATTGTTCAGTATTCCTTAAAACTATATGTGCCATATATTTGAAAAAGCAGATGATAGAAACTTTGGTATAACTAGAGTCTAGTCTCAAAATACCAAACTCACCAGTGTTTAGTAATGAACAATGCATTTTAGTAACTTGAAATTTTTGTGCATATATATTGGCATATTATGAATCAGTACTGTTAAAAGTAAAATGGCTTGTTTGATTTTTTGCTATTGAGTTTGCCTTGTATGGACCCTCCACAACTGAGTATGGGAATTGATTTTAAAAGTGGTTTGTATCTTAGTGAGAGTCTGCTGGAGAGAACAAATTTTTCATTTGCAAGTGGTTATCAGCTGGAAAGAGATTCTGGATTAGGGATGGAGGTGTTGGTCCTGCTTTGTTTAGAAGGCCTTGGTTTTTGCTCTGTTTTGCTTTGGTTGGCTGGCTGGTTGGCTGGCTGGCTGGCTGGCTGGTTGGCTGGTTGGTTGGTTGGTTGGTTGGTTGGTTTGGTTTGGTTTGGTTTAATTTAGTGTCCTCCATCCTCCCTAGATATTACAATCTTTCTGGACCTTCATCTACACACATGGTTCTCTGCACTCTAAGAGGAAGGATTTGATGGAGACATCCTCATTAGGATGGATTATTCTAAATTCTTTCATTCCTTGTACATTATCTGGCTGTATGTCTTTGTATTTGTACCCATCTCTGATGATAACAGAGCAAAGCAATGACGTATGGGTATACAAGAATGCCATTAGGAGTCATTTTATGGATGCAGTCCTTTAGCAGAACAGTAATATATGGTTTTCATCTAGGTCCCTTATCCACCTGGTCTCTGGCTCATGGACATACATGTCAGGCATGCCTTGAAGTGGGCCCAAAATCCAATCAGATATTTCTTGGTTCCTCCCACATGCTTTGTGTGACTGTTGAACTGTCACATCTTGCAGGCAGGTCATCACTGTAGTCACATGAAGGATGTAGAGTCCTTTGGGTGTATGACCAAGAGTGGCATAATTGGCTCTTGAGGTCAATCTCTTCCTAGCCTCCTGAGGAAATGCCAAACATGTTTTCACGATGTGTTCACAAGTGGCACTCCCACTGGCAATGGGTGGGTGTCCACTTACTCCACATCTGCACCAGCACCAGTTTTACTGGTTTTGGCTATCCTGGCTGATGTCTGATGGAGTCTCTCAGAAGTGTTAATTTGCATTGCCCTGATGACAATGAATGTTAAACATTTCTTTGATTCTCGAATTTGCGTATCCTCTTTTGAGACTCCTCTGTTTACAACTGTATCCCATTTTAAATTTGTTTTCCTGATGTCCAGTTTTTTTTTTTTGAGTTCTTTATATATTTTAGTATTAACCCTCTATTGGATGTGTAGGTGGTAAACATCTTTCCCCATTCTGTGCCCTGCTGCTATCTCCAAATGATGGTGTCCTTTGCCATACAGAAACATGGGGCCCCACTTATTAATTGTTGGTTTTATTGACTGTACTAATGGTGGACTTTCCTGAAAGACTTTGTGCAGATGAGTTTATGACTATTCCCCAATTTCTCTTTTATCTCAGATGGAGTTATCTGGCCTAACAGTGAAATCTTTGATAATGTCTCTATGTCAAAGTTGAAAAACAAATAACTTCCCTCTATAATAAGAGAAAAATAGTCAGTAACTTAAATCTATCTCTGCTCTCACTTTAATTTATAATTTGAGATGTGAAGTTTTCATTAGTATGCATGCTCATATGTATGGGAGAAGAGGGGTTGCATTTGCCTCAGTGTACATTTGGAGTTCAGAGAACAACTCTGTACAGTTTGCTCTTTTTGCCTTTACATTGGTTGCAGGAATCAAAATGAGGTCAAGAGAATTACATCATAGGTCAGAAGTTGCCTTACCTACAGAGCCATCTTGCTGAACCTGTATTGCCAAGTTTCAAGTATTCTAAAAACAAGAGCAGTTTTAATAATCTCTATCAATTTTCATCAGGTTTGTTATGAAATGATGGGTACAGGATAATTTAACAATATATAAGCCTAGTTTCTTATGGTTAATGGAACTTGATCTACTGTAGAAATGATCAAATTTCAGATAGCAATTATATAATAACCAAAACTTTAAAATATATGAAATGATGTCATCAAGAACAGAGAAAAGAACATAAGTTCCAACTGAAAAATAAATTAAGCTGAGAAAAAAACATTAGCCCAGATGATACTCAAATATAAAATTTTAAATGTTTTCTATATTTTGATATTATAATCTGCAATATTACTAAACTAATATAATTTCTAAGTGTATTCCAAATATTTGTTCTTATACTCATTCCTTACCCTTCAATAAGAAAAATTCTCTGCAAAACACAAAGATCATTCCAGAAAAAATCCCAATGAATCAAATCTAATTTTTAAATATATTAGATAAATGAAGCACTACCTTTCTGGCCTCCAATTGTAATTCATACCTAAAATATGTGTTCTGAGCCATATAAAATGTCAAGGAAATATGATAGATATTTACTAAAGTTCTCTTATAATTAAAAAACCATTACATAAAGTAACTGAAAAGTGGCTAATATTTTAAAGTTTATTTTATAAGTTTTGCATCTGGTATAAGTTCCCCTAAGTTAGAAGAAAAGAAGAATCTTTTGGGTATATGCCCAGGAGTGGTATATTTAGGTCCTCAGGTAGTACTATGCTCAATTTTCTGAGAAAACTCCACACTGAATTCCAGAGTGGTTGTACCAGCTTACAATCCCACCAGCAAGTGTTCCTCTTTCTCCACATCCTGGCCAGCATTTGCTGTCATCTGCCTGAGCTTTGATCTTAGCCATTCTGACTGGTGTGAGGTAGAATCTCAAAGTTGTTTTGATTTTCATTTCTCTGATGGCTAAAGATGTTGAACATTTCTTTAGGTGCTTCTCAGCCATTCGATATTCCTCAGATAAGAATTCCTTGTTTAGCTCTGTACCCAATTTTTAAATAAGGTTATTTGATGCTCTGGAGTCTAACTTCTTGAGTTCTTTGTATGTATTGAATATTAGCCCTCTATCAGATGTAGGATTGGTAAAGATCCTTTTCCAATCTGTTGGCTGCTATTTTGTACTCTTGACAGTGTCTTTAGCCTTACAGAAACTGTAATTTCATGAGGTACCATTTCTCAACTCTTGATTTTAGAGCATAAGCCATTGGTATTCTGTTCAGAAAATTTTCCCCTGTGACCATGAATTTGAGGCTCTTTCCCACTTTCCCTTCAATAGTTTCAGTGTATCTCATGTAGAGGTCCTTGATCTACTTGGACTTGAGCTTTCTACAAGGTGATAAGTTTCAACATATAACAAGGACACATGCTCCACTATGTTCGTAGCAGCCTTATTTATAATAGCCAGAAGTTGGAAAGAACCTAGATATCCTTCAAAAGAGGATTGGATACAGAAAATGTGGTACATTTACATGATGGAGTACTATACAGTTATTAAAAATAATGACTTCATGAAATTCTTAGGCAAATGGATGAAATTAGAAAATATCATCCTGAGTTAGGTAATGTAGTCACAAAAAAACACACATGGTATGCACTCACTAATAAGTGGATATTAGCCCAAAACCTTGGAATAACCAAGATACAATTCACAGACCACATGAAGCTCAAGAAGAAAAAAGACCAAAGTGTGGATGCTTCGGTCCTTCTCAGAAAGGGGAAAAATACTCACAGGAGAAAATATGGAGACAATGTGTGGAGCAGAGACTGAAGGAAAGGCCATCCAGAGACTACCCATCCTGGGGATCCTCATACAGTCACCAAACCTAGAAACTATTGCAAATGCCAAGAAGTGCATGCTGACAAGAGCCTGATACAGTTGTCTGCTGAGAGACTCTGCCAGTCTGCAGACAACCATTGGACTGAGAATGGGGTCCCCAGTGGAGGAGTTAGAGGAAGGACTGAAGGAGCTGACAGGGTTAGTAATCCCATAGGAAGAACAACAATACCAACCAACCAGACCCCCAGAGCTCCCACAGACTAAACCACCAACCAAAGAGTACACTTGGAGAGACCCATGGCTCCAGCTGCATATGTAGCATAAGATGGCCTCATCAGGCACCAATGGGAGGATATGCCCTTGGTCCTATCAAGGCTCAATAGCCCCCCCCCACCCCATGTAGGGGAATGCCTGGGTAGGGAGGCAGGAGGGAGTGAATTGGTGGGTGGAGGAGCATCCTCATAGAAGCAGGGGGAGGGAGAGGGAGTAGGAGGTTTTTGGGGAGAGGACTGGGAAAGGGGATAACATTTGAAAGGTAAATAAAGAAAATATCCAGTAGAAGAAAAGAAAAACAAAGAAGAGAAGAAGCATCCTTTCAAAACTGACTCTCAAGTGAATCCCCCAGCCTGTTTTCTTTCATAAGTACACATGCCTCTCAACACTATCAAAAAGAGGAGGACAAGAAGAAAAAATAGATTTAAAAAAATAAAAGGAAAGAAGATAAAATAACAGAAATAAATAGGGTTTCCTTTTTCAAAAGAAGGAAGGAACTTTAGGAGAAACAATACAGAAATAAAAACAAATGTAGAAACAGATAAATTAGAGTATGGCCACTTTTGAGACTAAGAACATGGTTTTTTTTTTTTTTTTTTTTTTTTAGTGATCAATTACAGTGTGTGTGTGTGTGTGTGTGTGTGTGTGTGTGTGTTCGTAAGTCAGGGAAGAGCTTTTGGAAATTGCTTCTCTCCTCCTACTACCTTAGCTCCAGGGATGGAATGCAAGTTATTAGGTTTGGTTGCAATTAACTTTACCTGCTGAGCCATCTCACCATCCCGGGATCTTTTAAATCATTACCACTCAAAATGCAGAGTTGTGGAACCCAGTCTTAATGGATATATCTATAAAACAACTCCAGTAGCTAAAGCTCAAGGGGACTTTCTAGAAGAAGGGATAGAAAGATTAAGAAACAAAAACTGGAGAGATTGATATGAGACTGTGTTGTAGTTATATTATGATCTCAAAAATAAAGGAAATATATTTATAAACCAAGAAAATGGTGGTCCTAAATAAAAACGTGTTTAGGGTATTTTTAAAATGCAATTTTTATGCTAAACCGAACTCAATTAGGATTTTGTGTAACCTCAGAAGAAGCTCGGTTCTCCTTTGCCCTCTGTTGCAGATGCACGGTAATTAAATCAACTTCCATTGCTCAGGAACCAGCCCATTGAGTAATTTCACTGAACACTTTTCTGCCTTGCCTAACAAACTTAACAGAGCACTTCCTGCTGCAGGGGTGCCTAACCCCACGTTAACTGCAGGGGACAGAACATCAGAGTCGATGCACATAGCTATGGCCAACCTAACACATTATACAGAGCAGAGTTGCAGGGCCTGTGTGGACCCTTGCTCCTGGGTGCAGTCCCTAACCAGTATCGCCCACCCACGGTCAGCCAGAATCTTGGGGAACTGAACAGGCTAGCTGAAGCTGTGATCCTGTGAGGTGGATGAAGGCAGAGAGAGATGAGGTGAGTCCAGAATACTTTCTGAAATAATGAGTTAGGACTGAGGACTGTGCGTTCCTGTCAATAATAGTAAGTGTGGTTGCAGAGAACTGGAACCACAGCAAAGACAGACTCAGAAGACATTGTGTTGTACTTAGAGTAGCAGAGTAAATATCTACCTACCTATCTGTCATCTATTATCTTTCTATCTGTCTGTCTGTATGTCTATCATCTATCTATCTATTATCTCCCTATTATCATGAGAGAGAGAGGGGGGGGGAGAGAGAAAGAGAGAGAGAGAGATGTGGCACTTTTAAGTGTGGGCATTTTTGTGCTGTTTAATTAAGACTGGTTCCTGCTGCCTTCTTCCTTGTTGAGACAGGCTCTCTCATTTCTGCTGTGCCGCCTACTGGAAGCTACCTGGCCTAATAACTTCTAGACCCTTCTCCTTTCTTTCTTACATGTCTTTCAACCACATGGATGTCATCCACGAGGAGACCAAACCTACCAAGATTTTGAAGTCAATCACAACAGCCTGTGGAAAGCTAGCCAATGTAAATGGACAGGCTAGAAAGAAATAGAAGTGCTGATAGACAAAGGAGACTGCAAGCCCAGATGTGCTCGTGGTGCAGAAGGTTAAAAAAATGCCCTCGTTGCTGGTCCTAACTTGCAAGCATAAACTTCTAGAATGTAACAACAATAGCCATTCCTTCCTCCTAATCTTCCATCCAGGCATCCTCCTGTAGAACCTGTATACATCATTTTCTTGCCCACTTAACTGTGGTGGAAAAATGAGTACAGTGGGCCTTACTAACTCTCCAAATACTTTACTGCCATAAGTGCAGAAGTGCTGAGGTGAAAAGTAAGATCTAGAATCACAGCCCTCCCCTCGGAAAGTTTATTCCCTAAGTATAGAACGTTTATTCCCTGAGTATAGAAAAGTATATAACAATGCTCAAAAGAGCCACTCACTGAAGTAATGTTACAGAGGCTAGGAAGATGGTTTTGTGGATAATTGCTGTGCAAGCCTAAGGACCTGAGTTCAAATCCCTAGCATCGTAAATAGCCAGCATGGCCCATATACATGGGCCTGTAATCCTAATACTGTGTGCACAGATAAGAAGAGTTCTAAAACTTCTTAGCTGCCAGCCTAGCTTCAGGCTCAGTGAAAGACCCTGCTCAGAGGAGTAAAGGAGACCCTGACAACTTCCTCTGGCCTCCAGAAGTATACACACACACACATACACACACACACACAAACACACACACACACACACACACACACACACACAGAGGGGGAAGAGGGAAGGGAGGGAGGGAGAAACAAAGACACACACACATATAAGAGAGAAAGATAATTGTCTCCATAATAATCAGTCCCACCTTGTAAGTTCACTATAGGGCTTACAGTTCCTTTAGCATTCCCATACCACCCCAGCTACTGTGAAGCCTTCTGTTTGCAGTATTTGAGCATAGGCCTGCTTTAAGTTTACACCATAAATCCTCCCTACTAATACAATTTTATTGCTTTCCTTTAACCCAAATCAATATGGAATACATCAGACATTTTCCCACATTGCCCAGTGGGCCTAAAGCTGAGGTTCTGCAGGAGTCCACATGCTCAAACCTGTGACATTCACAAACAAAGCCCTGGTTTTGGCTAGGTCACCTGTCCTGTGAGATTATCTGCAGTTTTCCTCCACGTTAACTTTTTTCTTAGACCCAAACCAAGAAGCCTGTCTGAAATATGCCCGTCTTCAGTCAGCAGGAGGAGATCTTGGTGAAATTTTCCAATGATCTTTAAAGGGTCCACTGTGGTGAGATGACCATTACTCCATTCACAAGTCTTTGGATTAAGAAAATTTCATCAGTAAACTACGTGTGAGAAAAGAAAAGTATATTCATAACAGACAAGGGACAGTAACTATTGTAATATAAAATTTTCCCTTTGTGTTGAGTTTCTCTTTGCCAGTCCAGACATTATAAGCAGGTATCAAATTAATTTATCAAATCACCCCCTTGAACATTTAACACAAAAAGTAAAGAATGTAATTATTGAAAATTTATTTATAATTCTATATTCGAACAGACATATTCAGTCTTGAAACTTCATCCTTGTACTGGCTGGTTTTGAGTCAACTTGACCCAGGTTGGAGTTAATCACAGAGAAAGGAACCTCAGTTGTGGAAATCCAGCTGTAAGGCATTTTCTCAACTAGTGATCAAGGGGGGAGGGCCCAGCCCATTGTGGGTGGTGCCATCCCTGGGCTGGTAGACCTGGGTTCTATAAGAAAGCAGGCTGAGCAAGCCAGAGGAAGCAAGTCAGTAAGCAACATCCCTCCTTGGCCTCTGCATCAGCTCCTGCTTCCTGACCTGCTTGAGTTCCAGTCCTGACTTCCTCTGGTGATGAACAGCGATATGGAAGTGTAAGCTGAATAAACCCTTTCCTCCCTAACTTGCTTCTTGGTCCTGATGTTTGTACAGGAATAGAAACCCTGACTAAGACATTTCCTATCAATTTTCTACTAACTAATATTATGAGCAATGTTTTGCTCCTGCCTCTGGAATATGAAAAGTCCATATTTTTCCCCTATGGAGTGAAACAGGTATCTAGAAAATCATACATCCCCCTCCAAAGCTGTGGTAAATGCTTAGTCTGCATCTATCTACTCTGTTATTGCTGACAACATTAATCCAACGTGTGAGCAAACTAAAAATATTGTTTGGTAAACATAATTTTTAATCATGACCTCAATTTGAATAGTTCACAATTTATACCTGTTTACTATGCCCTACAATAAGGGTTGTGTGTTCCATAAAAAGCCAGATAAACTGGTGTTAAGGTTTATTTTATCACAACAATAAACTATGCTTATATATTTACTGTTGCTAAGGAAGTCATAAATCATTCCCACTAACTTAGGATCATAATGATGATGTTCAGCACATGGTTAATAAAATCTTTCATCATGATTTTAAACTAACTGTGACCCCACTGACAATCATAAACTCCTGTTCTTTTATTCAATTAAATAAAATTTATAGCATTTTCTCTCTAAACATAAACTATCCCATGCACCGTAAAAGTTTAATTTATAAAGAAAAACATATCATAGAAAAATGAACAATATATTCAAAACTCAAGTTGGTGAACTTTACAGAGACCTTTATTGCAGGTGAGTACCCTATCTTGAGGCAATGAAAATATGTGTTAGAAGAACTAAGAAGTGAGTTCTCAAGAACAGAATAAAACAATATATAAATAAGTTATAACTGAACATAATGAAGTATTATTCACAAATCACATCACTTCTGAGTGTACCACAAGACCTCTCTGTTCTATTCAGTCTATGATATAATTTCTTGGGATAAAGGAAATAAAGACGGAGCCAGCAGACCAAGGGAGGTGATTGGCAATTCCATAGCCCCTGCAAATATGAATTTTCCAAACTGAAAAAGATTTAGGCATATCTAGGCTCATTTTGTTAGCTGATCCTACAAATAGCATCTTTTTGAAATCTGTGTGCTTGGAATCACTGAGTGATGAGTGAAAAACAATGAAGATGGTGTCCAGTGGAGTATGAAATTGGTAGCAGCAAGTCCAACCTTCCCACTTTTTACACTCATAAAGTCAGATCCAGGGAGAGGAGACATCTGTCTGAACAGCTTTTCAAGTGTAGCTTTGACAGTAAGTTTGGGAACTAGTTGAATGGCAAGTCTCCATATCACTGCCCTTGGAATTCTACACAAGTGATCATGTACCTGTGGTCTAGCCTGAGCCCTTGGGGGTTCAGTACCCATCTTTATCTTCCCAGTGTTCTCTCTAAGTAAAGAACACAGTGGGCTTTGGTTAATGGACCATGTGGGCTATCTGAGACTTTGATGTCATACAGGTAAGCTTAGCTAGGTTACACAATGGTTGGAGGAATCTGACAGAAACTGGACAACATGTAACACAAATGGAACGTAGAGGACACTGGGTATGGCTGGAACTCTGCTAACCTCTCTTTCCTGGGTTGCTTTTTCAAGGGCCAATATTTACCACAGTATCTTCTGAACCTAGCTCTTTTTATGCTCTATGAAGTCTGAAATATACACTTTAAGTTAAATTTCAGTTTGCTCTACTAGTTAAGTGTTTAATTGCTTTGTACAGACATGAACTAACACACCATCAGATTGTGAGTGTGAACATATAGAGTCCAGACAAATGCAATGCCAGATAGTGCTGGAATCCCTGAGATAGGAAAAAACATGGTCTGCAGAAAGTAAGAGTGGACAGAAAAACAAAACACCAAGTTAACAGATATCTCAAGCAGGACCTTTACCAGCCTTTATCTTTTTATAAAGATATCTTTATCAGCCTTCCTTTTTAGGTTCTGCTGCTGCTACTGATATCATGAACAAAACACTCAGTTTTTATCTCTACCCACAGGCCATGACCAGAGAAGACATTTTAGCTTCCATGGAAACAGGTATAATCTGAGGACTCAGTCACAACCAGTGACATAGGGGTGAGAAGGTTTCAGCTTCCTAAAATCACACTCTGAAGAGAGCTAATAAATGTGATGTTGCTTGGTTTGGTTGGTGAGTTAGTTTTCCACACATTATGTTTTCCCATTCTGCTTTCTTCCACCCTGCTGGCTATGATACAAAAGTATGGCCTGACAATATTTCAGAGCATTGAGTAAAATTGACCTGAAGCTCTGAAACCTTCATAAGGGCACAAAACCACCCCTTTGTTAATATCTCTTAATTTGTAGTCTCCCCTGTTAAAATGTTTTCAGATCTTTCCTCCTTTAAGATATATCATTTCTAATGTTGGTCCCAATTTATATAATCTTGTGAAGGAAAGGAAATGTCCATTCAACAGCAAGATCAATGGAAGAGTGTTCGCACCAAGGTCATTAATGACAATAAAATCTATATTGTTTGCTTTAGAATGGACAATGCTCTGGTCATTATAGAGAATAATAATAATAATAGAAAAAAATCTCAAAGGCAAAGAAAGGGGACAGATTAGAGCCCTTGAGGTCTGAAGCAATCATTCGAGTCTGTTCCACTCAATACCAACCTCAACAAAATTACTGCGAATCCTGTGATAGGCAAAAAATAAAGAAAGAAAATAATCAGGAGGGACTGAGTCCCAGGTTTAAATTTTGGCCAGTGAAATTAAAGACAGACTAAGAGAGTTATGATAGATTGGAAACCAGCATATTGGTCAAGTCTTAACCTGGGAACCCTCTGTTTCCTCAGCCCTAAAATACCTTCACTAATTCACCAGAATAGGGTTTGTCGTCCTTTACAGTTTGAATACATTTTACTAGACATGTGTTAACTCTTTTCAAACACTACATTTTTTTATATTGGAAAGGTTGCATCCATTCAAGTAGATAACTGTAGGTTGATGTCAAGGCAATACATGATTAGACAATAGAGATTGGGACAGGAACAATGTTTTTGTAAGGCAAGGGAGAGGAGTAAGGAGAGGAATCAACATGGAAGATGAGGATGACCCATCTCCATCCACATGGCTCTGAGTAGCCATGAGTAAATATGTATACATTCTAGGGATGGATTTTAAGATCAATTTATCTTATCTAAGTAGGCGGTTTATATCTTTGCCAACTGGTTATAAGCTTATTGTGTGGATGGATTGTGGATTAAGAATTTAACATATAAATCTGTTTGATAAATTATTGATTGTTGAGTCATGATTTTACCAAGATGTGGAGAATGTGAGCCAAGTTCCAGGGTGATTGGGAGAAAACTGGGAAAGGGTAGTTTGCTGACCACATGGTAGAGAAAGAGTCTGGGTGAATGGCTCCACTGGAGTGGCTCTGAGGAGGGAAACCGAGTGGGACTGGTTTCATCAGATTTATGTTTAATATCTACTGCAACAGATAACAAGCTTCTGAAATAGTTTTTACAGTTTTATTTTCTGCAAAATATAAGATGACCAAATAAAAATCTTATATCTACACCTATAAGTGATCAGAGATGAATGTGTAGGAACAGAATGGATGGTTGGATGGCTAGCATGTTTTTCAGTTTAATGTGTTTGAGTTGAGTTAACATGTTATGTGTTACCTTTGCCTATTCATGTTTTCTTCTTCATTATATTTTGTGTATGATGGAGGTGTGTGTATCAAGTGTGTATGTGTAGGTCAGAGAACTATTTGCACAAGTCAGTATTTTCCTTCAATCATTGAGGTCCTCAGGGTTAAACTAGGGTCATTAGACTTGGATGCAAGTACTGTTACAGCTAAGCCACCTTATCTGCTCCAGTTGACATTTTTTCTAGCACATTAGGGCCCAGAGTTTTAAAGCAGGATATTTTATCAAGGCAGGAATCTTGAGATCCATATCAATTACATTACATCCTACAGATGGACGATCCCCCGTGACATAACCACACTCCCCTGGACAAACAAATAACAATATCTGCTGGGCATGAATATGAATAGAAGTGTCATCAATTATAACATCGGAAGCTCTACTGATTATGCTTCCTAAGCATGAAATTAAAGAAAAACACTTTCTACATAATTTATGGAACAATACCACACAGGAATCCTGACAGACAGCATATGAGAAAAGTTAGAGAACAAAAGGCTGAATGCTTAATCCTACATGAAACATTTTTATCAACCCTACCTCCACTTTCTATGACACCAAGGCGCAGGGAACATCACAGAAGAGAAGGCAGAGCAAATGTAAAAACTGGAGAATGGGGAGGGGTGCAGGGAAGTTCCGTCTCCTGGACATAACATGTCTATGTCACTCACAAACTCACGGTAGTTGTAGTAACCTACTCAAAAATCATGCCAGCTAGTAGTGATTAACCTACCAAGTGACACTGACTTTCCCCCTTACAGCAGCTAGAAATCACAAATACCTTTTATGGGTTGACTTGGTGCCATCTTCCCCCATCTTCATCCTAGGATATTATCTGGGCTTGAGACTGCACATGTCTCATGCATGTAACATAACTGCTGTCTTACACACACACACACACACACACACACACACACACACGCACACATGTCTTCTCTGTTAGGTAAATATACTGTCCAGTTCTAGAAGGTAACCAAGAGCCATGACAGGAGCCTATATGTTTGGTTGTCTGTGAAAGCCTACTAGCCCACAACTCCAAAATAGTAACCCATACTGGCACTAGACTTTATTTGTTAGCCTGAGGTATCTAATAGGAACACACATCATTACCCCATTGGAAGGTAATTGCATTTAATTTTTTTATATTTGTACATGTATAATATTAAGAAACATCTGTAGTAGGTTTCTATATGGCTTGTTTCAAAAGGTCTTTAATGTCAGCAATCCATCCCATACATCCTCCTATACTCTGTCTTCCCATCCCTGTCCTATGTAGCCCTTCATAAACTGTTATTCCCCTTTACACCTATATTCTATCTCCTGTCGCTTGAAAGCACCTTTCATGATTTTTACTGCTTTCCTGACTTCTATGAGTATTGCAAATGAAAAATAACACGAAAAGAAACTAAGACAAAGATAGGGACTGGATACAATGCTTTAATGATACATATTGCTCCTGGCCTCCTAATCATCTTGCCTGGGTAATCTTCTCTGAAAAATGAACTGAATAAATTTGATTTAGGCAAACTACCTTGGATCATTATATTACCTTAGATCTTACAGTCAATTTTAAGTAAAATTTTCTGAGTGAATTCTTGAAAGAATGCGTGTTTTCATAATTTTTCTAAGCAAACCACATTAGTAATAACAATAATAATAATAATAATAATAATAATAATAATAATAATAATAACAGGCTTCCTCTTCCTCTGTTCATTTGGTGATTTTGTTGTCTTCATATCCATTTTATTTTCTTTCTATAGTTGGTAGACAGTCCTCAGTGGGAGACCATGTTCAAAACCAGTCTTGTGGCCCTCAGAGTGAAAATAATGTCAGCAGAGGAGAGGCAGTGGCTACATAAAAGACATCCTAGGGCACTACCTAATTGCTTCTGTTTTCTAGACTGCATTGCCTATGGCTTGGGATGTTGTTTGGTCAGGCAAGTAATGTGAGATTAGCCCTCTGGACTCAAAACACCTAGTGTATTCAGTCAGACAAAGTCATTTCAGGGAAGCAATTAGTTCAATTAGCTGCTTGGCTGCTCTAATAAAATCAGCCTGTTATCTGACCTTCTATAGAAGATGGGAAGGAAATTTCTCGCCCATCCCTACCCCATGACTCTCTGGGGGACATTGTTCTGCCTTCCTTTGATCAAAAAGAACATCGGAATCCCAGTGTTTCAGTGACCAACAACCACTGCATTAACTGATTAAGGAAAACTAATCCTGAACTATGTGAGGATGCTCACTTAAGGATTTAGTGAAGGACCATTTGCCTAACTTTGGGAAAGCTTTTTGAATTGTAATAAAGGACACTTTAAAGTGGAGTTCCTTGTATTATAAAAAATCCAGTAACAATATTTTACCTGTCAATAAATTCTCCAGGAGCTTAAGCAATGACTCTTTCAGAGGACCCAGACTTGATTCCCAGCTCACAATGTCTAATTCCAGTTTGGGGAGAGGTATGAAAATTAGGTTTTCTCTTTTGGCCTCTAAGCACAATACATACACATAGCATATGCACATACATACAAGTGAACAGCCCTGTTGTCTGAGAAAGCAAAATAAATCATAGTATTAATTCCTTACCAAAATAATCATACAAGGAAATCTTGTATAAATATACATACAGATTTTTAAACAAAATTTTCTCACCTGACTTGATCCTTCAAGAGCCAAAGATGATCCAATAAATACCACAGCATCAAGCATACAAAATTGTCCCCTGAGTTGTTGTTCAGAGTTGTTCAAGGGACCCATAAAACATTACAGTTATTGTCCTTGAATGCCCCCCAGAAATGGAAGGTCAGTTCCTATTGTGAATATACCATATATTTCACATGCAGACACATAATTAAAACACACAATAAATCTAAAAAAATAAAACTATATATACATACGTGTGTGTGTGTGTGTGTGTGTGTGTGTATGTGTGTGTGTGTGTGTGTGTGTGCTTCGGGAAAAAATAAGAAAATGTAACATAGGTCACTTAGCAAGCACATAGTGGGTCTTCTATTTATCCAGACTTGATGTTGGCTGCTGGGTGTGGGAGCAGACAAAAACAGACTTCCAAAAGCAATTAGTTAGTAGGGCACATGTAACAGTAGTTAAAGTGTGGGTGAAGCAAAGTTTTTCACACAGCATTCACTGAGTGAGACCATTTTGTCAGAAGCTCAGCTTCACTCCACTGACTTAATCTCCTTCAACATAGTCCAAGGTACACCCACCTCCACAAAATCGCCTTGTAGAGCAAATCAGGCTTTTACAAAAGCCAAGTGTGGCCATTCAGTGGGACACCAGGAAACCAGGGAAGCGTGTCTTAAAAGAAGGTGAATCAAACCAGCAGGGACAAGATGACAAGTAGCTTTAAGGAGAAATAGTTGAAAAATAATATAAAAAAAAATAGGTCAGGACCTAGCAGAGCCACCATCTGTCAACAGTGCCCTTCTCCTTCACATCTCTGTATAAATCCTGATAGCCACAGGCTGCATTTAAGGATTAACCAGTGCCTTGAAGTAAAGTGTAGCCCCATTTTCTGAAGGCAGGGTATATGAATCTGACAGGCAGAGATCTCAGAACTACCCAGTAGCTGTTGTCCTGAAGCTTTGACATCCTGTCTTGATCAGTGTTCTGTAAGTTGCAACTTCATGCATGCATGCAACCTTCTAACCAGGTCTGCAGACTGCTGCTGGTCCCTGGTTGTGTGCAAGTGAGCTAAGGGGATATTTGTATTTTTTTAAGCTATAAAAGGAGACAACCTAAAATTCAAATCCCAGGAATAGTATCATGATGGTCTCGTGCCCACTCACTTAGAAATGTTGTATGCTTGCTTTTGCATAAATGGACAGAGTTGAGTCAATTGTCAAAGAGACACATAAAGTCCAGCAACCTAAAATATGTATTATTTAGTTCATTACAGTTTTCCAGCCTCTGCTCTAGACTCAGTATTTTCCTTGAGGTTCTTATACCTGATGTGGTGGTTTAAATATGCTTGGCCCATGAAGTGGCATTATTAAGGGGTGTGGCTTTGTTGGAGCCGATATGGTCTTGTTAGAGGAAGTGTGCCACCGTAAGGAAGGGCTTTGAGGTTCTATGCTCAAGCTCTGCCCAATGCAGAAGAGACCCAACTCCTGGCCACCTGGAGAAGGCAGTCTCTCCTGGCTGCCTTCTGGTCAAGATGTAAAACTCTCGGATCCTTCAGCACCATGTCTGTCTGCATGCTGCCATGCTTCTTGCCCTGATGGTAATGGACTAAATCTTTGAAACTGTAAGCCAGCCCCAATTAAATGTTTTCCTTTATAAGAGTTGCATTGATCATGGTGTCTGTTCACAGCCATTGAAACCCTGGCTAAGACATATTTGTTCTATGACCTCAATGGAACTTCCATCCTCATCTCTCAAGTTACTTCAGATACCCTCTCTCCCACCCACAACCACACATACTCTGCTCCCCAGGTTGATTTTGTAAATACAAGTTTTTAAGTTTTGTCAGACTAGCGCTTACAGCAGGGAAATAAAATAACTGTCCTCTGTGTAGGGACACCACTCAGCTCATGCACAAAGTAGCAGCAAGTGAAAAATCAGAAGTTACTATCACTTGACATGGGGCTGGGAGTGGCCATGTCTGCTACAATTGTGTTTGACCAGGAGTAGTATCTAGGTGAAGCAATCCTGCACAGGATAGATGAGGAGCAAATCAAATATGAGAACTGAGATAAAATGAAACTGGATATACTTTGCAAAGTAATAGTCTTCATGCTGGGACTTGTCTGTAGAGAACCCAAAGGTTAAGAAATCAATTGTTTTTGAAGACTTACTATGTTCCAGTTAATAAACTTTGAATCCAATTAACATTATCACCCAAGATTCTCAATATTCCCCCCCCCCACTGAATCCAGCACAATGTTTATTGTACCGATTAGTAAACTAAGTCCTGGTATAGCCACATAGATAATGACAGAGCCAGGACTAAGACACCAGAGATCGTGATGATTACCACCACACTGAATGTCAACCCTCAGCAGCACTTCGAAAAAATGCTTCAAATAAGAATGAATGTCTTCTTCATAAAAAACAAAACCAAAAGTTGAGATGAGTGTGCCCTGGTTACAGTGGAGCAACGGGGAGAGAAAATGGCAGATTCCTTTTTGCTGGGTCTCACAGAAAGGAAATGTCACTAACATGATTCACTCCATTGTAAAATTTTGTTCAAAATAAACCCATATTTATTCTAATCCAAGGAAGGATTGTCCAGATGCCTGAAAGCACAGGTACCGATCAGCAATCCTGCAAAGACAGTGACTTCCCATGAAGATATCACAGCCCGTAGGATAAAAACAGTGAGAAAGCAAGCCAGGACCCCCTCTTGCTTTTACAGGTGTGTAATTAGAGCTCCACATGGAAGATGATTGTCCTGGAGTCATACAACTGTTAGTGGCAGGTGCCAGACTGGATTTTCCATCACACTACAATCCAGGCCACAGCGACAGGAGCTCGGACTGTGGAGAAAGGCAGACCAGGTGGTGTAACACCTGTGAAGCTGGCCTGCTGTCTGCAAGTCATAGTTCTTCCCTTCCTGAGACAATTATGAATCTCCAGAAGAGCCAAATGCTCATCCTTTCCTCTAGACAACATAGCTCAGAGCGGTTCATCCTACTTCACCGAAGATAATTCAGAACTGTGTATCCTATGAAATGTACAAAAATGACCATTGTCCCAAGGATTAGAGTTAGAGACCTAAAGGAATGGGATTTATGACTAAAATGACAACTCACTCCTTTCCTGCTGGGCCATATACCCAGTAAAGAATAAATAACAGCATTCTTGGACTTCATGAGTCTTGATGGAAGACTGTTCCTCTCTTTCTTGAGGTCCTTACATCAAGTAGTATTTCCTGAGCCTAACAGTACCAATGGTTCAAATAACATTTTATTTTACTTAGAAATAAGTCTTATTCTGTTTTTCTGATTCTTGCAGTAGTGTCGGTGTTCTCTAAAGAAACGGGACTGAGAGAATGAATGTGGTGGAGGGAGCCATTATTAGATTGTCTTGTAGAATGGGATTCAGGTTGATCATCAGTGATTCTCTGATTACTGAGGCTCTGGTAGTTCAGTTCACACAAGACTGGAAGTCTCTGCAGTCCCAATCTGGAGTTAGATCCCGGGAAGGTCTGGAGAACTGCTGGTCTTCGGTCTACATTGGAATCCTGAAGCCATTGTCCTAACAACCATCGATAGATACTTCGGCAGTAGGATAGATGAACTGGCCAATGAGAGTGAGGACAAGCAGGCAAAAGGCGGAGTTTCCTTTTCATGTATCTTCATGTAGGCTGTTATCACACAAAGCATGGTCCAGACTAGCAAGGGTCTTCTTGGTTCAAAGAATCTGATTAACAAAATTTCCCGCAGCCATGCCCAGAAGCTTGTTGTAATCAAGTTAACAACCAAGATTAGAAGAGATTATATTTGTTCTTAAGAACAGAAAGGTCTTGCTGGATTTATTCATTTCAATAAACATGAGGACATTCCTAAAATGTCCAAGAAGTTTGACTCGAAGCAGGGAAACTCTGCAGAGGAACCCTGTTGGATGGGTATCATTATCTCTATGTTGTGTTAGTAAATAAATGAGGCCCTTTCAAGAGGCTCATAGGTCACAGAAAGTGTTCAAACTCAAATGCTTGTCCTAATATCATAGTACTTGACTTTGCAATTCATCACCAACACCCCATGGCAACCAAGATAAATTACTGGTCAGGTACATGTTCCCCCATTTTGCCAATGAGGAAGAAAAAGCACAAGGACTTAAAAGCACCTTCTCATAGCTATTAACCTGGAAAGTCGGGATTTAGATTTATGGGTTTTGGTTTTCTGACTCATTTCTGCAGTTTTAGCAAGTGCCCCACAGGTTTCTTCCTACCTACTCATTTTAGCCAGTCAACTTTCTTTAGGAAGTGATTGACAGGAATATGGAGGTATGGGTCTGAATTCTCATTCTTTTTCTTTTCTTTCTAACTGTTTTGGTTTTTCTCTTTGAGATTATAATTACCCTATTTTTCTGCTTTCATTTTCTCCCTCCAAGTCCTCCAACATGCCTCTCCTTGCTCTCCAAGTTTATGGCCTCCTCTTCTGGTTATTGCATGCATATATAGGTATCTGTATATAGATATGTATTCCTATATACACAAATACAGCCTGCTTCATTTGTATACATTACATGAATGCTTATGTGTTTTCAGCGATGGCCATCCTGTTCTTCTGAATTGTGAACATATTGTTTATGATCTTTATAATCTGGTTAGGTATAGGTGTAGGATATTTGTTGTAAGCAACAGAATAATGCTCTGTATTGGGTTTTTTTTTTTTTAATTCTGAGGTTTCTCTGGTGATTCTGTTGGTATTTAGGGGCATAAAAGCCATTCTGGCTTCTCCCACAACAATTCCCAATATGTTTGCCATAATATTTCTCTTTTATTTCCCTGTAAATGAGATAAACTGCTAAAACAGAGCAATTTGGCTTTACCTCGTGAGTCACACATGGGAAAGATACAACTCGAACATGTTCCCACCGGCTCCTCTCATAGAGGGGATTGGGTTGCACAATCAAACTTGAAAGCAAGTGAGACACCGAGGGTCTGGGGACACTCTAGATCCCATTTTAGGAAATCAGCTTCAGTGGAAGATTGCAAACAAGCCATTATTTTGTCAATAGGAACAAAAGCCCTGATTAAAAATTAAAATACATTCTGTACTGATAAACAGACAGCTGCCTAATTACTTGCAAGATTTATATTTTGCTGCATTAATTCTCTCATGATGGTTATTTCCTACTCCCTGTAAACCTGGACACAATGAGCTTGACAGAGATAAGCTCCCATAAACACTTGGCTGTGCCTTTTATTAGATAGATGAGTTCCTGATTATTAATATCTTCAAAGCCCCATTTAAAAACTTCACCACAAGAGAACGGGGCCCTTTCCACCACATGGCATTCCACTTAAGAAGAAAATGCATATTTAGAGACACCTAATTATGGCTGATTTAAAATTTCTTATCTTCAAAATGGACCCTCTAATTTGCCATGATCCAACTGTCACCAACATTGAAATACACACACATAGCCTAATATAAAGTAGCAAAAACATCAAACTACATTAAGTAGAACAAAAAGGCAACCAAACAAACAGCTTCCAGACACTTAGAGGAAAGGCCATAAACAGAGGAAGATGATAAAGCTAAACAGAGGAGGAGGCTAGGGGCTCCAAGAGCCAATGCTTCCCCAGAAACCTAACAAACACAAGCAAAACTTGTCACTGTCAGCTGTGTCAGGTCTCAGCATAACAGTTACAAGTTTGTAACAACTTAGTGCTGAATCAAAACAAGCAAGCAAACAAGAAAGCCATTTGAGCTGGAGAGCTGACTCAGCTGTTTAGAGTATTCGTTGCCCTTGTAGAGAAGACTGGGGTTAATCTCAGCATCCACACTGGGACTCACAATCTTCTGTAATTCCACTACCAGGTGATCTGACCCCATCTTCTGGTACTCTGTAGGCACCAGGCACAGACACGCATGCAGGTAAAACACTCCGTGTAAAATAAAAATGAACATCTAAAAAAAAACCATTAAAAAGAAAATGCTACCTTTACATGAGCAGGAAAAGGTTTGCTGCACTTTGTGTTCAGTCACTGTCTTGGAGATTTCAATCCACATAGGTTCTGGCTCTGGAAGGAGCAGACCAAATGAGAATCTGCAATGATTTCTGTGCTCTGCAGGGAAGAAAATAAAATAAAACTAAAATCCCTCTCTTCTAAACAAAATTCAGAAAACCAACTCAAAAAGGAATAAAGAGCGAAACATCTCATACCTGGAACTGTAAATTTCCAGATGAGTATGGAAGAAAAACGTCTAAACATTTGCCTTTACAGTGATTTTGTTTTTTCCAGATGTGAACCCCAAAGCATAAGCCAAGCCTGTAAATATAGGCGACTGGATTAGGTCGAATTAGATCACCCTTTACCAAAGAGAATGAAAGTGAAGAAAACAGAAGAATTTAAGACCGACTGAAGTGGGAGAAATGTTTGCAAACTACACAGGGTATTGGTTCAGTAATCTCCACAATATATAAGGAGCCTAACCCAATAACAAAAAAGTAATTCAGTTTATTTAAAAATGGGCAAAGACTCTAAATAAGTAGTTTTCATAGGACACAAAAATGTCGAAGAGCTACTCACAGACCCCTCAGCCCCCCAAAAAAGAGTTGCTAAATAGCACTGAAAAAAATGGAAGAAATGAACCCAGAACCATAATGGGCTATAAGCTAGTGATTTGAGAATGGATTTTATCAACCCAGAAATGTTGGCTGTAGAGAAAGGAAGCATCTCAAGTGTTAGTGACGATACAAATTATCACAGCTATGGTTGAAAACACTGTGAATGTTCCTTAAACACTTAAAAATAAAACTACTGGGCTGAAGAGATGGCGTAAGGACCATCTTTTCTCTGATGACTGCCAACTTGAATTCAATTCCTGGAGCCCCAAGACAGATAGAGTCCACAGGAGCCAGAAATCTCAACTCTGTGTATAAAGCCAAAGAGACAAGAACAATCTGATGAAGATTATCTAACATAAATGGTCACAGAACGTTATTCACAGTAACCATGGTAGACAGATAACCTAAGAATCCATGGATGGATGGATGGATGGATGGATGGATGGATGGATGGATGGATGGATGCATGGATGGATGGATGGAACGTATTCTTGTGCTTTGTATAGATGGGAAGAAGTACAGTTCAACCTTTTATACTGTTTTGCACATAACTTTATTTGTGGCATAAATGAATATTTTAATGTGTACATAACTACAAAGGGTAAACACTAGATTGAGAGCAAAATATTTGGGTTCTAATATGCAAAGCTACTTGGCAGATATGAGGTCTCCGACGCAGAACTGAACCTAAGTCAGCTTCTTCAGCTGTAAGAACAGGCTGTGCATACTGCCGTGTCCTCTTGGATGGCTCATGGCAGGGTTCAAATACAGGGAAATGTGCAAATGTCGTGATCAAAGCTGTGTGCCATACAAATGTAACAAATAACAACAACTGAATTTAAAGTGGAGGAACAATTTTATACCCTTCCGTAGTCTTCATGCAGTCAACAGGAGGTGGCAGAGTAGCTATGTGGTTATTGATGAGAATGAATAAGCTATTCTTTGGAGTAGAAAGAAGACTGCACTAGTATGTAGCCTGTCCTAGTTAAACACCCACTTCCCAAGCTTCATGGTGTCAAAGACCTGCAATAACTGTAGAGAGGATCTCAAATGTACTGTGTAGAAGCAATACCCGTCAATAAGAATCTGATGGCCAATGAGATGAGTCATGATTAGAAGGTGAGACACATGGCATATAGAGATAGGAATTCTGGGAAGATTTATCACCTGGACTGGAGAGGGACTCATGAAACTTAGGAGACTAAACCAGCCATATGACTGAACTCAGGTTGGAATACACGGATTGTGTAAGTTATGGACTAGTGGGGAAACAAGCCCAAGCTTGTGGCCTAGGCACTTATTCATAAGTAATTAAGTCTCAGAGTTGTTATTAGGGAACTGGGTACCAGTAAAAAACCTGAGGTGGCAAATAACTGTCTACAAATAGCTCTCTCACAAAAGCACAAGGGACAGATTTCCTTCTTTATTTATATGTGAGATGGGTTGGATACAGTGAGTACATCTCAGAGTAGTAAGATAGAGCAGTGGTGCATAACTCAGAGCTTAGAGCATTAGCTTTTTATTAAGAAAGACAAAAAGAAAGGGAATATAAGCAAAGAAAGAAAGAGAGTTTAATTCCCATGTGTGGCATTTTAAGTGAACAAGAACTACTATGCTAACTGAAATAGTAGTTCAGTTCAGACATAGAAGGAAACGTAGCATATGATCTCCAAAGTGAACATAAAGGAATTCCGTTGACAGGGAATATACAATGGTAGCCATTGGCTGCATAGTAGTGTGACTGAGAAGAGGATCAAAGAATGCAAAATTTCTATTGAGTGTAATTCAATACTGTCCCATCTCTTAAGTGACAAGTTGAAAACAATTGGATATAAACTTGAAAGTTGGTAAGAGAATAGATGTAGAAAGGGAGCTGTGTGAGTGTTGAGTACCTTGACTTACCTATTCCACAATGCACATATATTTCTACTTTCATTTGCCCATTAGAAACAGATACATAACTGGCTGATAGATTGGAAAGGTAGATAGATGGTAGGTAGATAGATAGAACTGAGAAGGACAGATTCAAGACTCCCAGAAGCCAACATAAACTTTTCATTTGTCTAAGATTTTGCAGAAGATCAACATATGGTCTGATTTCGTAGCCAATGACTACGAAAATGTCTATAATTCTCATCATGTCCTCAAAGTGGACTTCATCATGTAGCTGTTCTCAAAGCCAAAGAAGAGCACCATTGATGGACTGAGATGAATGCTTGTTTGTCCACAGGTAGCTGAAGACATACTCTTCACTAGACATATACGCTCCCTCTGTTTAGTCTGATTATATCTACTTATGAAACAAATATACACCAGTAGCCAAAAGCACCTGTCAGAGAGATGACATTCACTGACTGGTTACACCAATAGTCTAAAGCAAACTGGACTTGAGGAAAACAGTCTTAGGTCCCACAATAAATATGCATTATTTGTTTCAGAAAGGAACTATGTCAAATGACATAGTAATTAAAGGCACAGAAATAATCTTACATACTGAAATGGCTGGTCTATGTCCTTATGCATTCATCAAAGTTCAAAGAATATACAGCACTGAGAGCGACTCTTAATGAGTTGGCTTTGGATGATAATGGTATCTGAAAGCATGTTGACGGGTTACATCATATGTACTATTCAGGTTGGGGCATAGATTGCAAAGATACGTGCTTGTGGAATAGGAAAGCAACTGTGTAAAACCATTTCTAGGAATTAAAAAATGACCTAAAAATAAAACCTACCATTTTCAAACAAAGCTAAGGTTCTAGGTTTTCCTTTATTTTGGCAGTCTATATAAAACCGGTAAGAAGGAGCCACCACACCCTAGGGAACTGGACAGGTGTTCAGTACTTTTAAAGTACTGTTAAAAATCTGTTGGAGTCACCATCAGTGTTAATAATGGAAGCTTTGAGTTCTTATTGAAAGTGCTCCTTCTGGTATTCATTGTTCTAATAAGCAAAGACGTTGTGGGATGGACAAGTTGATTCATAATTAACGGCTATTGGACTCTCTTTTGCTGTTCTCACTGCCTTGAGCAATGAGGGCTGTCAATTAAACAGCCAGCAAGAGTACCTTTACAACCATCTGAAGCACTTCACAGACATCTTGAGAAGGTTTTGCAATGATCACAACTGACTCCCCCAGCTGCTGAAAGCACGGCCCCAGATGATGTGCTGTTTGGAGCAGTGTGTGCTCAACTTTCGTCTAACACAACCCTCAGTAAGTTCTAGATGACCTCACAACCATTTACTTCTAGGGAGGGTGGAAATCACTTCCCCTAGCAGAATAACAGGGAAACTGTTTCAGCTAGTGCTAAAGAGGCCCACCTTTATCCAACCCAACACACAACCTTCATTGGTGCTGATGCAAGGCTATGGTGGATCCAACATCATTCTTCTGTGCTCTCACTGTGCAGGGGACTGACAGTGGATGAGTCAAAGGCCAAGTGTAATAGCAACAGGGCAGCCAGCTGCTACACAGATAATGCACTAGCTCAAAGGTGGCTGTGGCAGGAAGAGGGGAGGTAGGAGAAAAAAGAAAGTTATAATCCTAGCTGGACTTACAGACTGTAAACTTCTGACCTGAGTTTACATGAGAGTTGCTATGTGGGGTTGGGGAATTATAATTTCTTAGGCTCACACAGAGCTATGATACTTATAGAGCTATGAATTCCCTGTAAGAGGACCGACCACAGGATAAGATGCTCCCACCACTATATGTCTCCAGCCCACTGCTGTTAAACACTAAGAAAAATGAAAACTGCCAGAGAACAGCACTTGAAGAATTTTGTCCTGCCTACCCATGATTCTTACCTACAGAGAAACAAAGATTCCCAGGCAGTGGGTTGGTAACACAAAGACCTTTTTGTAAGGACCCCGATCTCTTTTTCTCTCTTTTTTTCTCTACCATCTGCAATGGCTCAAGTTTGCCTCTGGGCTGGTTATCTTCACAGAGCAAGACAGCTTCTAGAATTCAGAACATCACACCCATACAATAATCTGAACTTATAAAGAAATAGTCATCTATATCTTGCTTAATAGGCATCTCTAAGGTAAACTATTCTTTTGGTTTGGGTGTACAATTCGGTCACAAGATATCCATGAGCCATTGGATGAGAGAATGAGATCCCTGTGCTTTAATAAGACTGTATCTGGAGTTATATAAAGAAGTGGTAGATATTGATATGTGAGCTTTGAGGAGGGTAAAATAAATAATAAACTTCTTCATAACATTTTGGAAATTCAAGTGATAAACAGAAACTTCTAGTGATTTCCAGATGAGAAAAGAACCTAGAGATGGAGAAGGCTGAGCAGACTCATAACTGGGCACCTCATACAAGAAGGCACTATGCCAGTATCTTGGAAGTTGGGCAGGAGTCTTCTAGAATCATTTGTCCAAGCAAGCTCACATCAAATGTTAAGTCACAATATTTTTTTAATATTGAAGAATTCCAGAAGTCTATTTTCTCTATGCCCTTTTTGAAGAAATTGTTGGACAATTTTTTTTTGTTTCTGGTTTTTTTTTTCAACATTTGAGAATGAGGTGGAGGCAATGTAATAACATAAATGTTAGTTAAGTTAACAGATAGATTTGCTATTGTAAATAAACTATTGGGGGACAACAGGAGATCTGTCTAACAGTATCCAAGTAAAGTATTACAAGTGCCTTCAAGCAGAGGCATGAGGGTGGCCAAACAAATCCAAGTGGAACACTTTCATGGCTGCCTGAACCAAAAGGGAAAACACCTTCGTCTTTTACCATGGTTTGAAATTTTAGATTAAAGCTTAAATTTTAATACTTAAAAGTTAAATGAATAAGATTGGGGAAATAAACATTAGAAAAGAAATCAATATTCTCTTCTACTAAAGAAAGTTATTCCTTGAAGGCAGGGCCATGCCTCCTTTCTCCTTTCCCTTCTTGGCCACAAGAAAGGCCACAGGAGAAGGCTTTCCCATGAAGACATAAAGAGAAGCATGTTTTTATGGTCTATGGACCAAGTCACTATCCTAAACCATTAAAAGAAGTTAATTTTGAAAAGGCCCACTTCTTTACAATAGACTAGCCTGTGCTAGGAGCTACAGCTTTGTCAATGTTTCTTCCAAAACCTAGTACCTCACCATAAAAACTGTCACAGAGGCTTCAGGACACTTTTCTGTTTTATTTTCTTTATGTTTGAAACTTTTAAAGACTCACAATATCTTTAGAGAATATAGTTCAATCTTAAGGGCTCAGTTCACATTTTCTGGAGTTGTTCATTTGGAGGTCAAGAGGACTTTAAAGTCAGATGGCAGTGAAGATATACTCTGTATACTTGGGTTTTCAGTTTGGCAACATCAGAAACATGTGTGGAGGTCTACAAGAAGAATCTATGGAAGTCTGTATCTCTAAGAGTCTAGAATCTTGTCTTGAATTACAATAGGTCATACAACTTACAAGACACAGTGATTCATACTAATTTGTGGAAGCAATCATGGCTATACCATGGAGTGTCATAGAAAGTTGCATATACTTAAAGTGTGTGCATGCATTCACACGAATGTACACGTATGTGTACAAGTGCTCATGTGTGGGTTGCATCTGTGTACAGATGACCTTTAGGTAACTTAAAGGTAATTTAAAGGACAACCTATATTATCTTTCTTCAAGCACAGCCCAGTTTGGATTTTAAAAATTAGGAACTCACTGATCTGGACCTCATCAAATAGGCAAGGCTGCCAGTGAGCTCCTTACATTCTCTGGCTCGAGCTCAGCTCCACTGCCATTATAAGCATGCATCACCATAGCTAGACTATTTTCCACATTCTAGGGATTAAACTCATGTCCCCATGCTTGCATAGTAAGCAGTTATTGACTAAGCTATCATATATATATATATATATATATATATATATATATATATATATAATTTAATCACTCATAAAATGAAGGACTGAAGCAATTGGTTTAGTGATTAAGAGCATTTACTGCTCCTGAGAACCAGATTTTCATTTCCAGTATGCACCCATGGTGGCCATAACTTGTCTTCCAGTGGGTCCAGTGCTTTCTGATCCTCCTTGGGCACCAGATGTGCATGTGGTACACAGACATACAAGCAGGATAAACACTCATATAAAAATTAAAATCTTTAAAGTGAAGTTTCTTTGGTATTTCATAATCATTTTCTATATCACTTCAAGATATGATCCAACTCAGAGATTGTGAGGTTTGTTAATCACTACAGGAAGTACAAGGGAAGTTTAGAAGACTTTCAGGTAAGGAATATAATAACTCCTCAGAGAGTCACGGCAGGCAAAGGAGTTTAATGAGGACTGTATGCAGAATTTATTATGCAGCTGGTGTCTAATGCCCCTGAAGTTTCAGTCTTAAAATGATACAGATGTTCTTTATGGCTTAGTAAAATCTCCTGCTCGGGGTCTGCATTATGAAGTAGTAATAGCTCGTTCTGCAGTCTTCTTGACCTCTTCTGCAGCTGGTTCACTGCTTGTCCTTACAAGTCCTCACTCCACTTACCCTGGGTAAATCAGCACGCTGTGTCATAACCCACAATCCATCCACATAAATAAAACAATTCGGTGCAGGTGTGACCTGAATACACTTTTAGATTCTACTAATTACACAAAGCCACGGCACAAAGGTTTCAAGGTCAGAGATGCCAACAGTGGGTTTGCTCAGCTGAAAAACACAGAAGGGACTCTACTGCTGCCACTTATTACTGTAATTGCTCATTTACAGCATTTCAGAGAGCTTGCCACTCTGAAGACAGTCCACCGCCCATGCCAATTGCTTCCTCCTCAGGTCACATAAGAAAAAAGCTTGACCTCTATGAAACTGTAGGAACAGGGATTTGTGTCTAGACTAAGCACCCACAAAGAGAGTGAAAGAGAACAAAGAGGTATACATTCAGGAAAGAAGATGCTGGAATCTGGCAAAGGATTCTTCTTGCACTTCTGGGCTCCGTGGCCTCACCACTATCTGATAGTGAAAATCCGCGTGTGTTCCAACTTCTAACATGCTCTGCAGCCTTACAGTTTCAACACTTAACCTTTTTTAAAAATTAAGAGGTCTATTGTCTCTTCTGAAACTCTAGACTAATTCTTAGCTAAACGTATCTATAAAACAAAAAAATGTTTAAAGTCACGGACTTTTGAGATAGACTCATGCAGAGCAAATTATTTCAAAAGGGAGGCAAAGAAGGATCGCCGTTGGTAAGATGCCAGGTGTTAGAAAGTTCCAATTGTTTTCCAGTTCTCAACCAATAACCACTTACACAAAGGCAATGCAAAAATAACCTTAACTCCTTTATTTTTATAAACTTGGATCATGTGAATATTTAGTATACACTAACTTTTTACACAATGTTCTGCCATTTTTTCCTGTCTTTTTTGTTTATCTTAATTTTTCAATGCTTGTTTATGTTATGGCGTGCCTTTGTATTCTTTTGCTTTCATTGTTGAATAATATTCCTCTGCATTGATCTGATGTATTTTCTATATCCATCCAACATTCAATGAATATTCAGATTATTGTTCTAGTAAATTTCTTCTATAAATACTTGTGTACAAGTCTTTATTTTGTCTATTATTTTCTTTACTCTTCATAGGACTCCTAGTAATAAAATTACTCGATTGTTGAGTAGATTTGTGTTAAACTTTTGTAAAAAATACAAAACTTTCCTAAACTGTTATTGTATTATGTTACGCTGGGTTTTGTCAACTTGACACAAACTCAAGTAACTTGAGAAGAGAAAATCTCAGTTGTAAAACGTCATAGGCTGAGGCAAGTTTTCGGGGTATTTCTTGATTAATGATTTATTTAAAAGGCCCAGCCCACTAAAGGCAATGGCACCCTTGAAGGAGGAGTCCTGGGAGATCTAGATAAAAATATAGATGACTTTGAAACTGGAGAGCAGGTCAGAGATCAAATTCCCCCCATGGCCTGTGCCTCAGTTCTTGCCTGCAGTACCAACACTGTGTGATCTCTCTACAAGTTATTTGCTTAAAGAGAACTGAGCCCCCAAAACAATACAGGCAAGCACCATGGTTTCCTGTTGCCTACAAAAACTAATGGTAAAATTGATAATGACAATATCACACTTTTTGATCATACATCATAGAGAAATTGAAGTGGAACAAAATTGGAACCTTCCTATCTGCTGCTGAGCCCGCATAGTACAAGAAGGTGCTATGCAGGCTGTTAGGACAGAACTGTCAATGACTGCCACACCCAACTGTGGGCCTTGAATACTTAGGTCCCAGCCAGACAAGATGTATTCACTATTGCATGAGTGGAAAGATTGTTAGGATGGTAACCAACTGCCTTATGATTGGATTTGAGGCCGGCTTCACGGATGGAATTCATGACTAGTGCTGTAAACATGATCAAAAGCCAGTAGGTTCTAGATTAATGCTGCTCGTAGTAGCTTATCGGAGGCTGGTAACTGTAGAGACTCATAACTGGTCAAATTGCTGAGGATCGATGACTATTGAATAGGAATCCATAAATGGGAAATCTGTATCACCTCCTCCGAGGATCAGGGATCATTGTGGAAGGGCTAAAAAGGAATCTAAGAGTGGTAAGAAGAAAGAGTGGTAGAGAACGCTGCCTTCAAGGCATGGCGTAGCTGTTGCTCTTTCAGACTCACAGCAGCTGTGACTTTCCTGCTCAAGGCCTGCCAAAGGTTGGGCCTGCCAACTCCCTGTCATGGTGAGAGAGGGTGCATGTAGGTCCTGACCCATCCCTACACATTGATATGCAGCTAATAGTTGGAGGCAAGAAAGGATACTTTCATCAGTGATACCGCCTATGGAAAAGCACCCATGCTGCTGTAACAAATCCTCATTTATGTTCTGATAACAGCCCTGATGAGCCTCATTCAAACACACACGTATCATTGTCATTGTCATCATTATCGTCATCATCATCATCCTTGTCATCATCATTTTCTTCATGATAAAAGTAGAAAAGAGGGAGGCTAAGCGAGGGAGAAAAAAAGGAATAATCAGAAGTAGAACAGAAATTGTGGTACATTTACATAATGAAGTACTACTCAGCAATTAGAAACAATGACTTCATGAAGTTCCTAGGAAAATGGATGGAACTAGAAACTATCATCCTGAGTGAGGTGACCCAGTCACAAAAGAACACAGATGATATGCACTCACTGATAAGCAGATACTAGCCCCAAAGAGATCTGAATACCGAAGAAACAATTCACCTCATGAAGCTCAAAAAAAAAAAAAGAAAGGCCAGAATGTGGACGCCTCAGTCCTTCTTAAAAGGGAGAACAAAACACTCATGGGAAGAAATTCAAGGACAAATAGAGGAACAGTGATTGAAGAAAAGATCACTCAGAGACTGCCTCACCTGGGGATCCAGCCCATATGCAGCCACCAAACCCAGGCCATATTGCTGATGTCAAGAAGTGCTTACTGGCAGGAACCAGATATGGATGCCTCCTCAGAGGTTCTGCCAGAGTCATACAGATACAGCTGAGGAGGCTTGCAGCTAACCATCAAACTGAACAGGGGCATCCCAATGAAGGAGCTAGAGAAAGGACTGAAGGAGCTAAAAGGGTTTGCAACCTCATGGGAAGAACAATATTATCAATCAGCTGAACACTCCAGAACTCCCAGGAACTAAAACATCAACTATTAAGCACACATGGCTTCAGTTGCATATGTAGCAGAGGATAGCATTGTCTAGCATCAATGGGAGAAGAAGCCTTTGGTCCATCAAAAGTGCATTTTCCCAGTACAGGAGAATGCCAAGGCACTGAGGTGGAAAGGGTCAGTGGGAGAGGGAGCACCCTCAAAGAAACAAGTGGAGGGGGAGAGGGAGGGGAGTGATGGATGAAGGGGGTAACATTTGAAATGTAAATACAGAGAATATCCAATAAAATCATTTTAAAAAGAAAAGAAACAAAAAGGATAATGAGAATGAGCATGCTCAGTGGAAATTAATTACATGTGTGAAATGTCATATAAACCCATTGCTGTGTATAATTAATGTTGATAAAAACATCAAAAATAACAAAATCCTGACCAGAGTGTTGGGAAATCCTGATATTAAAGGAACTAAAAGGCTATTCTTCCTCAGATGGCCTTCTGTCACCAGCCAACACTTCTGTCACCTGTCACTGCCCTCAAAATGACCCCAAACACCACAAGGACAAAAATAACCCTATCTTTACATATCTCTCATTAAAAAAAATAGATCTTATTTATATGTGCGGATATAGGCAGCTAGCTATGCTTTAAACCATAATGTAGCTTCCAGTGAGTGCCAAAAACCACAACACAACTAAGATTTAAGCTCTCTATCATGTTGAGCCTCAAGACTGAAAAAGCACATTATGATCGGCAGTTATTATTGCTATGATTTTAAAACATACCTGACCTGTTGCTAATGGCCTATGTAGGTATCCAACGTGAGGAAACATTAGTGTGACCTGCTTGCCCTATAATAACGAGACATACTGGGAAACTCTGAAACACCAGGGCTTTCGTTCGTTAATGAAAGTCAAAGCAGAAGTCAACTTACCAGAGGAACTGGGGATGAATATGCATGTGGTTAGGAGAGACATGAATGAAGAAGAATCCTACTGCAAACATGAACAAGCATGCGGACATCAAGAATGGTCTAGAGGCTAGAGGTCTAGAGGAAGTACAGGGCTTGCTCAGTGTGGGCAAAGCCCTGACTATGATTCTTAGCAGGAAGGGGGAAAAGGAACAAGGGAGAGGAGGAGAGAAGAAAAAGAAAGAGGCAGAAGTGAGAGGAGAGAAGGTGAAAGGAGAGAAAAGAGAAGGGCAGGGAAGGAGAGGGCAGGGCAAGGGAGGGAAGGGAAACCCCACTGATCCTACAAGCCATTCTGACTGCACTACATGGACACGCATGGAGAAGGGCGTCACAAGGGTAGCTGTCGCTGTCCCACTTCTACTCCCTCAGCCCACAGCATTTGACTTGACTTATTCCGCAGCCATCTCCAGTCGCTCCTTTATCCGCAAACAGAGAGACCTTGCTCGTCACCCATGAATTCCCAAGATCTGCCCACACCATCCCCCGTGCTGCCGCAGTTTCTAATCACTCCCAACATTCTGCTGACTCTGTCCCTGCACTGTCCCTTGGACATTTTTTCCATTGTCCTCACTACTGACATCTTTTCACTCCGGGTCCTGAACAACTACAATTGTCTCCTGGACTACTTGCCAACCATTTTACCCCCTTCAATCCAACCTCCGCAAGCAGTCAGCGAAGTTGCCGAAATGAACATGAGGCCTGTGATGACTCCCCAAGGGGAAGGGGATAGCACCTACTTAATGTAGGCTCCACAGGAAGTGGCCCCCACATGAACACACAGATACCTCCTCTTTTCTTTTCCTGCCTTAGACTTCTAATGTCAGTCTCTCGGAGCTAATTGGTATAAATTAGGAGTCAAAGTTTTGTATTTAGAAAGCAGCAGGCCCGTCTTTTCCAGACAATCTAGAGACAGATAATGGTTGCTGGCGATGAGACAGTGTCTTCGGTGTGGCAGTCACCGGTAAAGTCCACGTGTACCTGTAATTAACCCTCCACCTGGAGTTCAGTGAGAACCACCAGGAACCTCTCAAAGACAGGAGAGTAGAAAGGAAACGAGTTGGAAAGAGGAAGGGGCCAGGAGGAGTGGGAGGGGTAAGAGAGGGTAGGTGGGGGGTGTGGTCCAAATATACTATGCATAACTCGAATGACAGAAAATGCCATAATAAAGCCCTTCAGTATGCATAATACATGCTGATTAAAAAGAAACCAATAAAATCATACAATTTAACATGGTGTGGAAATAGTAATGGTTCAATATTTACCATAATCCACATTCCAGATGTGCACGAGCAAGTGCTGGAGCAGGCAGGGAAGCCTGAGACACTTCTCCTTTTCCATCTTTATTATTAACTCATCTCTAGAATTTCCCCCAGGCTGCTGACTCTGCCCCGTCACCTGCTCTCTCATTTTATATCCCACTGCAGGCTGTCACGCTTCTGTTGTACCTGATGTATTAAGATCCTCAAAAACGATACCGTACTCCTGCATCCGACGGCACTCTTATTCAAAAGAGCACATAGAGAACTGTTTTCCCTCGAATCACACTTATATAAAAATGTTCAGTAGCTGGTATATGCTGAATGGGAGAGACATGCGATTGGTCACTGGCCTTTACCTCATCTACTCTTTCTCATACGGCCCATGTAAGTCTTAAGAGCTAGAGCCCGTTTTCAGGTCACAAGCTAAATTCTATAAGCCAAGCGGCACGCTGGAATCCTGGTGATTCTCTTTGTATTGTCTTTATGTGCATGGGTGGTTCTGCCTGCATGCATTGTCTTATACTGTGTGCACTACAGTTCCCATAGAAGAGAGTGCCGGATACCCTTACAGTAGTGAGTTGAGGTAGTGAGTTCCCATGTGGTATGCCAGTCTCTTAAATGCTAAGCTGTCTCTCCAGCCCCTCCTGAGGATTACTGGTCATAGATGGCCAAGGGACTTAAGATGGTCCAGTGGCAGAATTAAGACAAAGTCTCTTTTGCCCTCAGCACTGCTGGAAGCTGCATGGTAAGGAATCTACCAACATAGGCTTGGGCAGGACGGAAGGCTCTGTAATGGAACTCAACAGTCAACTCCATATTGTGTCTACATTTGAGAGCTTATGAGATGAAACGTGTCTTAATTCACAAAGCTAGTTTTTAATTAAAACTCATTACCGGCAGTCACTTCGTCTTGCTAGTTTTATTCAATGGTTGTTACACCTGATGCTAGAAATTTGAAAGATAATAGGCAGAAAATGGGGTGTTCTTGGTGAGCAAACACTTCAGGGAACTGTAGAAGACACAGGGGTATATGAACCAAGTCTGACTCCATTGAACCCCTTATTTAAAGTCAGGTTGCAAGCTGCACAGCTAATCCCGGCCACAAGAGTGAGAAGCTACTTTAAGTCGAGGACTTGCCATAATTCCGCTTTGTTATTCCCACCCTTCCATGATGACTGGGCTGAAAATGAAGCGCCCCCCCCCCACATAAACATGCCATAATCCCTAAGCCAAGCACTTCTGGGGGGGGGCTGCCCCATGTCCATCGGAGTAAACATGAACAGAAAATAGATGTGTTCTCTAAGCCATTTTATATTTTGAGGTGTTTTCTTACAGCAGCTAGCGTTCCTTACAGCAAATACAACACTCGATGAATGTTTGCTGAATCAGTGAGTTGCCTTGCACCAGATATCATTTCCATAGTGATTTCTGCCAAAGCCAAGCAAGAGAAAATTTGATCTGAATTATATTTCAAAATTGCATATTCTCCTGTTCCACCGGGAAGTGTAGAGCATCCTGGTCTGACGTTGTTTCTTCAAACACTATGCTTTCAACAAACACACCTGGTACAATACATTTGCTTCATGAACAATATCTGCAGCTTTTACTAAACGGGAACTGTTGGCTACCTCGGTACAGGGAGTTTCATACTGCCTTCCTAGTGCTTGACTTTATAGAGAGATAAAGAATTCGCATTTTATAGAATTAGAATTGATTTCTTTTTATTGTTGAATCTTTAGTGTTCTTTCCACCTATACACATTCATCACTACTATATTACGATCAGACAAAAAAAAAAAGGAGTCTGTCTCAAGAAATTATAAATAAATGCCACAAATTTTTAAAAGGCAAAATATAGCAGCAAATTAAGATTGAACCAACAAAAACAAATACTAGAGAAATCAAGCAATATATTCTGAAGCATTAGCTCTAGTAATGGTCATTACAAGAGGATTCTATTGGGAAAACAATTCAAGCAAATACATACAATTACAAAAAAAATCAACATGATATTATTCTTCTCTTCAGTTATAGCAAAAATAAAATGTTCTGAGCTATTTTAAGGTCCTGGAAAATTGGTTTCTATCACCTAAAAGCCAAGCACATGATTTAACAGTGTGGTCCTTAATGGGCTAGGACAAAATACAAGACGCCTTTCCAATGCAAACAGGAACTGAGGGAGGCAGGAGTCTTCACTCCAGATGTGGATGGTCAGTAGAAAGTGATAGTAAGGGAGAGTAAATCCCAGAGGGATAAGAAGCCTGGCAGGTCGGGGCTCTTGTACTTTGATTTAGCATCACATTCAACTACTCAGCATCTTATTCCCTGCGGAGTATTTTATCTGTAAGTTTTGTGGGAAGAGTGTAAATCTCACATAGGAATTAATTAATTTAATGCTTCAGTGTCCGACCTAATCAGATGATAAATCACTATCTCAGACCATATCTCTTAAAATCATGACATCTCTAAGAAGCAAATTTGTAGATTAACTTATTGATTAAATGTGGAAGAGAGAGAGGGATGGAGGGAGGACTTTCTGCCAGGCTTTGGCATGAACAATTGGGTGACTAATGGTGCCATTTATTGTGGCAGGCCACACACTCTAATGTGTATGGGGATCACCTAAAGAGCATTTAACTCGTTCAGATCCCTGGTCTACTCTGTACCATTCTCACTGAGTGGAGGAATAGGAAGAATTTCCGTAATTTGATTCTTTCTTTTTTAAAGATTTACTTATTATATATAAGTACAGTATAGCTGCTTTTCAGACACACCAGAAGAGAACATCAGCTCTTACTACAGATGGTTGTGAGCCACCATGTGGTTGCTGGGGACTGAACTTAGGACCTCTGGAAGAGCAGTCAGTGCTCCATCTCTCCAGCCCAATTTGATTATTTCTAGAAGCAACATAGATGATTCTGGTGTGAATGCCTTCAGGGATGTTTAGGACAAAACACAAGGTGGAGTAAAAGGGTTGGGGGGAAGCCCCTATTTTAGCTCTATTCTCCATAATGTGCCAAACACCAGAGAAAGGACCATTTAATGGTGGAGGAATTTATTTTGGCTCACAGGATAAGGAGCTAGAATCCAGTGAGTGTCAGGGAAGCATTGCAGTCAAGTGGAGTGGCGGGTCACACTGTAGCCACAGTTGGGAAGCAGAGAGAGATGAATGCTGGTGCTCAGTTTACTTCATCCTTTTTACTCAGAACAGGACCTGAGCCACATGAATGATGCTTCCCACATTTCAAGTATGTCTCTGCACTTCAGTGAACCTCTTCAGAAATACCCTTACGTTTATGGCCAAAGCATCATCTCCAAGGTGATTCTCAACTCTGTAAAATTGACAATGGACATTAATCACCAGAGACCCAGGCACTGAGCTCTTTTGCTGGTATGAGCTTGAATGACATTTTTTTTTCTATCTCTCTGCTACAATTGGAAAAATGAAGCTGAGAATTATATAGTCAAAATCTTGGGTAATCTCCAAACCCTTCCAGCAGAAGCATCTTTAGAAATCCAAGAACGTTATGAGCACAAAGAAATTAAAACCCAAAGACTATACATTCCAAGCATGGTAAATGATGCAGTAAATAGATTAAATCCACCTGTATAAATACCCTGTAGTCACGAGGGCATATCAATATCCCAGTCTCAGTCCAGATACCTTAATATTTGCTTCATAAAGTTTTAACATATTCTGTTTATTGAATTCCTAGTATAATTCCATGTTTCCCAAGTGTATTCGTCCATTTTCTGAGGCTATCACAGAGTGCCATAGGCTGGACAATCTGTAAGCAATAGAAAGTTCCCACTAATAGAAAGTCTGTGAGCATGTCATTGGCATGAGGTAAGGGTGTTTGCGCTGTGTAGTCTTATAGCAGAAAGTGAAAATAATGTTTCAGAGGCCTCGTAGGATCGCTATCTTTTAATGTTCTTATAATGGCACTGAAGTTTCAGTATGGCTTCTGGGGGTGGGGGGACACCAAGGTCACAATACAAACAGGAACAAGAAGTTCACTGGGGCAGAGAGGAAGTGAGAAACACACAGAGGTTAGAGTACCATGCTGGCCCCTTAAGAATAACAATCAGCTATGATGGGGTGTTACAAGGACTTCCAGCACAGAACGTTCCCCTTGATGTCTTATTGGTCATGTGGTTATCACTGACTTTGGGAGATCTGAAAAACAAGGATTTGCCATTTCATTTAAATATTTGAAGATAGCATCTTAAAAGATCTCTAATAGCCCCGCCTTTAACTATCTTCACCTGGGCAAATACTTCTTAACCTCCAGGTAAGGAAATGTCACCAGTTTCTTTGATCTAAGGGCATGCTCAAAACACAGAGGGGCCACAAAAAAGGCAGAGATCTGCCTCTCTCCTCGCGGATGAGAAAGCCAAATCTGCGATACACTAAAACATGGCATCACAGAGAACAATTTTTAATCAAACTCAAAGAATATTCCTCGGTCTAATTCTCAATGGTTCCTTAACATTTTCTCTCCTAGAGGTTCCAGCACAACCCCATGCCCTTTGCTGCTACAATGCTTCATTAGCACACCACTGCTTTCATCCTCTTCTAAAGCCCAGGAGATGCATCCCAGTGGTATCCAAGGAAACAAAATTAGACTTGTCTTTACATCACTAGCATTTAGTGCCTAATTCTGTCCATTTGAGTATGTCCTTGTGCCAAAGTTGTGTTTTCCTGACCACACATTACAGTTGTTCTTCCTCAAATCCACTTAGCTGAATGATAGAAAATTCTCCTTTTTATAAAGACCAAAGCTGGCGCTCAGGAGGATGTTAAGGTTCTTTCCCAGCCCCTTACAACTCCAGCTCCAGAGGATCGGATGCCCTCTTCTGGCCTCTGCAGGCAACTGCACTCTTGGGCACAGATCCACATACAAAGAAACATGTTTAATTAAAACTTAATTTAAAAAAAAAAAAAAAAAAAAGGTGATCCCCCCTCAAAAAATAAAATTCTGGCATTTATTTTGTTAAATTGAATATCAAACGGTAGACTTATAATAATATAAATGAATGTTTGGAATTCTTTAATAGCCTTGAATGACCAGAAAATTGATGCATTTAAATGGAATAAAAGCACTTTAGTTCATTAGAGGTTGCTGCATGATTTATTATTTGTAATCTTAAGCATTCGCACATTTATTACTTAGTACAAGTATTATTTCTTATGAAGAAATGTGTAAACTCTCTAGACAGAAGTTCATTTTCAAAATCTAGTTTTACTGAAACACACACACACACACACACACACACACACACACACACACACCTTAAAGCAAAAATCTGTTAAAAAGCAGTTGCTGACTGCAGAGACAGCCACCTGTGGAGCCGTTTTCATTCTGGAGAGGTTTTAAGGCAAAAAACAACAGGACATCAAATTGTGTGGACTCTAAGAAGCTGCAGAGTTTAAATTATAAAGTGAGGAGAATTCCGAGTAAATTGGAGGCAAATACTGGAGATGACAAGTGAGAAAGGCAGGGTTGGACAGAGAAGGTTTTGGTTGTGTGTCTTGAACCTCGTGGTTGATGTATGCCTTCCTGTCTTAGCCCTGGCCTAGAAGTGCTAAACTGTATTTACTGCTCATCCCAAGGCCCCTTTCTCATTTGTTGAGAAATGCTAGGCTCTGCTTCAGAGAGACTTCATCCAGCAACTGATGGGAGTTGATGCAGAGTCCCAGAGCCAAACATGAGCTAGAAGTCAGGGAGAGCGGGAGGAAGGATCTGAGGAACTAAAGGGGCCAGGGACACCACAATATCATGGTCCTTAGAATTAATTGACAGGGACTCAGGAAGGCTTGCAGAGAACTGAGGACCAGTAGGGGTCTGACCTAGGTCCCCTGAATATACATTATGAGTGAGTAGCTGAGGACCAGTAGGGGTCTGACCTAGGTCCCCTGAATATACATTATGAGTGAGTAGCTTGGTGTTCTTGTAGGACTTCTAGCAATGGGAGTGGGGCTGTCTCTGGCTCTTTTGCCTTCCTGTGGGACCCTATTACTTCTAGTGGCTTCCCTCTTTCAGCCTTAATGTGATGGTATGTGCCTGGTCTAGTAGCTTGTTATTCCATGTTTGACTGCTGTCCTGGAGGGCCTGCAGTTGTTTGAGGAGAACAGGACAGAAGGGGATCTAAGGCGGAGGAAAGATGGAAGGGAGGGGAGACACTGAGGGAGGGGAGTCATACTACAGTCAGGATATAATGTATGGGAGAAGAATTTAAAAAATGAAAAAGAAAGAAAAATGCTAGGCCCAATGAGGCTGTCTTGGACTTCACTTAATTTACATATCCAGGTAAAATGTAATTATTGAGATTAGACTAGATGCCATTTTAAATCCCAAGCCACCCGCCTATCACTGGAAAAGGCAACATTTGAACTTAGTTCTAACTGGACAGAGGGATGGGGTCTAATGCACTGCCAAAGCCTGCTGTGGTTTCTCTACTTACCAATTTGATGTTGCCATAGGAAGCTTCAAAAAATGGTGTTTGTGCAGCTATAGAGATTCCTCGGAAATTAAGATCATTTGTTGCTCTTACAGAGGTCCCAAGTTTGGCTCCCAGCACCCAAGTGGAGAATGTTACAACCTCCTAGAATGCCAGGTCTAGAGGATTTCATATTCTCCTCTGGTTTCTTTAGGCACTCACACATAAATCACACACCTTCCCCCCATACCCACACACACACTTTAAAAGGGGTATTTGATGTTATTTACAAGGTTATCAGTGGTGGTTTGAAAAGCAATGACCCTATAGGCTCACATATTTGAATGCTTGGCCATTAGGGAATGATGATACTTGATAGTAATTAAGAGATGTGGCCTTGTTGGAGTAGATGTGTAATGTGTCCCAGTTGGAGGAAGTGTGTGTGTCACTGGAAGTGGGATTTGGAGTTTCAAATGCTCAAGCCAGATCCTGTTTCTCTCACTCTCTCTGATCTCATTCAGATCTGGGTGCAGACCTCCAACTTCTCCAGCATCCTATCTGCCTGCAGGCTTCGATGATTCCTGCCATGATGACAATGGACTGAGCCTCGGAAACTGAAGCAAGCCCTGATTAAATGCTTTCCCGTATAAGAGTTGCCATGGTCATGGTGCCTCTTCACAGCAACAGAACACCGACATTATCCGATAGCATTTTCTTATTTTTCTTTTATACTTCAGGTTTGCTGTTACATAGCAGTAATAGCAAATTACTGGTATTTCATTATCAATTTTGATTCAAATGAGCATTTGTGAAGTCTTATTTGAATTACTTAAAACATTATTCCCAAGAACAACGGAAACATGGCAATGCATGCCTACTGCTCATCACCTACTCAGAGTGCTCGTGCTGTCTGCTCCTTTGCCTGTGCTTTTGAACCATGTTCTTTGGTGTTCTGTTCCTAATTCAATAGCAGCATTTTCAAGAATGATTATAAATCTTGTAAATGCTGTAAGTCTTGGAAATGCCATACCTCCCATCATTGAGCACATGCTGGGAGTCAGAAAATGAGCCGTCTATGCTCTCAAGGGCTCTATGTAACAAACCTCCCTGAAACACTTTCTCCTCCAAGTGGACATGGATCAACTAACGTCAACTCAGCTCTGAGATTTGAGTCTAACTTTGAGGCTTCACTGTGTCTTAGGCTAATGTCGAGTCCTCAGAGGAAGAGACAGCTACTACTGAAGGAAGCTCTGAAGAGAGCAGCAGCACAGTGGGGCGACTATGCCTTCCCCAGCCTTTACTTGGGCCATGTCTTCCGCCAAAGCACAGAGCATGCCCAAACTCTAATTGGGAGTAGGATATCCAACTCGAAATACATGAACTGCAGCGACTGAAAAGAAGGATGAGAAGTCGGCACCTTTAGCCTACAGGAGAACAATATTCTATGATGCTATTCAAAAGTGTTTTAATTTTTATAGCCCCGCAAGGGCGGCTTTTGCTTTTCAAATGCATCAAAAATCTGGAAAATAAGATACATAAATGCTGAATCACATAGATACGTTTCAGTCAGACCACGATCAAAAGACTAGAGTGAGATACAGACTCAAGTTTACCCAAAGCCAACCTTCTTTTTCTTCTCCAATCATGCGATTTCTCAGAACAAAAACTTGTGAAAACAAATAGTTCTGCTGAACTTCAGATTCTTAAAAACATTTCACATGTGTTTTCTCACTGCTGCAACTGAGACAATTTTCAGCATTTTAAGATCTATTTTTAAGCATATGCAGCAGAGGATAACACTCTCTGGCATCAATGGGAGGAGAGGCCTTTGGTCCAGCAAAGGTGCATTTTCCCAGTGTAGGGGAATGCCAAGGTGCTGAGGTGGGAGAGGGTGGTTGGGAAAGGTAGCACCTTCATGGGGGCAATGGGAGGGGGAGGAAGAAGGGGATTGGAGGAAAGGGATAACATCTGAAATGTAAATGCAGAGAATATCCAATAAAAAATGAAAAAAATCTATTCTTAATTTTCTACTTATTATTTAGTTACAACTGGTTACATCTCTAAGCAACTTTACCCACCTCTAACTCTGTGTCAACCAGTCTTGATACCATTTACCACACCAATCCTATGTTTAACACAAAAATAAAAATTTTAAAAAAGATAACTATTTCTAGGCAAATCATACTCTTTTGATACACTGAGGTCCTGTTGTATGTCAGCCCCGTCAAATTATTTGAATTTATCCTTGATAACAGCTCAATGTTTCTAAATCCACAACACTAATGGGAAAATAGAGCTTCAAGAAAGTTGTCTCCCAGCCAGAATCACACTGAGACTCTGACTCGTATGTGTAATCTGGAAAGAGCCAGCTACTGTGATCAATGTTTTATTTCCAGACATTCTTTCTTCCTATAATCCCGATGAACTGCCCACATCTCTCCCAGACTCAGTGTTACACAGTTACTGCAATAAAACTTCTGTAGATGCAGACGACATAGTCTTTCCTTCCACAGCATTTTCTGACTGAGTTTCAAATACTGTGTATGGGAGAAAAGGGGCAAAGACAAAGTAATAGAAAGAAGGCAATTCTCAAGAGAATAAGCAGATATCTAAGTAAGCATGATTGGAGAAGCAGCCAGCTTGGTAAGCTCTTGCTTGGTATGCACAGATCCCATGATCTCCAGCACCTTGTGTACTGCTAACGCTGATACAATTCTGCACATTTGTAATCCTAAGACTCATTGAGTAGAGGTGGAAGGGTAAGGGTGTCAGTGTCCTCTTTGGCTAAGTAGTAGTTGGAGGTAAGCCTGAGCTACATGAGATCCCAAGATAGGAGAGGAAAAGAAAAAATTAAATAAAATCAAGCATCTCTCAGGTGGAATAAGAAGGAAAAAAATGTATTTTCTTTTCTAACTTTTAGTTTTTAACAGTCCAGTGCTTACACACTCCTTGTCCACCCTCCCACAGTTGCTCATCCCATCCCTCCTACCCCTGTCTCCAAGAGAATGTACCCTCCCCACCCCCAACTACTTCGCCCAACTCTCTGGGTCTTCAAGTTTCTTAAAGGGAAGGCATCATCTCTCACTGAGCCCAGACCAAGCAGTTGTCTTCTGTATGTGTGTGGGGAGCCTAGTACCAGCAGTTTATGCTACCTGGTTGGTGGTTCAGTGTCTGAGAGATCTCAGGGGTCCATATTAGTAGAGACTGCTGGTGACCTATGGGGTCACCCTCCTCCTCAGCTTCTTCCAGCCTTTCCCTGATTAACCATAAGAGTCCCTGGCTTCATCTCCTTTATTGGGTATAAGTGTATCTGTCTCATTGAGCTTCTTGGTGGGCCTCTCAGAGGGCAACCATGCTTAGGCCCCTGTCTGTAAGTGCACCATAGCATCAGTAATAGTGTCAGGGCTTGGAGCCTGCCCTTGAGGTGGATCCCAAATTAGGCCTGTCACTAGACCTTCTTTCTCTCAGTCTCTTCTCCATTTTTGGCCCTGCAGTTCTTTTAGACAGGAACAATTCTGGGTCAGTGTTTTAGACTGTCAGATGGCAACACCATCTCTCTACTTGCCCTGTCTTTCTACTGGAAGTGGACTCTTACAAGTTTCCTCTGCCCACAGTTGGGCATTTCATATAAGGTCCTGAGAGTCTCTCACTTCCCAGGCGTCTGGTTCTTTCTAGGGCATCTCCTACTTCTCACCCCCGAGCTTGAATATGACTCAGTCATTAAAGGCTAGGCTCATGACCAAAAATATAAAATGTGTATTCTTTGAGACAGAAAATGGAAAGACCACATGAACAGCAAAAAGGCCAATACAGAGTATTTGATAACCAAAAACTTGGTCAGGTTGCTTTATTTGAAAAGATATATAAATATTATGATATTTGATAAAATTAAAACATGAATGACAGCACCCTAGAAGTAGAAGAAAAAGAAACAAGAGAGCTGGTTCCGTATTCAATCTTAGGGCTGGTTTTATTATATAAAACTGAAATCCATATTTTTAAATAATCACAGTTTCTGAAATTTTGCTTTCCTCATGCTCTTGTCTGCAGTGTGAAAGGAACTTTCCGAGACAATTACATTTGTAGAGAAGAAATAAAAAATTTTATACAAAATTCAGTGATTACTTCTATATTAGCCTTTTTTCCCCTTTTGTAAAATCAATCAGAATAAGAGTATAAAAATTGGGGCTGGAGGGATGGCTCAGTTGTTTAGAGGCTTTGTTGTTCTTACACAGGATCTGTGACCAATTCCACATGGTGGCCCACAACCATCTGTGCCTGCCGCTCCCAGGAATTCAAAGTCCTCTTCTGGCTTCCTTAGGCACCAGATATGTACTTGATGCAATTCATACATGCAGGCAAAACACTTGCATATAAAAAAATAAAATATGTTAATCTAAGCAATTAAATTATTTCTAGTATTATGCATCACCTTGAAGTTTTATGAAATTACTTCCATCCATCTGAATAGGGGCAGAAAGTCAGGGGAGGAGGGTTTGTTTAATATCAGTCTAGGCCTTTATTTTCCTGGCTCATTAACTGTACTTTATATTTTTCATGTTTTGCACTTTCTTTTTTGATTCTTAATTAGTATGATCATTTTTATTAGGAAAAATTATTTGGGGGGCATTGAATGGTATTTTCTAATATTATATTGATTATTTTACAGCCCAGTTGTTGCTCTCCTCCTGGTCTGCCCTCTCACAGTTCCTCATCCCATTTCTCCTCTCCCCTGTCTCCAAGAGGCTGCCCACCCCCCCAGGCCTTTTCACTTCCTAGGGCCTCGAGTCTCTCAAGGATTAGTCACATCTTCTCCCACTGAGGCCAGGCCAGGCAGTCCTCTGCTGTATATGTGTCTGGGACCTCAAACCAGCTCCTGCTTACTGCCTGGTTGGTGTCTCAGTATCTGGGAGATCTCAAGGGTTCATGTTAGTTGAGACTACTGGTCTTCCGACGGTGTTGCCCTCCTCAGCTTCATCCAGTCTTTTCCTAATTCAACCATAGAGGCCCCTGACTTCAGTCCAGTGGTTGGGTGTAAGTATCTGTATCTGTCTCAGTCAGCTGCTTGGTCCACTAGGAGGACAGACAGCTCCTGCCTGTAAGCACACCATAGCATCAGTAATAGTGTCAGGCCTTGAAGCTTTCCCTTCATGTGGATCCCAAGTTGGGCCAGTCACTGGACCTCCTTTCCCTCAGTCTCTTCTCCATTTTTGTCCCTGCAGTTCTTTTAGGCAGGAACAATTCTGGATCAGAGTTTTTGACTGTAGGACGGCAACGCCATTCATCCACTTGATGTCCTGTCTGTCTATTGGAGGTGGATTCTACAAGTTCCCTCTCCCCACAGTTGGGCATTTCATCTAAGGTGCCTCCCTTTGAGTCTGAGACTCACTTTCCAGGTCTCTGGGACTTTGTAGAGAGGGTCCCTCCACCTCTCACTGCACCTGCCCCCCAGGGTTGAATATTTCCATTCATTCTGCTGGCCCTCGGGGCTTCTCTCCTGTCTACCTCCATCCCATCATGTACCCCTTTTCCTGCTCCCCCTCCCCTCTTCCACCTAGGTCTCTCCCTCCCTCTGCCTCCTGTGATTGCTTTTTTCTTCCTCCCAAGTGGGATTAAAGCATCCTCACTAGGACCCTTTGTTTGTTAACCTTGTTGAGTTCTGTGGCTTGTATCCTAGGTATTCTTTACTTTGGGGGCTAATATCACTTACTAGTGAGTACATACCGTGCTTGTCCTTTTGGATATTAGTTATCTCACTCAGGATGATACTTTCTAGTTCCATCCATTTGCCTGTAAAACTCATGGTGTCCTTGTTCTTAATAGCTAGATTGTATTTCATTGTGTAAATGAACCATATTTTCTGTATCCACCCTTCCATTGTGGGATATCTGAGTTCTTTTCAGCTTCTGACTATCACAAATAAGACTGCTATGAACAGTGGTTCATATACCCTGGTGGTATGGTGGGACATCTTTTGGGTATAAGCCCAAGAGTGGTATAGCTGGGTCTTTATATAGATCTATCTCCAATTTTCTGAGGAAAATTATTTTTAAAAATTCAAGAACATTATTTCCTTATAATCATGTAGCTCAGTTACTTCAACAAATATTGAATGATCACTTTTATCTGTCTAAATCATTGTACCAGTGAACTCAAGTCACCAAAATGAACAGTAACGAAGAAACAAGAATATAATAGAAATAGTTATACATACATATAAACATATATGTGTGTATGTATATATATATATGTGTGTGTGTGTGTATGCATGTGCATATACATGCACATATATATGTATACAATGTCTATATGTTTGGTTTTTCAAGTCAGGGTTCCCCTATGTAGCCAGACTGGCCTCATACTAAGAGATTTCCCTGCCTCTGCCTCCCAACCTCTAGGATTAAGGACATGCACCACAACCACCCAGCATTAATAGGAGCAGTTTTAATATAATATCCCCCAGATAAAAGAAGAGTTATTTGAGGGATATGCACAGAAACAAGAAGAGTGGCTCCCCAAATCTGACAGTCTCTAGGAAGGCTTTAAGTCAGGAGCAACACCTGAGCTGAGCTTCAAAGAATCGCTGGGAGTTATAGAAGGAAAAATGAAGGTAATCATTTGAGGCAGAGGAAATATCATGAGTAAAATTCTGAGAAGCTGGACGTGGTCTGTAGGGTAAGATGCTGATAGAGAATTACAGGGCAAGTAACTAACCAACTATAAATATGGTGGGTTGAGCATTACAACCAAAAGATGTTCTAGTATGAATGAATACAATCTTCTTGATGAGAGAGAAGTGGAGAGTTGTATAACTCTAGCATAGAAGGAATAAGAGGAAAACCAACAAAAGCCCCCAAAGTTCCTTGAACAAGCATATGTGCTCTCTTCTATAGCCTTCTTCTACTGTTCATAGATTTCTCATTGTAGCAAGATACCTAACGAAAACAGTATAAGATAGGAAGGGTTGGCATTGTGTGGGTCTTATTTAGGCCAACATGATGTTGAGATTTCATGGATAAAGCTCCTATCATGTCTTGAAGACACCATCTAGCTAGAGGGGTCTTTGTCCTCTGCCTCTTATGATAGTCTTGGGGCCTCTCCCATGATGTTCCTGAGTTTTCGGTATAGGGTTTGTATTGTAGATACATCATTTGGAGTTGGTACTTCATAGTAATTTACCTGCATTTTGACCTTTTGTGAATCTCCATAATAGTTTCCATGTACTGCAAAAATGACATTCATTTCATGAGAGAGGTTACTCTTACCTGTAGATACAATGATAAGTATTTAAGATACAGTTAGCAATTATATTGGTTTAGAAAAATGGCAGTTCTCCTCTATGGCCTATAATTCTCTAGCCAAAGGTAACTGGCTAGATTTACAGTACCAGGCATGAATTCTATCTCCTTGGGAGGTCCTTTATACTATTAGACAATTGTTGGTTAAATTTCAACATGAATAGTGGAAATTTCACAAGCCACCTTCGTATGAAGAACTACAGGTGTTCTACTATTGACAAGATCATCTATTATTGATAAGACTCAGTTTCTTCCAGGGATGACTTCTTTCTAGGTTATCCAATCAAAGGAGTTTAGCCTTAAACACACATACATATGAGCAACACTAAATGGATTCAGTAGGTGATGCATACATAAAAAACCATAATAATTAAAGTAGATGATGGGTTTACGAGAGACTGGGAGCAATATAAGAGCTGGTGAGAGAAGAGATTGGTGGAAATGATGTAAATATAATACTTATATATGAGATTGTTTTTAAATATATTATTTTTTAAAGCAAGGAAGGGTCGTGCCTGGAGAGATAGCTCAGCAGTTAAAATTACTTGCTACTTTTATAGAGAACCTAAGTTTTGTTCCCAGAACCCACATTAGGTGACTTACTACTCCAACTCCCTGGAATCTGACATCTTCTTGATGCTTCTGTGAAGACCACATACAAATTCTCATACACTGAGCGACAACACATAAATAAAAGCAAAATAAATATCTTTAATAAAAGATATGAAAGTTCATTCTGGATCACTATTAAAAATACAGTTCATCATGGCAGGTAGCCATGATAGCAAGAGCCTGAGGCACCTTGTCATAGTGCATCTGCAATCAGGAAGCAAGGAGAGATTAATACTCATGCTCAGCTCACTTTCTCCTCTTTATCCTGTCCAAGATCCAAGTCCACAGGATAATAATGTTCTAAGTAAGGAGGGGTCAACTCACCTCACATAACCCTGTCTAGAATTTCCCACTGAGATGAAACTTAGTTTAATGGGCATAGAGTTCATGTAGCATGTGCAAAGTCCTTGTTTAACAATCAACACTCCATGCATTAGGTAAGATAGTGAACATCTATAATCCCAGCACTTGGGAGATGGAAGCCAAAGGGCCAGAAGTACTTAGGAGTTGCTCAACTATTTGGGAGAAGTTATAGAGAAGAATGGGGGATAAGTGTGATCAAAATACACTGTATAAAATTCTCAGAGAATTAATTAAAATATTATATATTAAAACAACTCTCTTATAGGCATGTGCAGAGAATTATCCCCTAGGTGATTCAGATCCTTCCAAGTTTATAGTCAGTAAGAGATAGCACATCAGAAGTCTGCATAGGATTGTTCCTGAATCAGTTCAGCCATCCCATTTCGACAGACCCTCCATTATACACTCATAAAGGAGAAAAAATGGCAGGAAAGACCATCAACAAAAGGAATGTGAAGCCTAAATGATGAGCTATGCCTGACCTTTAAGACCATGTGTATTTTTGAAACCTCCACTCACACTTCTGTAGTTGGTGAGAATTTTTGTGACTTTTACTTTGGGTCTCTCAGTTTTGTGGAAATGACAGGAACAAGGGTGGGTCTCTACCCCTAACAATGTGACAGAGAATGGAAGCAATTTGACTGTAATTGTGCAACAATCCCTAAACCAAGCCAATGTCTGCATAAAAAGATGGCATGAGATATGACCCTCACCCTATCTATTCCACACCACTACTGTCATTTTAAACTCACAGATGGGCACATGTAGTTAGTTGTAAGACTCTGGTTATTTTTTTATTAGGATGTGAATTCCCAAAGAAAAGGAAAACAATGATCTGAAGGTTTAAACAGCATCCTACTGATCACCTGACATATCCATGAGTGTGAAAGAGAAAAAGAGAGGAAAGACAGACAAACAGAGAGAGAGAGAGAGAGAGAGAGAGAGAGAGAGAGAGAGAGAGAGAGAGAGAGAGAGAGATGGAGATGGAGATAGAGATAGAGATAAAGATAGAGATGGAGATAGAGAGAAATAGAGAGGGGGCCTATGTGAAAAAGTAATTAGAGGTGGGAAACTTCAAGGACAGTGGTGCTCTGGGCTATGCACTTTCACGGGTGATAGAAAGACCTCGGTGATAGAAACGATGTTTGTACCCTGAACAAACAGGTGTATAGGAGACCTGTTCCTGATGTAATGTCACCTTGGAGTGGCATCTGGGCATCACAGAATAATCATACCTTCACTAGTACGGCTGGTAGAATACTGCATTTTGGATGGTCTTACAACCTTCAGGTCTGTTTTGTCTTTGTCTTAGTGTAAGCTGAGGGGAAAATATGAGTAAATTAAACAGCTTCCTCTTCCTTCAAAGTGATAAATGACTTTTTGTTTGGTGTGAAGCACTGCTTAAAATGCATGGGCTGTGCTCGTCTGTTTCTCACGGTGTGGAGATAAAAGGCTCTACCTGAAGCCCAAGCAATCTACTCAGTAGGCTTCACCGCAGAGAAAATGAGTGAGGTTTCTACCCTTTCTACCCTCTCTTCTTTACCCAGCACTCCTGACCTTGCCTCCTTGGTACCCTTCAAAAAATTTTTGTCATGAAAACCATGACCAACCTGACTCATCCAAGGACCTCAGAGTTTGAACTTAGGATGAGAGTCAGGGAAAGAGAGAAACAGAAGAGGTTATAACTTCTGTTCTTCGAAGAGTCTCCTTGTACTCTTAACAGATGATGGAGATTGATCTATCTGGGAATGGAATCCAGGCCTCAGGAACTATACAAGTTGCCTTTGAGAGCCTAGATATAACAATTTTGAAACTCTGCCAATGAACATTCTCTGATTTTTGGCATTTAATAGCAGCCTTCTTAGGGATGGTAATTTGGGGATTCAAAGATCATATTGAAGCAGATCTGTCTGATCTCAGTCTCAATCCAACCAAAAACACCCTTTTTTCATAACTACTATTGGGTAGCATTTGGAAAAAAATGCCTTACTGATTCAACATTTGCATAAAGCTTTCTTCATGATGTGGACATTTTCAAATTACCTATTCTAGTCTCAAGCAAGGCTCACTAGTACACCCTCAGTGAACCCTGTCGCTAATTTCAGCTATGCTACCAATATGTGGAGAGAGCATATGAGAAAGATACCCACCTGTATAATGCTTCTTTTCTGGAAGGACTAAACTTAGAATCCATGGCCACGTATCCTGGCTTGTGCAGTAGCAATAATTCCTAAGATTTTTATGGATTAAAAATAAAAGCCATTTATTTCTTGCTTGTGTTGCCTAACCCTCCAGGGACATCAATAATTCTGTTCTTTGCACTTTCACAGAGCATAGGCTAAAGAAGTTGCCACCATCTTGAATGCTAAGAATATGGAAGAAATTCTAGAAGATCTCAACTTTTTGTGTAACAATTTCCTTCAAACCGGAACAAATCTCATGAAGGAAAATGTGAAAAAAAAAAGTCAATGCCCCTCCCCACAGCTAGAGAAGCAATTGCTTAGAAGAGAAGCCTCTCCAACATGTGCAGACACTCCAGAAGTGTAATATTTGAGGTCAACACCCAAGCTGAGATGGGAATTTTAGTGACGCAATCGGCCTTGAGTCACGTGTAAATTACCACTCATGTTCCTCTAAGTAATCTTTACAAGTTGCTCTTTGGAATTATTTCTTAGCTCTGATACACTAAATAGGGTGCCCTCATGGGGTGGATAGACATTTGTTTGGAAGAGCTTCACAAAGCATGCTAGCGTTGCTTCTTGAATGAAGTCATGGGTTGAATTAGCTATGTGCCTCTGCACAGCGCCACAAGGGAACCCTTGACTATAATCTAACAGATTACTGTGGAGAGAGAAAAAGAAGTAGTCTGTAAATGCTATCCATGATACCCAGAGCTGCTCTTCCAAATATTTAAGGCAATCTGCTCTTTAGTACATGACCCTTGAGTCAGAGCAGCCTGGAACAAAAACGTCCCTTACTGCTTTTCTAAGTAATTTTTCATAATTTTCTCAATTCTCTGAATTTAAATATTCTCAACCATTAAATAAGAGCAAGGAAACTTCAGTTACTCGGGTTAAAGAGAGCAGTGTGTGTGCAAGGCACAGTGAACATGAGCAGACGCTGTTTGCACGCGCTGTAGTCAGCACAGAGGAGAAAGAATCTTGCTTGTCAGGAGGTGCTTCTTGCACTTGGGTTTGACTCAGAAAGTAATGTTTTGCACCAGAAGCAATGAGGCAACAAAATGAGCTGTGGTGGGGATGCTTCAAGACACCTTCCACATGAAATCTCCAGGGACGGTCCTGTTACAGATGCTCTCAGTTCTGTTAGCGTCTTCTGTTAAAAGACCCCGTGGCTCCTCTAAATTTATCTCTTCCTTTCCTCTGTTTCTTTGTGATTGTGTTCCAGAAACTCTTTGTACTGTCTCTGTTGATGAGAAAATGAATCAAGGTGTTTGTTTCTTCCAGGAAATAAGAAAAATCCTATGAGACACTGCCTGGTCACTCACGGGAGGATGCTCTTTGCTCTTCATGGTAGCTCCAGGCCAAAGTAGTATTAGCCTGGAGTAGGAATGAGGGCTTTTAAACAAGTGAATGAATAAATGTGTCTAATTTTCAAATCTCTTCTGACCCAGAAAAGGCACGGTCAAGAGAAAGACAGAACTCTTCAATTAAATAAACCATTAGTCTAAAACCAGCAGAAGCACAAGAGGTGGCAGAGACCGATTTGACAGAAAATAGCCAATTGCTAACTGTGACTTGAAGTCTATAGCAAATATATACATCTCTATCCTTCAGTCTGCATTTAAGCCAAACACATCTCCTCTAGCATCTCCAAGTAACTTAAGTCAGACATCAAAACCAAAAGATGGGAAAAATACTTGAATAACTTTCTTAGATTGAACTTTCCGGGGCCCACGTGGGCTGTTGATGTATCGCTCAAATTTCTTTTTCTGAGACAGAAGCCCTCCAGGTGAAATAGAATCGAAATCACACTGTTATGACCATCCATCCCCTGGTCTCCGAGAAGTCACTTAAAAATGAGCACTGGACAGCAGCCTACCAAACAAGACACAAGGGAAATGCCAAACAATATGAATCAACGGCCGAACAGATGGCAGGAACAGCTGTGGCGTGACAGCCATACTCAGAATATAGTGTCCCTCTTCCCCATGTAGGTTGTGTCATCTCATGCCACTCTGGCAGAGAAGCAGGCCAGAGTTCACTGTGTCCCTTAGAAGGTGAGGCTCACGAGCTGCCAGCCCTTGTAAGTAAAGCCTATCCCTTGGAGTGGCTCCTGTTCTTACGGCTGTATCTGCACTCTCTGTTCTCACTTCCCCAACTCTTTTTTCAGCAAGAAATTGGAGTTAAAATCCGATGCTACCAGCTAGGTGTGTACAAAAACCTGGATGTGTGGTTTTACACAGATCCACGTAGCTTGCTTAATAGCTTAAAGATATTTTTAAATAATACTAATTGTTGAATTTTTTAATGTTTCTCTTATATAAAAGCTTGACAAAGGCTAATCAGTATACTTTTGTTTATTAATTATTTGAGAATTTTATACGTGTATACAATCTATTTTGATTATATTCACCCCCAACTCTATCTCTTAACTCCTTCTAGATCCACCCCCAACCTGATTAAGTCCTACCAACTTCTTCATCTCTCTTTTTTTTTAATTACATTCAACAACTTTACACTTCCCTTATACAAAACATGAGCGTGGAGTCATTTACTTGAGTATGGTCAAACTCTCAGTGGCCATGTCCTTAGAGAAAATTGACTCTCTTTCACATAGGAGCCGTCTGCTGCCAGAGTGTTGATCGGCTTGGTCTTGTACCAGCTTTGAGTAGGCAACCAAAGATGCTCTGAGTTCATTAGTACTGCAACTCTGCTGTGTCTACAGAATACGGCTTTACTCCAGTCATCCATTTCCTCTTTCCACACAGTCTCCCTATCCCTTCTTCCAGTGAGTTTTCCACAAATACTTATTCTTGCACCTTGACCACTTGTGCAACTTGTGGGTTTCTGTACATGTACACATATACGTATGCACACATATATATGCATACCACACATATTATAAAATAATATATTTCCTGTGGCTTTTTGGAAACTTCATTAGTGTTATTTGTTCATCCCCTTTCCCTTTTTATACTCACAGAGCACTGTGACTTTCAGAACACACGTAGACTACTACAAAGATATACAACTGGTCAAAATTTAGACCGTAAGTGACTTTTGGGTGCTAACTCCATTCAACACATCTACAATGCAATACCCACACCTAAGACCGAGGGAAACATCACGGGGAGGGGGGCAGTGAAGTTTGTAAAATCGAGAGAACAAGGACGCCTGATGCTAGATAATGCCCCATGTGAAATTTCAACACTATAGTTGCCTAGAGAAAAAAAGATGATCATGGCAACACCAGCTGATGTGTCAGGGTGGAGAGGCAGATGCTCTCGGTCCTAGATGAAGAGCTACAGGTTGACTGCTCTAAGTTTCCTCTGTGAATGAGCTCTTACATTGTTTGTCCAATTCCAAGTAGTCATCCTGGGCACATGCACATATAAGCAATGCATCATGAACTCTGTAAGTTGTAGGGGATCCATAATAATGAAAGAAAGTCATGAGTGTAGGATGGAGAGGATGAAGGATGACTTTGTTCAGAGAAGAAGAAATGAGAATGATAAAGATGGAGTACACAAAAAAATTTTAAGTTATACTACTCTTTCTAATTTTTAAAAGATCCATTTTATTTTGAACTATGTGTATGTATATGTGTATGTATGTGTATGTGTATGTGTGTGTATGTGTATGTGCATGTGTGTGTATATGTGTATGTTTATGTGTATGTGTATGTGTATGTTTATGTGTATGTGTATGTTTATGTGTATGTGTATGTGTATGTAGCAAGGTATGTGCACATGGATGCAAGTGCCTGCAGAATCCAGAAGAGTGTGTCACAACCCTCGGAGCTATTGTTGTGAGCTCCCTGATAGGTGCTAGGAACTAAACTAGGATTCTAAAAAAGGAGTTTGAGCTTTGAATCCCTGCACCGCCTCTCTAGCTATGTTACCTTTTTCTATGTTGTTGTCTTAGTCTGTGGTACAAGAAACTAAGGCATTTCATAGATTCTGCCAAATGAACTTTGAATGACAGTTGGCCTTGAAGCAAAGTGGCCTTTCTCAGGATTGGATGTCCTTAAGGAAACTTTAATGGATACTAGAGAAAGGCTGAAGGAGCTGAAAGGGTTTGCAACCCAATTGAAGAATAATACCAACCAAGCAAACCTCCCAGAGCTCCCAGGGACTAAACCGCTAACCAATGAGTACACATGGGGAGACCCATGGCTCCAGCTGCATATGTAAAAGATGATGGCCTTGTCTGGCATCAGTGGGAGGAGAGGCCTTCTTTGGTCCAGTGAAGGCTCATTTTCTCAGTGTAGGAGAATTCCAAGGTGATGAGGTGGGAGTGGGAGCATCTTCATGGAAACAAGGGGAGGGGAAGGGAGGATAGGAGAGGCATGAAAGGGGATAACATTTGAAATGTAAATACATAGAATATCCAATAAAAATGATTTTAAAAGATAGAAATCCTGTACATGTGGGGGTCTGACACTTCATCTAATACTAGCTAGGGCTCTCAGAATATGGCATTATGGGAACACATACATATGCAAGGTACATTAGAGGGAAAGTTAGAGAGTTGGGAGAAACTGGATAGGACTCAAGAAAAGCACTTTACTGAAGTGTATCTGTTGGAACTTTTGTTGCTGTAACACACGGTGTGTGCTGAAGAGAGGACAAATGGCCCAGGCTCTTTTTTTTTTTCATTCTCTCACATATTACTTCCCAGCTTCAGTTTCTAATCCCTCCACTCCTTTCAGCATCCCCCCACCAACATTCCCTGTCCTCCAAATCCACTCCTCCTCCATTTCCCTTCAGAAAAGAGCAGACCTCCCAAGGATATCAACCATACCCAGTATAACAAGTTACAATAAGACTAGGCACAGACCCTCGCAGGCTGGAACAGGCAACTCGGGATGAAAAAAAAAGGTCCCAAGAACAGGCAAAAGAAGCAGAGACAACTCCCACTCCCACTGTTAGCAATCCCATAAGAGCGCCAAGCTATACGACCATGACATAGATACGGAGGACCTAGGTCAGAGCCACACAGGCTCCATGATTGTCACATCAGCTATCACACACACACACACACACACACACACACACACACACACACACACACACACACCACGTACCTGCCTTCAGAACTGTCTGAGCTCCATCTAATGTTTGGCTGTGGATCTCTGCATCCGATCCCACCAGTTGCTGGATGAAACTTCGATGACAGGCGAGGTTCCTGTCCATGGTGGCTCGAGTACTTAAATGGAGGTGAGATTCATAAAAATGTGCCAAGGATATGTCCCTGGGTTCTCTGTGGGAACATGGGAGAGAAGGAGCTTCATCCTTGTGACAGCAAAAACCTTTTCCAGCAAAAGAGAAAAGCAACCAGCTACCGGTAACCCATGGTCTATCGGTGTCTACCAGAGTCTAATCCTCTGAACTGTATTCACTGCATCTACCTAAATCCATATAGATGGGATACATAGAGATAGAGATCAGATGTATTTGATATATGGATTTAATATATGGACATCAGTCCTAACCCAGAGAAACTCCTAGGTTTTATTTTACCTTAGAAGCCATTTTACTGGAAGATGCCAGTAAATTTTAACTGGGTTCTTAAAAGAATGTCAGCACCCCACTCTTTTCCCTTCTCTTCCCTTCCCTTGTCCTCCCTTCTTCCTTCCTTCTCCTCCTCCCTTTCTCTTCCCTTATTCTTTATCCAGTTGTCACAAGTCTAATGGGATAAATAGAAGACTATGAGGAATGAAAAGACTGAAGGTCAGCAGATATTCCCTATGACCTTGGAAACATGCTTTTATTTCTCTGTATATTCTTTTGCATTTGTCTATTAATCTAAAACTATGGCAATATATAGAATTTATTGAAAGTATAAGTGTGCCTAGGCATGTGAATATTATGAAGGTTTTTACTTGTCTGTAAGTTCAATTTTAACTTTCTGTGAGTTCAGAAAAACCATAAAAATCACTTATTTGGCATATATTTTCTTGTGATAAGTTAATAAGCCAAAGACTAGAATAAAGTTTATAGCATATTTTCGTTTCTAATCCTATTTTATTTTCTAAACCATTAGCAAACATCATCTCACGGGTTCCAAACATAATTCTTCTCCTTCCATCCATCACATATATGAAGAACTATAACCAATGTGTTTCGTCTCTTTAATTACACATGCAGATGTTGAGAATAACAACACTGGCAATAAAATATTGTAGACTCTATCCACTGGCAAGTAATAATATTTCTTTTCAAATTATGATAAATATAAAGAAAGCTAAATGCACACAGATAGTACATCAGAATAACGGAGTGGTTTCTAATTCTCATTTCTTATGTGTATGGGGTGATTTAGCAAACAAAATTCTACATCAAAGATTCTTGATACTACAATAAAAATATAACAACAAAGTATACTTTTGTGCAAATGCTATAGAAACACTTGGTGGAGGCCTGGGATGGGTGTCTAGTGGAGTCTCTATGACCCCATTTCAGAGGGTCTAATAGATCCACGTGGGAGCTTTAACACATACCAAGAATGGCACTGCTGGTTTTACTTGCTTACCATTCCCAGATGCAAAGGACATACCCACTATCCTTCCGAAGTTCCAGGTCCTCTCGATTAGGTAAATAAGACCCCTAGGTCTTCACTGAACCTTTTTTTTATTTACTGTTGTTTAAATTCTGGCTTAAGATACTTATACTCTTTCAAACTCTCTATTCAAAACCTGTTCTTGATAAATTATGAACTTCAATCAAAAGGGTTCATGGTTGGCAAAATACCTCAGGATGTAAAGTGTTTGCCTAGCCAGTATGAGGACCTGAGTGTGAATCCCAAGAAAGAACATTAAAAGCCAGTCCTCTGGGACTCATGTGAAGTCACAGTGATGGGAGAGATATGAGGCTGACCTAGGTGGATCCCAGGAAGCTGACTGGTGATGCTCTAGAGCAATGAAAGACTCTCTCTAAGTACAAACATAGAAGGCACCTGAGTACCAACAGGTTATCCTATAGCCTCCACATATGCACAGTGTACACATGCATAGACACACACACACACACACACACACACACACACACACACACACACACACTACAGAAAATACACCCATTAATTTCTGTAAACTATGTGCCTTTTCAATTGAGCCTACATGTAAAAAATACATTGTTTTGCTCATTTTTTTCTTGAAGTTTTATTTTCTAACCTTTGGTAATGTGTTATTAAGGTGCAACCCCTTATTCCCAGCACTTAGAAAGCAAAGGCAGGCAAATGTCTATGAACTCAAAGCCAGCCTAGCCTTGTCTACCTAGAGATTCCAGGATCACCAAGGCTACCTTGCCTCAAAAGAAGTCTAATCTTTTCTCCATGGTGTGGGGGTGGATGGTCTGATTACCTCCATCTCTTGGCTAAGTTGGGAGTTTGACGGACCACAGGAAGAGGACAGGGAGAGGAGATAGAGATCAGGAAGAGTGATGGTGGGCTACAGGGTTGGGTGGAGCTGCAGCTCTCTCCACACTGCTGAGCTTCTTCTCCTTGTCTTCTCTGAGTTTGTTTTACACATGAAAACAAATGCCTCTGCTACAGCCCACAGAAGAACACTCACCCAGGCATAGGTCTGATGTCTGCATATCAGGAGAAAGAGGGATTTCGGGGAAACATCCCAGAAACAACGTCACAATTGAAAGTCTATCACCAGTGCATTAGAAGGGAACACTGGCCATAAAGGACCATTTATCTGACAGCCTCTCAGACAAAATGCTTTCCAAAAGTTAAACATAAGCGCAAGGTACTGAATGTACATTATTATTGGGCACTGTGAAATGTTTTCTTTTCCTAAATGCCTCTTAATAAGCCATTGCAGGTCTATTTTTGTCTCCATTGTCCTCTCCAATAGGCCATCTGTTAGAAAGACAGAGTGGGAAGTGCAGGTTTGCTGGCCACAGATGAGCACTGGCTTCCTCTCACATCAGCCCAGTGACCTTGAGCTACTCTGAGTTCTGCTAGATTCCCTACTTGCAGCATACGTAGAATCGTGGCCAGTGAGGACTGGCACCAGATGTGAGGAAAGCTGGAAGATGAAGTGTGTGTGTGTGTGTGTGTGTGTGTGTGTGTGTGTGTTTGTGTTGTGTGTGTGAGTGTGTATGTGTGTGAATATGTGTGTGTTTGTGTTGTGTGTGTGAGTGTGTGTGTGTAAATGTGTGTGTGTTTGTGTTGTGTGTTAGAGTGTGTGTGTGAATGTGTGTGTGTGTGTTGTATGTGTGAGTGTGTGTGAATGTGAGTGTGTGTGTTTGTGTGTGAATGTGTGTGTATGTGAGTGTGTGTGTGTTTGTGTGTGTGTGTGTGTGATTGTGTATGTGAGAGAGAGAGTGTGTGTGTGTGAGAGAGAGATACAGAGAGAGACAGAGAGAGAGAGAGAAAGAGAGACAGAGAGAGAGAGACAGAGAGAGAGAGAGAGAGAGAGAGAGAGAGAGAGAGAGAGAGAGTGTGTAATGGGTAGTAGGCCCTTTAGTGTAATACAGCATATATAAAATTCCATTAAAAAACCATTGGCTCTAAAGAGAGGACAGTACATGCCCATCTTCACTTTTGAGGAAAGATAAAGTAAAATGTGTATGAAAAGAGCATGATCCCATAGTTAAGTGCAGTTGCTATGATCAAAAGCTTAGATATTATACTGAGTGACATGTTCAGACAAGGGCTAAAAAATGTGCCATTGTCCCTTGATACCCATTTATTCCAGAGCCCCCACAGATAACATGACCTGTGCATGCTCAGGTTCCATATATACAGTGGTGGCAGAGTAGTTGCCAAGAACCTGTACACATGCTCCAGTATGCTCCGGGTAACCTGTAATGCCTACTACAAGTCAGACCTTATTCACCTGTAATGCCTACTACAAGTCAGACCTTATTCACCTGTAATGCCTACTACAAGTCAGACCTTATTCAAATCATTTAGAGAATAACAATAAAAAGTCTGTGCAAATGCAACAGTACTGATGCAAATTTTTGAAATAATTTTTATCTTGGGTGGGTTGAATATTCACCGGATACAAAAAGCTATGTAATTCATTCATTGGGATGCAGGCAAGCCTACAGATACTGTAGGTGGAGGACGGATATGACTGTGGCATCAATGGGTCGGGAAACTTTAGAAAGGGGCTTGGAAGGAGATGATAAGTCTGACACATGCCATGTCTACTTTTGACAAATGAAAATGTCTTGAAAGGGAAACAAGCCATCCTATTGGAAAGGAACTGGATTTCCTTCTAGAACTTAATAAGTAGAGGGTAGGACTGATGGTAAATGTTTTCAGTGCTCTGGTCAGTCCCCTGCAAAAAAAAAAAAAAAATTACCTACACTAAAATATCAATAAAGTCAAAGTATAAATAAACAGTATCAAAATTTAAAGGAATACAATTTCCCTACTGCAGGCCACCACTGGCTTTTTGTAACTATATATTCTATTTGGTCTCCCATGATGCATCTGTCTCTCCCCTCTGGCCCCTCACTCTCCTTAACCTCTGTGGTCATATGGATTACAGATGCTCTACCAAAGGCTCAAAGACCAGCACCCACATCTAAGAAGATACGAACAATTTTTGTCTTTTTGGGTCTGTGTTACCTCGCCTGAGATAACTTTTTTTCTCTAGATGCACCCAATTAAATGGAAGATTTGTTAAAATATGTATAATTCTGTCTCTAGCGTACAGCTAACAGTGTTGGAAGATAACAAGTTACAGAATTAATTTGAAGCAACAGTAATAATTACAAGAATAATGAGATGGATAGACTTCATTCTCATCTTGATTTTTATCTGGAATCAGCCAAAGGCAGTCTATTGGGCACTTCAGGGAGCAAAACATTTTACATTTGTTTGTTTGTTTGTTCAGTAAATATTTCCTGCTCACACAGATGACTGGTTTCTCCATTTAAAATGTCCAACACATACCATTCTAGGGAAATGTAGCAACGGGTTGTTGATGTCACCAAGCCCAGTTAGATGTTAGAAAATTTACTTCTCTCTATTCTCTGTTTAAACTCTGATGTCACACAATCTATATAGCTTGGAGAAAGGACCGGTTGTTTTACTGCATAGTGGTTAGAACTGATCAGCACTCCTGACCTCACCAAGCGGCTAGAGTTCTTTCAAAAGATCTCAATACTGTGATCCCATTGACAATCCAGCAGCAAGTCAGGCTGTGTCTTTGTGAAAGTGTGTTAGCATACTGAAGCCCAGAGAGTTTCAACACCAGCATTTTAATGGTTAATAGTGTTTCAATGACCATTTTTTTAAAGTGCACAAATGTTTGTCCTATATTTCTTCAGACCAATTTTCCATTTCTATGTCTATCACACATCACTGTCATGTTGGTTGTTGACAAGATCCCAGTACTATGATTTCTGTCCTTGTTCAACAACACTGGCAATGCCAAATCTTGCCAAAAGCCTACTGTAGTATCCAGGAACAGCAGGAAAAGGAACACTATGCTAGATTTTCGTCCTTGGTTCAGGGGTTCTAGAACTCTGGCCAGACAGAAGTCTATGATACAGAGGGTTAGCCCACCAATGTGCTGCTTTACAAGGCTCAGGCAAGACAGAATAGAGATATCAAATCCACCCCAAGGTAGTCATATTCATCAGATTTCAGTTTATAATATGCAAAGACTAACTATTTTAATCACAGAAAACACTGAGATCAATAGGCCTCATAGACTTAAAATCAGTGAAAAATGAACACACACACACACACACACACACACACACACACACATACACACATGCACCCACACACACGCCCAAGCACACACTCACATTCACATGTACACAAGGCCTTAGTATTTTCCTGTTCTTGAGTTCTACAAATGTTCCTGCAATCTTTTATGCGCCTTCCTTCACAGTCCACTGCAGCAAGCTCACATTGGATTCTATTAGTTAAAAGGAAAACATAGCAAATTGCAATCGTCAAAAAGACCCATTTCTGCTATGAACAACATTGCATCGGCATGCATAAACCCAAATATGACAGGAATCAGAGAAACTGACAGAAACTTAATTGTGGGGGAAACGATAATACTTGTCGCTCCATGCTTGGCTGATGAAGAAGAACAAACCCATAGGCATGTGCACTGTGAATACTAAAAATGAATAAGGTTCAATATTGGGATGCATTTCATACTCTGTGCTCTGCCAGAGTCACTCTCCCTTTTAACATATTTTTGAGAGATTATGGTCCTTTGAAAGTGTGCTAAGCAATGGCTTTTCTGCAGCTCATAAATAAAGGTTATACACTGTTGATGTTTTGGCTTGGTAGACAAATAGTCTTTGAACTCATAACAAATGCATACTCGATTACGAAGCACATTAAGGTTTGTCATGGGAAAACACAAGGAAGAGAACACGGCATGGGAGACACAGATTCTCTTTAGATCTGATACTCTGGCTCTCCTCAGAAAGAGGCTCATGTAACTGAATCACAGTAAGTAAATGGTAAAGGGGTGTGGTCACATGGTGGGGGGGCACTCAACCCTGCAGTGCACCCTGGTATTGTTTCTGTCCTAGGAGTACAAGTAAGCAGAGAGCATCCTGTGACTTTGAAAAGGGTCTCAACCTACCTCCCTTCCTTAAATCATGTGGGTGACAGGCTACAATTGGTGACAAAAGGGCAAGAGTAAGAGTGGGCCCGAGAAAGCAGGGGACCATGGAAAAGAACGCAGTTGCTTGGAGGGAGGCAAGCGTCATAGCTTTGAAACAGATGTTGAAAAGGTATTTTTTTTCCTGACAATTTGATAGAGTCCGGTAATGAGCTGAATGTGAGTGGTGTCGGAAAGGGAACAATTGCAAATGCCTTTGAAGAAAACACATATTTTGTTGAAAACTTTGTGGAGCATTTACAAACCTTGTATCTAATATTCAGTCAATTAACTATCCCACTCAGAAATGCATATGCTGTTGTCTTTATCATTCAATAAAATAAAGACACAAATAAATGACCACATGAATATTAAAAAGTAAAATGCCATAATAAAACAATGACTGTTACTGTCTTAAATAATAACTCTTGAGCCAGTGAAGAAACCCACACTGAAATTATACATTATTAGTTGACAAATAGTATGTATCAATTTCAATAAGGCAAATAGTAAAAGTCAAGCTTGGAGACAATATCATAAACATAAATGACTTCATTAGTAAGCCAAAAGCAAGAAGAGATTAAATTGTGCTTTTAAGTTCAAATTACATGAAAGAACCAAAATAAAATTGTACACAAAGGAACAGAGAACTAAGAATACAAATAAAAATAATGTAAGGCCCAGAGTGGAGAAAATTACCCCGGGGAAAGATACAAAGTGACTGGTCCTTTGAAAGCAAAGTACCTCTCAAGCTAAGCAAAGATTTATAACATCAATAAAGAGAAAATAGAAATATTTAAAAGGTCATCCAGAGTTGCTGAGTCTCAGCCTGGTGCGGTGATACACACCAGTAATCCCAGAGCTTGGAGGGGAGGGGTGGAAGCAGGAGGATCAGGAGTTCAAGGCCATCCTCAGCTACCGAGTGAATCTGAAACAAGCCTGGGCTACCTAAGGCCCTGTCTCTAAAACAATAAACAAGCAGAAACCTTAAGTCTCCCACCTTGGTGAGAAACGCAGTCATTGAGAGTAACGTGTGAATCATGCAGGAGTCTGTTTAATTTCCTCCCGGGTGACCCCTATAAGGAATCCATAATACTTATTTCATGCAAAGGGGCCTCAGACTGACTTGCAGAGAAAATAAGCATAAAACTTGCAGAAATTTCAGGGAACGTATGTATCATTCACTCCCCCACTCCTTATCTCACAGAAGGAGGTGGTGCATAGAAACGGGCTGGGTGTATTATGGGCTCCGAAATGTCTATCTCAACCCTAAGCCTTGATTCCATGGGCAGAAGATGTAGAGTCCTTGAGAGGAAATTGGGTCCTTGGAGAAGAGCCTATACCAGAGTTCGTGTCTATATTAAGGTTCTGTGAAGGAGTGTAACAGTTGAGCTGATACTAAAGGGAGGGTTGTTAGATTGGCTTACATGACACGGTCAGAGTAGACCAACAATGGCTGCCTTACACCGTAGAGGCCCAAAGTGCAGAAGTTTCTCAGTCCAAGATGTTGAATACCTGGGCAGTCCCAATCTGGTGTCAAAGATATAGAGGATTCCATATAGGAAGCCTGAAGGAGGCGGTTCTAATACCAGTGAAGGAATCAGCACTGACCAGAACAGGATATATAAACTTGCCAGCAGACTAGAGGCAAGCAGGTGGAAGGAAAGAGTGTTCCTTTTCCCACAATTTTTTATCCAGGCTGCTACCAGAAGGCACTGCCCACATTTAGAGCGGGTCCTCCGGCATCATTTATCACCACAGGTGTGCCCACAGCCTAAGCTGATGTATGGAATCCTTTGTGGAGGCTCTCATCCCAGGAGATTCTAAATCATTACAAGTGCATAATTACAACTAGCCACTACAAAGTTCTTACAAAGCAAAGAGAGCTAGCTTGCTCTTTTTCCATCCTGTGAGGAGACAGTGAGCCAGCAGTCTACATTCAAGCAGAAGCCCACACGCAGTAGCTAACTGAAAATGACCCTGGACTCTCAGCCTTCATAACTGCAAAGATACATGTTCGTCATCTGTGAGTCACCCCCAGCCCCAGCAAGTATGGCCATGATTTTTATCCTCATCAACATGAGTGCTCACACTTGCTCACCCCTGCTGATTGCTTAATATGTGCAGTGCACTTTAGGTGCTCTGAAAGGGGTGTCTTACAGAATTCTCAAAAACATCCCTGTCGTGCAGATTCTATTATCCATATTTTGCTATCTTCCAGAAAGTACAACAGACATTTTCAATAAACACCAAAGCAAAGATGGTTTTTGAATGATAGCATTATGAATAGTGATTGTGCCATTTCTCTCTGACCAATGTACAGTATTCACAGATGTAAAACCAAATACCAATGTAATCTTTAAACTTGCTGTAGTATGGGATTTCCTGGGGAGATCTAGGTAGAGGTTTCTTCATGCTAGATAAGGATCTGATTACAACCCAAAGGAATTATTCCACTCAAGTGGACCAGGATGACCCAGTGAGTTCACTGTGGTTATGTATAGGAGCTCAGGTGAAAGGCTGGAACCCGGGTGCCTCAACTCAGCTATATCCCCAAGATGCTCCACCCAGCATGAATGACAACTCAAGAATGCTTCAGTTCTGGAGCTCCCTGCAAGCTTGCAGATAGCTCCACCAGAGAGCCCTCTTCTTCTTTGCACTGTGGATCACCCGTGAAGTACACCACACACATACACACACACACACACACACACACACACACACACACACACACGCATACATTGCTGATTGCCACTCCACAAGAGCCCTCTACCCCCTGCAGTTGGTACTACATGGAGATGGTTTTCATCACATTTCTAACTTCTGAGTCCAATGAGTTTCATTAATTCCCTGAGTCTTCTAAACCTCCCACTCAGAAAAAAATATTTCAAGGCAGGGATAATAGCTGCTCCACACTTACCCAAGTGTGTTTTTAGTGGTTTTCCCCTTGAGAACAAAAATTGATAGGTGAATATAGTTAATATTTTTAAATAAAAAAAACTAAAGACATGTTTCTCTAACAAATATTAAAACAATTCAGAAAACTATTGAAGAGCTAACACGGAGAATATCACTCCAGGGCAAAACAGATGTTAGGATATGATAAAAAGTTATTTCAGATCAGTGGGGAAATCATGAATTATTCAGGGAACAGTGCTAGGGCAATTGGCTTCATGATCTGAAATTCAAAGAAGCATAGATGACTGACCAAATGAATAAATGAATTAGCATATTCTACTTCCTTTCTTTGTATTGGTTGGCTACCCTTGCAGTAGAATCCTTCCTCAGACAGCAGCTGGCAGAAAAGAATTATTACACATGTAGTTACTGTCATCTTCTTGTGGCATTTCCTTTCTGAGATGAAAGAAGAAAAGAAGTGTGTGAATTTCAGTGCATCCCCATGTAATCTGGCACATGTTCAGTCTGTGAGTGTCTAAATATGGAGATGCCATTGGTAGCAGAACCCAAATGAGGCCAGGGATAAAGGACAGAAGACAAGATTCTCAGGAGCACATCACTAAAACTGTAAGGCTCCCGGAAGGGTGGGTTAGCAAGAAAAACTTTGTGCAGCAAAGTGCCTTGAAATTGTTGTGGGGTTTTCTGTACAAAGAAAGAATGAGAGGGTAAATTCAGGAGAAAGATAGCAGAGAGAAGAAAGAAATAAGGGGAGAAAAAAACAATGCATCTGAAATGGAAGAATGGTTGGTCCAGGAAAAGGATGGAAAACAGTGGGACACTGTATGGGAGGCATGAGGTAAGACAGCAAGGTGTAGGGGCTGCACGTGACAGGAGGCAGCAAACACTTGTAAGCAAGTTGAGTGACCCAGAAAGGACAGCTCAGTATTAAAGGAAGAGGCTCCTGTCAGGAGGACAGAAGTCAAGAGATTAACAAAATCAAGGTGTCTGACATGAAGGCTAACTGCAATCCAGATGTGATGTGACAGGGAACAAGAAAAACTGGTGATGGTGACAAAGTGTGAAGTGCCCATGCCCACCTCAGGCTAGAGTTTCATTAGTCACCTTGAATGCCAAGGACAGCATCAAGTGTAAGAGCTTGTTAGCACCCAGTGGACAGAGGGCCCCTTCCTTCTGTGTTTCAAGCCAGCTGGTCCCAAAGGAAGAAAAATCCTGGTCATGAGAGTCTTTTTCTCACTTGTTCCTGGACATGGTCTTCATTTCATTCTTCTTGGTCATTATTTAATCCAACCTCTGTTTCCATGTGTCTTTAAAAAAAAAAAAAAACCATAGGAAAGTCAATTGTATTTCTACTCATTGACAAAATCATACAGACACTAAACTTAAGACACTGTTTACTACCAATCAAAACACTTTAATATACTTTAGTAACCTGATAATGAGAATGACAAATAAATGGTGCTCCTGAATGGAATTAAAGAAAATCTGAACTATTTTCACAGGATCAGTCTCAACACAATAAAATTTTCAAATCTCCCCTAATTATTATATATACATGCTGAATTTAGTTCTTTTATAGTCTCGGTGAGAATACTTCAGAGGTGTTCAGAAGATTAATGTAGACTTGTAAAGAAAGGCAAATGAACTAGAATCATCAAGAGATGAGACATAAGATAAGAGAAACACTTTACCTAACTTTAAGACTAATTAGAAAGATCAGTATCCACAGCTACATGGTAGAGGAAGGTGGGGTGAAATCTGGTAACCCTGGCAAGCTTAAGGACCTGGCTGAGTTTCATCCAAAGACTCCATCATCCCCACAGTCTAACAAAAAACAAACAAAACACAACTAGGCATGGCACTGTGGGCTTATAATTTAGGTACTTGGGTGGGGGGAGTAGGGCTAGACAAATCCTCGGAGTGACTGACTTGGTGAGTTACAGGCCAATGAGAAATCTTGTCTCCATGAAAGATAAAAGGGATAGATTATGACTGAAGTTCATACACACAGACACACAGAGAGAGAGAAGAGAGAGAGAAGAGAGAGAGAGAGAGAGAGAGAGAGAGAGAGAGAGAGAGAGAGAGAGAGAGAGAGAGAGAGAGAGAGGGAGAGATCAAAAATCTTAGGTTGGGGTATGAATGTGTGTGTGTGTGTCTGTGTGTCTGTGTGTCTGTGTGTCTGTGTGTGTCTGTGTGTGTGTGTCTGTGTGTGTTGCAAGTTGTGATTTGTTTCTGTTTGTGGTATAGTGACTATGTTGTGATGTGTCTCTGTTTTGGGAAAACAGAAGTAAAATTCTTATCAGTTCTAACACTACATGTGTGCAATTTTGTAATTTCCCTGAATATCAGAGATACTATTTCCTACTTTACAGAAATACTGTAAATGTCAAAGATATGTCACATATATTAGCTTGACAGCCTAGTGTTAAATACATAAAAGATAAAGAGGTATCACAATTGTGAGCATGATGCCTTGGAATATTAAGACACTGCTTCCAAAACAGTAATATTTGCTTTCTCCTTAAAATTCAATTATAACAACAGTCCTCATGACAACTCATAGAAACAATTGATTTCTGTCCCTTTAAAATAATATAACTGAAGTCATCTTCTTTTATTAAATAAACTCCCTCTCTCCAAGAGTGGCACTACCAAATGCAACCTCCCTCCAGGACAGTTTGATGAAATGGTTTAGTGTAATTAGTTTTCCCAAGGGAAAAATGAATAAAAGCTTCTCATTGGGTGTCAGGGCTCTGCTGCTTCTCCAGCCCGCTGAAATTCCATTATTTATTCTGTGCATCTGGATGGTAAATGGGGGTCTCTCATCCACAGTTTCTCCAGGCTGCCTTCAGACTGGCTTAGTAAAAAGACCAGGGGTGTGAGTGGGCTTCCAATTGTTAAAGGTACTTTTCTCGTTCTTCATGTTGACATTTTCAAACGAATTTGTCTCCTTGACTTTCTGCCTCGCTGCCACCTCTAGAATAGGAATCCCAATCTAAAAAGAGGAAGGGGGGGGACCTTTGTACCCGTCTGTGAAGAGACACTGTAGTCTCGGTACAAGGACACATGTATAATTTTAAATACCCCCTGCATGCACAGACATTGTTGGGCTCTAAACAGAATTCAGAGATGTGGATGCCATCTTTTTATTGAGAAAATGAAGTTTATTGTGGGATACTGAGAGTTATTATAAGATGTGAATTGAATCAAATGTATGAGAGATGGAGACACAATGGGGAGTGGCATCCGTTCAGGAAAGAAAAGCAGCATCAAGGTCTAGACAAGTGGCCTGAGATAGTAGCTGCTGATTGGGATCCCATAGGAATATCCTGATAAGAATTTCAAAACTCCCTGTGTCCAGGAGTTTAATCCAAACCATTAGAATCATAATCTCTAGCAATGGGAGTAGACTAGTTGTTGTTAACATGTAGTTAAGATCAAGAATCACCAATATAACTACAAAGATCTCAAAATCAGAAGCATGACCATTAGATGAAGGAATGCTGAACAGCCAGGGGGATGGCCCTGCCTGTGTGCACTGGATACATTGAATGACGCTAACAATGAGAAGATGTTTTGAGATTCCTGGTGCAGCAGGCACAGGTGATCTCTGAGCTGGGGAATTTAACCTGAGGAGCTCACTGACAGTGATTAAGTGAAACACACACATCGGGAATCTTGTATAAGTTGAACACGGGTGAGAGAGAGATAGAGGACAGGTAGAAGAAATAAAATCTGAAGAGGGGCCTTGAACCTCAGTGCTGTCTAGTGCCCTGGGTCATCAACAGCAGGACCAATGAGTAAGCCACAGTCCAGGAAGAAGGTGATGTTCACCACAGAAACAAGGAGGAGGAGAAGCAAGTCACCACAGTAATTCACCAGCCCACTGTGACTCTCACCTCCATCTGCCTGCTACTGGAAACGACCATCTTCTCAAGCATAAAGCCTAGGATAAAACAAATGTTAGCCATATCTAATAAATGTAACAGAATATGTCATCGTATAATTTACCAATTCACCATACTGATGAACACAGCAACACATTTTGGGGGGAGTTTTGTAACCTCAAATATTTACTTCTTGTGTTTAAAACCAAAGTCAATCATTAAATGCTATATAATATGTAAACTATATTGCTATACATGAAATAAAGCAAGCATGGTTTTAACTCTGGCAACAAAAGGAGGGAGAGAGAGAACAAAGGAAGGACATCTGAAATTATATTGTGTGCCATATTTGGAAATGAAGAATTGGAGGGTGGGCCTCCACTATTCAGAAATATATAGTTAGTATAGTATGTTCCTGCATAGAAGAGATATAGATAGATAGATAGATAGATAGATAGATAGATAGATAGATAGATAGATAGATAGATAGATAGATGCATATATACAAAAAGTAAATTTTAAAGATACAAGTTTGAATGAAATCTTCCTGTTCCTAAGACTTCTGTGAAAAGAATACAATTACAACAATTTATATAGAAATAAAACCACTGTGGAAGAAATTAATCAAAGGCAAGCTAAAAGTAACATATATAGCATATGTTAATTATATAGTTGTATGATTAATTAAAGAATACTGAGCTGTACATGCTACAAAGTGCTTCATCAAAAAGCTTCAGAGGGAAGGAGAGGGAAGGCATTGGTGTGTCTGTCGTGGGGACAGGGACATACTGTTACAGGAGAGTTTGACAGAGCCAAGGTTGAGAACATAGGGTGAAGGGCAAACATGGCATGTGCAAAAGTTCAGAAATATGCCTTTTAAAATAGCTTAGTGTGCATCTGGAGCAAAAGGAAGCTAGAGCAAGCATGGATGTACAAAGCACTGAGGGAGGGAGGGACAGGAAGAAGGAGGGAGGAAGGGGAGGAGGGAGAGAGAAAGAAAAAGGCAAGCTAGACCTGGTACTTAAATGAGATCCAGACCCTTTAGAAGAATCTGGGGGGGGGGGGGTTCTCATGAAAGTTACAGAAAGCCACAGCAGATTTTGAATGAAGGAAAAAGGACCACCTGGCCTGTGCTTTAGAAAGCTGAAGGATTAAATGTGTATTGATAGCATGGAAGACTAGAGATGGAAGCACTAGTTATAATGTTGGGCTGCGTGTGCACACATGTGTATGTATATGCACATATGTGTGTGTACACTTGCATTCATGTTGGATATTACATGCATATATGTACTCAAACATATGAATCCAGAAAACATCTTCAGGTATCTTTCTTCAGGTTCTATCATCTTGGTTTTTGAAACAGGATTCTCACTGGCCTAGCATTTCCAAATAGGCTAAACTGGTTGACCAATGAACTACAGAGAAATGTTTGCCTCTATCTCCTGGATAGAGGTTGAATTACAGGTAGGTTCCACAACAGTCAGTATTTTTCATGGATTCTGAGACTTGAACTCAGGTCTTTGTGTTTACTCAGAAAGCACTATCTTGCCCCTATCCTCCAGACCCCATTCTGTAATATTTCCAGAAGACTAAAATATTTAGTTTCTCAATAGCCATCTGCAGGCCTCTAGGGCTGGTTAACTAGGCATGAGTAACCTGTGACCTATGAGTCTTATATGTGCTAATATAGCACACAAATGTGGCTCATATGACATTATGTCACAATGTCAAAAGTTAGACACACTTGCCAGATAATGAGCTTATTTCTTTTACAGGTCTATGCCTAAGTCTGTGTCATAATCAAAATCTACTGAAGGCTATGAGAGTAGGGATGGGGTACAGTATGGTTGAAAGTCAAGACTAATAGCAGCAGCTTCTTTGCTCATCTGTGGCCTTGGGACTATTCATAATACCCCCATCTGTCATGTTCTATGCCCTGTGGACCTTAAAGCTTCAGTCTGAATCTCCTGAATCTTCTCCTCTTCTCCCTACTGCTTCCAGTTGCCTGTATCTAAGAACATTCCAGGAGATCATAAAGTCCAACCACCCACTCAAGGGTGTGCATCATTTAATAGGAACAGTACCTCACCCCTCCCCTCATCTGTAGCTTCTCTATGGCTATTACTCTTTCTGCATTCTAAACACTATTGGATGCCTACCAATTACGTTCTGTCAAGGATTGTTTTAAGCAGGTGTGCACATAAAAGTTTGGCTCATAGAGAAAAAGCTATGCTCCCAATTCCTGGAAAGAGGAGTGTCTACACACAAAAAGGTCTGCAGGGGAAGAGCCACATTGGTCCAGAGGAAGAATAGAAAGGAATATGGTCTGGGACATGCATTGAGGAACTTGCAAAGAGGTACAAGGAAGGGTGTGGTCTTGGAAAGACTAAGGGCTGCAAATGGTAATGAGCTAACTGGTATATGAGTTTGTTTTTTTTTTTTTTTTTTTTTTTCTCATACTATAACAGAATACCTCACTGAAGCAACTCAAAAAAAGCTAGAGTTTTAGTCTGACACTTGAATGTACAATCCACCACAGCAAGAAAGCCAGGAAGTAGCAGGAGCAGAAGCAGCTGGTCACATTGCCTCCATATTTAGGGAGCAGAGAAAAATGAATGCCAGTATTGAGCTTGCTTTCCCCCTTTTTCCAAAAAAAAAAAAAAATGTAATATCAAATTTGTTGTGATAAAGTTGTAATAGGTAGAATAGATAACTAATATCATAAGTGAAATATAAAAATGTTATAATGATTTTCTTGAGTACTTGACAAGTTTAAATCTAGTACTGGATTTGAAAGTTGCAGTCCTGTATCCAACTTGACATTTATAGACAGATCTTTACCATTATATTTCTTTAGATATATTCTCTTTCCTCCCCAGTCCATGGAGTACACATTTAAGATGAGTCTTCCTACCATTATTGGCATCCTCTATAAATTCTATCACAACCATCCTTTAAAGGTTTGCCAAGATCACATCAACTTGACAACTAGTACTAGCCACCATGGGAGCACTAGAATGAGTTTGAACAAGGAGGCAATTAACTTGATATATAATTTTGATCAAAGGAGAAAGCTGGACATGAACTTCAACAGATTGATTTATATATTTTTTAAAAGTACACTGACAAAGAAATCATTTGCTACCTATAGAAATTAGATAGCCTTTAGAGTACCCAAGTATCAGGAAGACAGGAAATAAAACAATACTGCCATTATACTAGTACCCTTAAGACCTATAGACAACACCCATTTCCTATGTATCTCAATGCATGCTACCATCTCCCTGCTTCCTGTAAATTTCTTTAGTCGGGTGAATACTCTATACGAAGTTCTTTCACCAGGATGTGGCAGCATGTCCCTGTAACCCAACACTTGGGAGGTGGAGGCAGAAAGATTGGGAATCCAAGGTCAGCCTTCTCTGCAGAGCTGTCTCAAGACTGACTAGAGCTATCAAGCATCATTTCTCAGATAGATAGAAAGATGGATAGATTAGATAGATAGATAGATAGATAGATAGATAGATAGATAGATAGATAGATAGATAGATAGATAGATAGATAGAGGCAAGCACATAGATGGTCTTTTCATTACGCTTTCTACTTAGAGCTTGCATGACCATCTCAATCCAACCAGACCTCATATTGGAACTTCTAACCTCTCTTTAGCCCTGGGCGACATAAATCCATTGTACCACATTTCTCTTGTTATAAAATTACCCTTACAGAACAAGTGATTCTTGGCACCATAGAGCTCTCTTTTCATTTAGAATATTTCTACTGTTTATTAAAATTATTTATGAAAAGAGTAGTCACCCATAACTAATTTTCCAACATTTTCAGTTCATCCCCTTGATCTTACTTCTAAATGCCTCAAGGGTCAACTCCATAATCAAAACTAATGTTCTCTGATTAAGAATATGAATTTTTCCCACTGCTCAACAGCCACCCTGTGGTTTCAATTCTGTGCAGGTTTTTTCTTGTTCTGGCAGTGTGTTGAATGGTCTCCAGGCAAGGCAGAGGGGATTCCAGGAAAAGCAGGTCCTGCAGAAACTACACGTTCATGACTTTCATCTTCACACAAATGTCAACCTCACCCAGCTGCTTTGAGCCCTCAATACAAATGAACTAATGTGTTTCAATTTTAGTTATCTGTCCCCCTACATGAACTGTTCCCTTCCACCAATGCCATAACTCATTACGAGTTCAGAACTGCCACTTCTTTATTCTTCTATTCTTAGCTAAAAAGGCATGATGTGAGTAGTAGGTGAGTAGATGAAAGACCATTGATAACTCCTTTAAGGGTCAGCTCTTTGCTTTGCAGGTTACTATAGTGACTGACTCCTACTGACTTGATTTGGGTTTTAGATCTCTTTTCCTACAGAAAACACTTCAGCTGCATTCATTAAACAGAGATGATGACTTGAGTAAGTGATGTCACTGAACAGACCCATGCTTGCTTTCCTGGGGGGGGTCTTATCTGATATTTGGCTTGTTCTTATGTTTCTTGTGTCATATCACAGGTTGTGACAAAGGCCAAATGCCACTATAAATCCATCAACATTATGTAAATGTAATGGGCTACAGCACTGACAAGAAGTATTTTCCCTGTGTCTATGTATCTACAAAAAGTCTTTATATACTGCCTATGGGTGATCTAAAGGAAAATATTGATTTGTGTGTATTTGTTTTGCCACTGGTCACTTCATTTAGTCCTATTCTCCTATTTTCCACAGTCTTTCAATTTAATTTTCTTCATGTATAGAAGAGTATTTACCCAGTTCCAACATTTGCTAGGCTAAGCTCTCTACCTGGGGAGTCGAGTTTTCATGGTAATGATATCATATTAGGGAGTAGAAGGCAGACCCCAGAACTGTGTATGAATACTAAACAGAATGAACCACAAGGACTCAGGATCTGGGTATAGAGTCTTAGGGAATGAATGGGAAGATGAATGAGAAGGCAATCAGGACTAAAAAGATTCTGAAATGAGAGCTTCCAATGGTATTTAAAGTAAGTACAGGTTCATGTGGGTTAGACCTGTGAGGAAATTTGAAGTTCCTTCAGTTTACAAATTAATTGTTCATATAAAGACAATTAGATCCAAAGAGACTGGAATCTTCTGATGGTATAGGTTTAGTAGATAAGCTATGATTACAGTGCAACTCAGTAAACTTTCTATACTCACTGCACTGAACTTATAGGAGAAGATCCAACTAAGGAGCCAGATAAACAGTACCTTTAGGATTTTTATATCCCTTTGGTTAATGAAGGGATATAAAGTACTTCAGGCCCACTTTTCTACAGAGTCATAGGAAAGTAGATTACATAGATAGATAGATAAATAGATAGATAGATAGATAGATAGATAGATAGATAGATAGATAGATAGATAGATGGATGGATGGATGGATGGATGGATGGATGGATGGATGGATAGATGGATAGATGATAGATAGATAGATAGATAGATAGATAGATAGATAGATAGATAGATAGATAGATAGATAGATAGAGACAGACATACAGAGAGACAGACACTGAGCCATCAAGTTCTTTCCCTTCAATGAATCAACCACTGGATCCTGGAGAAGCACACCTTGCTCCCTAATAGCCTCAGCTATTGTGTGTTTTAAAATACAAAATACACACCTTAAGATCAGAGGCTGTCACCAGCTCTTAGCTATGTTTTAAGTTCTTTTTCTGTTCTGTATAACAACTGTTATTATTTAATTGAGTTTAGACATTTTGAAAGCCCTGCCTTTCTACCACATGGAACAGAATGTCACATGGAACAACAGCTGCCTATGTGGGGAAGTACAACCCACTGTCTGCCTTTCCACCCCCTCACCTTGACATTCGATCAAGTTGCCCACCTTTTCTCCCACAAGCTTATCTCACATGATGGTACTGACCCCCAGCCAACTATAAGCTTCCTGGAACCTATAAAGCTGATTCTTGCTGTGATCTAAACAAATACATCTCAACAATGGCTCATCCACATGCCTGTCATTCTGAGTCCCTCTTCTGTGTCAGCCCACCTCTACTCCCTATTATCCCTACACACCTCCTTTATTGCAATCCTAAAGTCTGTGCCTGTCACTTGGATGGTCTCTATCTCTTCCCCAAGCCAAATGGCTTTGCTTCTGTACAGCATGGCTCAGGGATGAACAAATGACAAACTTGGCTTCCCTGGCTCTATTCCAGACCAAATTCTTCTGGTGTCTCTTTACAAACTCTGGGGTAATGAAGTAATCAGCCACAAACAGTGGCCATTGTATAGAGACAGAAAAGCGAGTTTTAACACTGGCTGTTCTGACTGTGTGCAGAGAAAACCAGCAGAGATCACATCTGAGGACAGAAACCACCCAGCGTAAGCTGACAGGCCCACTTTCGTAATCCTTTGCACATGCAGCTAGGAGAAGTTGAGAGGTTAGGATCAGAAAAATGGGAAATAATCCTGCAGCCGAGACTGGAGCTAGAGCTTTGAGACCAATACTGTGTTAGCTTTTTCAGTCAGTTAAGGTGGCAGTCTGAATGACAGTCAAGGAAAAGCATGAGAGCAGAAACCACAAGAATATATTCATTACAAAAAGAGAAACAGGATCTCTGGATGGAGAAGGGACAGATACAGCAGACTAAGAAAAGTTTAGCCATGGGGCTGAGGCACAAGAAATGGGCATAATTTGGGGCAAACTGGAACACTGTTCGGGATGACAACTAAAGTCTTAGGTTCAGGGGTTCTAACTTTTACCCAAATCTAAACCTTACTGCAAGAATCGTTGATAGGACAGATTCCTTGCATGTTCAGAACTAGGTGATCAAAGACAAATTTGGAGCCTGCTGCCATCCAGCCAAAAGATCCTCATTGCAAAGTATGTAATGGCCAATTTTGAATATCAACTTGATTAGTTTGCAAAGCAGCTAGGAAGGGGAAAAGAGGGAAATAGAGAGAGGAAGAGGGAGAGAGGGAATGTGTATAAAGGTATTTCAAGAGAGTATTAATAAAAGGAGGGGAAACTAGGCCTTAATGTAGGCAGAGGTCTTTCATGAAACCAAAGGAAAAGAAAGAAGAAGCCCAATACCACCGTATGTGCTCCTATTCTTAGACATCCTTTTTCCCAGCCATCATAAAGTGGATATCTGCCCCCACAATCTCTTTCACCATGATGTTTGCCTGACCATGGGCTCATCCATAATGGAGTAGGCCAACCATGGGCAGAAAACTTTGTAACCATGAGACAAAAAGAGCCTGTCTCTGTTAAATTATTTTTCCAATGTTGTGTGTCACTGTGTGAGAAAACATAACTGAATCTTTAAATCATTAGGCACAGCGCACCCAAGACTAGCCTTTCTTGTATACACAAATTTTTGTAGCCAACTAAGTTGACTCTTAATATTGCAACTCAGATATGTTTGCTTAGCTATGTTTTTGTGAGCTTATCTTTATGAGATGTTCCAGGTACCAAGGAAGAACTGAGAAACACTGGATATCCAACTCAGTTCTCTGAGGTTTTAAATCAAAATTCTACAAAGAAGTACAGGCCCCTGAGTCTGGTCAGGCCCTGTGACACATTCTGAGTTCTCTCAGTCTCTGTTCCTTCCTGAACATTCTGTCACTACATATCCTTGCCAAGTAGGAAACTAGAAAAAGAATCTTCTAACATGGAGTTTCTCTTAGGATTCTGCCCACCCTCTGGAATAAATAGGATTGAACTCAACAATACTCTTCTGCACCATTTCCAAAATGCAGACTCACCAGGCAAATGACCAAAGTCCTGGGGTAAGCATTCCTCCCTTCTTTGATAAGGCCACTTCCAAATCATGTAATAGATAACCTAGGTAGGTAAGTGATTCAAGGACAGCAAAGAGCTGTTTGAAAAGAAATGTAAATATAGTTTGTGTCCCATTTGTGATCTAAAGTTAGAAGGGTGAATGATACAAGGGTCACCCCTGTCCTCAGAGCACTCTCAAGATATCATGAAAAACAAACATGTGCACATACAGTGATAGTCTGATGTGACAAGGATGGAGGGAGAAGTAATATTTAGCTCTGTGGGGAAGTGAGGATGAGCATGTGGATGTCTTCCATGGGAAAGAATGGGAAGATAGGAGATTTCGTAGAGAGACTCTTACAGTAGTCTTTGAAACAGAGGTGAATGTCTGTCTTCCAAGGGGCAAAATATGGGGAAATGTAGCACTCCAAGCAGATGTAAAGGCTTGCCATAGGAGAGAGGCCATGATACAGTGCTCTCACAGAAGGAAGAATGGATTATCTACTGTGTGCTAGGTGCTAGTAGTTTGACAGAGGGCTTCATTTCTGTTCATCGTAAATTGGAAAACTCAAATTGACTACATCCTTAAACTAATAGATACATAATTATTCCCAAACCTTTCCTGTCATCATATTTTCCTTATAAATAATAACATTGCAATCCCCTAGCTGCCTAAATAAAGCCTTCTTTACCTTGCACCTATCCTTATATGTTGTAATACTAAGAAAGGGTAGCGTCTGTGCCTGTATCATAACTGTCTAGCCTTATCTTGCATTTCCCCATAACTTTAAGAAGGCAGCCCTGGGCTGCGTCTTTCCTTGCGTTTATTGCTCTGATATCTCTCTGCCTCTATAATCTGCCAAGAGTCTGTGCTAAATGCAATATTCTTCCTACAGAGAAGCCTGAGTGTTCTTTACAAGATGAAAATCTATAAGCCACCTCATTGTAAAATCTCATACCTCAACACTAAATTTTAAGAGAGAGAAAACTACAGTTCCTTAATATATCAAAAGAGAACATTTACTATCTAGCACACACACACACACCCACACACACACACCAAGAAATGGCTCCTGTCCTTCAACTACTCTACCTATTCCCTGTTATAAAGTCTGAGACCAAGGACTCAAGGGGAGCGCTAAAGCTGACTGTCCTTTAGGCTAAGAGATTTATTTATTAAAGGAATCAAGCACAACACAGAGAGGCAGCATAGCAGAGGCTCTTAGCAGAGCTTGGGCCCATAGGGCAATGTAGGGTCACTGCTTATAGGTTTTCCATGCAATATGAATGATAAACCTATAGTATATGCTTATAGTCAGATGGTCTCTGATTGCTGGCATCAGGGGACCCTTTAGCTGATGTATGTTTGTGACGTGTTAACCACTTTCTCACTCACAAAACTTTAAAACACTTTAAAAGACCAGAGCCTTGCTCATACCTGTGCTTTGGCTGTATTGTTTTCCATGTGACATCCATATAATGCTCAGTCTCACTTCAAGAAGCAGCTTGGGTTTCTTCCATCTCTGAGAAATGAATTCTGAAAGTCCAGCCTGTGGTGAATGCCTTTAGTGCACGGCCACACTCTTCTAGAAGTGGTGCCCCCACAACCAGATTATTCCCAAGCTGACAATCCAATTGCTGATTATTCCGGTGTGCTACCTCAAAGAGTGCATAGAGATGATGTGGAACACTTTTTAAATAAATAAACGGATAGTTAAATGATCCCAACAGCAGTAAATCTATGGTGATGCAAGGTCATTGGCTGGGTCATCTGAGAGAAAATTGACACAAGACCTCTACAAGAAGCTTGGAGAGCTAGGTAAATGAAATGTCATCAAATTATTAATCAATTTTTCAGTTCTCTCTTCTCTGAAATTAGAAGCATGTGAATGAATATGTATGAACGTGTGTAATTATAGTGACTTACATATAAATTACCCAGCAAGCCTCCTGTTGCTAAGTTCACAGGAGCCAGTTGCTGGTTTCCACCTGTCTTCTATGTGGTGTCCTCTCTGAAGCATCCGGCTCTGCAGGCAAATCAGCTAAGACTCAACTCTCATTCTGAACTATCTGTAGTCTACTGCTCAACAGTCTATTCTCAGAAATGCCAGGACCCTCCAGATATTCCTAGATGGGAATTCTTGTAAGGTTAATTAAGAGGAAATGTGGTATTGTTTCCTCTTTGAAATTGCATCACATCTTAGGAAGTTGCATGGTCCTCCTGTTGGTCCTCTACAAAAAATTAGTTGATAGTCCTAAATTGTTTGTTCTTTAACTTAAAAATAGGCAGGGAAAAAAATCACTTTTCTAAGCACTGTCATGTCAAGAACCTGGAGTAGTTAAATGATGCCAGTAAATTGCTCTTCTAGAAAGTTCTCAAGATGTCTTTGCCATGTGCTAAGACTTTGTGAAAATCGTTCATGCTAAGGCTATGTATGCCCACCACAGACCCAGAAAAAGGACTCAGTGAGTACAAAGCCTAGCAACCTATGGTAAGAATGCTAAGAAAGCATATTCAGATCTTGGGGGTTGGGGGATGCCTGCAACCTTGGTAGAAGATGACATTAAAAAGAGCAGGCTTTGAATTGACAAGGCACTAGTTCAAATCCAAGCTTCACTGTTGTATAAACTCAATCAATTTAATTACTTTTTTGATGCCAGCTTTATAATCTATAAATTAACTGATAACTACTGAGAAGACTATGCACAGTAGTGTATATCAACAACTAGCAAAATTCCTGTTCTATGATGAGCATTGTTAACAATGTCTTCCTCTCTCTGTCTCAGAAGCAACTATATTAGTGAAAAGGTATCCATTTATTAACATTTGTACAAAGGTTCAGTAAATTATGTTAAGTGAATAAATTTTAGGAAATTTATTTACTATGATTTTATATTTAATAATACAGCATTTTATACAGTAAGTTTGTTATAGGATAACTCTCATTTTAAGAATTCTTAGCAGCAGACAAGATGGCTAATCAGGCAAAAGCATCTGCCACAAAACCTGATGAATTGAGTTAAATTCTGAGTACCCACATGGTGAAATTATAAATAGATACCTAACAAGTTGATTTTTTTATCTACACACATACACATGCATGCCCATGCACACGCATGTGCACACAAGTAATCACACACACATACATACATACATACATACATACATACATACATTCACATACACACAATCAATAACTAAATATAAGAAAAAAAGCAGATATGCACACATAGTCTTTGTGAGGCAGTAGCTAAATTCAATACCTTGATTCCAAAGCTAGTATTATGGCACTTTCGAGACCATATTAAAGTGTATGCATTAAAATATACAATTGTGTCTTTATGTGTGACACCATAATAAATCTCTTTTAATAAAAAATATGTTTGGTTTGGCTAACCATTTTACTGAGTTTCTAAATTCACAATACCTAACTATAAATAATATGTTGAGAAAGAAAATAAGACCCATTTATACCAGTATAGCCTTATCCAGAACACCAAAGCTTCCAAGCCATGAAATGGCAACTTCCTCACTTCTAAAAATCTGTTCTAGTTATTTATGAAAGTGCAGAATCAGACCCCCAGGGCCTGACCTCAGATACATAAGTGTCAGAGAATGGTCAAACATCTCATGTGAGCAAACCTGAAAGATGAGAAGAGGACCTCACAAGCTTAAATTAGAACAAGTAGCATCACTAGATCAGAGGCATGGTAGAATGCTGACACTGAAAACTCATAATCACAAGCTTGTGGGCTTACATTTTTTTTTAAAAAAACCTACTTTTAATAAGAGTTCTTAAATGTCTCCACCACACTTGTAGCCCAGCATCCAAAGGTGGGGGTGGGGGGGGAGACGGTAAATAGGACAAGAGTGTGTGGACCTGTTTAGAAATAGTTCTTTGGGACAATTTCAATGTCCATTGTCAGGACACCAGCAGTCCAGTCAGTAATGTCAGGATACCAAACATGAATCATCAGAGGTAACATAATGTAACAGAAACTGCCAGGCCTCTCCTGAACTGGCACAAAAGAGCAGGAGTGACCAGGACACCAGGAGAAGCTCTCTGCCATACCTCTCCCAACCAAGCAAAGACCAGTGGAGTTGTTAGAACAACTCACTGCACAGCCAGCCATACAAGTTTGCTATCGCAGTCCAGTGAGCCCCATTTACACATTGTCCAAACATCATGTGTCCTACTACAGGTCCTGTCTCAGCAAAGTAACACCCGAGTCTGCATCAGTGCATCTACACCACTTCACACCCAGAAATCTCTACTCCATGCGATATTTACAATTCCACCAGAACTGCACTGCAAGGTTTGGGCTGTTCCACCAAGACATTGAGTTATAAACAACCAACCTTCCATTTCCCACAACCTGTACACTCAAATTATGTCAGTACTGGACAATGGTTACGAACTGTCTCTTGTCTCCTTCTTAGTCAACCTACAGCTCTTTATTTTTATAAAATCTACTTCCAGAATATTGACATCTATGTCATGTAGGCAAGACCATGTCTACCTAACATATATAAAACTAAAGTTCTCGGACCCTTAAGACAATAAACACTCATGAACCCCTTGATTACAAATGACCTCCTGCTTAGAGATGAATGACAACAAACAAAACTATGGTAAACTTATATGTTTGTAAAGATGAAAGTGATTTTAGAACTCTAATCTAAATTACTTATTAAAGGGTACTAAAATTTAAATGAGGAGCTACAAGGCTTTACAAGATTCTGTAATTTGGTTCTACTTAGTCTCTGTTCTTTAGTTCTAGGCAATCCTGTTAAAAACCCCTTTACTCTCAGTGTAGTTGCGCTTCAATAAACAATGATAACGCGTCATCCATGCATCTTCACACTGTCTTCAGTAGTGGTTTTCATGGGAAACCATTCCTTCTTTTCTTTAAGATTTTTTTCATATAATTTTTTTATCATATTCTTACCCATCCCTTGAGTCAGATCCTTCCCAACTGAAAAGCTTCTATAAGGCAAAGGACACTGTCAATAAGACAAAAACCAAACAAACAAGAGATTAGGAGATCTTTACCAACCCTACATCTGATAGAGGGCTAATATCTGAATCATACAAAGAACTCAAGAGGTTAGACTTCAGGAAAACAAATAACACAATTTGTTTTAAAAATTTAGTACAAAGCTGAACCGATAATTCCCTACTGAGGAATCTTGAATGCCAGAGAAGCACTTAAAGAAATGTTCAACACCCTTAGTCATCAGAAAAATGCAAATCAAAACAACTCAGAGATTCCACCTTACACAAATCAGAATGATTAACTCAAGCAACAGCACATGCTGTCAAAGATGTGGAGAAAGAGGAACACTCCTCCATTGCTGGTGGAATTGCAAACTGGCACAACCATTCTGGAAATCGATGTGGCAGTTCCTCAGAAAATTGGAAATAATTCTAACTGAAGATACAGCTGCACCACTCCTGGGCATATACTCAAAAGATGTTTCACCATATCACAAGGACATGTGCTCCACTATGTTCATAAATAGCCTGATTTATAATACCCAGAAAGTAGAAACAACCTAGATGTCCTTCAACAGAGGAATGGATATAGAAAATGTGCTACAATTTCACAACGGAGTACTACTCGACTATTAAAAACAAGGACTACATGAACTTTGCAGGCAAATGGATGAAACTAGAAAATATCATCCTGAATCAGGTAAACCCATACCCAAAAGGAAAAACACAGTATGTGTTCACTGGTAAGTAAATATTAGCCAAAAAAAGTTCAAAATACCCATGATACAACTCATCAACCATATGAAGCTTAACAAGAAGGAAGGCCCACTTAGAAGTAGAAATAAAATAATCACAGGAGGCAGAGAGAGGGAGGGACCTTTGTGGGAGAGAAGAGGAGGGGAAAGGGGGGAGGGAGGATCAGGAATGAAAGAGACATGAGAGATGCTCTAAAGTATAACAAGGACACATGCTCCAATATGTTCATAGCAGCCTTACTTATAATAGCCAGAAGCCAGGAAGAACCCAGATATCCTTCAACAGAGGAATGGATTCAGAAAACATGGCACATTTACACTATGGAGTACTTCTCAGCTATTAAAAACAATGACTTCATGAAAAGCAAATGGGTGGAACTAGAAAATATCATCCTGAGTGAGGTAACCCAATCACAAAAAAACACACACAAAGTATGCAGTCACTGATAAGTGGATATTAGCCACAAATCTCAGATTATCCATGATACAATTCACAGACCACATGAAGCTCAAGAAGAAGAAAGACCAAAGTGCAGATGCTTCAGTCCTTCTTAGATGAGAGAGCAAAAATATCTGCAGGAGAAAACACAGAGACAAAGTTTGAAGCAAAGGCCATCCAGAGACTGACCCACCTGGAGATCCAGCCCATCTACAGCCACCAAACACAGACAATATTCCTGATGCCAAGAAGTACATGCTGACAGGTGCCTGGTATAGTTGTTTCCTGAGAAGCTCTGCCCGATCATGACAAATACAGAGGCAGATGCTCACAGCCAACCATTGAACTGAGAATGGGGTCCCCAGTAGAGGAGTTAAAGAAAGATTGAAGGAGCTGGAGGGATTTACAATCCCATAAGAACAACAATAACAACCAACCAGGGCTCCCAGGGACTAAACCAGTAATCAAAGGGGACAAATGGACGGACCCATGGTTCCAGCCGCACATGTAGCAGAGGATGGTTTTTTTGGGCATCAGTGGGAACAAAAGCCCTTGGTTCTGTCAAGGCTAAAATACTCCAGTGAAAAGGAATGTCAGGGTGGGGAGACAGGAGGGTGTAGGTAGGTAGGGGAGCATCCTCATAGAAGCAGGGGGTTGGGTAATGGAATAGGGGAGTTATGGAGGGGAAACCAGGAAAGGGAATAACATTTGAAATGTAAATAAAATATATCCAATAAAAAAATGAAAAGATTTTAAAAATAAAAAAAAAATACAAACAGATGTATAGACAGAAAACTAGAATTCGTTGGATTGGTGTTTTGAAAAAGAGTGGCCTTTATAGGCTCATTTATTTAATGCCTGGGTTGGTGGAGCTTCTTAGGATGAATTGGAAGGTGTGGCCTTGTCTTAATTTGGGTTTTTATTGCTGTGAAGAGACACAATTATCCTTGTGGGGCAATTGGTGGGCAGTGGAGAGTACCCTGGTTCTCAGTCAAGATAAGTGAAGCCCCAGGAATGTTAAGTAAGATGGAAGCTTCCTAGTGTCCCAAGAAATCAGGCCCCTTCACGCACACCATAAACACTGTACTATCTCCCATAAAGTGGCATTGACCATGCCCCAAGTCCCTCCTCCACAGGGGAGAATTTGACATGGACCCCAGCCAGATCAGCCACACCCCAAGTCTCTCCTCTGAAGGTGAAGATTGACAACAGGTCAGGTAAGCTCCAGGCAGAATCAGGACCACACCCCCAAATATGTCATGAAGGTCTTCCTAAGCCCTCAGGCCAAGCCAATAGGAAGTACCTGTTGTCAGACTCCAAACAATTAAAAAAAAAACTGTCTATATTTAGAGGGTTTGCTCAAGAGTAAAGTTGTGCAAGAATCATTCCACCATCTGAGAGCTTCTATCATAAGAGCTGTTAACACCACCATTTAGAAAGAGATTTCCTCTCCCAAAGCTTCTTGCACCCTCCACCAGAGCCTCCTGCTGGTTCAGTTCAGCCCAGCTCAGTGTCTCGGGCAGCAGTGGAAGCAGGGATGGGCAGGACCCAGCAGCAGAAGCAGCAGAATTGGTTCCCCCTTCCCTGTTTGGGGCATCTCCCCTTCGTCTAAACCCATGTACCCAGTCGGACCCAGCAACTGAGGCAGCAGAAGCCACTCCCATCTCTGACCAGAGATCTCAGTGTGGGGCTTAAGGCACCCAGTCCAGCTCAAAGTTCCGTAGACCATGGCAACTCTTATAAAGGAAAACAAGTGGGCTGGCTTACAGATTCAGAGGTTCAGAGAAGCAGGCAAACTCAGTGCATAGCTTGATCATAGAAGACCTCAAAGCCTGCCCCCACAGTGAGATCCTTAATCCAACAAGGCTACACCTACTCCAGTAAGGCCACACCTCCTCATAATGCCCTATGAGTCTACGGAGACCAAACCTGCTCAAACCTGCTCAGATCACCACAGTGGGCTTTGAGGTTTCAAAAGCCCATACCAAGTCCCTTCCCTCTCTCCTTCTCAATCTCTCTCTCTCTCTCTCTCTCTCTCTCTCTCTCTCTCTCTCTCTCTCTCTCTCTCTCTCTCTCTCTCTCTCTCTCTCTCTCTCCTTCCTGCAGATCAGGTTGCACATTGTCAGCTACTGCTCTGCTCGAGCACCATGCCTGCATGCCAGCTGCTATGCTCCCCACCACGATGATTATGGACTCACCCTCTGAAACTGTAAGCAAGCCCCCAGTTAAATGCTTTCTTCTAGTAGCTGCCTTGGTCATGGTGTCTCTTCACAGAAATATAACAGTAACTAAACCATGTGATCTGGAGTCTCTGCTAAAGAAAACTCTGGAAGTTCTTTATATTTATTCTCTAGAGTTAAATTGAGAGATGGGCTTGTTGCCCCCAACTAAACAAGGAAACAGGGTTACTCCACAAAGATAAATAAGAAGGTCGGTCATATGGTATATAGCAGGATTGTCTTAGTCAGGGTTTCTATTCCTGCACAAACATCATGACCAAGAAGCAAGTTGGGGAGGAAAGGGTTTATTCAACTTAAACTTCCACATTGCTGTTCATTACCAAAGGAAGTCAGGACTGGAACCCAAGCAGGTCAGGAAGCAGGAGCTGATGCAGAGACCATGGAGGGATCTCACATACTGGTTTGCTTCCCCTGGCTTGCTCAGCTTGCTTTCTTATAGAACCCAGGTCTACCAGCCTAGGGATGGCACCACCCACAATGGGTTGGGCCCTCCCCACTTGATCACTACAGCTGCATCTCATGGAGGCATTTCCTCAACTTGAAGCTACTTTCTCTGTGATAACTCCAGCTTGTGTCAAATTGACACCAAACCAGACACCTCTCAGTAGGCACCATCTCTGTAGCAGAGTAGTCTTCAGGACATAAACATGGAAGAAAGCAGTATTATTATGGTTAACATTTCCTGCACACACTATTCAGATCCACACCTACAAAGAGGAGTTCTTTGCCATGTCTCTAAGCCTCTCCCCAAAAGACAGGTGTTGCCACTTTTCATTGGCTCTGAGGCTCTAGCCTCCTTAACATGGCCACCTCATGTCAACAACACACATGTCTGTTCAATACTTCATGCACTCAGAGCATTCTCCCGTTCCTATACTTATGGATACAGATCAACACACAACCTTTATCTGATTTGTTTCTCATCAACCCAGTAACTAGAGCAGAGCATGAAAGATAGTAGAAACTCAATACTTTCAGAATTAAAATTTACCAGCTTCAATTTGTCTTTCCAGCCTCTCTGCCACTTCCCTTCTATGTTTAACCCTCTTCCAACCATTTATACCACTTGGTTACTCAATAACTAATATTCTACCATTTATCTAAAGTTATTTTCCCCCTAGATTGTATAGAAAAATTCGGGAGTTTAGAATATTTCATGTGGTTCCCTCCATCCATAACTAGAATTAGTTGATGGCATCTGTGCTTTCAGGGGCACTTGGGGGCCTTTGTGAAATGCATCTTGTCTGGTAAGTGACAACCAACTCTCTTCTTTGAAATGCATGTTTTATTTATTATCATAAACATTCTTCCCAGAGTGATAGTTGTAATGGCCAGAATGGCATACTATACATCATAAATACAGCATATAGTAGGAAAGTTTGTGCCTTTAAATCAAAAGATCTGTGTTCTGTCTAATTCATTTATCCTCTGCACACCCTTCCCTTACTGACCTCCGCTCTCAGCTGTTAATCCATTCATTCTCACGCCCTTCCCCTTACTGATCTCAGCTCTCAGCTGTTAAGTTGATGAGCTGTGGGCTTGTCAATGAGCATGGCTAAAGTTCCGCGTGAAAGTACCTATCAATCATAAGCCTGTAGTAAAAATTCAAGACTCGCTAGCCATTAATGAAGCATAAGGAGAAGGCGTCCATAGGGTTTATATATAGAATGTCCTTTAATGCCAGGTAAATTTTCAAAGGACAGATTCTCCATTTCAGAAAAGTTGCTAGTAACTCTTCTATACTTATAATGGCTACAAATGTAAACATTTACAGGAGAATAAAAAAGCAGTATAATTTAAAGGAAATATATGCATATAGATATCCAAAAAAAGAAACCACAAATGCATTTTATTCAATAGGTTCAAAGCAGTTCTGTTAATTTCGTACATCACTTACATTTAACATAACTACAATACATGCACACTACACAATATATAAAATAGTCCTCATAGTAATGTCGTATGTGACCAACTGGAATAAGAATTTGAAATTGCGTTTCACTATGTTTACCAAGGTGACATAAATCTACGTATAAAACCTCACTCTTGCAACTCTTCTAGCTTTGCCCTGAGCACACTGGGATTTAACATACCAAATGATGACTCTGATCTGATTAAAAATAAATAATGACCAATTACAAGTAATTAAAATATTATTGCACCCATTACAGGAAATCCATTTAGCTAGTGTAATGGCATTACATGTGCATAAAACACAGGTATATTCCAGTTCAGATGATATTAATGTGAACATATTTATCTCATTTTAAATTTTTAAAGATTATAACACACTTTGTATTAAGTTCTTGTTCCACTGGAATTTGTTTATAAAAAATGAAATATTATTTATGAGTATCAATAAAAACATGCTTTTGATTGGCCTAAGAAAGTCTAAATATAAATCCTTCTATTGTTATTCAGTGGTCAGCATCTTACATGCTGTATATCCGAAACAGTTGCCCATTACAAAATATGAATATTTTGTGATTCTTTCTCTTTAATTGGACATTTTCTTTATTTACATTTCAAATGTTATCCCCTTTCTCAGTTTCCCCTCTGGAAACCCCCTATCACTTCCCCTGTCCCCTGCCTCTATGAGAGTGTTTCCTCACTCACCCACTTCCTCCCATCTCCCCACCCTGGCATTCCCCTACACTGGAGCATTGAGTCTTCACAGAGCCTAGGGCCTCTCCTATCCTAGATGCCCAATAAGGTCATCCTCTGCCACTTATGTGGCTGGTGCTGTGGGTCCTTCCCTTTGTACTCTTTGGTTGGTGGTTTAGTCTCTGCAAGCTCTGGAAGGTCAGGCTGGTTGATATTGTTGTTCTTCCTATGGGGTTGAAAATCCTTTCAGCTCCTTCAGTCTTTTTTCTAACTCATCCACTGGGGACCCAGTTTTCAGTTCAGTGGTTTGTTGAGAGCATCTGACTCTGTATTTTGTGCTTCGTTTGTTTTGTTCTGTATTTTTAAGAGAGAGAAGAAACATGAAGTTTGCTGGTTAGGGAAGGAGAGGACCTGGGAGAAGTTGGGGAAAAGGAAAGAATTTAATCAAGATATGTTGTACAAGAACATTTAAATAAAGAATAATTATGACACTTTATGTTTTTTTTTTTTTTTTGACTGACTGACTAGAATGTGGTTTCTTGCTTATGTGGTTTGATTTGGTTTGGTTTGGTTTGGTTTGGTTTGGTTTGGTTTGGTTTGGTTTGGTTTGGTTTGGTTTGGCTTGGCTTGGCTTGGCTTGGCTTGGCTTGGGTTGACTTGGCTTGGTTTGGCTTGGCTTAGCTTTGTAGGTTTGGTTTGGTTTGGCTCAGCTTGGCTTGGCTTGGCTTGGCTTTGTTGGTTTGGTTTGGTTTGGCTTGGCTTGGCTTGGCTTGGCTTGGCTTGGCTTGGCTTGGCTTGGCCTGGCTTGGCTTGGCTTGGCTTTGTTGATTAGGTTTGGTTTGGTTTGGTTTGGCTTGGCTTGACTTGGCTTGGCTTGGCTTGACTTGGCTTGGCTTGGCTTGGCTTGGCTTGGCTTGGCTTGGCTTGGCTTGGCTTGGCTTTGTTGATTAGGTTTGGTTTGGTTTGGTTTGGCTTGGCTTGACTTGGCTTGGCTTGGCTTGACTTGGCTTGGCTTGGCTTGGCTTGGCTTGGCTTGGCTTGGCTTGGCTTGGCTTGGCTTGGTTTATTCACTTTACATCCCAATTGCTGTCTCCCCTCCCACAGGCCCTCCCCTATCCCTGACCCATGATTTCCTCAGTTTGTGGTTTCTTTATTGCTTCTATTTCCATTCTCAGATATTAATTAATTTTATTTCCTTCACCTGTTTAATTGTATTTTCCTGTATTTCTTTAAGGGATTTATTCATCTCCTCTTTAAAGGCCTCTGTTATCTTTACAAGACTGGATTTAAGGTCATTTTCTTGTGTTTCTGTTGTGTTAGGTTATCCAGGGCTTTCTGTAGTAGGGTAACTGTGGTAGTCATATTGGTCTGGCTTTTGTTGGTTGTATTATTTTTTGGAGCCTTTAGCCTTCTCGATGACTTTGGTCCCTAGATGTTCCTGTTGCAGTAGGTATTGGGAGGGAGTCTAACCTCCATAATCTTGGTGTGGCAGGCCTCTGGTGGGTATCCTGGGCTGCATGGTTCTAGATCAGCAGGTCTGATGAAGGTGGGCTGAGAGGTGGCAGGAAAATGGGAGTCCATCAGGGATAGCAGGTTTCTCAGGGCAGCTAGACAGGCCCCAGAGGACTCAGCAGGCAGGGAAGATGGGTGTGGTTCTGCAGGTCTGATGAAGGTGGGTGGAGAGATGGAAGGCTAATGAAGAAGCTAGAATACAGTTTCTAAAAGTAAAGCCATTCATAGATTTTTAATGTTTAACTCACAATGAGAAAATATGTAAAAACTATCATTTTATAGGAAAATTGTATACATCCAATGTATCTAATAGTATTTAAACATTATTAGTTATTTTATAACCTTCTATAATAAGCTTAATGTAAATTATATTGTAAGGCAAATCATAAGTTGAAATAATAGAACTTAGAATTTTTACTTATATTTTTTCCTGTCATTCATGATAATATTCTAACAAATTATGTATGTGTCTATGTGTGTATCATTGTATAAAACACAGTTTTTAAGAGTTTGTTATGATAGAAAATTATTATGAAATAAGGCTAATGTCTCACTTGTATCTGAATCTCACTACCAAAGAGTAGTGAGTTGTCTCTGTGCAGTGGTTGTAGGGACTCAGGACCCTTCTGTCTAATGGCTCTGCCATTTTCCAGTGTCTCAGCCTCTGGGAGAACCGAAAAGGAGAATCTGTTCTTAAGTGCTGTCACCTGTAATGACAGCCAAAGTTTCTGCCCAGAAATGTGACCAAAATACTAGTAACATCTCCTCTGTCTCTGCTTACATAATTATACTGGCACAGTATGGGTGCATATCCAGAAAGAGTTTCCACAGTGAGAGCAGGCTGCTCTGTGTGTATAGAAATAGATAGGAGGGAGCTGTTACCTAGAAAGACATTAACTTACTTAGGAGGCAGGTTTCCTTGCTATGTAAAAGTTGTTTTGTTATTCTGTTATTTACATAAGTTACACATAAGACATTTTGAAATGCAGCCTAAGATGCTTAGTTTAAATAATGTGTAAGACCAATTCTGCCTTTGCCATCCATTGATTAGTAATTGTGGCATGTTGAGTTTTTATAAATCCAACCACGTCTTTGTCTACACCTTCTCATGTGTTCCAAGAACTGACACCTCAAAAAATATGGTCTCAATTTTGAAAGCCATTTAATGGGAGATCTGAAGCATGGGCATTCATTAATAGGATAGAAAGTTTTAATTAAGCCCCATATGCAATTATGACTTTGCTGGTTATTAACAGTGATGAGAAAAATTATACTGCTATGATCACAGCAGAACTATTAATGGGTTTCTTGATGACATAACATTTGTTTAATGGAAGTGTTTCATTTTGTGTGCAAGTGCCATCCGAAGGCAATTTGTCATTGTTATTAATTTAGGATCATTTGATCTGTCTCCCAATTCTGGGTCCAATTATGAGACGGAAGGTGGCAGAAGCTTCCATCTTGGCTTCCTGCCTGGCAGAGATTTTATAACAAAAATAAAATTGGGACAGGCATCAAAGTGGTTTCTCTGTTAAAGGTTGGACCACTTAAAAGACACCAAAGACCAGGGATGCAACACAAAGAGAATTTCCAGAAAGTGTTTATGCGTTGTGGGTCATCAGAGGAAAAAAAAAATCTTTTCATGCATTTGAAAGTGATTTTTTTAACAGTGAAACGAGCTGGCTTGAAGCACTCTACACAACCTTGATGCTTTCTAACGCATCTGCTGTTGCCACACCCAAGATTAGATGAACTAACAGGAAGTTCTCCACTTTGAGTAGGATTTATAGACCAGAAGTGATTGCTTCTGTCTGATGTGACTGCCCTGAAAAATAGCCCACAGACTGGAGGCTGCATCTACAGGGAGTGACTCTCTCAGTCCTGAGTCCTGCAAGTCTGAGAGAGCCAAGCAGGAAAGATACATCTCTCCTGGCCTTGAAGATGGCCATCTCCTGGCGTTCATCTCTACAGCCCGTATTCTACTTTCTCTTTGTCTTCTCGTGTGGGCACTGATTAGAATGAGGCCAGTCGCATTGTTGTTTCCTCATTTACCTTTAATTATCTCTTCAGTGGCCCTGATTTCAATATGATCCATCACACGGAAAAGTAGAACTTCATACAAGTCAAGAAAGGAGGAAATTCAGTCTTTAACAAGGGTCTTTTTACGATTTATTTATTCTTTCATTCATTCGTGTGTGTGTGTGTGTGTGTGTGTGTGTGTGTGTATGTGTGTACACATGTACATGAGGCATGTGTGCATGCATATCCACGTGCATGTGGAAGTCAGAGGTGGACATCAGGACGCCCTCTGTCACTCTCCACCTTATTCCTTTAAGCCAGAGTATTTCCCTGACACCAGCTGTGCCAGCTGCCATGCATCCCTCTGTCTCTTCTGCCAACCACTAGCAGTAAAATTTCAGGCACATTCCACTGTGCCCATCTTTACATGGGTGTGTGAGATCCAAAGATGGGTCCTCATACTGGGGCAGCAAGCACTTTAACCACTGAGCAATCTTCCCACCCCCACCCCCTTTTCACTTTCAATTCTAAACACAGATTTAATGAAACAGATTTCCCAAATCCAGGTTTCTGTCTCACCCAGAACCTAGAAATAAAGAAGAAAAAGGCATGTCCCACCTCCCCTGCCATAGTCACTGCTTCCTACCATAGTCACTTTATTTCCTTAGAAGTTGTTATGTGGCCTCATTGTGGAGATAAGATGATCTAAGTGAGGGCTTTGCACTAATTTTATAGCTTCAATTTATTTATGCTTCTATGTGTTTTGGACCAGATTTAGTTTAAAATCATTATGCTTAATCTTTACACACCAAGAAAACTTTGACTAGTTCCATGTTACGTTTTGTTTTACATGTACTTTATGATCATTGTAAATAGTAAGATTTCAATGCATACTATCAAACCTCTAAAAAAAATCAAGTACTGACCAAAATATATTCATATAGTTTTATGCTAAAATGCTTTTAATAATCTGTACAAATATCTCTGTTTTTTTTTTTTAAATAAAGTTGTAAGGGAAAACAGTAGTGTTAAGCAAAGAATCATTCTGGGGATGGGAGGGAATTAGGAGAATGAGTTTGGATGCTAGGGTTATGAGCCCCCAACTAATGTCCTTTTTCTGAGGTTGCTATGTTTACACACACACACACACACACACACACACACACACACACACGCACGCACGCACGCACGCGCGCGCGCGCGCGCGCGCCATAATTTTCCAAAATGGAAAGCTAGGGCTCAGTGTAGTGTGTGGGAGGTTCAGATGCTGGTACAGCTCATCAGCTTTTGGACACAGTGGCTGCGGATGAATGGAGAGGAAAGTCCAATTCCCAGCATGCAGAGTTGGACAACCAGGGTTGAACCAGGAAGCAGCATTTGGACAGAGATGGATGTCAGACTACAGAGCTCTGTGCACAACTGAAGTTGAAGACCTGGTAAGAAGAAACAGAACAGTAAAGAGGATAAAGACTAGAGTTAAGATCATTTGGCTTTCTCCTCTTACAATTTATGCAACTCCAGCCGGACTTGAGCTGACTAAGTAGATGAGGCTGGCCTGGGACTCACAGAGATCTACCTCCCTCCAGACTTCTGAGGCTAAAGGCATGTGCCAACCATGCCTGGCTTCCTCTTGAAATTTTGTATTAATGGACTATATTCTAACTCAAATATTTTCTAGTAGGATGATACTGGGGAAGTAATCCTTTTTCTGTGTTCTTTGGCTTCACCTTAGAAAAAAAGAAGCATCTATTCACAGAATTACTGAGAGGACTAGAAAAAAAATCATGAAGGTAAAACGCACCATAAATGTTTTCTGTGCATCACCAACTTCTAGCACTAAAGAAGTAAGTCCAATGCTGTTTTTAGTTAGCTGGAGAATGAAAAGTGGGGTCATCTGTGCTTTATTAAAGAGACATTTGTATTGTAACAAGTAGCTGAGAGAGACAACTTCAGGGAGGAGAGGTTCACATGGCCAAACAACCTTAGAGTTGTTCCAACCGATCTCCTTGACACCATGATTCTCAGTGTGTCGAGGTGGAACCACATAGTATATTCACGTCTTGGAGGGCAGGAAGGATAGAGGAAAAAAGAGAGCAGAGACTAAGAACAATGTTCAGAGTGATCTTTATCAAGGTGCTACCTCCTAAAGTTTTTAGATACACAGAAACTGGGACCACAGCATTCAATATAGCAACCTCTAGGAGAAAAGTCATGTTCATACGGCACAAGGACTTTTCTCAGAAGACTGCCCTGAATAATGTTTTGGTTTCTGGACTTCACATACTTATTTAATATAACTGCATAAATAAAGTTATAAATATACAAATACTTTATACATAAATATGATTTAACTGCATAGCATATATCATTTATATATAATTTTGAACGTGCAGTTTTGTTTTGCTTTGTTTTCATTTGCCGGTGCACACACACAATTTGTCATTCTGACAATTGATTTAAGAGAGCTGCAGCAATACGCCAAGAGGTTAGCCTGCATGGGGTTGGATGAGAGTGGTCCTCCATGGCTGCCAATGGTAACAGGGCGTAATCGTACCGAGAGAATCACAAAGTAGTAAAATCAATTGAGAATAAGACTATGTTGTATTTTGTATGCTGATGCATACCCTGGCAATTCTGTGCATCTTTAGCAACAAGCTACTTCTCCTTTCTCTAGCAAACCATTTGCATTCTTGCCATTATCCACACCCCTCCAACTTTTCCCTTTCCCTAAAGATGCTCTGCATGGGTCTGTTATCCTGGCTGATGGTGCGGACAGAGAGGACCCTGCACACATACCAGCTTAACTGATATCCAGTGGTCAAAAGACTCAACTTCACTGACTCTGTCCTGCATGCAGGAAGTACTTAGTTTTTACAGTGCATTCGGAGCCGAGCTGATTTGCAGCTGTCAAGGTTAAGTCCCCCTGATTGAGATTCAACACGTTTTCTGGATGCCTGCTCTGCATTAGTACTCAGTCTGGCTGCCTGGAGAGTCAGCTGGGGAAACCTCGGAAAGGATCGATGGCTATGTCTCACTTCTGGCCAATTAAGCCAGAATTTCTTGGTGGTGAACCTGGTCACTGACACCTCTGCAATCTTCTTGGGTAATTCTGCTAGGCAGCTCGGGGCGAGGGGAGCTGGGCTGGGTAGCTCAGCGTGACGGCCCTGGCTTTGCACTTACAGATCCAAGACTTGCCTCTTACTGCCCAATTTGTTTTCATCTATAAGAAGAGTGAGGAAGCCCAATTCAGGGGGTTATTGTGATATATATATATATATATATATATATATATATATATATATATATATATATATATATAAATCATCCATTCAGTGCCCGTGGGACAATGTCTGTCACACTGTATGAATCTGATAAATACTATTATAGACTAACAGTACTTTTTTTTTTTTTTTTTTTTTTTTTTTGCATGTGACCCTAGCAGAGAGCAAACATGGCTCCTTATATGAATGAAGAAAACAAGCACCAGGTTTATTCATGGAGCTCTTGTGTGAAAGCAAAACGCTGACTGTAAACTTGGAGCTCGCTTCTATGCCACCAAAACATCTTGATTTTTATTAAAAACGCTACATTTATGCCTATGAATAGAGTGCAGATGTCACAACTGTTATTTTCTATTGTCTGTTTTCAGCCAGCGTCATGCTTTGTCTCTTGCTGCGGGGGACTTCGGTGCTTTGAAACCTCTTCCTGTATATTTTCTAAGTCGCCTTTGGTGAAAAGCAGGTGATAAAGGCAGCAATCTGGGGGATCCTGAGCCTGACCATGCGGGGTCCAGTTCTTGCCTGGAACAAATCGCTTCCACTCTCTGGGGTGATTTTCCTTCACTGGTATTGCTGAAGATTGGACTACCCGATGGAGCTGATGTGCTGACTGGAGGAACTCAAAATTGTGGAAAGAGGTAAATATGCCATAAATAAGTTTTTCTCACTTTCAGCCTCCTACAGGCAGCAATAAAGTATATGGTGTACAGGAATCGTGCGCTCATCAAAACTAGGCTTTCGCCTTGGAACAGGAAAATCACTGGAGCCACTGTCGCTGCTTTATCCTAGGCCGGTGTGTCTCTTATTAACAGAAGCCAAAGAAAACAATCCAATAAACATGCATATTCAGAACGGGGGTCATCATGTATCTTGAAAACAGCAATACAAAGCACTCAACCGGATTCCAAAAGTACCTATGAAACAAAAACATGTTCCTACGGTCTGTGCCCCCCCTCCCCCGCCCAATGGGGTAAATAAAGACTATGTGGGTTGATGCACGATGCTTGCCCCTACTTAATCCCTAAAACACCGTTATGACACCGTTGCCTCCTTTACAAAATAGCGTTAATCACAATATGCATCTGTAGAATTGTTCCGTGGAATGAAAAAGCCAATAGTGAATAGCCCAGCACAATGTCACCAACAACAGCCACAGTACAGCGCTAATTATACTAATAGTTACATAAGGAACATCTCTGCTGCTTATTAAATGTGGGCCTCAGGGCAGCTTTTAATCAGCATACAAAGAACCTGCAATCAGTGCGAGGTGGGGTGATCTCAAATAGAGGAATCCCCACTTGGAATAAAATGGAATGGCTCCTGGGAAGGTGGGTATAAGCCCATCTTGGAAGGAAAATGCTTCCTTTTAAGTAAGAATATGGAATGGACCATGAGAATAGGGAAAAAAAATAAAGGCAAAAAATTCTGCATGGACCTCCCAGGCTCTATTCAGGGATAGATGGACCAGCCTAACTCCATCTTAAGATTAGAAACCATTTTATTTCAAGGTCAAAATAAATTCATTCCCATTTTTCTCTAAAACTTTAGTTTGTTCCATTTTGATGCATGTCTTGACACATTTTTCTGGAATTTGACATGTTTCCACACCCTGTACTCTGACCCCACCCTCATCTCCACCCTGATATGATAATAATGTTCTGCCAAATAATTTAGATACGTTCTGCCAAGTTCCTAGGCAACCTAAAGCCCTTAGGGACCCCCTAGCCTTGCAATTGGGAGGGTGCTCTATAAGGCCCACTTTCTTCTATAATCAGATATGCTGAACTGTCAGATCCCCCATTAGGGAGAAGCAGCTGCTAGTCCAGCTATATTGTACACATAACAATAAAGCTTGCTTCATTGGATTAAAGAATTTGGGTAATGGTCTTTACTCTTGCTCAGTGAGATTCACAGCATGGGAAATGTGGTTGAGTGAAGGTTCCAAGGTCAATAAGCTTAAATTTTTTCCCACAAATTCACAGATGCTTCAAATTTTCCCCATGGGTTTTCAGTGATCATCTGCCTTGTATGTGATGAGCAGATTACATTTCTAACACTTGAGACAAAATGGTCCCAACTCCAAGTCAAGTGACAGGAAAACACCTTGCTAACTAACAGTTTGTTGTGGGAATCTCTCTAGAACAAGATCCTTACACCAAAGGGACTACAAGTAAGTAGATGTCACCCCTGGGCCAAAGCTAGGGTGGCTTCTCAAGGGCTTTAGTCCTGGGTCCAGTCTTTTATTTTTGATTCTAAAAGAACAAGGTGGGGCGGGTAAGCAATGTTACAGTCAGCAGCCTGTTAAAGGCAAGAGCCCATTGTTCAGCTATTTCTCCAGCTCATTCCAGTCCAGGTAGCAAATGAGCTCATGCTTGGCAAATAGGCGGTAAGAGCAGTACTTTAATTAAGTCATTAAATAAATCAATGAATCAGTATTTAATTATTGGTCGTTTACATTATTTTACTTCAAAAGACTTCTCTCCTCTCTGTCTCTGTCTATCTGTGTGTGTGCGTGTGTGTATGTGTATCATATGTGCATGCAGGTACACTTGCACAAGTGTGTGTGAAGGTCGGAAGATAACGTCAGCTGTCTTCCTCAGTTACTAATCACCTGATGTTTTGAGACCAGGTGTTTCACTAAACCTGGGACGTCCTGATTCTGGGAGGCCAGCTGTCCGGCAAACAGCAGTGGTCTTCCTGTCTCTGCCTCTCAGCTGAGTGCCACCACGCCCAACGTGGACAAAGCCAGTTCTTTATGCTCACATGACTGGCATTGTCCTGAGTCATGTCCCCAGTCTCAGGTGATGATGGTTTTCCGCTAGTTTTGTTTGTTTGTTCGTTTAAAGGAAAGAAAACAATGGCTTGTATCAGTCCTGAGAAATGAAATCTGGGCTTCATCGGTACTCATGGTACATGGTGGTGGCTTCCTCATCGAGAGGTGGTTCTACTAGTGGTGTCAGAAATAATGACAATAATTAAAAAAAAAAAAAAAAAAAAACCTTAAATAACAAACATATCAGATGAACACAGTCACTTGTGGAAGACCTGGAACTGTAACAAAAGCAATATATCAGGAACTGAGCTCTAAAGAACAGGTGTGTGTGTGTGTGTGTGTGTGTGTGTGTGTGTGTGTGTGTGTACGCAAGGGCACACACGAGCACAAGTGTCATATAAACTCCAGTTCTGGAGCTTGGTTCCTAGAGCACTTTCCCAGCATGCAAAGCGCTCTGGACTTGATCCTCAGCCCTGCATGAACCAAGCATGCAGAGGTAAAACTGGGATCCCAGTCCCCAGAAGATGGGGCAGGGGGATTTTAAATTCAAGGTCATCATCAGCATTATCAGGAGATTTATGTTTAATTTATCCTCTGAGAATTCCACATGTGTATGCATGGGTGTGTTCAGACTGTGGTGAGCAAGCGATACACTGGACTTGTGTGCTCTACTGTGCACTCCACTACACGAATACTTAGTCTTCTAAAGCACACGAAGTTGACAGAAACAGTAATGGCACAGGACTGAGACTGAGCACCACCTGTAGTGGGTTAGGGTTTGGATATAGCCACTGGGACCGTCACGGGTCAACTGCATTGTCTTATATAATGTACAAATAGAAACTGGAGAAGTGGGGAGCTAGAGTGGAGACACAAGACACGTGGGGAGGGTGTTAATGACACAAAGTGACTGCAAAGCAAAGTGTCCTGTAAAAAGTGTCCAGTGGCAGAGGACGAGAGGGACAATTAAAAACACAAGTAGCTAACATCCCAGTTATGATGTGATACAGACCTTCTTTTCTCCCCCCATTACTTCAGTGGATCTTCTGACAGTTTGAACACTGGGGGGATGGTTTGGGTCAAGGAGCATTTTTAGGCATCATCAGGGACACAGCATAGAAGGGACAGGTGCTGAATCACAACCCTAGAGATTTGTGGAAATTATGTGAAGGTGAACTTTTCAGAGGGTATCTACAGTGGTGTGAGTATGCTTGGCCCAGAGAGTGGCACTATTTGGATGTGTGACCTTGTTGCAGTAGGTGTGGCCTGGTTCAAGCAAGTGTCCCATTGTGGGGGTGAGCAAAGAGTGCTTCCTTCTCGTTACCTGAGGATGCCAGTCTTCTGTTTTCCTTCAGAACAGGATATAAAACTCTCAGCTCCTCCAGCACCATGCCTGCCTGGATGCTGCCATGCTTCCTATCAAGATGACAATAAATTGAACCTTTGAAACTGTAAGCCAGTCCCAATTAAATGCTGTCCTTTATAAGCATTGTTTTGGTCATGGTGTCTCTTTGCAGCAGGGGCTGGAGTATTGCTGGGATAGGCCTGTCTTAGTCAAGATTTGTATCATGACTAAGAAGCAACTTGGAAGGGGAGGGGGTTATTTAGCTTACAATTCCATATTAACAATTCATCATCAAAGAAAGTCAGAACAGGGACGCAGGGCAGGAACTTGAAGGCAGGGGTATATGCAGAGGCCATGGAGGGGTGGTGCTTACTGGCTTGCTTCCCCTGGCTTTCTCAGCCTGCTTTCTTATAGAATCCAGGTCTACAAGCCCAGGGATGGCACCACCCACAATGTGCTGGGCCAGGGATGGCACCACCCACAATGTGCTGGGCCCTCCCCCTTGATCACTAGTTGAGAAAATGCCTTACAGCTGGATCTCAGGGAGGCATTTTCTCAACTGGGGTTCCTTTCTTTGTGATAACTCCAGCTTGTGTCAAATTGACACACACAAAACCAGTGAGTTCAAGGCCTGGCCATGTTTTTGTTTGGAGGGTTGTGAATTTTGTAGTTTTGGATTTGGAAAGCAGGGAAATTATTTAAGTGAGGGTTAATGGACCATCCTAGTGGGAGTATGAAAGTTGGTGGTACAGAAGGTAATTTGAACTTTGTAGCCCTTGCTCAAGTGGTTTCCAAGGAGATAAATTTTAGTATGTTGCCTAGAGACTGTTCTTGTAATATTTTGGTGAAGAATGTGCCTGAATTTTGTCCTTGTCTGAAGACTCTACTTGAGGCTCAAGTAAAGAGATTTATATTAATTGCATTGGCAAACTAGGTCTCAAAAAGGCCCACCATAGACTTTGTCCTCTGGTTTACTCTCATAAAGAACATATTGATCAATCATAGCAAACTTAAAAAGGAAAAAAAATAATAGTAACAAAAAGTTCACCAGGAAGTGCAATGAATAAATCCTGTGTTTGAGGAGATAGAGATTAAGTAATGGTAACTTTGAGGAAGGGTCCCATCCAGCTAAGCTTATTGTTTATGCATTTGCCATTAAACAAGGAATAGTTATATAATGCTAGGTGTTGTTGTTACTTGGCTATTGTTTTTCTTTGGACCTTTAATCTGGAATGAACTATAATCCAGTAATGGAGGACACACCTGTGACCCAGATCCTTTTTTTTTTTTTTTTTTTGTAACCTCCTCAATCTAACTTATGTTGCCTGCCAAATGATGACTGATCTTTTCACACTGAACTTGTGCAGATTTTATGGATGTAATCACAGCTGTAGTGAGTTCATGAGACCACACCTACATTTTAAGGCCTGTTTGTGAAGCAAACAGACAACCATAATTTCCCCCATCACTTTGTGTTCTGGTTAAGCTTTCAGTTAACCACCCACCCCATTTGGTAAATGCCTGTCACATGTCCTCCAGGTTTTCTACATCTCAGAGGTTAATGTCTGCTCTGCCTGTGGCCTGCCTGTAATACAGCAGGCATTTATTTCAGCCTCCTCTCCATTCACAGTGCTCTGTTTGTAAAGCAAGTAAGGAGACAACTCATTCATCCCAGCAGAATGTGTTTTTCCCAACATGCTGAGCAGGTTCCTGAGTGTGTCAGCCACAATTCCCACGTCATCTGCACCGTTCAGTTTCCCATCCAAAATTCACATTAAAAGGGAAAGTAGAGGGAACATGTGGAGGAGTTGAAAGTTTAAGAGGGGCAGCATGTCAAAGAGGGAAGTCCTTTCACTCTGCTGGGGGGGGGGGGAATTATGCATTGCTTTCCAGCAAAGAAAAAAGGACATAAAATAGAAATAAAAGGAGGAGGGATGGAAGAAGATAAGAAGGAAGAGAAGAAGGAGACAGAGACAGGAAAGAGAGGGAAGGGGTACTGGGAGAAGGAAAAAAAGATGGGAAGAAGGAAGACAGGGGAGGGAGGGAGGAAGGGAGGGGAGAAGGGAGGGAGGGAAGAAGGGAGAGAGGAAAGGAGGGAGAGAGGAAGGGAGGGAAGGAGGGAGGGAGGGAGGGAGGAAGGAAGAGAAAGGAGAGGAAATGATGTTACCAGGATGATTTATTCTATGGAATGGCAGAAGTAGAACCCACAAGACACACATCTGGCTCCATCTGAGTAAGGGGCCAAAACAGCTACAGCCGACAACTTTGAAAACACTTCTTTTATACAGAAGCAGGAACCTAGAAGATGAATGGGAGTCTGAGTTGCCACTTGTTACACATCTGCCCAGGGAGGTTTCAGGAAGCTAGAAACAGAGCAGAGATGGCTGTAGCTTCCAAGTCTCTTGAACACATGACAGAGAACCCCCAGCTGTATCCGCACAGAGATCCCGTCTCCACTGCAGGGATGCCAAGGCATTCAGTCGTAGAGGATAAATCCAAATGCTTTTGAGTCTTCTGGGAGGTTATATTAAGTGCTCTTTCAGCTGATTGTTCCCAAAATGAACTGTGAAGAAATCAAGGGAAACATAACTGAGCGTGTACAGCCATAAGGTTAATTCTTCTCTTCTGTGATGAATGCAGGCAAGAGAAAGAATTTAGGATACTATTTGCTTGACCAAGAAGTACTAACAAGGATAGGGTGCCCCTCCAAAATAAAAGTCCCTGCCCAGTGATTGTTCAAGCAAAACCTGGACCTAGCACAAAACCGTCTTGCAGATGTTGTCATTAAATTCTCGAGACAGTTGACCTGAAAACTTCAGTATTTTCTAGATAGATACAAACTGGACGTGTTTACCTTTAAAATCACAGCTCCGGGGATGGAGAAGTGATTCGGCTGTTAAGAGCTCTTGCGGTTCTCGCTGTTCTTGCAGGGAGCAGCTCCATTCCCAGCACCCAAGTGGTTTCTCACAACCATCTGATAATTGCTCTACGGATCCAGTGCCCCCATTTGGCCTTTATAGACACTGCAGAAAGGCAGTAGGAAAGTCATAAAGATAGCAGTGTGGGAGGCATTGAGTCATTGACTCTATGGTGCTGTGAAAATATCTGACAGGCATTCCATACACCCCAACTGCAGTAAGACTAGGTATCTGTGTTGGCCACCTGCTGCTGACCATGGAGCCTTCCTTGAGTGTAGACTGTGTGCCTAGTGACACACCACTGGAGTATCTCTGAGGGATGTTGTCAGTTGGAAATAACTTCTAGGCTAGAGATGGAGACTTATGTCCACTTTCCAGAGGGAGAGAGAAAAGGTGTGTGGAGCTGAAGATCTAGAAAGAGACAAGGGAAGGGAAACTGGACAAAATATATAGTACCAAAAAAAAATTTTTAAAGGGAGGTAGTTATCAACTTTAAAGATAGTCATACAAGAAGTAAGGAGAACAAGCCTCACAGCTGATGTAAGCAGCCAGGGCAGCAAGGAAACTGCACTTTACAAGCAGAACTGCACTGAAAGGGACCGGCAGTGCTTGGAAGATTCCTTCCAGTGTTTGCAAAGGACAGCCAATCAACAGGTGAATGTCAGTCCTCTAGACATTAAGGACCCTCTTCAAGCATCCCTCTCAAGACTTCTGGCCTCAGAGCTGTGGAATAGTCCGTTGCTTTGAACCACAGAGTTTGAGGTGAGTTAAGGAAAGTAATTTAAGACGCCATTGTTCCCCCAAGGAAGAGAAGCACCTTACTCAAACATCCTTAATAGCTGTAATTGAAAGGTCAGCCTGGTCAATACTCAAGATGGGGAGAGTATGTCTTCTCTGACCCCAATATTCCCCTTTTTACCACCAGTTTTGGGGGTAGCACACTGCCTTGTTTCTTTCCTTGTCAGGGCTTTTAATCAAGTCAAATGTACATCTTTTAGTGTGACCCCCTCTCAGAAGTTTTGCTACAACTAAGATCAAAACTCGGCCAAGGAGTTGGAATTAAAGGGCAAAGGAGAAACTGTCGTTTTTCTCAGGAAGCCTGGGAAGCAGGTCCTGGATGTGTAAGTGGAATTGACAATCGCTTTGTCTGCATGAACTGAGACAGTCGGAAGAAACACAACCAAGCACTAGCAATGGGGAAGCAACGGGGATGTGTGTGTCCTGTCTCAGCGTTACTTCAAGTGTGTCAAGCATTAACTTTAAATGCTTTAAGACTAAACATACACAAAACGGGGAAGGTCAAGAATCCTCTCTCTTGGTAGATTCCCCCATTTCATCTTATTATTTTCATTGATTTTACTTTTAGGAAAGACACAGACACTTGTGAGAATATAATTTTTTTATTTTATTAAAAAACAGCCTCAATCTGGTGATAAAGTATACACCCAAAGGGATGACTAACCTCTGCCCACTATCCTGTGCACCTCCTCTTGTCCCTGCAAATATTTAAGCAGGACCCTGAAGTTAACAGAAGCTTACAGTAAACCCATTGTCAATCTTCCCTTCACTATCGACAGAAACAAAATCAGTCCACGTGCCCAACTTCCAATCTTCCCAACCAATTACCTGCTGACTTCACACACCAAAGGATGAAGCTTAGGAAGAAGACAGGTTTCATCACCAGGGGAAAAAAAAATCTCTTTAAGAAGAGGCCTTGCTGCGTAGCCTGACGGTGACTTCATCCTGCTTGAGTCTTAGATTTCTCATTTAAAAAAATGGAGAAGATATAGTAAGTCATGTAGAGAATCCCCACGGGGATAAAGGAAATTATGTGTGTAATATATTCATTACACTCAAGGTACGTATTAAAGGGCCAGGTAATACTAACGGCAGTGAGTATAGTCACTGTTTTAGTCTTGAGAATAGTAAAAGAGCCAAAAGGAGGAGCTCAGGGGCGTCTGATGGCAGTGCTAGGTCTGAGTCACATGATCATTCACAGGAAAAAAGTGCATCTTAGAAAGTAGACTTTCCTGTCCTTTAAGAGTAGAAAAATGTAGGAGACATGTCCAAGCTGAGACTCCCGTGTTAAAGGAGAGGGTGGGAGACACGGCCAGGCTGAGACTCCCGTGTTAAGGGGGAGGGTGGGAGACACGGCCAGGCTGGGGCTCCCGTGTTAAAGGGGAGGGTGGGAGACACGGTCAGGCTGGGACTCTCATTCGGTATTCTCTGAGTAATCCAGATCAGGCTGGAGTTCAGTGCTTCTTGGGCTGCCGCAGACACGGACCCGCCCCGGACTTGAGTCCGCCGGCATCAGCATGCACTCCAGAACTAAAGAACACTGGGCTCAAACTCGTCAGCAAAGGCAAACTCGCTTTTACCCAGTCAAGCCAAGGAAAGCATGGAAAAGCCACGTGACCACAACAGATAAAGGATATGTAATCAACAAGGGATGCTAACAGCACTAAAAGCAGAGACCACGGCTCCTGCAAGGGCAAAGCTCCCCTTATGGAGCAGAGTCTATCGAAGCAGATGACACCCATATAAACCCCCATGAGGAGCAGAAAGCCAAGAGTAAGCCAGCACTAAAAATGGGCAAGCTGGGACCCCTGGGTCTCATGAACTTCACAAGTAAGCTGACAGTCCCAGCTGCCTCCCAGAAAGAGCTATATTCTGGCTAAGTTCAAAAAGTCAACTCAGACTTTTCCCTCCGTCCCAGGAAGTCAGGCTGCAGCAGATGTTAAGGGGTCACCCAGATACTGGCCTGCCTTCCTTTTACAAAGATACTTTGTAAACAGAGCAGCTCCAGGGTCCAGAGGCTTAAGAGTTTTAGAAGGATGCTAATCAGACAGGACGTGCTATAAAGATCTCTGGAGGTTTGGAGAGCGATTAGAGAGGTTCTGCATGCCTCTCTTCCATTCCTCTTTTTTTATGTTTGAAACATTGCATATTTTATTTCTGCTGGGGTTGTATGTGTGTGAGGTGCCTGGGAAGCCAAAATAGGGTGTCAGATGCCCTGAATCTGGAGTTTCAGGTGGTTGTAAGCCAGCCAACATAGGAACTGGGAACTAAACTCAGGTCCTCTGGAAAAGTAAAGTGCTCTTAGCTGGTGAGCCATCTTCCCAGCCCCATCTTTCTTGATACAACAGCAACAGCATGTAAGCACCCTTCCTAACAACAATACAGGAGGAAAGACCCAAATGTTCATCTCAAACAGTAACTTACAACAAAATAACTACTAACAAAGGGTGTCACAACTAAAAACCAACATCACTTTAAAACTTCACAGCCCAAGCCATCAGTGAGAAAACTAAAGCATGGAGACATTGATCTAAAATCAAATGACAAATTCATAGCAGAAGGCCTGTAAGTAGCCCTAAACTCTCCTGGCTCCCTCCCACACACATAAGCCGATTCCAATACCGCCTCTCTGCAGAATTTCACTTGTCTACCGATATCCCAGGACAGCTCCCAAAACCCCACAGCCAGTTACTGACCCTTATTGACATCTGAAAATCCTGTCACAAGCTTATTTTCCAATATCTGAGAAGGTTGTCATCCCAACTGAGAACCCCGTGCCTAATCCCTGATTTCCTTGCCTGCAGTGCCCCCTGCTGGCAGCTTCGAGCCACGTGTCGCCCCTTTTCCTCCACCGGCGAAAAGCCAGGAACAGCCTTTCCTTTCACAGTAACCTGAACGGGTTCTTCTCATCGGGATTTCTAAAAGCTACTCTTCTCACTTCACAGCATCTAACCATGCCCTGAGGTCAGCATCACAGACGCCATTTCCAGTGGCCTGCCTCGGCCCTTACCACCCTCACTCCATTATAGCCCTTCTCTTCTTAAGGTAATCGCTCTCTCTCTCTCTCTCTCTCTCTCTCTCTCTCTCTCTCTCTCTCTCTCTCTCTCTCTCTCTCTCTCTCTCTCTCTCTCAATCTCTCTCTCTCTCTCTCTCTCTCTCTCTCTCTCTCTCTCTCTCTCTCTCTCTCTCTCTCTCTCTCTCTCTCTCTCTCTCTCCTCCCTCCCTCCCTCCCTCCCTCTCTCTCTCTCTCTCTCTCCTCTCTCTCTCTCTCCTCCCCCCCCTGCTGTTCCTTGATCATTTCTGTGACAGTTTCACCTTAAGCTGAAATATGGCGCCACCTGTCTTATTTCTGATGAACAGTTTCACCCTGTTCAGAAGATACTATGCTGTTATACTAAGGTAAGTGCCATGTCTCCTGTAACGGACCGTCCACGGGGCCTTCCAAACACACAACTTTCTGTATAGTCTATGTAAACTGAATCCTTAAAAAAAAATCATGCCTAGTACATTTGTGTTGGCAAGGTGTTTTCTATTAAGATCCCTAGGATTTTATTGAATACTTTTCAACGAGTCGATACTATTTAGATAATTAATCTCCAGAAGTATATTTGCTGCCAAAGTGTATGTTTTGACCAAGGCCCCTATCAACCTCCCAGCACTGTGAATCTAAAAGACATGGTCACAAATTACAGTTTCTTTTCTGAGTTTGCTCCTTTCTTCTTTCCTTCCTTTCTTTTTCTTTTCCTTTATTTTATTTTGATACTGTGTAACCCAAGCTGGTGGCAGCTTTCATCTCCTGCCTTGCTTTCTCAAATGCCGAGGTTAGGGGTGTGCACCCCTGGGCCATCTCCCTTTCCCTGAAATTCTGCTCTCTTTGCATTTGGCATTAGACTGACCAAAATCTCACAGACTTCTTGGCTGTGGTGGCGCACACCTTTAATCCCAGCACTCAGGAGGCAGAAGCAGGCAGATCCCTGAGTTTGAGGCCAGCCTTGTCTACAGAGCGTGTTCCAGGATGGTCAGAGCTACACAGAGAAACCCTGTCTCAGAAAACAAAACAAACAAGATTTAGCACACTATGAACTGCATCTATCACCAGGCTTAGGGGTTCTTAACAGTATGGAAGCAAAGATTCGTAGACAGACTACCCTCTTAATTCAGGTGTTCCTGCCCTTCCCCTTAGCTAGTCTGGGGTCTCCTGATGGTACTGACCAAGGCTCAGTTTTATAAGAGAAAATGTGAGTGTGGAATCTTGTGACACATTAGTATCATTAAGCTACATCGCACACACTTCACTGAGACTGCCAATCAGTGCTACAATACCATGCCAGGAATCGCCAAATTCCTGATCCTCATCTTAGGACAGACTAGCACAAACTAAGATTATCCCAAACTTGAATAACAGGCTTCAGATGACAGATACTTTATGATGAAATTAATTTTAAGGTCAACATTAATAATCTGCATTTCCTCTTATATATTACATGAAAGCGAAGCTTCTTCACTAGGGTGTAGATATTGTCTAGGGAAATATTTCTAGATATTTGTATTTTATGTGTCTCTATAAAACAATATGAAGACAGCAATTAAATTTCAAATAATAGAAATTCTTTTCATTGTTTAAGGGCGTATGGTAGCATTATCTGAATTTTATGGATAAAGCTGCTAAAACCCACGAGAAGTCGGCAGAAGAGCCCAGTAAGTAGAGCTCAAACGTGCTTCCTGGTCTCTTTCCCTCTGCTCTGGGTCAACTTACCTACTCTATGTGCTTTAGAAACAGACCTTCCCCCTGGCAACTTCTTTATGTGCACTTCAACATGCCTCAAATTTGCTGTAAGTCGGCCAAGGGCAAGAAACAAGAACAGCACTTCTCAGAATGTTACCTTATCTGTCGCCTCCAGCTCTGTACCACCGCTCAGCCACGCCTTCAGGTCGCATGCCGTTTCCCCAGTTTTCATTTCTGAGGTTTTCCTACTTATGTCTCTATGTTAATTTTCATTTTGAAAAATCTATTAGTAGCCAGAATAGAGCAGGGAACTGATAGTCAAAGGGACATCACAGCACCTGGATGAGAAGCACAGTTGAAAATAAGGCTCCAGAAGATTATCTTAACTCCATAAGGATTTGATGAGGAGGTTACTTACAAATAAGTATTTCCCGTTGTCAAGTGGCACGTCTCTTTATTAAGAGCCATTGGTGTCACTAGGCTTGGGGGAACAAGAAGACCTAGAGGGGAGAGCATTTTCCCCATGTTTAAAGGGATTCATCATGACTGTGTATGTTCTATGTGAAGAAACGAAGGTATAGTCAGAGTTTCTTGAAATGATGTCATTCTTTGTAGAAATCCTTCAAGAAACAACGCAGGAGCTGTGGGGTGGGGTAGATGTGTACTCATCACTGGAAATTAGAGACACCATCTGTCAAGGTCTTTGGCAGGATAGTTACTCTCAGCAGAGGCATGGGCCATGGCTGCCCTAAGTCCAGCATCCTTCTGGAGGTTTTTGCTCTCAGAGCCAACCACCCTTCCCCAGCTAGCTGTACCCTTGCAAGATGCCCTGACATTATCCTTTCCCGCCATGGCTCTTTGGTTGCTAGCTGTTAATACCAAAATCTTTTATAGTATACATAAGCCAGAGGTGACACAATTAAATGAAACTATTTGTCATATAAAATTTACATCAGCAGGAATTAAATGTCAAATAACTTAGGATTGACAGCCTCCACTGAGTCATAAAGACTCTAAATTAGTCTTGGGAAGGGTGTTCGCACACAGTCCCTAATAAACTCCACTCTGCCTTGGACGAACTCTCCAAAAGTGCCAAGAGGAGAATGTCAGTGATGAGATTCTTGAATCCCTTGCAAAAGAAAAAAGAAGTTGGGTGGAGATTAATAAGTCATCCCTTTCGGGCTGTGAAGCTTTCACAATGCAGGCCACACACAGGGTAGGACCAGAATTCTGTCTTTGATGAAGGACAGTCATGTCGTGAAGTTCCCAGTGAGCCATACCAAGTGACCAAGTGACTCACAACACCAGCTCCAGGATAGCCAGCGCCCCTCTCTGCCCTCTGCCAGCACGGCACCCTGGTGCACAGACATATGGGTAGGCAAAAGGCCCATACACCTAAGAACAAATACATCTTTTAAACTAATGTATGTTTACAATTTTTTTAAAAAAAATCATATTGTGACTGCCAACCACATCTCTTTAAAGTCTTATTTCACTTTTAATAATACGCATGCGTGTGTATCCATGTGCAGGCATGTGTGAAAGCCAGTGGAGTCCAGGAGAGGGTGTTAGAGCCTACTTAACTCTAAATCTTAACTTGTAACAGCGGTCTGTTTTATTTTTTATTTCATTCAAAATAAGATTAAGTTCTGATGACACCAGGCAAATGGGGGTACTGTTTGTGTGCTATAGGAAGCAGGAAATATGCACACTGACAGCATCTCTGTCTTCAGCTGATCTTTACAGTGAATCACATAAGTGGACTTTGGAAAATCCTTCCTCAGGTAAATACCTTCATGGAAAGGATGAGGCTGTGTGGAATGTGTGTGTGTGTGTGTGTGTGTGTGTGTGTGTGTGTGTTGTGTGTGTGTGTGAGTGAGTGTGGGGGGGGTGGGGGAGAAAGGACTCCTGAACAGTGAGAAGAAGAGAATGGACAGTAAGGTACTGGTGTGCAGCACATTATACATCATACCTGAATCTAGTCTAGCATAACACAAGGACTTACTATATTTCTTATGGAGAAAGATCTGAAAGCAGGAACAAAAGTAAAGCATGGTTATGACTTACAAACACCCCAAGTCACACCTGCACATAGATGTGGGTGGGAGGTTAAGATCTGCGTACGAGAAAGAACATGTGTTATTTCCTATTCTTGATCTGGATAGCATCACTGAATATAGTAATCGCAAGATCCATCCATTTTCTTTCTAATTGTATCACTTCAGTTTTCTCCACGGATGAACAATGCTCTATGTTTCTCTGCACCACATTCCCCATGTCCAATCAGCTGCTGATGGACAAGCATCTAGGCTGCTGCCGTTCCCACACTGCTGTGAATAGGGCAGGAAGGAGTGTGGCTGCACAGACCCCTGCCCTGTATGTGCCCAGGAGTGGTCCAGCTGATGCAAGTGACAGTTCTAACTTCAGGTTGTTGAGAAATCCACACGGGTTTCCATAATGACTTCAACACTTTACACACTCACCAGAAGCTAGGTCCTTACCCAGTATTCATCCCAGTCCATTCGATGGTATTCTTTCTAACCAGTATGAGTTAAAATCTCAAAAGCATTTTTAATTAGGCCTTCAGTCCAGTGAAACCTCATTTCCCCAATGTAGGGGAATGCCAGGGCGATGAGTTGAGAGTGGGTGGTTGGGAGCGGGAGCACCTTCATAGAAGGAGGGGAAGGGGGGAAGGGGCATGGGAGGGAGGGGGAAGGGATTAACATTTGAAATGTAAATATATAAAATATCCAATAAAAATTAAGAAGGTGGCTGGACATAATGATCTCGTTTCTGGGGGTGGGAGAGATGGCATGCTGCCCTCACAGAAGATCCAAGTTCTGCTCCAGCATCCACAACTATCAGTAACTCTACTTCCAGGGTATATGACACCCTCTTCTGGCCTCCTACAGCCATAATCGTGCACATGATACATATACAAATATGCAGATAAATACTTGTGCACATGAATAAAAATACGTCTTAATTCCCTCAGTTCTAAGCATCATTTGGTGGCATCAGCTTCAGAATCAATACCAGGCCAGTGCACGTCCTTGTCAGGCATCAAAAGTTTGTCCAGTGGTGACCTCCAGACAGTGGGACACTGTCGGACAGAATGCAGCAAGGTGGTGAGTTTATATCTCAGTCATTTGTGCTGTTCTCTTTGGTGGCATCAGCATCATTATCTTCTTCCTTCCAACAACAAACACAGAGATTAGCTCAAAGAAAATGAAATGTAAGACAGGGCTGTACTTTGTGAGTGTATCACATGGGGCAAATACACAGATGGACGGGTGAAACGGGATTGAAATACTGGACTTTTAAATTCAAGAGTTGGGTGCCTGATGGAAAATTTTATCAGTCAAAGACTTTTGACATACTCAAATAATTATACCCCAACATAAGAAGCCTAATATCCTTAGCTAAATAACATATTACATGACGCCTCTCAGAAGACTCTTATGCTAGGCTCCTGTTTGCAAGCATAGAAGAATATCATTAACAGTGTTAGGGACAGGCTTTCTCCCTTCCTGTAGGTCTCAAGTTGGGCCGGTCAGTATTTGGTCATCCCTCAATCTCTGCTCCATCTTTATCCCTACACATTTTGTAGGCAGAACAAATGTTGAGCCAAAGGTTTTGTGGGTGGGTTGATTTCCCTCTCCCTCCACTAAGTCCTTCCTGGATACAGGAGGTGGCCATTTCAGGCTCCATATCCCCCACTGATAAGAGGCTTAGCTAAGGTCACTTCCATATTTTCCTGGGAATACTCTTACCCACACCAACATCACAGCCAATCATTAGACAGACTTTAGGGAGTCTTATAGAAGAGTTGGAAAAAGGATTGAGAGAGCCAGAGGGGTCAAGGACATTGAAAGAAGACCTACAGAGCTGCCAGGCCCAGTGTGGCCTTGGTGGAGGTGAAACAACATGGTTCCCTCTCCTAGAACAGGGCAAACAGGGCATGGGCCTCCACAAGTGTCATGGCTGCTGTGGGCATAAGGCTTGTTTGCATAATGATATACATATTTCCACATTCCTCCTTCAAGAAATATCCTCCCTGTCAAAATCAATCAGAATCAGCATGAGTCTGGGAGGTGAAGTTCTTGCTAATGTATCAGCAAAATGGTAAACACTGGGACCTTCAGGACAACCTTTAAGGTTGTAGAAAAGAACTCTAAAACCATGAGCTCAAAAACATATAATTTTTCAACTCTACAAAACATAAAGATGCAATATGCATTGTATGAGGGGCTTTACGAATCTGAAAGAACCACAGCAGCTGCACCATGAGCCAGCTTGTCAGATACTAAAGAAAGGAGATTTAGGTAGTGGTGATGGACAACCTACCCAGCTAAGCTTTTTATTTAGGGCAGACAGATTCCTGAGTTCAAGGTCAGCCTGGGGCAAAGAAAGTTCAGGTCCAGCCCCAGGCATGGTAGATATAACTAAGACAGTTCTCTCAATTCTTTTGCAATTAAAAAAATATATGCATCTGTGATAGTGTGTATATGCTCTGCCCCAGAGAGTGTCACTGTGTGTCCCACTGAAGCATGTGTGGCCTTTTGGAGTAGCCATGGTACTGTGGGTGTGGGCTTTAAGACCTTCATCCTAGTTGCCTGGAAGTCAGTCTGCTAGCAACTTCAGCTGAAGATGTAGAACTCTTAGCTCCTCCTGCACCAGGCCTGCCTATATGCTGCCATGTTCCTACCTTGATGATAATGGATTGAATCTCTGAACATGTAAGGCAGCCCAATTAAATGTTGTCCTTATAAGAGTTGTCTTGGTCATAGTGTCTTTCATAGCAGTAGAACCCTAACTAAGACAGTGTATGTGCTTGCAATCTACTAAGAATCCAGGGGTTGGGGTTATGGGATGTAGGTTCATAGGATAATCAAAGGGGAATCTGGAATAAATGACTGAATTGCTATGTAAAATGAAAGAATGAGCTTTTGGTCTACAAAGGATAAGCTATCCAGAGAATTCTTTTAAATACCAAGAGAGCTTGGAGAACTCTCTCAAGTGGAACATTGAGAAAGCAGTCTGGAGATCTCCAGAAAAGGTAGAACAGAGGAAAAGTCAGTCAAGAGAGCTGTCTCAAGCAGAACACAGGTCATCAGCTTGGACCCGTGATTTTTGCCACTCTCAAAGACCCCTTCTCTCAGAATCCCTCCCCCAAGCTGAGGCTGGTCCTTGGCACAGAGCCAACAAACCTGGGCCTGTGGGAACTCACAGAGACTGAACTACCAAGATCTAGACCACCTACACATTTATAGAGATGTGCACCTTGGAGGTACCCTAACAAATTGGAGCAGGGACCACCTCTGACTCACACTCTATCCCTGTCCCCTAGCTGGGCTGCCTTGTCTGGTCTCAGTGGGAGAGTTTGTGCTTAGTCCTGATGAGGCTTGATATGCTAGAGTGGGTTGGTACTTCTCTAAGGAGAAAGAGGAGAGGAAGTGGAAGGTAGGAGTGGAGAAGAGGAGGGTGGGAGACTATGATTAAGATGTAAAGTAAATAAGTAAATTAATGAAAATAATAATATTGTTATTTTATTGGAGAGAGGGGAAGCATGATAGGTAAGAGCTAGGTAGACCTCAGCCCAGGATTTCAGAGGTTTAGCCAGCTGGTGCTAAGGCTGGCCCTCCTGAGAGGGGATTTCGGTGAGCGAGGTATAGCAGGGAAGTAATGATCCCAGTGAGGCAGCCTTGACCTACAGACTGAAAGGCCTCTGTGTTCCAGCATTGCTGTCCTTTACAGCACAGTCATGAAGCGTGTGCTCAATCGTGGATCCAAAGACAACTAAGCTACTATTAAGCCTGTCTGACACTAGAAGCCATCACTATTTTCCCTCCCTGTCCACTTCTTAGGAAGTCTGGGAAATCCCCCTCTTCCTCTGTCTTAGTCAGGGTTTCTATTCCTGCACAATACATCATGACTAAGAAGCAAGTTGGGGAGGAAAGGGTTTATTCAGCTTACACTTCCACATTGCTGTTCATCACCAGAGGAAGTCAGGACTGGGAACTCAAGCAGGTCAGAAAGCAGGAGCTGATACAGAGGTCATAGAGGGATGTTACTTACTAGCTTGCTTCCCCTGGCTTGCTCAGCTTGCTTTGTTATAGAACCCAGATCTACCAGCCCAGGGATGGCACCACCCACAATGGGCTGGGCCCTCTCCCCTTGATCATTAGTTGAGAAAATGCTTTACAGCTGGATCTCATGGAGGCATTTCTTCAACTGAGGCTCCTTTCTCTGTGATAACTCCAGCTGTGTCAAGTTGACACACAACCAGCCAGTACATCCTCCTCCTCTCAAGTGATTTTACCACATTTTTATAGGGTGGGAATTCAAAAGGAGGGGGAGCTGGTGGGCTGTTGCATTGACAAATCATATTTTAGCACAAGGGGTTAAGCAAGGAAGTTAACATCGGTGACTGAGTCTTATCCGGGTCACCTGGTCACAGGATAATCCTTTCTTCTTCTGAAATGTTATGGATATGCCTTTTTAAGAGATACTTTGCAACATGAGTCCATCCCTAGGGGTTGGAGGACAAATAGTGGGTAAAGCCTGTGCCTAGCAAGTTTCTTTGCTCTGTGACAATACAAGCAAGTCCGACTCGTAGGATGAAATTCAAAGACTGGACAGAGTTGTGTAACAAATGAGGGGACAACCTGGAGCCACATAACAGAATGGCAGAGCAGCGTGGAGGATGAAGCTAAAGTTGGAAACCACACCTGCACAGTCATGTGTATTTCTCCTCCCCACCTCATCCCCCAAAACACAGCCATCTGGGAACTCAAACTGAAAAGCAGATGGCCAAACAGATCCCAAGGAGGGGGTGTATAGAAAACTCAGCAAAAGGTCTAAGAGATGAAGAGCCTGGCATGATCATGACCAAAATAAAAGGTGGGGAGTCAAGGTGATACTCCATGGCCCATGAAATACGGAATATCTATGGCTGCAGTAGAAACAAAAAGAACAAGAAATTTTGTAGTATGGAAAAAAAATAGCAAGAAGGCTGGAGAGACAGGGATTGTTGTCGGGCAATGGGTGAGGTCGTACATATTATTTAAGATGTGATCAATCGTCTCCTGGAGATGTGTCTCAGTTGAGACATTGCTTCCTAACATGCACAGAGTCCCCAGTTTGGTCTTCAGCACTGCATAAGCTGGACGCAGAGGCACACACCGAACACACCTAGAATCTCAGCGTTCAGGAGGATCAACTCAAGGTCATTATAAGCTACATAGCAAGTTTGAGAATTGCCTGACACACTTAAGAGCCTATATCAAACTTTAAAGCAAAATCTTCAAACTTTAAATCAACTTCTATGGGCTTTTCAAGGACTAAGACATAACTGTGATGGGAAAATATTATCAATGCTTAGAACCTAGTAACCTAATGTATGTGGTCTAATGACCATAATTAAAGCACACTGAAGTCAATTATAGATGGAAACATAGAATCGCTTTGGGTTTTTGATTACTATCACACTTCAGAGGCTTTGAAGAACAATTCTCTGGATAGCCTTGAGCCAAACCAATTCTTCCTCGATCATCAGTTAGAGGTCTCAAGACTGTGGAATGTGTGGGGACTAGAACTTCCTGGGATGTGGAGGGTTTGCTCATCAAAGTTAGGGTTTTATTGCAGTCTCTTTGGAAACAATATTCTAAATCAGAGTCCTGTTATTCTCCAGGAGAGAGGCCTCAAACAGGATGCTTTGTGCATCCTTCTGTCTTTAATGCACATGGCCTTGGAGGCAAGTCTATCTACCCTAAGCTAGTCTTCCAGGGCCTTGGAGGTGGACTTTCAAGGCATCCCAGGCTTCTATGACCCCTTGCTGCATATCTGTAAGTAATAAGTCCACTTCAGATAACTTGGGTTTGAGAGAGTCTTGTCTCCCTAGACAAAGATAAGTTGATAAGCAATGACTGTGAGCCTTCTGCGAGTTCTTCACTGTTTCTTTCCAAACGTCGGGGGCTGGAATTACATGCTGTGACCCACTATTGTATCGATCTAACCACAGGCAAGGAAATAAAGATGAGCACTTAGAAGGCATGCCATGGGAAGGATCCTGCAGTAAGATCTCTTGTTTCCCATCAAGTAGATGCGAAATTGCCGAACTCGAAAGGCATATCACGTTTGATCGCCTAAGGGCCAAGCTTGGTGCTGGATACCCAGGAAATGCTCAATGAAATCATATTGCTGGAGTGAACAAAAAAAAAAAAATTCTAAATCTTCACTCAGAAGGAATCTCTATGCCACACACATTTTAATCAGAAGGACCTTCCCTCCAGCTCCCTCATCTACTTCGGCCTGCAGAGTCCTGAATTAGTCACAGGGTCCAGCCGATGCTGCCTCTGGAGCTGGCTGTAAACAGGCACATCACCAGTGCCGTGAGGCCCTTCCCTTCCCCACTAGACTGCACAGCACTTTGTAACAATAAATATTGCTAAAAGAACAGAAATCCCATTGACACCTCCCAAGCTGACAAGGCCTTGATTGGTGTGTGTTAATGCTGGGCCCCTGACTCCCTTGTCATTAATTACACATCAATGACATATTTGCCTGTGACAGAGAGTGAAGGGAGGTGCATCTTAAAGACCTTGGCATGCCTGGCTCTGGGGGCTCTGGGAGCTTGTGTAGGGACAATTATGAATACTAAAACTGCACCGAGCTCATCTAGAATGACAGAGAGAATGGGATCTCTGCTCCAAGGGAAGGGAATTGCTGAAGCTGTATATTCACCATGCTTAGACGGATAGTCCGTGGGAGGGGGTAACACAACTGTCTGAAACAGTAAGAAGCTGTGTTTATTGGTACAACATCACAATCATTACCATCATCAATATGACTTTTAAAACATGATGTATGATTACACAATGCCTTATTTTAAAGCATCTCTAAGACAGGGATAGTTGTTTGTGATACACAGTATCTGAGTCCAGTATTGTGCACACTGCAGGCATAACATGAATATTTAGTGAATAAATGTATAAATGAACTGATACAAGGATGATAAAATGTAATCGGTATTTCCAGGAAGAAATGAAAAGGCAGACTATCTTAGGAACTTATTCAAAATCATCCGTCTAGTGATACTCAGTGCCAGAGTCTGTGCCACAGACCCATGTCCCATGCCCCATAAGCACACTTCTGGGAATCGTGTGAATGAATTGGACTAGTCTTGCTGTGACTTGATGTGCCAAAGGCCGGTTAGTACCCATGGCGGTCTTCCCTTCTCAGAGAAGGAGAGAGGGGATGGGGAGAGAGAGTATGAGGGTAGGACTGGGAGGAGAGGAGGGAAATGGAGATGTGATCAGGATGTAAAATTAATTAATTAATTAATTGATTACAGAAATAACACCCTGTCACAGTGCCTGTTATTATGTGACTTTTCCTGAAAAGATGTGAACAAATGTTGGTTCATCACAGACAGAGGACCAACAACAAAGCAATAAACAAGAAACTGATACCAGCCAAGCAGAGCTTGTGAGCCAGCCAGTTTATTGCTCTTGGCTCCAGGACTGTAAATGAGGAGAATGAACGACTCAGCATTGTCACTAAAAGCCTGCCCCAGCATGAGTGACAACTCAAGGTTGACAAAGCTCTATCTCTTGAGGTTCCTGCATAAGTTGCAGACAGTTTAGCTGGTCAGGGTCTTCTCTCCCTGGCCAGAGAAGACCAATATAACCTAGAGAGAGAGCCTTGTGAATCCTGTAAATGTTAAGAACTTGCTAAGAGAGCCTTGTAAATTACTTGCTGAGTCTTAAGGAGCCTCTCTCTCTAAGAGGGAATGTTTCAGCTCAAAGTAAACATCTGCACAACACTAGTGTGAAGAATCTGCATGTCACTATGCCTGTGCAGACTATCCCCATCACACAGGCGCATCCTCTAGCAGCCTGTGTACAAAGCACTCAACTCTGACCTCCATAAAGAGAGTTTTGGTTTAGTCCTTCATCTTTGCAAATAGACCAGAGATTTCTTGCTAACTGTGTCAGATGGCACCCTGTCTCTTTCTATTCATCATTAGAGCAATGTTCCCTTCCAAAGCCTCAGGCAGCACCATGGCCATGAAGCTCCCATAAAGCGTTACATATAGCATCCACAGAAATCCTCTGCTGATACCCTCCTCAGCCCAGGCTTTAGCTTTCTACAGTTCCCCCTAGCTCCTGAACCTCCAGATGCACTGGTGTTGGGAATTCCTCATCTGCGATAAACAGTTTTACCCTTCAGCACACCAAATATGGTCTATGTTTAGTATACCCAAGAGACCATCGGATTGCCATTGCTAGTCTGGTCCACTTGCCATTTAAGCAATCATGAACTATAGCTGTGATTAGCTGTATAAGACCTGTAAAACATCAGACAGTCAATATTCCAGCACCCCATTCATGAGGCCATACTCCTCGATAAAGATAGCTAGTAGCAGGTGAAAGAAGAGAAGCACTGGGTTTACACTGAAACCTGGACTTCTGGTTATCTAGTTACCACCGAGAAAATATCTGAGAAGCATTCACAGGCTTAGAGTTGATGGTCTCCACTTGCCTTTTATTCTATCAGCAATGTTATTGAGCCCAGTTACACGTGTTTTCCAGATATGAATTTCCCCTAATACAACTTCGGTTTTAATTAACCTTCAGTCTCTAGATAAAACTCTCTAGATAAAAAGAAGAAATACTCTTTTCCATGCATCAAATTCTACCATTAGAAATTTACTCCTGTGGCTCTTGAAGCATCATTTATAATTGTAAACTCTCAAGAGGATTGATACCATTTCTTCCCTCCTTCCCTCCCTCCCTCCCTCTCTCCCTCCCTTCCTGCCCACCTGTGTGCGTGTGTGTGTGTGTGTGTGTGTGTGTGTGTGTGTGTGTGTGTCATATGCATTTGTGTGCAAAGGCATGTCTATGTTGAATGTCTTCCTCAATCACTTCTCTACCTTTATTTTTATGAGACAAGGTCTCTCACTAAACCTCAGTCTCACTGATTTCCTAGACTGCCTGACCAGTGATCCCAAAAGATCCTCCTGACTCTGCCTCCCGGGCTAGGATTGGAGATAGATGCTCCTCCACAAGCTTTCTAAGAAGTGCTGAAGGTCTGAGCTCAGGACCTCATTTGCATGAACTTCACTGAATAAGCCGTCTCGCCAGTCCTCCATGTCTATTTTCCTCTGAGGGTTCAAGGGAAGACTATGAGGACACAGCCCCCATAGCTCACACTTGTTTAATGGTATATGTTCAAGACAGAAGAAAAGGATAGGAATAGAGAGACAAATTCGGGGACTGAGTAGAAGAAAGAATCCATAAGCCCCTCTGTGAGCCCTGATTCCTACTTCTTTAACTTTTCAGTCTTTCTCTAAGGGGCTGATCTCACAAAGACTATCCCTAAACCTGTTCAGTTACATTTAGCCAAAAGATTGATTTTATGTATTATTTCTGAACTAAAATGAATCTATGCCCTCAGTGTTATCATGTGCTGATTCATTCGGTGAATGTTTACAATACATGTCTAAGCTCCTGTTTATAATTTATTTTTCATGAATACATATAAAGAAATTACTACATCTTGAAGACAAAAACATAAAAATGATCAAGGAAGGTAGAAATACTCTATAAATGATCAAGGAGGGTAGGAATGCTCTATAGATGATCAAGGAGGGTAGAAATACTCTATAAATGATCAAGGAGGGTAGGAATACTCTATAGATGATCAAGGAGGGTAGGAATGTTCTAAGATGATCAAGGAGAGTAGGAATGTTCTAAGATGATCAAGGAGGGTAGAAATGCTCTATAGATGAAGCTGTGGAAGACATCCCACCATGTTAAAAACAAAAATATTTACAAAATAAGATCTAAGAAATAATGTGACAAAGTTAGTTCTTGGTCATCTGATATACAGATACATAGCTTTGCTTTTTCCCCTCCTAAACCTTATTTTTGGCTCTGTCTCCTTTCAAATATTTGTTTATTGTTTGTGCCTGTGTATGTGCCTAAATATATGTATGTACTACTTGGAGGAGCCATTAGAGACTAGAAGAGAAGTTAGATCTCTGGAACCGGAGTCACAGGTAACCACCACATGTTTGTGAGCCACCATGTGGATGCTGGGATTCAAACATGGATCCTCAGAAAGAGCAACTAGTATTCTTAACTGCTGAGCCAACTCTCCCAGCCTTTAGTCCTGTCTTGATGGAGAATTTTAAAACTTCTTATTGATAAGAGTTTTTGCTATGGTGAATAAGATAAAAAATGTGTGCCCCAGAGTCTCCTTTTTGTAAGCAATTTTAACTGACCATTTAACTTGGGTAGCAAAGAAAAAGAAGAAGAAGAAAGAAGAAGAAAAAGAAGAAGAAGAAGAAGAAGAAGAAGAAGAAGAAGAAGAAGAAGAAGAAGAAAAATTGCTTTCCGTTCTGTTACAATTCGACATATGCCTTCCTAAAACAATCATACTATGAAAAAATGTGCAATAAAAATTTACAGGGCTTGAGGAGGAAACGAGACTGGGGACATGGCATTTGAAATGATGCAGGTGACATATAAACAAGACATGAGGACCGAATGAAGTCGGCAACAGATTTGCACACATTCAGGCTTCACGTAACCGTGTTTGCTGCGGTAAACTGGATGCCTCACCTTGAGAGAGACCTGAGTTTGCCTGTGATCTTGACTACTGGAGAGATGGCATAGCCTGGAGATTGTCTGAAATCAGACTGAATGCCCAAAGAGCAGATGTGGGTGGACTTTATGTCATCTCTGCCACTCAGTAAAGCAGAATGTGGTTCCTACATTCATTCCCTCGCTGATCTTGCATAAGCCAATTCAAAAGACACCCACATTATGCTCAAATTTCCCCCTTAAGATTTCAATCTTATTGGAACCAATTGGTATTTTCTGAAAAAAGCCTTGCAGCCAAACCAAGTGAACATAGAATTTGTAGGTTCTTATCTCTGCTCACCTTACCCTCTATCCCATTTGCATAATAAATTTCTCCCGGCCTTTTGTTAAAATCCCTCAGAAGAAGCAGGTAGCCCAGGTGAAAGTTTCAGATGATAAAGGAGGCAGGATTGTAAAGGACAGAGGAACTGCAATTTGCTCAGGGCGCTATCAAACTTTCCTTACTGAATCCTAATTGAGGCTGACATTAAAGAGCAAGGCGGTAGACTTGGGAAAGAAAACTAGAGACAAGCAGTGAGATTACACCCACCGATGAATAGCTCAAGTCCAGGCTCTGCACCTCTAGGAAGGAGTTCTGGCAGGGGTCAAGGCACCAAGAAGCAGTAGTGACAACAGATCTTAGATGTCCCTATCTGCTCCCTTTTAAGTTATAGGTTATTTGAACTGATAAGCAGTAGTTGTGTGTGTGCTGTCATCTGTGAACTGACTTTCACCTTCCACATAAGCCTCTAGCTATCTAAAACAGGATTGTGGGCCATGAGGAAGGACAGCAACTGGTACATTTCCTCGAGCTGTGCTTAACTAACCAGTCCCTGGTTTGCAGTGCTACTAGACTAGGAAGGAAGAGCTTAGGCTTCTTTCCCAATTTCACAAACGCAGCCATTTTGTTGAGAGCGTCTTTAGCATGAACACCATTTCAGAGGTTTTCCACTCTGGTCGCCAGCTGCTCCTGCCCCTGTTAACCCTTCTCACTCACTGCTGTTTTGGGTCCTGCAATTCATTGTTGTGTAGGACTGTCTCGGGCATTGCAGGATGATTAGCATCTCTGCCTAACACTTACCAAGTCCCAAAACGGCGTCCCCAATCACTGCACGCAGGCAGAACACCTCTAACAGGCCCAAACACTGCTGGCGAAGACGGAGAAGCCTCTGGATTAGATCTGTGGTCCTTTTGCCTCGCGTTCCCCATGTGGTCTCATCTTGTGCGCATCTCTTTCAGGAAAAGTCTCAAACTGTTTTCTTCATTTCCTCGGGAGAAAACACAACTGCTTAGGTAGAAAATGGAAAAACACTCCAGGTGAGAAAGGAAACAGAAAAAGTTGCTAGATCTTCACCTCTCTGTCTCTCTCTCTCTCTCTCTCTCTCTCTCTCTCTCCCTCCCTTTCCCTCTCCCTCTCTCTCCCCACTTCTCACTATGTAGCTTTGACTGAGCTGGATGATTACTGTGTAGACCAAAGCTGGCCTCAGATGTGTAGAGACTCACGTCTCTGCCTCCCAGTACTGGGATTCTAGGTGCGCACCTCCATGCCTACGTCATACTTCCTAGTTCTTATCACATAAACATTTGAGCATTTTCAGAACACTCATGAAACTGAATATTAAATGTGTACAGTTTGGTGGTCAGAAGTAATCATAAGAGCTGGGGAGAGAGAGCCTTTGATAAAGTGCTTGCCCTGTAAAGACAAGGTCCTGAGTTCAACCCCAAAGCCCATATAGAAATGCCAAGGATAGTGGCATGTATTAGTAATGCTAGCGCTCCCAGCACTGGGGATGCAGGGAAAGGCAGAACCTTGGGACTCACTAGCTAGCCAGCCTAGCCTACCCAGAAAGCTCCAGGCTAGTGATGGGTCGTCTCAAAAACACAAGGCAGATCCCACCCAAAGAGCAACACTTGAGTTTGTCCATGTGTCTACACACACGTGCACATATGCCACATACACTGTACCCAAACACACATGCACACATACAAGCACTCGTACACGCACACACACACACACACACACACACACACACACACATGTATAAGAAGAAGTAACAATGAGGCTTAAAGAAACTTGGTCTTACTAAAGAAACTGATTCGGGCCTGTCAGGCTGCCAATTTGAGATTTGAATCTGAGTATTTTCACTTTGAACCTTTCTGTGTTCGTTTGTTTGCTCTCAATGTTTTTTCCTGTCACTGGGCAGAGGACCAACTCTTCCTCCCTAGTAGCAGAATCCCTTTCTCCAGATTCTGAAGTTTCTTAATGCTGTCTTTCAAATGGTCCCAGATCTCTGCATTCATGTTGCAGATGATCCCTGGTTCTTGGGTCTGTGTGCACCAGTTCTGACCCATGGGTAGTGAGCATTGATGACTAGTGCCTGCTCGGCAGCAGGCGCTCAACCATCAAGAACAAATGCCAAAGCTAGAAAAACATATCGGGTGGCACAAAAGAAGCCTTGGCTGCAATAATACTGTAAGGTCTGCACATCATTTGTCACTAAGAAGTGAGGGGCCCTCTCCTGACTAACTCAGTCCTATTAGTCCTAGCAGGGGTCCTGATCAGTTCTCAGACACCGCAGTGAGAAGAGAATTTCTCAGCCATAACTATTACACACTACACACACATACACATGCATACACATACACACAGCCCCACACACATACACACACAAATATATACACACATACCCCCACACACATACACACATATACACACACACCGCACAAACACATACACACACAAATATATACACACACACCCCACACACATACACACATAAACATACACACAAATATATACACACATACACACACACCCCACACACACATACACACATACACACACACACAAATATATACACACATACACACACACCCCACACACACATACACACATACACACATACACACACACACCCCCCACACACACACACCACCACCACCACCACCACCACCACCAGCAGCAGCAGCAACAACTGCAGAGGTCCCCAGATCCATGCCATCTTGTGCGTCTTCGTCACATGAACCATTTTACAGGACCATGTTAGCTCCAAGACATTCAGTTCTTCGTTTCTGCAGTTCTGCAGGATTCGAGGTTACAGGGGAGGCACCTCCTTGATTCTGTCCACCACAGAAACTGGTAAGTATAGAACGAGTATTTGCTAAATAATTGACCCTCATGTTCCAGTCCCATTAACAAAAGAGATGCATCTCTGAAAGTCATTTGCTCCAAAAATGCTGGAGTGAACATGGGAAAAACATACCAGCCTGGAGGGGAGTATCATACACCTGAAAAAGTATCAAAAGCTGCAGGTTTTAATCATACGATCGATTACCACCATAATATACAAGCTTTTGATTTATAGCCCGAAACATTACATCACACTTCACAAGTTATGCTTTAGTGGCTATCAAATGAAAGACATTTTATCTCATTCTGGTTTTATGGTCAACAAAATATTAAGCTCCTGGTCCATTTCTGATGGATCCAGATAACTCCGCAGGGGACCCACTCAATTATCCAATAACTGATTTCACCTTCATCCTGCAGCTATCTCAGATACCCATTGCCAGCACAGTGAAATATGATATTGATCTTGCACTATGCTCAATCTCCATGAATCTTTGGGGATCGCTTGCTGACTGATGGATTAGCCCAGGTGTGATCATCACTCTGGAAGTAAACTGCCGGGTCTATGCACCACTCTAGATGCTGTTCCAAGAACTCAAAGAAAATGGCTTCTCCCAAAGAGGTGTGCTGCATGCTCACATTTAACAAAGCTCAGAGTGATGCTGGAAAGGAAGAGATTGTTGACTTAACATGCTACAGTTCATGTGCCCTTATTTGTGGGTTGGCCACCAAAGGTCCATCTGTTGGAAGCTTGATCTGCATTTCAGCGGTGTGGAGGTGGCGTGCCCTTTAAGACACAGAGATATTGGGAGGTCCTTATGTCACTAAGTCACTGGAAAGATAATGGTAGCTCACAAGAGATATGAACCTCTTTACACACACACACACACACACACATACACAAACACCAGTCATTGTGATGCCATCTGCCAGTTAGCCTTTCACCAGAAACTGAATCAATGGAGCCCCTGGAGCTTGGACTCTTAACCCCCAAAACTAAGCTAAATAAGCCTCCTCTACTCACAACGTTAGCCTGTCTCGAGTATTTTGTTATAGCAACAAAAGTGAGCCAATGCACTATCCCAGCCTCCCCATTAAGGAAGCCTTGCTTCCTTCATTCAGCCTTCTGAGAATACCCAGAACCTTATCAAGCTTTTAACCTGAGGCTGAAACAAGAATGACAGAAAAAAGTAAAAGGGAAAATTATTTTCCTGACACACTGTAGCACACGGTATAGTCGTTCCTGTGGGAAGCCGAAGGAGCAGTTGAGATCCAGGGCATCAAATCCCAAACTGCCAGTTCTTAGCTGAACAGGTCACTAACTCTCCCTGTCCCTGCTTCATCATCTGTGACGCAACACACGTCACTGTGCCATAAGGACAAAATGCCTTGACTGTGGGAAGTTCTTGGAGCTGTGTAAGCGTCTCCAAAAGACAGGAAGCCAGAGAAGAACTGGTTATGGTCAGCCCATAGCGGTGCCTGTGTGGACTATACCTTTCTACAGACCTGATGAAGTGCATGTGAGCAGTAAATCCATTCCACCGAAAGGCACCTGAGCAATCGGGAAAGGACAATGGGTAAAGCATGAAGACAGCAGTGAAAATGCTTTATGGTTTCTCTGAGACACCTGGTCTTAAACACCAGGCGCAGCACCAATAGAAACCAATTAGTTGGGTAATGTTCATTGGACCTTGAGATTCTCATAGCCAGAGCAAGAAAAAGACTTATAGGAGAAAACGTGCTAAGGTGAGCGTTTGTGATTGTTTCCAGGATCACACTGTTGAAATAAGGCATCGGGTAGAACTGAGCATTCCAAAGTCCTTCCATCAGCTACAGCCCACACGGTCTTTGGTGTTGTCAGGATTTAAACACTGTAGTCTCTAAAATTCCAGTTGAAAGTTGATTACTGTTGTGATAGTAGTTTAAGAGTGCCCCATTTTAGGGGTACTTGACAAGTAAGAGGGATTTCTTGTTTTATAAATATTTCCTTTCTTTGTAATTATATGTATCTAAGTCTTGAGGGTAAGGGTATGTGCACCTAAGTGCAGGTGTCCTCAGAGGTCGGAGGCATCGGGGACGTGCTGACGGTGTGTGTGACGCCCCTGACACAGGAGTGGCAAGCACTCTGGACCATCATCTTACCTGAACAGCAGGAGGGACTTGCAATGTGAGCTATCTCTCTCCCTTTCCTTTCTCTCTGCCCCTCCTCCACTAGACTGGTAACCAATGCATCGGGCTGGTATACATAGCTTTGTCCCTCATGCCTTGCCATTGTGGGTGTGCCCATTTGCCTTTCTACTTTTCCACTGTTCTAGAAGCAGCGTGAGGCTGAGCACAAGCCAGCATCAACACTCTTGGACTTGCCAGGTGACAGAACTGTCCTATCAGACGGTCTGTTAGACCAACAAACGTAGACTAGGACTATCGACGGAGGACCACTCACCCTTTGACTTCACAGGGTATGCACTGTCCTCATCACCAACCAAATTCCTGACGGAGTAACTTCAGAGAGGAAGGTTTCTTTTAGATCATGGTTACATAAGTATCAGTCAAACATGGTGAAGGGGGCATGAAGGAGTGGTGTGGGTCTCATCATGGCAACCAAGAAGAAAGGAGAGGAAAATTCAGGAAGTGACCAGAGCAAGGTAGAGCCCCAAGAACACAAACCAACGATCTACTTCCTCCAGGCAAAACCCACTTCCTATTCTTCACGGCCTCCCAACAAAGCCATCCGGTGACCCCATCGAGGAATTAGGGTTAACTCAGAGCCCTCAGGTAGCCATCATTTCCCCGGGACCAAGGGCGTGAGGATATATTTTATGGTTTTGCTGTGCTGGGACAATGTATGTTCTTGCACTGTGACACTGTTCTCTGTAGCCCCTTCTGAGGCCGGGAGAGAAAAACATAAAGTACTGCCTGGAAGAGAAGATGAAGATTAACTTTCTATAAAGTAAATGCTAAGATATTGCAGATGCTACCGAAGCCAATCCAAAGGAACGTGAGAAGGCTAATCGGGCAGGAGCATGTGGGGCTTGCAGGGCAGATCCTTGACGTGGACAAAAATTCATTAGAAACATCCAATTAAGAGCAAAAGTTCCATGTGTGCACAGAGATCTAATTTGTAGGGCATCTAGTTCTCATGTCTTCTTTAATCTTTCTAGAATTCCAAATATGGACTGAAAGGAAAAGAACACTTTGATTCCTTTTGATTCCATTGTTTCCTTTTTTTTTTTTTTCCCCAGTGTGTTTGAACATAAAACCTTCTGACTAACTGGCCATTCGAGTCATCATAAAATGAATACTATCAAATTGAGAAGACCAAAGGCCTCAAACACATAAGCCTACTGAGTGACAGCACCACCACCCCCATGCCTCAGTTTACTTCCTATGGCTAAAGACATCAGCATCCCTCCGGCTCTCGGGAATAATTACACTAACTGCTCTTAACCTTCATCTCTGTAATAACCTAGCACACGTACTTCCACATACATGTGCATTCTGACTTACACCAGTCAGCCAGAGTCTTCTGGGGAGTGGAGCCTAGAAGGAAGCAATACAGGAATGGCTACGCAAACCCCCCAAGCATTGGGCAGGCATTTAAATTCAAAGTCTGAAACAGACCAACGCCTCCTCTGAGGTTTAATTCCATTCTTTTATATCCAGTAAGCTCTGGGTGTGTCCAGCTCAGTGTTTATCAATGAGTACACAAGGTTAGACCTGTGATCATGATTTCAAGATTATTAAATACAAAGGGAGAGACATAGGAGTCAATCAAAAACAGTCACTCTGTGACCAAGAGGGACTATCGTGCCAAACAAGAGCTGCCGAACCCTATGGTGGCCACTAAAGCAACTCTGGCCTTAGGATGAGATCTAAAGGATGCTCAGAATTAAAATGTGCCGTGCTGAGGTATACCCAGCACTGTGTATAGTCCTTAAAAAGAAATCTTCCAGTCGGAGGCAGAGACAGTGTACAGGCTGGTTGTGTCAACTTGACACAAGCTGGAGTTATCACAGAGAAAGGAGCCTCAGCTGAGGAAATGCCTCCATGAGATCCAGCTGTAAGGCATTTTCTCAACTAGTGATCAAGCGGGGAGGGCCCAGCCCATTGTGGGTGGAGCCATCCCTGGCCCAGCCCATTGTGGGTGGAGCCATCCCTGGCCCAGCCCATTGTGGGTGGTGCCATCCCTGGGCTGGTAGACCTGAGTTCTACAAGAAAGCAGGCTGAGCAAGCCAGGGGAAGCAAGCCAGTAAGTAACATCCCTCCATGGCCTCTGCATCAGCTCCTGCTTCCTGACCTGCTTGAGTTCCAGTCCTGACTTCCTTTGGTGATGAACAGCAATGTGGAAGTGTAAGCTGAATAAACCCTTTCCTCCCCAACTTGCTTCTTGGTCATGATGTATTGTGCAGAAATAGAAACCCTGAGTAAGACAGACAGACACAGAGAGAGGGACACAAATGAGAAAGAGAGAGATTTTATAAATCTGTCACAGAAGCTGCTGTTTCTGCACATGCATAAGTCAGCCAGACCCTCAGCATAAATAAGTATTTTGGTTGATGTCTGTTGATAAGATAAAAAACATGACCAAAAGTATCTTAGGAAGGAAGAGTTTATTTCACCATACAGTTTACACTCCATCATCTAGAGAATTCAGAGCCTGAACCCAGAAGCAGGAACTAAAGAGGTGGTCCTCCTTTCATGGAGGACCACTGCCTATTGGCTTGCTCCTCATGGCGTATTTATCCGTCTCTCTTATACCAACCAGTGCCACATACCCAGGGTGACACTGCCCACAGGGAGCTGGGTTCTCCCTCAGCAACCATCAATTATGAAAATGCACCCCCCCACAGATTTACAGTCGAGCCAAGGTTCTGAAGGAACCGTCTTTTCAGTTCAAGTTCCCCTTCCCAGATAATTCTAGCTTGTGTTAAATAGAAAAAGAAAAAATTAGCCAGAAGACATAAGGCAGGTAATCTCCAGGCCCCACCCCTTCCTGAGGACCTACTGATAGAGGATAGTTGCTAGAGAGGGAGAATCGTTCTTTCTGAAAGATGGGACTGCTAATGGGTCTCCATATGCTCTGGTGGATGGCCCCACACTCAACACTTACTGCAAGTAGTAGGTTATCAGTAAACTGAGAGGGGAATGGGGGTAGTTGGAGGAAGAAATGTGGAGAGATACAATCACTCTGGCTGGACAGTCCAACTTTCCCAATAGAATGGCTGCATCTCAAAAGCAGGGCACATCACATTTGATTTTTTTTTTTATGAGGCAGGTTTGACTTTGTGGTAAATTAGTGAAAACAGATTATATTCAACTATACTACAAGCGAGATATTTTTGCCAGAAAGGCTATTTTTACAGGCCAGTGCTTGCTAACTGTAGCACTTTTGTGATCTAATTGAAAACAGTAAGCCTCTGAGAAAGGGGGCTTAGTTATATGTTAATAGAAGCTTAGCTTAGAGGCTTATAGATGCTAGACCCCACTTTCCTCTGAATTGGCCTTTGAAGACTTAGCTGCAACTCTAGACTCTCATTTGCAGAACAGCTGGAAAACATCACAGTTTGGTCACCAAAATTACGAAAGTGGGTCATAAGGTCATAGGGAAGGTTTGAATGTGTGTGGGAAGCCAAGCATGTACAAAGCTCTGACAACAGCAACACACATAAACAACAATGTTTCTCCTTGGGAAACAGCTAGGACACACATAACGGGTAACTAAGTTCATAGTTAGGCAGTGTCCAAGGAGAAATGACATTCTGGAGCAACTTCATCCTGCAACCTGTAGGGATACAGACAAAAGGGTAGAGCCTGGATTTAAGGCACCAACAGAAAAAGATCCAAGCCAGAATTCAGGTTATCTGTTGGCCACACTTGGGGGAAGAGAGCAAGGGAGAAAAAAGCCCTCCCCAGGGAAGGGTACACTGATTAGTTACCTAATACCCAGGGATCAGCCCTGAAAACATATACATACAGGAAACATTATGCAGACCGAACAAACTGCATTTATATATTTAAGAATATATTTGCCTCAGCAGAAAGGAAAACCATGAATTTGACATAGAACATGTGTGTGGGGTGGGGGGGACACATAGTAAGGACTACAGGAGGATAATTATATCCGTCATTTCAAAATAATTTCAAAGTATGTTTAAATAAGAAAAAGAAAAAGTCTTCTGGGTGGGTTGGTCCCTAGCTCAATTAGCAAAGCACTAGCTTAGCATGTTCAAGACCCTGGTTTCAGTGACTTGGACTGCATGTTATTTTTTAACAACAACATTAATAAGCAGCTACCCTCTGGTAGAAGATTACACACCAGACACAATGAATCTATTCCTCACTAATCACTATTATACCCAGGGTTACCATTCTGTCCCTACCCACACTTAGCGAGCTGGGTGGAACGGACCTTTTCTCTTCTCTCGGATGAAATGTCACCTTACCTCTGGAATACCAGTTTCCCACTTAGGCCGCACTGGAATTCTAACTTCGGCAGGAAATCAATCTTGTCATGCTGGTTGCGAGCTCTCTGCTTTGCATAGCCCTATGGTTTAATGTCTCTTGAAGAATTTGCCTTTTAAAATGCACTGACTTGAACTCCGAATTAAGTTCTAAGCTACTTGAAAGCGTGGAGTGTCGCTTCCCTCTTCCTCGTTGCCTAGCTCGAAGTCCAATGCCTTCCACATCATCAATAACCATGGAAACCTTCCTGAGTTGCATGCAAATTAATTGAATCCAGGTCTGATTAGGCTCCTTTAGCTTTCTTTGGGGAGGAACGAAAAATGGACTATTCAGCAGAATAACGCTTACCAGAGGCAAGGAAGGGAAAGGAGAGAGCGGGGTGGAGAAAGGTTGATGGATAAATGCTACCTTGGAGTTGTGAGGAGAGTTCTGGCTTCTACCACAGTGCTTGAATATGGATAAAGATCACATGCTGTGTATTCCAAAACACCTAGAAGAGATGACTATGAGCTCTTTCACAAGGAGAGTATAAACATTTGAGGACATAGATATAGTTATCCAGATTTGAACATTACATAATATGCACATAATAAAACATCACATGGAGGCTGGAAAGATGGCTTAGCCATTAGGAGCACTTGCTGCTCTCAGAGAGAATCTGAGTTTGACTCCAGCTCCAAAGAATCTGATACCCTCTTCTGGCTTCTGTAGGCACCTACATACATGTGCACATAACCCACAGATAAAATAAAATAAATATTTTTTAAAATAGAGCTGGAGAAGGCTCAGCAGTTAAGAGCCCTGACTGAATGCTCTTCTAGAGGACACAGGTTTGAGTCTCAGCATCACATGGCTCAGAACTCTCTGTACCTCTAGTCCCAGGGGATCTGAGGCGTCCTTTGAGCATCCACAGACACTGTATGCACTTGGTGCAAGTGCATACGTGCAGGCAAAAACAAATGCATATAAAATAAAAATAAATCTTTTAAAACTTTTAAAATTCACAAGGTATTCTATAAACATACATAAATTTATGTGTCAATTAAAACTTAAGTCTGTAAAAGGAAAAGCATATTTCAAGTGTCAGGAAGTAATATTTTGACTGAGCATGAGATTTTCAATAAGAGCATTGCAGGCATTGGCCTCCAGGCTCCTGGTAAATGGTAATATGACTCTCCAGTGACATGTTTATAGAACAAAATCAGGCAGCCTCATCATCAGACAATAACCAATCAGCAACATGATTCAGTACAGACCTGTTTTATAACCCAGAAGATGTTATTTGCTTCATTTAAATTCAGTGAGGGGAGTTGAGGTCGAGGAGGCAGACCAGATTAACCCAACTATTATTCTGAAGTCAGGAAAAATCCTCCTGTCAGAAAGAGAAAGAGACCTCCATAAAACCAAGACCGTCTTCTGGTGTGAGGTGTTTTGTTTTGGGTTTTTGTTGTTGTTTGTTTTTGTTTTTGTTTTTTTTTACCAGGTTCTTTCCCACTTGATCATCTGTGATTCTTGGCAGATAAGTGTTAATATAGCAGCATTTTCAATGACAGTGACTTACAGAATTGCTTTGCGTGAGATTTAATAAGCGTGCCAGCTCCCATAATGGCTTCTTATGTGTTCAGGCAGCTTGAATATTGTCATTCCCGTCTAAGATTCCACACGATTTCAAATATATTTTGAGTTTCTTTTTTTTTTTTTATGATCCCATTAGACAAATCAGGGTTTTTGTCAAAGAGGAGCTAAGAATGTTTGATCTCCCACTAAGTTCTGATTTGTGGCATTCAGTGAGCAAATAATACAGAAGGTACAACTTTAAAATGCCAGCACGTTGCAATGACCAGAGAAGAGATGCAGGGAAGAGAAAGGCAACATACCTGCTTCACTCTTGGGGAGGTTATAATCTGGTTAGACACACAATATGAAGTCAGAGTACCCTGATGAATGAATGGTACATTACCAACACACAACTGCAAGACACTGAGCTACTGGGGGAAGGGAAAGAGGGTTAGTTAGAGAGCTAAGAGTGTGGTTTGAGTCCCAGGGCCACCTCTTCCTTGACACACATCTTCAGAATAGACATCTGATTCTGAGCACCAGAGTCCTCTTCCAGAAAATGCTAACCTTGCAAGGACATTTTGAGGATTTATAGGGAAATGATGTATAAGAAAGCCAATCTAATAAGCTGCGAGTCTGAATATGTATAGTCAACCATGGGCAATTTTTTGAGGCCTGCTGTATGTCTAGTACCATCCCCAGTACCTCTGGAGATCAAAAGTGTAAATGTCTGTACTCTCCACCTGGAAGCCCCGTGAGGGCTCAGGATGGAGTTCAGTGGTGAGTACTTCCTTAGTGTGTACAAAGCCTGGTTCAGTCCTCAGCACTATATAAACCATTAAGTCTTAAACCTGGCTAAGATGCTACTTCCCATATCAAAGAGGATGTGGTCACCAGGTCTCCCAGCATCTCTCAGCCCCTACCTGTCACAGGGCCCTCCTGGCTGGTATACCCTAAAAGTCTCTAGCCCAAGGGATGGGCTGCCTTCCCCCCAACCAGTTGGACTTTTGGCTTTTTCCTTGCCTTCCTGACCTTCTGGTCTGCCTCTCCGCTCTCTATTCTCTTCCCCCTACATGGCCCAGCTCAGTCTGGTCATTTTCATGCTGGACTTTCCAAGATGCTCCTGCCCCTGGCTATGCTTTTCCTTTTAACTGTAATAAAGTTTCTCCTCCACTATACCCAAGAGCAGTCATGGTCTTTTCTTTCTTTTTATTTTTTATTTGGAATTTACGTTTAAAATCCAGGTATGGTAGTATCCTGCCACTCTGGAGGAAGTGCCAGGAGGATGAATGAGAACAAAGCCAGCCCAAACTGTGTGAGACCCCATCTCAGAAAACAAGAAAAATAATTAACTGAGCAGATTCCCACAGGCTCTCTGAGAACCACAGATGGGGCAGCAAAAGAGAAGGAGGAAGAAGGAAGGAGGAAGAAGAGGAGAAATGAAGCTTCCTCATCAGGGAAGCCACAGAAGTCTGGAAAGAGTTGAGGAGACAGAAGAGATCCTTCACAGAGATGGTATCTCTTGGAGGTGGGCAAGTGGACCACTGTCCAAGTATACCTTCTGTCTGAAGAAAGTGAACTGCATCTGTATTCAGATCTAAGGTCAGGCAACACAAAAGGAAATAACTGCTCAATGAAATCAACAGTTTTACCTTGAGATACATAAACGCATATTAAAGACTAACTGAGCTCAGATTTGGGAAGCTCCTACTATAATAGACAGACTCAGAGACTGGTGAATATTAAAATTAGTGAAGGGATTTAGAGGGTACCTGTGGTTCTGGGCATCTGGGGGACAAAGGATGTCACCTTGGTTGCCATTTCCCATCAGCACGTAGAGGCTGCCTGGAGCAAGCCTTCAGGAAGAACGCAAAGGCTTTGTCTGCACTCGGTGGGAGGGTGTCAGGGTGAATTATTGATGGCAACCTTGGGCACTGGATGGCAGTCACCACTGCAGCTTTCTCTGCCTTTTCTGCTTCAACCAGTCCCAGTTCCTCCTAGATGCTGAGCCTGAGAAAGTAAAGTTTAGCAGGATAGCGACTCGGGGTTGGTGGGCATCTCATGGCCACTGAGACAGGGCTTTGGGCTGGGCTTTTAACAAAGCCTACACTGCTTTCAGTAAAACCGGCATGCAAAGCCACACGAGGGGATGGCCATGTGCACCTGCAGCTGTTGACCTTGAGTGGCTCAGGGGCTGCTGTAGAGAAAGCAGTATGAAAACACGAATCAGGCATTTGTTCACATTTTTTTAAAGGTTCCCTTCTCTTCTGCAAGTCGCATAAGTTCAAGGACAATGACACAGAAAAGAATGTGACACCCACTTCCAAACTCACCTCCAGGACCTCTTCAAACACGATTTCTAGTGAGTCCTGAAGCGGCTCCCTACTCAAGGCTGCTAGTGGAATCCCTTCCACACTCTTTTGCTCTGATTCTTAATTTCTTGGCAATAGGATTTTTTCTTTTCATTCGCTTTCTTGCCACGCCACCTTCAAATCACCAGATTCTCTCACCTATATCATAAATGAATTTTAATTACTTGGCAGCCTTATGTGAATGCCTCATATATAAAATCTTCATAAAAATCTACCAAGAGAACTAGCAGGACATTTATCAATACCAGTAGGAACCAGTCATTCCAGACCAGTGAGCTGGCTCTGCAGATGACGGCTCTTGCCGTTGAGTATGATGGCATGGGTTCAATCCCTGAGCCCCACATGGTAGAAAGAAAGAAAGAGTTGTTCTCTGGCCTACACACACACACACACACACACACACACACACACACACAGACAGACACACACACACACACAATTTTAAAAGAGCAATTTTAAATATGTCAATCTTTCTGCTTTATACTAGCAGGACACAGGAGGACACGGGCACTCTTCCTGGTGTTCTCAAGCCACACAAGGATTTATGGAATGCTTTACTCATCCAGAGGATGGAGGACCCTGATGGCATTGCCTTAGTCCTCGGAGGACTTCCCTGCACTTACTTAGAAATAAAGTAGGCATCACATGCCCCAAAGCTGGAAAAGCTCCCTTCTCTTAGGAAGAACAGAAAAAGGAAAGTCTTCGGGAAAATAATTCCATCTCTAAAACATGCTATGATCCCATGGGGAGTAAAATCATAATTATGAATCTAGAAACATCCAAGTGTTGCTCTTTGCTAATAGACACCTACTATATACATCATTTTGCTAGAGTTTGGCACAGCTTATATCCATGGGTGTGGTTGATCCTACTTTATTCATGAGGAGCTGGAAGGTAAGAGAGATTGCCATTCATACAGCTTGCAGGGTGTCCTAGTTTTTATATTGCTATGATAAGCACATGCTGACTGCCTTAGTGAACAGACACCGTGACCAAGACAAGTCGTATAAAGGACAATATATATTCGGGGCTGGCTCACAGGTTCAGAGGCTCAGTCCAGAATCATCAAGGCAGAAGCACGGCAGCATCCAGACAGGCATGGTGCACATGCAGCTGAGAGTTCTACATCTTTATCATAAGGTTGCTGGTGGAAGACTGACTTCCAGGCAGCTATGGTGAAGGTCTTAAGCCCATGCCCACAGTGACACACCTATTTCAACAAGGTCGATAAGGTTCACACATCCCAAAAGTGCCACTCCCTGCATCCAGCATACATAAACCATCATACTGACCAACAGCAACTTTACAGAAAGAAAGTGTTCACATAGCTTTAGTTTCCAGGCCATAGTTCATTATTAAGAGAAGTCTGGGCAAGGATGAGGCAGAAACCATGGAAGAGTGTAACTCGGTGGCTCATTTGCGCATCATGTTTAGCTACCTCTTCTCCAGCTGACGACCATGACTTCATGATGAGGACCAGAGTAGTCCAGATCCTCCTCTATCAGTTATCAGTCAACACAATCCCCTATAGGCATGCCTAAAGGCCTATCTGATCCAGGCAGTTCCTCAGTGATATTCCCTTCTCAAGAGACTGTAAGTTGTATCAAGTTGATAGTTCAAGCTAACCAGGACACAGGATAAACAGGCATCTGTGTGATGCTGGTATAATTTGCCCGTAGGCCCTCACCATGGAGAAGCTAAAAAGAAGAGGGGGTAAAAAGTTTCCCCAGATAGAAAAGAAGTGTGTGATGGTTCTGTGGGCAAATGTCTCATAAAGCTGCTCCTCCTATGAACGATTCTGCTGGTGGCGACTAGAATGCTCAGTAGCTATCTCCTAAGACTTTCTGAAGGTGATTAATCGGCCCTTGTCTAGCTACTGCTGCAGCCATGTCTGCCAGGAACGGAGACAGCTGTGTCCTCGTATTTTCCTTTGAGGAAGTAGGACAGACAGCTAGCAAAAATGTTTCTGGGTAAGATGGTGAATTAGATAACACTCTGTGTGATCTGTTGAAGAGGAGAAGCAAAATAAAAAGACAATACACTCTATTCCCATTACTGAAAAGAAATCTGAAAAAAGAGGAAGAGAAGGAGGAAGAGAATGGGGAAGTAGGAAGAACTGCAGAAGGAAGAGGAAGAGAAGGACTAGGTCTAGAGGTCAGACTTTTGTCTAAAAGGAGCCAGGAGAGGCCATCTACAGTGTCCAGCTACACAATGCTGGTCAGTAGGGCTATCAGAAAGATGTTCTCCTCTCTCAGATTACAAGGAACTGGAGAGATAGTCAAACTGAGACTTCAGTAGAGGCTGGATATACTATGGGCAGAGTAGGACAGACTAAGGAGACAGAGAGAGAAGGATAGCTTAGAAATCTATTGTGGAGATTCTTCATGACCTGGAGTGTACAGCCAGAATGGGTACCACCCATAGGAGAGCCAAACTGGAACGGGAGAATTCTGCTCAAAGTTGCACAGGTTCTCGGTGTGATGGGAACATCAGGTGATGAAGGTCAACAAGACAAGGAGGGCCTTCCACAGCCACTCAGAGCATCAGTCACAGAAAGAATAGTGTTATTGGCCAGCAGGCCAGGGTCTCAGGCTGGGGCATTCCCGGCAAGACACTTGGAACTGCACAGACCAGCAGTGTTCCTGTAACTGCCAAATTGATACAAACCTCAGCTAAGGGGAGAGATAAAGTTTATGCCTTCCAAACAGGAGAAGTCACTGACTGAGTTCATAATATCTTTTATATCATCATCATCATCATCATCATCATCATCATCATTCATATGTTTTTATACTTTGATTGTTTTGATTTATCTCATGTCTTGACTGGGTTTATTCGACTGTTTCTCTCTGAACCTGTTCTGGAGATTTTTTTATATATAACTTTTCAACCCCCTTTTCCCCTTCCTTCCTCATGCTATGACTTAATTATTAATACCCTAACCTATAATCTACGTTTTCCCTCAATCAGTAAGTACCCTAATGAGATATCCCTAAACCATACTTGGGATTTAAATAAAGTAAACAATGTGTTCTCTTATGCAAAAGAAAAAGAAAAGTTACTTTATGATGCTTTACAAGCCTCCCTTTGTCCATTGTGTGTGTGGCTATAACACCTAAGTATCTGATAAAGAAATCAAGTTTATTTAGCTGGGAATACTAGGGTCTAAGATCATGGCACAATCAACAGGCTCTGGGTAGCAGCATCTTGCAGAGGAGAGCATCATGTGGTGACAAAGCGTGTACAAAGGAGGAAGTCATGTGGTAAGAGAAAAGGCCAGGGAGTGAGCTGGGACAGTCAACTATCATCTTCTCTCAGTAACCAAGGACCTGATCTCACATGACTGGGCAATAATTTCTTCCAAAGGCAATACCTCCAAACACAATTGTCTCCAACAGGCCCTAACTACTAATAATTTAACCTCTTTTCAAGCCAATGAGAACTACTCCTGCCACACATTAACCTTTGGAGGGACAAGTATTCAAAAACTAACAGGATCCTATAATGATGATGCTGGGTAACTTGGGAGAACAAAAGTCAGAGCTCATAGTTTGGAAATCCAGTATCACAATATTAGCCAGCTCATTGTTTGGTGAGGCTTCCCTTCCAAGATGACAAGACTAATGTCACTAACTCCAAAAGGGAAGACAACAGCAGGTCAAGAGGGATGGCCACTGCATGAAGAAACCTCTATCATAAATATAGATTCTGTTTATAGGAGGGGTTTTCAAGGTTCTAACATGATTCAGTCTCCTTAACTATCCATAACTGTTCTATAACGTGTGTGTGTGTGTGTGTGTGAGAGAGAGAGAGAGAGAGAGAGAGAGAGAGAGAGAGAGAGAGAGAGAGAGAGAGAGAAGAGACTTACTGCATAAAATATACTCAGAATGAGTACTTGTAATTAAGATTGGAATAAAATAATGGTGTTAGCTTCAGCCAGGGTTATCTGGGATAACTTGGCAAATTGTCACAAGCAAATCCACTACACCTTCTAAATTTTTATTCACTAAATACTAGCATGTGGAAAGACACAATTATGTTGTTCACCTATACTCTTGACACGGTATTCTTACAACAGTATCTCTGTTGAATTCTGTTTCCTCTCACAGCAATTTCCAAAACATGGTTTGGTTTTTGGATTTTTTTTCCTGTATTTGGGTCACATGCCCCTCTCATTGCCAGTGTTGTGATTTTGTTGAACACAGTACATTTTAATTAATGCATTTTAATAACTCTAGCTCTCAAGTCCCTCTCCTCCAGTGCTTGCTCTAGGTTAGGGATTTGTTTTCCTTCTTCTAATTTAGCTAAGCTATTTTAGGAAAGTCTGTTTCCCTGTGTCCTCAGAGTAAAACCTTTTGTATTGCTCGCCCTGAGGTAAGAGTAATCTTACCCCAGCTCTCTGTCACATCCCCTATCTCTGTTAGCAACACCTTCATTTGGTGATTCCCTGGGTACTGCTGTACCTAGCTTCATTTTCGTTGCTGTGATAGGACACCCTGACAGAAAGCAACCAGAGCAAAGGGCCTAACATTTTTATTTGACTCACAGTTGCAGGTTAGAGTTCATCCTTGCAGAGAAGTCAAGGCAGGGAATTAAAGCAGCTAAACCACATCACATCCAAGAAAGAGGGCAGATGCATGCACACTTACTGTTCAACTTGCTTCCCTATTCTTACCGAGTTACAGATCCAAGGGAAAGGCACTGCTGACCTTTGAGCTGAGCCTTCCCATATCAGTTACCACAGAAAAACACTCTCCCACAGCCTTGCCCACAGACCCACCCGATTTAGACCGCCCTGCTTTGAAACTCTCTCCTCAGGTGATACTGCACTGTCTCCAGTTGACCAATGCAACTATCACCTCTGCCAAAGTGGTGCATACCTTTGATCCCAGCTCTCGGGACGCAGAGGCAGATAGATCTCTGTGAGTTCCAAGCCAACCTGGCCTGCGTCGGGAGTTCCAGGACAGCCAAGGTTACATAGAGATAACCTGTCCCTAGGTGGGAGGGATCACCTACCAGGTACTGCCTGGTCAATTAAATTAGAGGAAGGAGAATATGTTAGTTCAGTCTTCTAGACTTGTTCTGGTCATATGCTCACACTACCTCTCCCTGTGTCACTGTGACAAGCTGTCATTTCTGATGGTGCCCTAAGGATCAAATGACTCTGGAGCAGGCTCCTTCGTGAAGGGCTTCAGAGCTCTCAGGTCCTGTGACCTGCATCTTACCCTGCTCCACTGGGTTCTCGTCCATTCATCCAAGATTATGGGGGGGGGGGGCGGAAGGTGGTAATGAGAGAGTGGGACATGACTTTAATACTGAAGATGATGACTGCTCCTATTGAGTATCAGTAGGTTGTTGTGAACAAGAGTCTTTAGTTGCTCTTACCTCATTCTCATGAGCTTTGTTTTCTCACTGAGATAAGAGTCCATGGAGACCTACATCCCATCTACAGACCAAAGGCCGAGCCTCCCTTCTTCCATCTAGTTTACTATTAGACAAATCCCCCTTTTACTTCTTAGTTTTATTCATCCACCTTTATTTTCTTTAATCCTTGGTTTGATAGTGATGAAATCTTGTCCATTTTACTGGCCATTTCTAGAACAGCGTTTTTATTTCAGCGACTCATTTTGATTTTTTTATTTCCTATGTTTTTAATTTGTGCATTAAATTCTAGTCATTTCATTTGGTCTGCTATGCCTTTTGTTGTCCTGTTTCAACTTCTTAACTTGAAAACTTGGCATGACCAATCTGCTGCCCTGAGAGGCAAGAGGCCAAACAGAGCCTCTATGAATGGGGCCCAACACAAAGTTGTAAATTTACTTAAAGCAGTTGCTTGTTGTTGTTGTTGTGGTGGTGGTGGTGGTGGTTGTGGTAGTTGTAGTAACTGGACTGTACATCTGTCAGACATGAATTATGCAGATGACAGTGTCAAGTTACCATGCCAGAAAGTTAGACTCTTCTTTGAACAAGTAGCTCATTGATTTTATTCTTTCTTCCTTTCTAATAAATAAATGAAAACTATAAATATTTCTCCAAATAATACTTTGCCTTGAGTCCGTAAGTCTTGATTCAGAGAGTTCTATCTTTCCTTCAGATTATGAAACTCATAAGTACCTTTAATTTCTCTTTAAATTATGGCCCAATTTCTCTTTAAATGTGTTTGGTTCTTTTCCTTAGAAGCATTTGCTCTTATTTAAGGTTCAGGTCCACGTGGGTTAAAAGAGCGCATGCTTGTGGTTCTGGCTCTGCGGGATTCACTGCGACTATTTTACCTCCACGAGCTGTGTTTTATCAAGTGATGTGCAGGGTGTGAAGGAGTTAATTTCTGTAAAACTTATTTTTCTTGAAAGGAGGCAGTTTGTGAAGGCACAACGGCTGCCCTGGCAAACCCCTTACAGTTCTCAGAATCATTGCCCTTACTGGATATTGATCAAAACAGGCTCTGCTATTAGCCTTGGTCAGAGAAGACTCTTCTGAAAGTGTGTGACAGTAAAAGCAGGGACCATAACTGATCAGAGGGCTGAGAATAAGTGACTTGGCCCCTAACAAGACATTTCTGTTACTCCCTCCAAGGTTCAGGGCACATCACAGAAAAAGGAGTGGAAAGAGCTCGGGAATGGGGGATGGGAAGAGTGTGCAGTGGGGTACTGCCTTCTGGAGTCAACATGACGGCCACAATTATGAATATACAGCAGCCATCTCTGTGAGTTAGGGAATGGAGGGGGAGGAGGAGGGGAGGGGAGGGAAAGGGAAGGGAGGAGGAGGGGAGGGGAGGGGAAGGGAAGGGAGGGGAAGGTAGGGGAAGGAAAGGGAAGGGAAGAAAAATGAATGGTGTTGGGCTAGCTCAGGAAAAAGTTCATCATGGAAAGGGTGAGATAGAGTAATGGGAGTGTAATTAATTATAGTGTCTTGTATTCAAGGATGACATTGTAAAAGTTTTAATTAGCTGAACAAGTTTAAAATGTTATATGTAACTGTGTTACTTCCTCCATCCCTTGAACCTACTTTACACCATAAAAAAAAAAAAAAAAAAGAAAAAGAAAAAAAAAATTATGGTCTATGTCCCAAGTTGTTTGTTGTGGAAAGAGGACTTTATTTAAAAGGTAAAATGTTTCACTGCCTTTTCTTCAGGTCATAAAGATTAAACTATAAACAATCCACACAATGGCTACACACAGAACTTTGGCACATTGGCTAAAGATGTGAGATCTAGAGTTGAGGATGGGTGAAAAGCTCAGTCTTGCATAATTGCACATGCCAAGGATTCCAGGGGGGGTTGGGGGGGAGACAAGGAAATGGAGGTGTGAATTAGCCACTGAAGGGGTGCTTTGAAGCCAAACTGGATGGTTGAATTAATAAAGATTTTCCTAGAAGCTACCTCACTCTGCAAGTCAACCTCTCGGTCTAAGCTCCTCCCCTTAAGAACCATGACTTAAGAGACACTTTCAGAGATATCTCTACTTTGTGTATAAAACAATAATAGCAGCCATTACTGACTATCTAAGGTGTAAACACTTTAACATTTAAAGCATAGTCATAAAGCTTGTCACATACAATCCCCTGCAACATCCAAATCCTTGTTTGTAAAAGAAAGAAACCTTTGAATAGATGAGGTAACTCCCCTCCGCTGGTACCTTAGAACCCAGCACAGATTTCCCAAGGGCTAAGGCAACTGCTGATGAAGAAGCCTCTCCAAGCCTAGGTCTTGGACCACCAGGACCTCATTCTAAGTAAAATGATTCTCTAGATTGGACATGAGGCAACTGCATTCACTCTGCTTACTTTCAAAGTGTTTAAAGCAGTGGCGGGGGTGGGGAGGGCAGGGGGTGCTTACTAGAGTGACGTAACACTGACCATCTCACTTAACGTCAAGTTGCTGCATGTTGTTTATATCTAATAACCAGCCAGCACTCATGCAGAACAAGAAGCAGAAACACTTTACTTGTGTGTCTGGCCAGCGGTGGGAAGGTGCTGGACATCAGACCCAAGGTCCTCTGAGTCCACGCTAGGTGAGTGCTTTGCCGTGAACTGTATTGTCAGTTTAACTTTACAACTTAACCCAAGATTCCTAATGTATCGAAGAAACTAATTTCTAAGGGTAGAATCTTGAGTTTACATTAGAAGTAACCACAAAACTAGAAGCCGAACCTTCTGTTCTGACTGCCTCCTGCAGCCAAATTTCCCACAGACAGATGATAGGTTTCCATAGACAGGTCCCTGGCAGATACATCATCATAGACCGGTCCCCAACAGACACAGATAAGATGCTGCGGCATCTGCAGCTTCCAGACTGAGCAGCTCCAGATGCCAGGCAGGAACCAGCTACCGGGCAAAGCACCAACAAGCACCCATCCTGTGACAACTAGATCCACTTAAGCATGAAGCAGAACAAGCCAGCCAGAACTCCTCTCTCAGCACGATCTCTTCAGACGCCTAGAAGACATGCTATGAGATGTCACTCTGTAAGCTAAGTATTTGCATGGCTAACACAGTGGAGCGACTACATGACCGCTAACTTTAGCTTACCCTGGCTAGCAAAAGACAAACTGTAAGCCCCTTGGGATTTTTTAGTCCGCATTAGGAAGTGCAATGGCCCGCCTTCAGACTTGTCATCCTGGACACTCCTAGCACTGCCGTAGCTCTCTGGGTTGTAGATCCATGAAGTAACCAGATAGAACAGGTATCTAAAAGACACAGATGAGGAACAGGATGGGCCAGAAACCACAGCAGAAGTGAAGGACAGACTACCACGGAGGGAGGAAGGAATCAAAGTAGGGAATTTGGCTGAATGTAAGTCTCTCTCTCTCTCTTTCTCTCTCCGTCCATCTCTCTCCCTCCCTTCCTCCCTCTCTCCTTCTCTTCCTCTCGTGTGTGTGTGTGTGTGTGTGTGTGTGTGTGTGTGTGTGTGTGTGTTTCAAAAGTGAACTTGCTAGGTGAAGGACAAGTGACTAAATGTCAAGGCTTCTAGAATATGAAAGAACTTGTTTAGATTTTGGATGTACTCACCCACCATAAGGCAATGTTGCTTTTTTTTTTTTTTTTTTTTTTTTCTCCTTTCTCAAGAGCAAAGGGGAGAGTAGCATTTTGTAGCTCTCTATACAGAGAGTTTAGGGAGGACTGAATTACAATACATGAATTTACATGAGGAATCATTTTTTATCAAACATGAATGCTTAAGATGAAAGATTAAGCCATTATGCACCCAAAGAAAGCTAAGCTTCTTTAAAATAATCCTGTTAGAATTCGGATTTTTAGGATCTGATAAATTTATGACTGTCACGAGACACTGGCCTATCACCTGTATCTTCTGCTGCGTGCCAATCTATTCAAAAGAAGGAACTATGGTTTCTCAACCATGTCTGAATTTACAATTCATCTCCTCTCTGGTGCTAAGTAAGGACAGCAGGAAGAGCAGAAAACTCTGACACCCTGAAATACACTCCAAGGGCCTATGTTAATTCTTCAGAAGAAAATGTTCCATGAACCCTAACTAGACCAGGACACAGTTTGCCCCTGGGAGCCAAAGTCAAGAAGTCAGTCAGGACAGAAAGCTTGAGCCCAAAAGAGGATTGGGAAAGGGGGTTAGGAGCCTGGCGGAGCACGGGCGGGGCTTCAGGACGATCGCCCAGGATACTGGGAGGCAGAGCCACCAGGACCGTTAAAGCCTAGCCGTTAGCGTGCTGTGGTAACATCCATTGGTCTTAGAAGCCAGATGGCATGCTTCGGGCGCTACTGTGGGAAGACCCTATTGTTTAAAAATAGCTCAGCTGAAATCTATGGAGAGTGTGGGGCGTGCCCAAGAGGACAGAGGCCAAATGGACAGAAGTACTGTCAGCCTTGCCTGGAGTCCCCGGAGCTTTATGACTGGCTTTACCTCGGCTTCATGGCGATGCTTCCTCTCGTTTCCCATTGGCTCTGCGTTGAATGGTACGCAAAGAATAGTAATTCCAGGGCTGTGTTTTTCCAGGAAGTCTCTGCGCTATTAGAATGCAGCATGGCAGCTCTAGTCACACTACTCGTGAGCAACCCCGTCGGCTCCCTCGCCATCCACTCCTGCCGGGTGCTGAGGCTTTCGGACTGGTACACGATGCTCTACAACCCAAGTCCAGATTACATCACCACCCTGCACTGCACTCAGGAAGTCGTGTACCCCCTGTACACCATCGTGTTTGTTTATTACGCTTTCTGCTTGGTGCTGATGCTGCTGCTTCGGCCGTTACTGTTGAAGAAGATACAGTGCCGCCTACACATGCCGAACCAGCTGGGAAGCATCTACGGCGCCCTCTACTTCTTCCCAGGTTTGACTGCGGTGCAGGCAGTTGCAGGAGGCCTCTTATATTATGCCTTCCCATACATTGTGTTGGTGACATCTTTGGCTAACCTGGCTGTGTACCTGGTTCTTACCAAAATAGAGAGCTACGGGGATCTGATAAAAAAGGACAGGCTTCTTGTCCTCTTCAGTCACTGGTTTCTCCACGGCTATGCCTTAATCGCACTCTCCGGGGGGCGGGAACTGGAGCAAGATCTGCTCCTCTTGACCTTGGTGCCTGCCCCCACTCTTTTTTACTTTTTCACTACCAAATTTACCAAACCATCAAGGATCATCTCCGAAGGAACCAAAGGATGCTGAGTACAAGCTAGGAAGAAACAACACTTAAGTGTTTCTAACTTCAGAAAGTAAAGAAGAAAGAATTTTAAAAGTATTAGTATCATTCTGTTACAGATGGGAACCGTATAACTTTTTAATGATTTGTTATCGTTTTTAGTTATGTGTGTCTCTATATCAAGTATGATGCGTGGGTGTAAATGCCTGTGGAAGCCAGAAGGGGGCACCAGATTCCCCAGGAGCTAACGTTTTAAGACGTTGGGAGCCATGATAGCATGTTGGGAACTGAACTCTCGCTTTCTGGAAGAGCAGCAAAAAACTCTTAACTGATGAGTCATTTGTCAAGGCCCAGCAGAACAGTAAATCTTTCTGGTTGTCTTCCTTCTGTTGTTCAATGTATGCTGACTAACAGCTTAAGGTTACACTTGGGAAAAAATGTGTGCGCATACATACATACGTACACACACACATAGTATATACTATATAAAATATACTATAGTGTCTACTACACTCGAATCCTACTAGGAAGTTTGAGCTATTCTTTGGGACATAGTGGTGATCCTGTGTTTCTAGGAATGGAAATATCTCATCTTCTTAAGAAAATCCTTACCAGTTAAAACAGGGAAGCTGTAACACTGAATAATTGTTTCTGCTTGTTCTGTCTCAGTTTGGTTTTCACCTTTAAGGCACTACAGTGGCAAACATACTTACAGGGTGTGACAGCAAATATAGAAACAAATGATGGGGGGTTTGCTGGGGTTTTCTATTGTTTTCACAATACACTGATAATACAGAAATACAGTATCACTTATACGCCAAGCTCTCTGTTTAGAAATAGGTGGTTTGAAGATGTGTTCAGATTATTGTCTCTGTAAATAAGAAAGTTTAACAAGCCCAGGCCCTCACCTTCTGAAGCACAGGTTCACTATGACCCCTGCAGTCTGATCCTCACATTATGCTGACAGGGTCTTTGTTAACATAGACAAGCACTCTTACTGAGAGAAGCCATGTATAAAACAAATGCTCTCAAAAAAGTGAATTGTTCTAATGGCTTCTTAAACTGCAATCTGGGAAGAATGGCAGGGAAAGGTGAGCTGGGGCTGTGGGAGAAAGCACCGAGAAAAACCCTCACCAGAGCTTCCCAAACTTGGTCTGGCAAACAGCATGAAGAATATTCTCAAACAATAGGATCCTTCGGATAGTTTGTTGGCTTGACACAACCCATAGTCACCTAGAAAGACAGTCTCAGTGAGGGACGGTCTAGACCAGGTTGGCCTGGGAATGGCTCTGGAGGGCTTGTCTTGATTGCAATAGTTGATGTGGAAGAACGCAGCCTGAAAGTGGATGGCACTGTCCCCCATCCAGGATCTCGGACTATGCAGGTAGAGAGACAGGGCTGAGCACAAGAAAGCCTGCAAGCATCAATTCGAGGCTTTCTGCTCTCGGTGCTGTATGTGATGTGACCTCCTGCTTCAAGGTTTTGCTGCTTAGATTTCCTCAAAATGATAGGCTGTAATTCAGAATTGTGCGTCAGTGAACCAATTTCATTTTGTGTCTTCCTCCTCCTCTTCTTTCTTTCTCCTCTTCCTCCTCTTCTTTCTCTGCCTCTTTTCCCTTTACTCATCTCTTATATACCTCAACCACAGTTTTCCCTCCCTCCTCTCCTCCCAGCTCCCACCCCCTCCTCCTTTCCTCACATCCACTTCTCCATCTCCCTTCAGAAAAAGCAGGCCTCCAAAGGATATCAACCAAATGGGACATAACAAGTTACAACAAGAGTAGGCATAAACCCTCATACCGAGGCTGGAAGAGGCAACCTAGTAAGAGAAAGGGTTCCCAAAAAAAAGCCAAAGAATCAGAGACAGCCCCTGCTTCCCACTCTCAGGAGTCCCACAAAAACACCAAGCTATACAGCCATGACATATATGCAAAGGACCTAGGTGAGACCTCTACAGGGTCCCTGATTGTTGGTTCAGTAATCAGAATTTCTTCCTACAGAAATGAAAATGGGACAGTCCTGAGTTTCCATCCCTGTGAGATCTGACTCATCAGCTCTGGAACAGGCGTGAGGAGTCTATTTTTACTTATTTATGACCTCATGGCTCAGGAGTGACCTCGGGTTAGTCCTGGAAGGATGACAGTAGGGACGAGTCCTATGCACCTGTTAGGTATCTCATGGGCAGCAAACACTCAGGAGGACCAGTTTCCTCCCCTCCCCTCCCTGACAGGAGGGCGAGAGTAGAACCAGAAGAGACAGCAACAACAAACACCTTTGGGATCAACGTGTGAGATGAAGCCTGTTCCCAGAACTGCTCAGCGAATTGGAGAGTTGGTCAGAGCATGGGCCACGGGAAGGCACCACCTTTCTTCCATGCAGGTGCCTCATTGCCTGGGTACCGAGGTCCACCAGACCTTAGCTATTCATCAACCTCACCACTAAACTAAGTGACTCATCCTCCGGGAAGGACTAAATGAGGACTTTACAGCAAGAGGCAGAAGCATCAATTCAGTACCACCTTCATCCTACAGGAAGGAGAGTAGATGTCTTCTTCCAGTGAAACATGAAGATAATTAAAAAAAAAGAAAAAGTGGATTCCTCTTTATCCAAGACTGTCTCATGAGCACACCAGAATCTCACGGGTGCTGCTAGAGGTAAAAAGCTCATCAGCAAACTGCTTCATCTTTATGCGACAAGGGCCAGGTATTGACTATGGTGACTTCATTTTGGTACCTCGGATGGACTTTGTCTTGCTGAGTAAAGCGACAGTAAGCTGTAAGAGGAAGCTGAAGAAAAAAAAATCCTAAGAACAATTCAAGGATGCAATTTCTTTGTAATGGTCAGCCTGACCTCGCCATTTTTGCTAATCATCTATTTTGGCGTTTTAACTATCTGCTTAGCTTGCAGCTGCAGGAAGTTAACCTTGGGAACTCTCCAGCTAGTATGTGGTTTTCTTGCTTAAGTGGAGACCCTGAGACAGGCTCGAGACTGCACTTGGGTCCCAAATGCCCATATGCAATCATCATCCAGCTGAAAGAAAGAGTTTCAATTGGGTCACAGACTTGTCCCCGGGGTCTTTGGCAGAAGCTGCACATTTGTGTTCAATAAAGGACAGGAATTTACATGCCCTGACGGTTAATATTGATAGGAATTTAAATGCCCTGATGGTTAATATTCATTGTCCACTTGATGGACTTTGGTGTCACCACTGAAATGAACCACTAGACAGGTTGCAACTGTATCTCTAGATTAGGTAAATGTAGGTGGGAGAACCTACCTTACATGTGGCCGGTGACATCACATGGGATGGGGTCCTGGTGTAAATCAAAAGGAGCCGAGCACCCGTGCTCACGACTTTTGATTCCTACCTGTGGACACGAGGTGACCAGCCATCTAACGTCCTGGTATCATACCTTTGCTTTGTGATGGTTGGTATCCTCTCGAACCCCAAGCTGAAATACACCCTTTCTCCCCAATGCTCCTTGACAAGCATCTCATCACTGCAAAGGTGGTTCCTACAATGCTAAACACAGAACAAAGACAACAGAAACAATGACTCCAGACAGTGTAACAGGTACCACTTTCCCAGGATCTGCAGAAAATGCTCACGGCCTTTACCCCCAAAGCCCTTTGGTTTGTCCTCCAGTCCTTTGGGTGAGCACAGAAATTCTAAGCACTGCCACAAAACATCTGGCTGATTCCACTCCTGTGCTTGCCTATGTTTTCACAGGGTTTTATGAGTCAGCCCTACACCTCTGACATGAAGACATAAGAAACATAATGCAACCTGAATACCAACCCCATGAGATGCGCCAAGGGAAGTTCCAGCAGTCTGTCCATGTGTGTAGAGATGGGGGCCTAGGCTGAACTAAAAAGCTCACCATGAGCAAAACAAATTCAGGACTGGGAAAAGCCTCAAAGTTGGAAGTCATTTGAAGACATGCAAGGATCTCAACCATTTGTCCTCCAAGTCCTAATAATTTCTTGCTTGATGAATTCTTGTTTTGTGTGTTGGGTTCATAGGCCAGCAATTGCTGTTGTTTGTTTTGTTTTGTTTTGTTTTTGTTTTTTCAGATCACCTCGATGTTTGATCAGGTACCAATGCAACCAGACCAAATACCAACTATGGTTTTCACAAAATAAATATGGGTTGCTGAGATAGCCCAGTTGGCAAAGTGCATGCCGCAGTACATAAAGACCTCTATTAGATTCCCAGAACGCACACAGGGGAAAGCCGGACATGATGGAATACAGCTTTAATCCAAGTGCTGGGAGACAGAGACCCAACAGCCAGCCTGGTTAAAGCATCAAGCCCCGTGACCCAGAAACCCTGTATCAAAAGACTTCTGGAGGACAACATACAACATCGGCATGTCCTCCATACACACGTGCACCTGCACATATAGTCTAGGCTTCCAGACTTCTCTGACGCATACAAACATTTAAAACCAGAAGCACATTATCAGTGTCCACATTGCTCTCACTCTGTAAGTATTCTCCCTCATCCCCTGTGACAACAGATGCCCAAATCTTCAAGCTAGTAGTAAACACAGCATCCGGAGGCACAGGCTCACCATGCCCTCCATGAACTGATGACTAGACTCCAGAGTCCAGCATATTTACGCCATGAAGCTACCAGTTAGAAACTTAACAAGGAGGCCCAACACAAAATCAAATGCTAGGGAAATAACCAAAACCTGACGGAAACTAAGCTAATACTTAACCGTGCAAAATGTGACTCTGTGACGAGACGAAGCTGCAAAGACCACAAGGTGCTTCTGGGGGAAAACTGTGAAGAAAAGTGCTTCAGAATTTCTCTTTGTAAAGTTTGCAAAAAAGGTCAGAGCTGAGAGTGAACAGGTTGTCCCTGTCCTCTATGGGGTACAGCAGTCAGTTCACAAGAACTATTCTGATGATTTCATGATCTCAAGAGACAAAATTTCCATTTGATCCAGAATATATGTTTGGCTTTGGTGCCTTTGAATTTTTCATAAATTTAAGTGCAGGCCCAGTACGGACTGCTTCCTTACTTAACAGAGGGAAAAGTGAAGAAAGAAAACACTTTGTTTCTGTGGAGTTTGAAATGTGTGTTCATTCTTTTTTAATTCTACAAATCACTAGAATTAGCCCCAAGCTCAGGACTTGATCCCCTTTCCCCTCAAAGTCAAGCTCCTCAAAAGATTTAAGTGTAAAGATTTGTGCGGAGCATTGTGTGTGCAGTATTTCTTCCCCCAGCATTTGTTTCCCATGATGGCTGCATCCCAATTTATAGTAGACAGTAGGTCATTTTTATTTCTCCCCATAAAAGTCACATGACTTTTCATAGCCATACTATTTTATTTACCCAACATGACTATAATGCACACCCCTGGGATTGATATCGTACCAAGAGCTGCTTGTAACACGTGTAGGTACGGATGTAGGTACGGGTTGACAGTCAGACTTATTCCTTTAAAAAACCCTCACTCGCTTTCTTCCTCAGCTCTAGCCCCATAAAAAGTGTCTTGTGTCCATAATTTAAAAAATATAATCGATGTCTCCCGCTGATGGCCATCTTCCTCTATTCCTTAAATCCATATTTAGAGACAGCAAGGCTGCCACGAGAGCATCACCATCACAGAACAGCAACAATAAGATGCATAGCTTCTAACTGGTGAGTAAGGGCACTTGCCACAAAGACTGAAGACCTGGGTTTAATGCTCAAGCACACATGGTGGGAAGAGAGAACGGACTCCTCCAAGTTGACCTCAGACATCTATATGTGCACTGTACACACACACACACACACACACACACACACACACACACACCAAAATGAGAAAAGTTTTAAAAGGAGATACACCTGTATTCCTTTCTTTCCTCTTCTTTATCTCTCAAATTTTAGGCACTCTCTTACAAGGATTTGAAGAATAAAACAATACGACTCAAGGTCTGGAAACTTCTAAGCAGAATTTCTCTGCCCACCAGGGTGTCTATCTCATCCACATGTTCTAGTTTATCAAACAAATGATCTGCGGGACTCTGGAGCACACATCGAGCGAGCGCTGGGTGCTTGGCTGCACTCAACCCAGCAGTGATGCGCACCAGTGAGGCAGGGAGAGAGCAATCCTCTGGTAACAGCCCTTTGTAGAGAAATAACTGCTCAGAGCCAACCCAGCGCTAAATCTCAGCCATGCAAATTCTCGTCACACTACCAATCCCAAGGACACTGCCACACACGCAGGGAGAGCAAGCCACCGTTACACATTTCTGGGAAGGGGACTAAAGATTCAGTGGTGTCCTTGGGCTCACCTGTGATTTCCCCAAGTGCTTAATGGACCTCATCCTTTCTCAGTGGCTGAGTCCTCTTCCAGACTAAAGGGTGGGTGTGTTTGTTTTTGAGATCTGCTACTTGATTACTATGTTTCTTCCTTCTCCTTCATCCACCCAAGCCCTCCGTATAACCGTTCCTGAACTTCTTCAAATCCATAGCTTCTCATCAGTTGCTCTATATTTGTATGTACGGATATATTCCTAAACATAACCTGTTGATTTTATTTATTTTGTATGTACATTGGTATGCACTGGTGTGTACTGGGGTTTTCACTACATGTATGTCAGATCTTGGAGGTACAAAGAGTTGTGATCTGCCATGTGGGTGCTGGGAATTGAACCTGGGTCCTCTGGAAGAGCAGTCGGTACTCAGCCATGTCTCTGGCCCTAACCTGTTGATATTTTGATGAGACTGTCTTGTGATAGAAAATACCTAAGATAAAGATTAAAACTTTTTTGTTATTAGAAAGTTTTAACTGTTCTCTTCCAAACTTTGAGTCACACTGCGATTGCTGTTTTTGTCAACAACATGATGAGCTCTTGAGTTTACTAAAGGACACACCTCTGTATCATGTAAGAGAATCCCCAGGAAGGACTAACTGGGAGGGTGGGGAGGAGGTCTATCCTTGAGAGTGGGCATCACCTTAAGTCGCTGGCCAGATGTAAAGACAGGCCAGGATAGACAGTGAGACTTGTCTGCCTGCCTTTACTTCTTGTTGATAAACCATCTGCCCAGTTGTGGCTGCCAGAGCTAACACCATCTTCTGATACCATCATCACAGTTTCTCTTGTCTTACACCATGGATTAAGACCAGTGGCCTTCCAAGTCAGATTGCAGTAACTAAGGCATCCAGCATCTCGGGCTGAACATCCTTAGGGTTCTCAACCTCTCCAGCATGCCAGTGTAGGACTGCTGGACGGGCTATTGGACGACCCAGTTCCTATGATACAAGCTAATGTAGAGCAACTCGGTTGTATATGCATTTATTCTGTTGGTTCTTTTTCTCTAGAGAACCCTAATAGCACACCCTGATTCCTGACATTCATGTTATCCAAATCCACACTGAGGTCCACTCCAAGAACAATGGCAGTTTTATCCATTGATGGACCCTTTACAGAAGCAAACTGTGTGGTTTGTACTTTAAACCACAGCAAAAGGTGCCATATAAAAATGACCCAATTAAAAGAACCATGATAACATGTAAAAATAAACACAATCCACACTGCACTCAGTCAGGAGTTCTTATCCTTCCTCTAGCCTAGGCTTGGCTCCACAACCGCTCACACGGTCCTCTCAGAAACCCACCTCTCTAGAACGGAGAAATAATCCACCTTCCTCTATCAAAATTTACCCATTGTCAGTCACTTCTACAGAGGGTCCTGGGCTGTAAGAATCCAGCTACTAATAGAAACGCAGTTAGAACTAAGATGCACATGCTAGTAAGGAAAGACAAAGGATTCTCTTTAACCACTAACCTTGGCCTTTAAAAGCATCGGGCAATTTAATGCACATACATAAATTCATAAGGATTTATTACAGCTCACTTTCAGGTAGGAATTTCCCAGCCAGGATATTTACCTAGGATATTCATTTTCACCTTGTGTTTGCTCCTGTCATGAGTGGCAGTGCTAGAATATGCTTCTGACTTTAATAGACGCGTTTTTCTACTATGTAGTGCCAGCTCAACTGTTAGCCTTCCTGGAGAGCATTTGTCTCTAAGGCTTTCGCCTGGAAGACTATGAATAGGACACAGAAGAGCTATGGGCATAGAAGAAGAAATGTCTTTCCACACAGAAGTGTGGAAAGTCTTTCGGGCCAGTCATAGGGGCAGAGCCACAATAATGCTCTGTCAACTCACTTAGGTTGTTCCTCCAGGACATCCCATTGGTACCATTTAAATGTTTGAGGATGATGGCCTGACACTGCTAGGTGACCACCAATAAGTATTCTACCCTGAAAGAACCCCTGGGGTTCTTGGCTTGGTCCATCTCTGCCCCAGTGGAGGAGAGGGATGGGACTAAGTTTATGTATTTTCCTTACAGTTGTATCATCTAAAATATCTCAGTTCTAGCTACCAGGTAGATTAATTTTAAGCATGTTTGATGCATGCACCTCTAGAGACCTTTTTTTAATTATTTGAAATGTTCATATATGTATACACTATATCTTGATCCTATCCACCCCTCCCTTCAACTCCCTTAGGCCCCACCCAACACATCACACCCCCAACTTCATGGTCTCTTCTGTGTTATAACTCACTAAATCCAATTTGTGCTGCCTATATACACACGGGTGTTATCATCAACAAAAACATGAGCAGTTGATTTACCAGTGACTACCCTCACAAAGAAAATTGACTCTTCCTCCCTCCGAAGCTATCAACAAACAACAATGCCTCAGCTGGGAGAGGGCATCAGAAACCCCTCTCACCTACATGCTGGAATTGTTCATTGGTTTGATCTTGTGCAGGTCTCATGCAAGAAACCAGAGCTGCTATGAGTTCATGTGCAAGAGTGTGACAGCCCTGTGAGGTTCTGAGGCCAGCACTGACTTCACACACTCTTCCCCATCCTCCAACTCTTGCATTCTTTTCATACCCTCATCCCCTCTTGCTTGATGTTTTTTTCTGAGTCTTGGAGTAGGAGGGTATTTTTATTAACATACAAATACCATATACTGATCAATTTTCACCTTACTTTTTCTGCCCTACACAAATTTTGGTTAGTTGGTTGGTTGGTTGGTTGGTTGGTTGGTTGGTTGGTTGGTTGGTTGGTTGGGTGGGTGGGTGGGTGAGTGGGTGGCTGGCTGGCTGACTGGCTGGCTGGCTGGTTGGTTGGTTGGTTGGTTGGTTGGTTGGTTGGTTGGTTGGTTGGTTGGTTAGTAGCATGCCTGTCTGCCTGCCTCTGCTTACTTGCTTATATTACTTTCAGATACCATGCTAAAAGTCAGCTGGCAATTAGACATGGTGATTCAATCAATGGTTGAGACATAGAAGCTGAAAGTAATATTTCCCACATGTACATTTGGAAGGCAGAGGCAGGAGGATTATGAGTTTAAGGTCAGCATTGGCTTAATAACTAGTTAAAGGTCAGCCTAATACATATTCTGTGACTTTTCCTGGAGAGATGTAAACTCCTTTTTCAACCCCCAAAGAGTACCAAAAACCAAAGAAAATATTTCATCAAATTATAACTTGGTGAAAATAATGGGTTTACCAGAGTTACTTGGATGTATGGGTGAAGAGTCACAAGAACAGAGATGACATAGGATTAAAAGCCCACTTAAGTTGGATGGTGACTCTTGACTCTCAACAGCAGCATCCCTGAAGCTCCCTGTGTGACTTGCAGGCATCTCAGTTGATCAGTCTCTTCTCTACAGCCCTCTTTATTGGTTCTATAGTCTTGGGGGGGCTCTATTGCTCCTATAAGCTTCAATTTCTTCCTGCCTCATTAGAAGCCCCCAACTTCTTTTAGGAGAGAATTGATACACAACACTTTGGGACCTTATAGCAAAACAAACAAAAACCAAGCAAGCTAGTAAATAACTAGAATTAGAAGGCATACAATCTTGATCAACCAGTTAGAAGGGTAACATATGGTTCTTGACTTATAAAATAGAGGCTTTTTTTTCTACATTGAACTGTGGCTCATCTCCACTTTTAAAACTAACAGAAAGATACATTTCTAACTTATTTAATTTAATTTATTTTTTCCCAAAAGAAAAAATATAGATCCACTTATGAACACTGAAAAACTGACACCAAATGTTTCTTGGCCTTGAGGGCTTTATGAATGATGAACCAGCCCAAGAAGGAACAATTTTGTTCAATAAACACCAGCTTTGAATATGCCTTCTCAAGAAGCATTAACGAAGAGGAAATAATTACAAAAATAATGAGTTGAAATTACTTCAACTCAGCCTCCTTTTTCCCAAGCTTAATGCAAGAGTATAATCTGCACTCTGTTACATCATTTCTCTATAACCAATGCGTTAGCATAAAGAGAACATTCAAGCGCATATGGTAATTATTCCATTATGATGAAAAAGAAGAAGTACAATTGAAAGCCCTCTCCAAACTCCAGCCTAAGAAGAGATCATTATACTTTGAAATAAAGTTCTATCGCAGTGTCAGTAACAACAAAATGAGCTACTTTCAGAACCAGGCTTTTACCTTCGTCAAAAGAAATAGAATAGCATATTAACTCCTTAACAGTTTATTGTTTCCAAAACTTTAAACACTATGACTTCATTAACTTTGGGAGGTTTCCAAAACACACCAGGCAACTGTTACTGACACCAAAGGTACAGTTGCCTGCTGAGACCAGATAAGGTTTCCAAAAGTGGTTTGAGTTTGTCAACCACATCTCTCTGCAGTTATAACTGAGACCAAACCATAGACCATGCTTTTAAATGTTCTAGAGTTGGCCCCTTGAAAGTCTGTCTTTAAGTCTGTCATTCTCTTAGATGGCACAAAATCATATAGAAAGCAGAATTTGATCATCATTCCATACACCTCCTATTGAGGGCATCTGAGGAGACAAAGCTGTGAGCTGCCCCAGGATTACCCTGAAGCTAAAAACTCACCCAGTTCTCTAGGCAGATTTTCCACTGCTAAAGCCCAGTTTGAGGAAGGCAGCTGTCAGCCACATTTGGCCATAGATCTAAATAGAAGGCTCAATCATTCAGAGCTTGAAAGAAAGTGGAAGAAAGAAAAGAGAGAGAGAGAGAGAGAGAGAGAGAGAGAGAGAGAGAGAGAGAGAGAGAGAGAGAGAGAGAGAGAAAGAGAGAGAGGGAGGAAGGGAGGGAGGGAGGAAGGAAAAAAGAAAGAGGGGGAGGGAGGAAGGAAGGAAGGAAGGAAGGAAGGGAGGAAGGAAGGAAGGAAGGAAGGAAGGAAGGAAGGAAGGAAGGAAGGATCAGAGTAAATTGGAAAGAGTTTAAGCAGTGGGGCTTTAGTCAGGCCTTGAAAAACTAAAACAGGTTTTCTAGATTTTTTAAAATTTTTATTTATTTATTTATTTATTGGTCAAGAGTAGGGGTCTCTTTTGGTTTTGAAAACTCTTGGCTGACTTTAAAACCAGAGATACTTGTAGGACTAAAAAAAAGTTACATCCATGTTTGCATTCTGGAACTCCAAGGTTCAAAAACATAATAAGAAACAGATAAGTTTTGCTTTCTTTTTAATTGAACATGTTTTATTTACATTTCAAATGTTATCCCCTTTCCTGGTTTCCTCTCCATACTCCCTATACCATAACTCCTCCCCCTGCTTCTATAAGAATGTTAACCCACCAGCATCCCCATCCAGACATTCCCCTACATTGGGGCATCAAGCCTAGGCAGGACCAAGGGTTTCTCCTTTCATTGATGCCCAACAATGCAATCCTCTGCTACATTAGCAGCTGGAGCCATGGGTCCGTTCATGTGTACGCTTTGAATAGTGGTTTAGTCCATGGGAGCTCTGGTTGGTTGTTATTGTTGTCTAACTTCCACATGTTGTCATGTCTCCCTTTTATTTTCGGATTTTGTTAATTTGAATACTACCTTTAGGCCCTCTGGTTAGTCTAGCTAAGGGTTTATCAATCTTGTTGATTTTTCTCAAAGAACCAGCTCCTGGTTTTATTGATTCTTTATGTAGTTATTTTTGTTTCCACGTGGTTGATTTCAGCCCTGAGTTTATTTCCTGCCTTTACTCCTCTTGGGTACATTTGCTTCTTTTTGTTCTAGAGTTTTTAGGTGTGCTGTCAAACTGCTAGTGTATGCTCTCTCCAGTTTCTTTTTGGAGGCACTCAGACCTATGAGTTTTCCTCTTAGCACTGCCTTCATTGTGTCCCATAAGTTTGGGTATGTTGTGCCTTTATTTTTATTAAATTCTAAAACGTCTTCAATTTCTTTCTTTATTTCTTCCTTGAGCAAGTTATCATTGAGTAGAACGTTGTTCAGCTTCCGTGTGTATGTGGGCTTTCTGTCAGTTTTGTTGTTTTTGTTGTTGTTGTTGTTGAAGACCAGGCTTGGTATGTGGTGATCTGATTGGATGCATAGAATTATTTCAATCTTCTTGTGTCTCTTGAGGCCTCTTTTGTGAATTATATGGTCAGTTTTGGAGAAGGTACCATGAGGTGCTGAGAAGGTATGTTCTTTTGGTTTAGGATAAAATGTTCTATAGATATCTGTTAAATCCATTTGACTCATAACTTCTGTTATTTTCACTGTGCCTCTGCTTAATTTCTAGTTTCATGATCTGTCCATTGATGAAAGTGGGGTGTTGAAGTCTCCCACTATTATTGTGTGAGGTGCAATGTATGCTTTGAGCTTTAGTAAGGTTTCTTTTATGAATGGAGGTGCCTTTGCTTTTGGAGCATAAATATTCAGAATTAAGATTTTATCTTGGTGGATTTTTCCTTTAATGAGTATGAAGTGTCCTTCCTTATCTTTTTTGATAACTTTTTATTGAAAGTTGATTTTATTTGAGATTAGAATGGCTATTCGAGTTTGTTTCTTAGAAAATTGTTTTCCAGCCTTTTACTCTGAGGTAGTGTCTGTCTTTGTCACGTTAGTGTGTTTCCTATATGCAGCAATACGTTGGGTCCTCATTATGTATCCAGTCTCTTAGTCTTATGCCTTTTTATTGAGGAATTGAGTAAACTGATGTTGAAAAATATGAGGGAATAATGACTGTTGTTTCCTGTTATTTTGTTGTTAGAGGTAGAATTATGTTTGTGTGACTGTCTTCTTTTGGGTTTAGTTGAAAGAATGTTACTTTCTTGCTTTTTCTAGGGTGTAGTTTCCCTCGTTGTGTTGAAGTTTCCCATTTATTATTCTTGGAAGAGCTGGATTTATGGAAAAATATTGTGTAAATTTGGTTTTGTCGTGGAATATCTTACTTTATCCATCCATATTAATTGAGAGTTTTGCTGGACAGAGTAGCCTGGGCTGGCATTTGTGTTCTCTTAGGATCTGTATGACATCTGCCTGGGATCTTCTAGATTTCATAGACTCTGTTGAGAAGTCTGGTGTGATTCTGATAGGTCTTTATAAGTTATTTGACCTTTTCTGCTTACTGTTTCTAATATTCTTTGTTTTGTGCATTTGGTGTTTTGACTATCATGTGACAGGAGGAATTTCTTTTCTAGTCCAATCTATTTGGAGTTATGTAGGCTTCTTGTATGTTTATGAGCATCTCTTTTGTTAGGCTACAGAAGTTTTCTTCTATAATTTTGTTGAAGATATTTACTTGCCCTTTAAGTTAGGAATCTTTGCTCTCTTCTATGCCTATTATCCTCAGGTTTTATTTTTTCTTTGTGTCCTGGATTTCCTGTATGTTTTGGGTTAGGAGATTTTTGCATTTTGCATTTTCTTTGACTATGCGTCATTGTTTTCTATGGTATCTTCTGCCCATAAAATTGTCTCTGCTATCTCTTGTATTCTGTTGATGATGCTTGAGTCTATGATCCTGATATCTTTCCTAGATTTTTTTATCTCCTGGGTTGTCTCCCTTTGTGATTTCTTTATTGTTTCTATTTCCATTTTTGGATCCTGGATGGTTTTGTTCAATTCTTTCACCTGTTTGGTTGACTTCTGTGTTTCCTCTTTAAGGGCTTTTACCTGTTTACCTTTATTGTCCTGTATTTCTTTAAGGGAGTTATTTATGACCTTGTTATAGTCCTCTAACATCATCATGAGTTGTAATTTTTTCAATCAGAATCTTTCTTTTCAGGTGTGTTGGGGTATCTAGAACTTGTTGTAGTGGGGAAACTGGGTTTTGATGATGCCAAGTGCCCTTGGTTTCTGTTGCTTATGTTCTTGAACTTGCTTCTCGCCATCTGCTTGTCTATGGTGTTAGGTGGTCTTGCTAACAGTGGCTTAACCCTTCTGTAAGCCTGTGTGTCAGCACTACTGGGGGACCAGCTCTCTCCCAGCAGGGTCTGGGTAGAGAGCTGTGGCACAGGGTCAGCACAGGGTGCAGACAGAAACCAGAAGGATCCTGTCCCAAACTGCTTCTCAATTCTGTTGCTGGTCCGGGCCCAGAGCATCAGTGGTGGTCTTACCTGTGATCTCAAGTGTTTCAGCATTCTCTGAGACTGGCTCTCTCCCAGAGGGGTCTGTGTACAGAGAGCTCTGGCACCAGGAGAGTTCCAAAAGCAGGTGGAAACTGGAAGGATCCTGTCCCAGACTTCCTGGTTCCTGCGTCCTGAGGGCAGGTTCCTCTTGGGCCAGGAATTTGAGCAGAGGTGGTGGTCTCTCCTGTACTCTCGGATGTGTCTGCACTCCCGTGTGATTGGCTTTCTCCCAGCAGGGTTAGGGTACAGAGTGCTCTGGCCAAACGGAAAGAAACCTGAAAACCTTGCCTGTAAATGCAGCGGTTTGCCAGTGCTTCCTGTACGCTTGATGCTCACGTGGTAATAACAAGCAGTGCCAGGAGAACCGAAGGCTCCTAGCTTACTTGTCACAGAACGTTCTGTGTAACAGTGCCTGGTGACAGCGATTTTACTGACGGGCGACCACTCTAAGCTTAGGTAAAAAGCAAACCCTAAGTTCAGTGCTTTGAAAAGCAGAGGTTCTGTTCTCAATTCAAGCCACACTCTACCCTAACTGTGATCCAGAGATCAATGCACTTCCATCTTGTGATTCTAGCAACCTGTGGCTTCATGATTGTGTGTAAAATGTACCCTCATACATGGTCAAGAAGAAGGAATAGGGAATACACGGTGAATTCTGTGTCACCTATGTGCCAGAACTCCTAACATGTTTATGCTCCTAATTGCACAAGCATCCAGAAAAATAGGAAAAGACCACATCTATACCACCAAGCCGAAGCAGCTCCAGTAGAGCTGCTAATCAGGTGAAGTGTGTGGGTTGAGACACCAGCCACCTGAAAAGGGATCTTTTTGAAATGACCCTAAGCAAAAAACTAAAAAGTTAGAATACAAAGACAGAAAAATAGAAGGAAAGGAGCGAGAAGTAGAGAGGCACAGGCACGCATGTGCGAGCAGGAGTGCACACACACAGACACACACACAGCCACACACACAGACACACACACACAGCCACACACACAGACACACACACACACAGCCACACACACAGACACACACACAGACACACACACACAGACACACACACACACACAGACACACACACACAGACACACACACAGACACACACACACAAACACACACAGAGACACACACACATAGACACACACACGGGGTACAAAAGACAGAGAAAAGAGAAAATAACCTCCTTTACTAAGTCAGAATGACTGTTACAAATCATTTAGACAATCCCTAGAATTGATTAAGAAAAGATTGATTCACAAGCATTCTGGAAGTTTGGGATAAATGACATAGAAGAAATAATTTAAAATATCATCATAGTTAACCTCTAAAACTAAGTAAAACCAAAGAAAACTTTTTAAAAGATTTATCATATATGAAATGAAGATGTTATCAAACAAATAATTGTTTAAATTATTGAATTAAAAACTGGGAAAAGAATAGATAGTATATGCTTAAAATAAAAAAAAACATAAGGATGTACATCATGAACAACTTTTTCTAAATATAAGAATTTCTAAATCTGCCAAAGGTATCTCTTGGACAGAAGGTAAGAAGGCAGAAATATGATCTACTTTTCTTTTTATATAATTTATTTTTATCTTATGAACATTGGTGTTTTGACTGCATGTATCTTTATATGAGGGTGGAACAGGAGTTATAGACAGTTATGAGCTACCATATAGGTGTTGAGAATTGAACCTGGGTCCTCTGGAAGAGCAGCCAGTGCTCTTGACCACTGAGCCATCTCTCTAATCCCTACTTTTTATAGAAAAGTATTCTGTAGAAAAAAAAAATCCTTAGGAGAAATCAATAAATTGTGGTTTTAATTTTTAAAAATTAAAATAAAAAGTTTAATAATTATAAACAAAATATATAAAATGGGAAGGCTATGTAGCTTATGTTGTAAGAAAAAATATTTAAAAATTAGAACCTGAAATTTAATGTGTACAACTGCAAAATTTTGTCCTCGGATTCAAATTTTAAATGTGTAGGTACAGAATATGACTTAGTTTCTGGGGGGGGGAGGGAAGAGATTAAATGAAAACTTAGAAGTTTTCATGAACAAGAGGTATGTTCTACACTAAGTTTCATCAGAGCTAATCATATTTATGATACCAGCCAACTAATCTACCCAGACAGAAACTGTGGGTACACAAAGAAAAGCAGACAAAGTGATAAATCAGGGACAGATTTGACAGAATGAGTCAGAGTTAGAATATGTCCAATTCTCGGGAGAAGAGAGAAGAATGGGTGTAAAGAAAATCTCTTTTGTACTGTGTGGAAGTATCACCTGTCAGTAGAAAGCTAATAATCTATAAGCAAAAATCAGGAAATAGAAGGTGGGAGTTCTAGTAGAGAGAGGAACTCTAACCATGTAGTACACATAAAATAGAGTTGGGAGCTAGTGGGAAAACAAACCCAAACTCATGGCCTAGGCATTTAGAGTCTTTATTCAGGAACTAGAGCCCAGGTGAAAAAGCACAAAATTACAAAAGATAGTCAGCATAAGTGTGGTGCATGGAGAGAGAGTGGAGTCAGTTCAGCTGAGTGGAGTTGAGTTCAGTGCAAATAGGAGACAGGGCAGAGAGAGAGAGGGGGGGGGGGAGCAGTGCATTGGAGTTGAGTGGATTTTCGTAGTTTAGTGCAGGTCAGTAGAGGCAGGCAAAGCCAGAGAATAAGATGGAGCAAGAAAATTAGAACAAATAGTGTTAATTTTGAGATCAAGTACAGCAATTCAGTAAGAAGCTGAGAGACGTCAGATTGAATCAGTCAGCTTGGAGAGAAGCTTTAGCCAAAACAGCTGAGTTGAATCAGCCAGCCAGAGTTCAGAAATGGTGAGATTATTCAGCAGTAAGCCTGGAAGAAAACAATTACATCAGGCAAATAAAAGTACATTTACATTAAACTCTAGAGAAATAGATCCCCTTCTTTATTTTTCTTAGTTTTGACATTAAAACACAGCTAAGGAGGAAAAAAAGATAAAATTTCTATTCTCAGGTTTATAATACACTCCTTATGGAGAGAAAAGTCCTCAAATGTGTCTGGCTGCTTTCAGCCATGATGTTTAAGGAGCAGTAGATAGAAGGCCCTACTGGGAAGATTCTAGCTTAAGGTCAGCTAAAGGGCATCAATATCCCCCAAAATGACACAGTAAGTCTCCAAGGGGTGACTTATACTCTGGTTACCAAGCATCAACCACTCACTCATACTGCCCCAGAGGAAAATCACTAGCTCAATGATACAGACCAGTCCAGAAGAAGAAAGAGATAACATCTCTGTGTAAATGAGAGTCCTGACATTGGGCCTCCTCATACTTCTCAACCACCTCCAGATGCAAGGAGATGAGGAAGCAGTAGGAGAGACAAGTTATTCTCACCTGAGAGAATGGGGTTTCCAAATAATTAAGCCTGGACCCCATCAAACTTAGCAAGGACAAGCTTGCTTATTAACAACTATGTCCGAGAGATCAGGAAATCAAACTGAGATCACAAGAAATCCTCTCCAAGGCAGAAAGATGGAGTGATATGAAGCTGGTGGCAATTGTTCCCAAGGACAAACCTGCCTTCTGTTTATCGTTCTGATGACTAAGATTCTTCACTAAATTTGTCCTGAATAAAATATGTACTCAGAAGCTCTCCTAAATTAATACAAAGTTTGTTTCTCCCACTGTTTCTCAAGCTGACTCTATGTGTATCCAACTTCATTTTTTATGAAATTACTAAAAATAACTGATATTTACATGATGATTCTCATTCCACCTGGTCCTTTCATTTTCTTTTTAATCTCAGAACAGTTATTTTGGCAGTAAAAAGCACACAGCTAAAAATAGTAACCATCAGACTCAATCAACTCTCAAAGTCCACAAAGCTAAGTCAGGCTTTCCCCTGCCCTACTCTAGTTATTAAAGATTGTGTGTGTGTGTGTGTGTGTGTGTGTGTGTGTGTGTGTGTGCATGTGTGTGTGTGTGCAGAGACAACAACACAAGGTATTGGTTGCCTTGAAACTGGAGTTACAGGTTGTGAGCTACAGTGTGGTTTCTGGGAACCAAACTGTTCCTCTACAGGAGCAGCAAACACTCTTAGCTCCTGAGCCCTCTCTCCGGACTGTTTTGTATTGTTTTTGTGAACTGAAGCATTGGCGCTTACCCAGCATCTGCCACCTCTTCATGCCCCCCTTTTTTTCTCTGTGTTCCCCACATCCCCTATTTTCTTCCTTTGCCATTTAGCCTCCCTCTCCCGTGTCCACCCTTTCCCACTTCACAGTGTGTCCACACTCATCAGAAGGGAAATAGTCACTGATTCTAAATGTCATGATCAAGAATGACCCTGCAGGAAACAGATCAATGATGGGGGGGGGGGCTCAGAAGTCAACAGCAAAATGGTCCGAAAGAAGAGCAAGATTATTTCTCCAGCTCAGCATTCTTCCACTACTCAATGTTAAATCTGCACATACCCAAGGGTGGAAATGAAAGAATGGGCCTGACATTTCGGTGGTTTCCATCTCTTACTCTCATATGTGTGTATATGTGTATATATGTACATGTAAAGAACAATAGGACATACATATATATATATATATACATGTGCGCACATCTGAGACATACATATACAAATGTATGAGAGAATGGCATAAGGTTTATACAGGTATATAAAGACACATCGAATTATGATGTTGTTCTCATTACCCACTGATTAACATAGCCGGCGGAGAGTGAATGGAAGTGACTTTCATTGAGAAAATTCACTGAGCACTTTCTGTGATTTGAACAGTGAAATAAGAGCCTGTGGGTGATGCGTCATTTACTCCTCAAATTTGCACTTTCAGGGAATAAGCCCGCATGGAGAACTCAAGCCCACGCCGGTCTGATCTCATAGGCTCACTTTTTTTTTTTAATTCCACCTGTGTTTATCAGTGATCATGGCAGAGATTGTACAACTTATTGAACAAATCATTTTTGGAAGAAAATCCCAGCTGACACGAATTTTGTCACAGCCACAGACATTTCACAGTTTGTTTGTTTTTGAAGCATAGCTTAGCCCATTGCATCTGACAGACATGAGGAGGAGGAAGAAACCTTCAGAACCAATTTGAAAGGAGGCTCATCCATGCTGACCAGAAATGAGGGATCAGAATAACTGCTGTACGAGAATGGGACTTCAACTCGTGCTGTTGAAGAACAGTGAAGTATCAAACTGCTTCTGCTGAACACGATTCTGAACCTCCAGTTTCTTCATGTGGGTGGTGAGAAAATCATAGCTTTCCCCTCCTACAGTCAACTGACAACTGTTTGGTCAGAATTGCCTAGAAAAAAATAGAAACTATGAGACTGATCGGTATATAATGATAGATAGATAGATAGATAGATAGATAGATAGATAGATAGATAGACAGACAGACAGATAGATAGAGATAGACATACACATACATGCATACATATATGCATGTATGCATAAATACATACATACAGACAGACAGAGACAGACAGATATCATGTCTACAAGGCTGAAGAAAAAGAAAGCACAAAGCTGTAGGTTCAGTGAGACTCAAAAGCAGGAGGAGATGGGCACAGTAAATTCATTTTCCTCCATCTTTCTGCTAGATTCAGGCCCAAAGTTGACTGAATGACATTTACCCACATTGTTGAGCAACTCAAGTCTATTGCTCCAAATGCTCATCTTTTCGGGAAGTGCCTTCTACCAGAAACACTGTTTTACCAGCTGCCTGACTGTCTCTCAGTACAGTCAAGGTAATGCATAAAGCTAAACATCTACCAACAAAACACAACAAACCACGCATTCTCTCTTTAACATAAATTAAGAGTACTCTTTTAATAACCAGGCCATGAATGCTTACGGCTGGTGTTTTTGGATTTGTTGTTGTTGGTGGTTGGTTGCTTGTTTTTCAAAATATTAGGCAGCAATCTTAAAGATATAAACCAACTCTCTCATTCCTTTGGACTGGTAGGACTGGAGAGGTGGCTTAGGGGTTAAGAGCACTGACTACCCTTCCAGAGGTCCTGAGTTCAATTCCTAGTAAACCATGACAACTGCAAGGCTTGGCCTGCTGATCTGGAAACCTGATCAAGGTGGCTCACAAGCATCTGTAATGGAATCTGATGCCCTCTTCTGGTGTGTCTGAGGACAGCGACAGTGTGCTCATTTGGGTTGATAGAGTTCATGCCCTCAGTACATGCCTATTACTGACTGATATAACCAATGTAGAATTCTAACAAAATCTAATATTCGATTGATTAAAATCTTCTCTTATAATGAGCCATTGATACACTTCTCATATACTGAAATTCAAAGAATAAAGTAGCCAAAACAAAATCAAATGTTGGAAAAATTCTGAAATTAGAAGACATTATCATTTTTTCTTTTTCTTTTTTTTTACCCATTTCTACTTAGACGACTTCCCTACACTTTTCCATTTTACTTTCTTCACAAATACTCAAAAAACTCACAACCTCTTTTGTGCTTAAAGTTTCTGCATCACCTCTGGCAACATAGTAACTGCCCAAACCTCTATGCCTGTATTTTATTCCCTACAGTCAACCACAGGTAATCCTGCCTTACCATTAGGAATAATGGGAATGGGGGGGGGGAGGAAGAAACAGAGGGAAAGGAAGATAAGGAGAAAGAGGAGAGGAGAGGAGAGGAGAGGAGAGGAGAGGAGAGGAGAGGAGAGGAAAGGAGAGGAGAGGTGAGGAGGGAGGAAAAGAGGAGGCTTTCAGGGTACACAGCACATAGGCACCATAAGTTCCTCAGGAAGAGCTGCAGGTACCAAGAACTTCAGAGCACAGTGACTATACTGGCCTGGCTACTAATAGGAATCTGCCTTGTAAACGCTCAGGGTGGCAGCTGCTCCACTTGTGGTAACAGGAGTATGAAAGGACGGATTAACATCCTGACTAAACTGCAGAGATCAGAAACAGAACGACATGATGAGTATCCTGTGGGAAATAAAAAAATATAGACAATAAACTCTACAAGTCTCGGGAACAAAGAAATCCAAAAATTTAGGTTAAAAAGGGTATGGGGAGTTGCAGAAAGGAACGTGCCCCTCACAAACTGTAGGACGGAGCAGGAACAGTCATCTTCCCGCCTGAGCAAGTGTAGCCCTCCATTACTCCCTCCACAGTGCCTGTCTTCACACACCAAGAGCGGAAGGAGCATTGGGTAGCTTGCCCACCTCACAGATCAGCTGCCTTTCCAGTGTCGCTTGAGGAGCAAAATGGAGAGCCTTTTTCACTCTTTCTCTAACCTTAATTTTCAACTCTCAGATACAGTAAAATCTCCCTATCTCCCATCCAGTGAGCATAAGCCCTTTGTTCCTTCAGTAAAACACAAAGGTCGGGAAGTTAGGGAAAGGCTGAGTTTTGGGATGTAAGGTCCAGAAGACTGCCCTTGGACAGTCTCTTGTGGCGAAGCCTTGAGATAGTCACAAATCTGTTGAGCTGGCATTTATGTTCCAGCATTTATGCTTTAGGCCAAAGGCGAGCCTGTTGTCTGTTCTCTTGGTGAGCCGGAAGATAAGGTCACCGAAGGGCACATTTTATCATCCTTCTCAGTTTCCTGACTTACCGCCAGCACCAGGAGATAATCCATGGACCAAAGACTCTCTGGGGTCAAGGTTAGACTTGAAGATGTAACAAAGCAAGTCCCTAAACTCAGCCAACACAGATTTCATCAGCAACTGAACCAACTTAACTAGAATGGGCACGGGTAATACCTAGACTAGCTGACTTCATCTTTCTCTCAAGAGTTTTTACCCATCCAGGCCTCTAGCCTATAGGATGATACTATTCATTTTGGTGAGGTGGTTTTGCTCTTTAGCTGGTCCTCTCTGGAAACTCCCTCACAGGTACACCCAGAAGAGGCATGATCTAATCTTTTAGAGACTTCTCAAGTGGGCAGTCAGAATAAACAATCACAACTCTCCAATAGGACCTAAAATGTCTGAAACCTTAATGACATGTTTCTGAGGCTTTAGTAATATACTGTAGGTGCTTAATAAATATGGTACAGGAGGGTGGGAGGGAAAGAAGACAGAGGGGAGGAAAAGAATGTAGTAGAACATGAACTACTAAGTGAGTTTACATCCTGTTTGTCCAGGACCTACTCTCAGAACAGCTCACTTGTAGTAAAGCCCTGTCATTTTCTCTTGGGATACAGGGAATTCTCATTCATCTCCTCGACCCTTTTAAATAAGATCTTCTTCCATCCAAAGACAAAAGATCTTGGTCCATGTTAACTGCCATTCCCTCTGATCCTCCGGTCTGTCAGACTCTCTAAGAATAAAGCACTTTTGTTGTATTTTACATAATGCTATACCTCAAAGCCACAGCAGCTAAGAACTGAGGACAGAGCGCCAGGTGAGGATCTTCACTCGGTAATGTTCAACCCCACACGTCACCCGCCTTTCAGTTTCCACGAAGAAAAAGTGACTTCCCCTGGCTCTGGATGAAAAGCTGTAGGCAGACCTAAGCACAAGGGCTGGAGGGAAGGGGGACTTCTGGGACATTTCAGCTGTCCATTTTCCCAGTCAGGTAAGGCCTCCAGCTCTTCCAGTCTCACGCTAGACATGTACGACCAGAATGCCACGCCCCCTTCCACTGTTCCTAGAACGTCCACTCTGAGGATTAGGTAATGCTGTTAAGTCTGGAAGAATGCCCTGTGCCAGTCGCTGAAGGTGAGCTGTTGAAAAGGGAGAGAGAGCCTGTATTTTTATATTTCAACTTCTCTTGGTTAATTTTTAAAACAAACAGAATGAAATTAAAATAAGTTTAATACTCATACTGGCTGGTTCTGTGTCAACTTGACACAAGCTGGAGTTGTCACAGGGAAAGGAACCCCAGTTGAGGAAATGCCTCCATGAGATCCAGCTGTAAGGCATTTTCTCAATTAGTGATCAAGGTGGGAGGGACCAGCCCATTGTGGGTGGAGCCATCCCTGGTAAACCTGGGTTCTATAAGAAAGCAAACTGAGCAAGTCAGGGGAAGCAAGCCAGTAAGTAACATTAAATAATATATTGGTATACTCTATCCAAATTTGAAAAAAATCAACAAGTACATAGCTTTAAAAAATATTTTTTTAATCTTTTGCAACTTTCTGGTAGTATCTTTGGTTTATTTTCTTGCTATGTTTTTGTTATTATTATTATTGTTGTTGTTGTTGTTGTTGTTGTTTTCACTGGTCTGTTGGTGCTGTTTTTAGGATTTAACCCAATGAACCAAGATGTGGCAAATACTTTTCTACTTTCACTTACTTTAATAACCAACCTACTAATCTTTATTTTTAGCATTAAAAAGAGGGCATTTTCTTCACACAGCATCTTTTCTACCCCTAACTCTTTAACCAAGTATGTGTATTTCATTTCAGTGTATACTACTAAGGCATACATTATTTATTTAATTAATTGTCCCAACATTCCACAAGCTAACCTTTTGTTCACTAATTAGAAAGAAGTCAATCACATTCTAACTTCTTGCACATGCAAACGCCTGCTTTAGGATGAATATGTGCTGTCCATTAAATTACCTGCATTTTTTTTTTTACTTTAATTATCACAGACTCTGAGTTTAGATTTAAAGAGCACTTGGCCATCTAGTAAGGCAGCACATCCTACAACTTTCAAAAGGAATCCTTGGAATTTAGTTGGAGTCCCATTAAACTTTTGAAACTGTAGGACTAAGGGTTCCTATTTAGGAACACTGCGGTTTTATTCATTTAGGGAAATGGTCTTAACCTTTGTAAAATAGCTTCCTGGCACATTTTATGGTTTCTTTATCTAGGCCTTCTGTCAAGCTTTTCCATCAGAGTGAGTCACCGCTATTTTCCATTTGCATGACTCATACAGGGAGCATCTTTCCTCACATCTCTGAAACAATGGATTACTGAATCACCTGTATTTATTTCAGACCTGTTGGCCTTTTTACACTCTGATTTCTCTAGTTTGTTTTACACAACCCTTTCTCCAGGCCCTGTTAGTGATTGTCCCTTTTGCCCTCTCACTCCCCATGAGATGCCACCCCTCAGTGGGAGAGGAAGTGCCTAACCCTGTAGACTTGATGCCCCAGGGTGGGGGCATACCTTGGAGGGAGCACCTTCTCAGAGGCAAAGGGGGTGGGGGATGAGGAAAGAACTCTTTGAGAGAGGACAGGGATGAGGGGGTGTTGGGGGGGCAACATTTGAGATATAAATAAATAAAATAATTAACTAAAAAAAGATAGAAAGAAATGGTTGATATCTACCTTTGAGTAGTCAGGGTTTGTGACTGGTCTTGCTCAAGAAAGATGGGTTGACAGAGGGATGTTTTCAACGGTGAGGACATCTGTCAGAGTGGTGGAATAAACAGCCCCATATTTTTTTTCCACATGCACTCAAAGTACTCTGAAATTATCAGATGATTCTCTGAAAACTCCTTCTTCCTTTGCCTTCAAATACACTTCTGTTCCACTTATCCCACTAGCTCCCATTTATTTTTTTTCTAGAAAGTTCCTTTGTTTTGTGATCAGAAGAATCTTCTTCTTCAAGTGCTCTGGGAGTTTCTATTCCTTTATTAGGAAACTGTATGCATGGCTGGCTCCACACTGAAATCTAAAACAGAAACTACGTTTCCCCAGCTCCTAGCCTGGAACACAGACAGGCCCCTCAGTGTTTACTGCACTGACCTGGGAGGAGTCATACATCTGATGCACGTTAATAAAAAAAAATCCAAGCGAACGAGAATAACACCCTCACATTTTCAGCCACAGTGACAAATGCAAAGTTAATCATAAAAAGCTCCTCCGTTTCCTTACTCCATTTTTTTAAAGCCACTGTTTGCTACAGTTACAACCACCTGCTGCTCCGCAGCTGTATTGGGGAATAGGTTTGTGCACTAAATTACCAACTCCCAGCTTCCTGGTGGGTTTTCTACTAACAAGCTGCCAAGTCCAGAATGATGGGGCTTCTGTTTCAACTGACAAACCAAACAAAACCTGGCTACTCCGAACATGCTCCCGACTGCCTGCTGCTTCTACGGCTAAGTGCAGAAGCGCATAGGAATCACCAAAGCCTGAGACTAGCATCTTGATGTAACTCCGAGCACAGCTTCACACACCTTGAGAGACGATGCGTGCGTGCGCGCAATACCACTGTGTCTGCAAGTGTTATGCTTATTCCCGGAGCAACTATCTTTGGAAAGTGTGAGAAAGTTTTAAACCCTGGCAATTCATCTACTGAATCCAAGAGCTTACACTTATAAACGTAAAGTAATAGACCAAACGGGCTGAGAGTGTCTGGGCTCCGTAACACACTTGGCTCTTAACTTCTAAAAGAAAAATGTGAAGGATGGAGAGTTAGTCCTGTGGCTAATGTGCTTGGTCCACAAAGCAAGGGGACCTAAATTCGATGCCTAGAGCTGAGATACCACATGAAAGGAAAAGTCACAGGGCACCAATGTTGTGAAAAGATGACCTCCCAGGTTTCGGCACCAATGTTAAGGGAAGGATGAAGAGAGTAGGGGGCATATGGCCCATGCAGTGAGGCCTGGGGTCAAGGGAGATGCCTCTGGGGGGGGGGGGCATGTTGGGAATCCCTTCACTCTGAGGGACCAGCCACACAACAGTATAGTACAGAATAGAGTTTATTCAAGTCTTGGGAGAGTTAAGAGGGTGGTAGAGGCAGAGAGAGAGAGAGAGAGAGAAAGAGAGGAGTAGAGAAGAGGCCAGCCATGGGCACATGGAGGGAAGGGGGGAAGAAGAAGAGGAGGGATGGGGGAAGAGCAAGGCTGCAAGAGAGCAAGAGGCCGAGAGAGAGGAGGGGTCAAGCAGCTCCTTTTGTAGTGTCAGGTCACTGGGGAGGAGCATACCTGGCTACTGCCAGGTAACTGAGGGGTGGGGTTGACAGAATCCCAACACTACACCCCTGTCACACCAGCATTGGGGAAGCAGAGACAGGCAGGTCTTTCTTAGCATGTTGCTAGCCAGCCAGTTTGGCCAAAATGGCATGCTCCGGGTTTTCTGAGAGATGTCTCAAAAAAAATTGTATGGAAGGATCATGAGATATGTCAGTAGATAAAATTACCTGCTACCAAGGCTGAAAACCCAAGTATGATCCTCAGGAGCCAATTGGTGGAGAAAACATACACACACACACACACACACACACACACACATACACACACACACAGTGACTTTGACAATGTTCATTTTAACTATCTATTGGAGGCTATCTTGGGTACATGACTTTCCAGTGAGGTTTTCAGTTTTAAATGACTAAGACATATGCACATATTTTGAACAAGTGCTCTCCAGAATCTAGTGTTTAATGCGTTCTCTCTCGAGTCTTCTTTTTACTCCAGAGTTGTTCTTTAGTTGCTGACTAATCTAATGGCAGAATCGATTCCCTTCCTACCAATATTCATCTTCCAGCTAATGTTGTTCGGAAGTAGGTTTACAGCTTCCCGTATTTTTTGTGATATAAGCTTAATAAAGGTCAGCTATTTAAAAACCTCCACAACCCAAACAAAGTAGTGCTTGTTTGTTTGAAATGCAATCTAAAGAGTAGCTATTCCGGTTGCTCAAAACGGATATTATAAAGCACATTAACTGCAGTGACAGATGACTTAGGCCGAGAACTGTGCCTCAGGCCCTCCAGCCTCGTCTGATTGTTCCATTTGGGAGTTTGCTGCAATAAATTTAATCACTGCTGTTTTCGTTTTATTTGCTTTCCAGTGGGGGCGGGGGGCGGTTAGTAAGCAAACCCTGACAGCAAAGAGAGGCCGCCCTTAAGGACAAGCAAGCAAGAAGAGGATGGAGAACCCCAGAAAAGAAGCAGCCTGTGCCCACCCTAGGGAGGCACACTGTGCCTACCTCAGGGTCAGCAGGGATTCTCCTCCATCTCTCCAGAAGCAAAGCAAACTGAAACAGATGGAGCTGCCCTCCTCGGGATCACAGAGGGACCACACAGACCTGGGTCAAATACTGTTTAAAGGAATAGATTTAATGAATCGCCTTCCTGTTCGGCAGAGGCCACCCATCAGACTCGCTCTGGGACTTGAACTTCTAGCCTCCAAAGCTTGTTCGTTCTGGTCTGTTAACACCAAATCAATGACAGCTTGTAAGGCTGATGGCTTGTAAGGGGGGGGGGGGGGACGACAGTCGCAAATAGAAGGAGGAACCTTCTTGACCTTTACTGACTGCTTACATTACAAAGCTCCAAGCTTCCCTTTAAAACGGTAATGTGGGCTAATAAAGATTTCCCTCCCTCCCTTCTTCCGGCCCCTCCTCATTTCCTTCCTCCCCCTCCTTACCTTTGTTGACCTCTTCCTTTCCTTCTCCTCCTCATTCCCCTCCCCCACCTCACCTGTATTATAAAGAGAAAGAGAACTCTTGCAGTAGACTTTGCCCTCTTTCCTTGGCCGGGGTTTCTATGGGCAAAGTCGTCACCAGCCTCTCTCCGAAACTATAAAGGGGCAAGGAAATGTAAACCAGTATCCTCTTTGTTAGGAAAAAGATGAAGGGGGGGGTATGCTCCATGGAGGTGCAGTGAGGCATGGGGGCAAGGGGAGTGCCTCTGGGAAACTCATGTTGGGAATCCCTTCCCCTTGAGAGACCTGGGCATGGGGAGGGGAGTTAAGAGGGTAGTAGAGGCAGAGAGGGAAGAGAGGAGTAGAGAAGTAGAGGCCGGTGGCCATGAGCACCTGAAGAGAGAGGGGGGAAGGGAATGGAGAGAGGAGGGGCAAGGTGGGGAGAGCAAAAGGTCAAGAGAGCAAGAGGAGGGGGCAGGCAACCCCTCTCACAGGGCCAGGTAACTTTGGGGCAGAACATACCTGGCTGTTGTCAAGTACCTGTGGGGTGGGGTCTACCTGGCTGTTGCCAGGTCACTGTGGGGTGGGGTTACAGAATCCCAACATTCTTCCTTCTTTCTGCCTCCCAGGGAAGAGATCCCTCTCTTAGGGAGAGATGTCACTAATTGATCTGCAGATCCAAGCAGTGTGCCCAGGTCACTGCTCCTGAATCTGTGGCTTCTCTGATTCTTGCGAGTGTGGATTTCCTGGGCTGAGGTTCAGCAGTCCAAGTAAGTGAATATGCATCTGGCTGGGGTGCCCGTTGCTTTCTACGGGTATTGGAGAAGTTTCAGAGTGTGCAATATGCTTACCGTCGGCTTTAAGATAGTAGCAATTTTATAACTTTTCTGCTATCAGCCCTAGAATATACTCAATGCACAACTGGCGATTGCTGAGCCTGTGTTAACAGTTAGAATCTAAAAGGATGTTGATCACCGAGCAGGACATCTCAGTCATCCAAGCCCTTGACTGAACAGAAGGCAGTAAAGTTAGCTTCTCAAGTTTCCAAGAAGAGAGGGGATGGGCAGAGAATCTGAAGTGTGCCCTTTCTTCTCAGTCTTTCTCTGTGATTCAAGTCCCTGATTAGAAACCGAGTTGCCAATCTTCTGTAAAGTGATTGTCTTTAGAACAGTGATTGTCATTGGGGGTGAGTGGCTCCAGATGCTGCCACTTCAATCATGGGTCACTTGGCAGTGCCTGAGCCATTTCCACTTGTCATCCTGGAGGATAAAGGACAGAAATGTCGCTAAATCTTCTGCAGTGCATGAGGCAGTCTTTCAAAACAGAGAACTCTGGGTGCAGATGTCAATAGAGATAGAGCTGAGAGCCTCTGTTTAAGAGGCTTAATGGAGCAAGGGGACAGAATACAAATGAGGCAGGACCTGTAAGTGCTCTAGTGCCTCCGACTAGTCAAGTAGGAGGCCGTCCCTGGGGTGGGCTTGTTTTATCTTACCAATCTATTTCTTGGCATCGATCAGCCTGGGAAGGGTAACACCAAAACCCTAAGGTGAGCTGACCTGTATTTACCTGGCTCCATTTTCTCTCTCTTTTCTCCTTCAAGGCCCCTCAGCCCTTCCAACACCTGGAATCCTCCCCCAAGTTCTCCTGGAGACTCTGGCTTATCCATACCTGGACTCAGTCCTTTCCAGCTCCAGAAGCAACCATAAGCAGAATCAGAAAAAAATTAAAAGCAAAAGTACAGCTTTTTTGCCTTAACAGAACTTTCCCTTGATTACTAAGGGGTACCTAGCCGCTTTTTCTAAAGCTCGGTTTGCAGCTATCCTGAGTGTGAGTTCCATTTTACAGTTAAGAAAACAAAGCCTTATAGAGGTTAAATAGCAGGTCAGCGCTCTCAAAGCCAGCAACAGCTATCCAAAGGCCAATGTGCTCTGGATTCATACCAAAGCACACCCTCATTTACTATCCCTAACTTTCCCATTCAATGACTGGAACTCAATCCACAAGCCATTTAAATTACCATCATCAACTTCAGTCCATTAGTCTATTAGTTAGGTTCCTTTGATTGTAAGTTCCAGGGAATGTGAGGATTCTCACCAGGAGGAAACACATTCCCTAAGAAGCTACTTAGGTTTTTTTTGCTCTTTCCTTACTTTCTCAGCTTCCTCATTCCTTTAGATTATAGAAAAGCAGAGCTACCCCACAGCCTGCCACAACACATGCCGTGATTGTGTTGCTTCAGAATCACTAGTCTCTTCCTTATCCCTTCATACCCCACCCCCCAAATGAGTCCCAGTTTCAGATCAGTGGCAGCTTTCACTGTGAGAAGCAAATATGAATCTGGAGACGCCACCCTCACTCCACCTGTGGATAAGAAAAGGATGGTGGTTCCTAGAAAAGTCTGCCTCATTGGGGAAGACCCAGGGCAATAAGAGAAATACTCCAGAGCCCTTGGGGAAGATTAACTAACACAGGCTAAACTGGCCTGACACTTAACAGAGAATTTAGTAGAGCAGAATTCTCAGAGGCAGGTGTTAATGGCCGTTTTTTTCTTGTTACATCTAAGTTTTTTGATCAGTCAAACAATGACACTGATTAGAAGACCCTTGGATTCCTGAACTGAGACTCAATTTCACTCCTTCCAAGCTCTTACAGGATCTTACTGTTTGAACTCCAATCAGATGATTGTTCAAATGGTTAGATGTAGCGATCACATGTGGATGACAGTCTTCTCTCTGGAACACATGAGTTCCATGCATCTTCTCTAGATAGAAAGCAAAGTAGACTAAATGTGACCCACCTCCCATATCTGGCACTGCCTCGTTGATACTTGATGTGCCTATTTGGCAACACAGAGATAAAAGGTGGGGACACATTGGCTAAAGTTTTCACTACTAAGATTTAACCTCAAAACTATACCATCAAGCCCTGCCTTCCCCCAGCTTTGCTTTCAGGGTGGCTCTGGAAATCAGTCTTTTCTGTGTGCATTGGAAGAATAAATGGAAACAGTTGGATACAGTCAAACAGTGTTGGGTAATAAAATAATGGCTCTGAAAGGGGATGGGTCAGAGCAAGTGAAGACACTTTCTCCTCCACCCTATGAAATGTAGACAGCTGCAGAGTTGCTACAAATACCATGGTGGATGTATTTTAAGCCCCTGCTTATTACAGCTCTAAGTAAATAGTCTCTCTGTTGTCTTGAGCCATTCATCTTTGGAGAAATACGGCCCATTTCTCTGTTTATTTATCTCTTTAGAAATGGAAAAACATAAACTCTTACACCACAATAAATTCACCACCTTTAATAGTTTGAATGCTAGAACAGCAAAATGGAAGGCAAGCATTATTTTATTCCTTGGGGTTTTGTCATTTTGAGTATCCTTAGAGCCATTAACGTCATGGTCCCTGACAATGACCTCAATCTTATTTTCTAACTTCTGTGAATAATTTACTCAAACTCAAGATATGTAAAAGTAAACCAGAAAGATTACGCAGAAAAGAGTTCTTGTGTCCAGAAGTACAGAAAAATAACAGTAGTTTGTAAGCCACACATGCAAATTTCAAAATGCTGAAAAGCAAAATGAAGGGAGATGAAAATTACTTGACAACAAGTGTTTCCTAGGATATGAACCAAACCAACCAAATTATTCTGCCATGAATCATTATTGGCTAATACAAAGTAAACTCTTGAATACCCCAAGAAAAGTATCTAGCTCTGCTGTTCAGAACTCAGTGAAGAAATTAGCATCCGCTTTATATGAACTATAAAGCCTCACTCTGGTTTCTGAGATGTCCTAGCACTACAGGTCTTCCAGACAAACTCATAATCTACTCTTGGATGAAGTTTCCACCAACACCTCTGCCCCCATGTTCATCCCAGAAAGGGGGAGTTAATATAAAGGTTGACTTCTCACTTGACTTCAGCACCTTGCTGAGGAGGCTGCCCACTCATCTTCCCTGAGATTTCCAAATTCCATGGGAGATTCTTAAGAGAAAGAAAACATGTGGAGAAAAAAAAAAAAGAGTGAGAATGATGGGCAGAGGCCCATAGAAGCATTCAGGCTGAAATACTTCTTAAAATGCATACCCTTGTTCACACCCAAACACAGGCAAGTTTTCCCATCAATTCCCATCTCTGCTACCCAGTTCCCTCACTCTCTTACCAGAGACCCCATATAAAAGTTCATATTGTCCAGAGGAAGGAAGGGAGAAAAGGGAATATGCATCTCAGGTAAACAAGACTTTTGTTGTTGTTGTTGTTGTTGTTGTTGTTGTTGTTGTGAACAGTCCTTAATGAGAGACTCATAACTATCAAGTGCTAAGAGCAAGTGCCTGCTCATGCTCGGCTCTACACCAGACATCTCTATTAACCGCTCCAAGACCTGGGGAAACATTGCAGGAGGACATGGAAGATTTTAAGAAGCCAGGAGAGAAATGCTATGCGTCACTGTCCTCCAGATGCAAGATGGTTGTTGTAACTATAAACACAGTTGCAGCTACTGCATGATACACACACACACACACACACACACACACACACACACACGTGCATGAATACACACAAAAAGTTAGTAAACTAGAAGGGGGAATAACTATGGAAAAGAAGGCCATCGAGGCATATGACAGAAAACCTGGTGAGCTGTCCCAAAATGTTCTCTGTTTCTCCAGGCCCAATCCCTCAATTTAATCCACAGCTCTGAGGCGAACACCTATGGCAGCCTTTCCTGCTCCTCTGTTCCATCTCCTGTGGGTCCCAGATATCTTCATCAACTAAACTTTCTCCCTGCATCTGTTCAAGACCCCAAACCCAGCAGGCACCACCTACTGAACAAAAGGCTGCTCCTCCCAGAGCAACAAGTAGCCAAAGGGCCCGTACCCTTCCTACTGCTGCTGAGATCCAAGTCCCCTAGTCCCACCCCCAGCTCTGTAGCAGAAACGTGCTGTGATCTCCTTTTCCTCTCTGACCCCATCCCCAAGGGATCACACACCTTCTCCTCCAATCCTTCTTCCCCCAGTTCATTCCAGTATTTCAGCCCCCAACACCAGCAACATTCCCTGAGAACACATCACTTGGAGGCAGGAAAACATGAATGACAAAGTTATCACACTCTCCAAAAATCTAGAGAGGAAACATAAACCCAAGAACAAAACACCCACCCAAAGGAAAAAAAAAAAAACACAAACTCAGAAATCAGCACCAAGACCTCCAAAGCCAGATGTCTAGATGCCAGCATAAGAACATAATCAACAACAATAACAAACAGGGTAATATGCCTCCATCAGACGCTGCTAACCTACCACAGCAGCCCATGAGCATTCCAGCATGGCTGAAGCACGGGAAAAAGACCTTAAAAGCAACTAGACAAAGATGATAGAGGTCTTTACAGAGAAAATGAACAAATCCATTAAAGAAATCCAGGAAAACACAAACAGTATGAAGAAATGAATAAATCCCCTTAAGAAACACACACATACCAAAAAGAAAGAAAGAAAGAAATGAAATGAAATGAAATGAAAAAGTCTTTTAAAGAAATCCATGAAAATACTAACAAACCGTTGAAAGAAATGATTAACACTATTCAAGACTTGAAAACAGAAATAAAATAAAGAAACATAAAGAGAATTCTGGAAATAAAAAATTTTATGAGCTGTTGCTATAAATATTAAAAATGGATAGCTTATCCATATCCCTTTATTGGCCCCCATGGTCTCACTCTGAGGACAGCAATCTATGGAGCCAATTGAACAGACTCTGTCACCTTTGTTGGATGTTTCACTCAGTACTTCATTGCCATTTTCTTTGGAGCCACTGAGGTTTGGCTTCTGGCTGCCATGACCTGTGACTGTGACATGGCCATCTCCAAAGTCCTGCATTATGCTACCATCATGAGGAACAGGGTCTGCACTCTGCTGGACTCTGCTGGTCCCCCACTCCAGTGCGAGTTGCCTCCTAATCACCTTATTGCCCATCATCCTGACCAGCCACTGAATCTCTGTGCATCCTGTGTGCTCAAACATCATTACTGTGCCACAAAGCTGATGCAACTCTTTGTTTTGTGACCTTGAGAGTCACCAGCACCATGGTAACTTTCCTACACATGCAACATCAGGCCATTCCAAAGATTCCTTCTGCACAGCAGAGGAAGAAGGCATTTTCCACATGTTCTTCCCACGTGGTTGTCGTCTCCATCTTTTACAGAAGCTGCATCTTTATGTGCATAAAGCCTTCATCAAGAGGAGTTGCCTTCAATAAGGGTGTGGCTGTGCTCAATACCTCAGGTGTCCCATTACTGAACTTACACTTTCAGGTGAAAAACCTCTTCAATGATATTACCAGAAAGGTTGTAATTCTTCAGTGATGATCTCAGACTAAAGGGGAATTCTGGGCAATAGTCATTAAGTCTCTCCCCATGAGAATTCAAGGCCAGCCTCTCTTTGTCAAATCATATGAACCGAATTTACCATGAAGACATTCCAGCATCACGATTCAGACTCACCCGTGAAAAGAAAATCTTCCTAAAACATAGTTCCAGGCCTGGAACCAACATGATAGAAAGAAATAACTGACTCTTGCAACTTATTCTGAGACTTCTACTTGCAAACCATTGCACATGAACATGCACATATATATTCCAATACACACACACACACACATCACATCACATTGCATACATACACTTACACACACATATCACACTCATACATTCAAAGATACAAGTATACCACACACACACAAACACACACATACACATATACACCACACACATGCATGTACACACTTACACACATACACACACACAATAAGTAAATAAACGTTAAAAAAATAAGTTCTCAGCTTTTCATATTAGCAACACATTATTTATATTCAATTACAAACAATATTTCTAATAAAATACAAAAATCTTACACAGTATCTTCAAAACAGAAAGTAGTCGATAAGACTGAAAAGGAGAAGACGAAGAAATGAGGTGAATGTGGTCATAATACATTGTATACATGTGTGAAATTGTCAAAAGTTGTCACAGAGAAATATATACTAAAGAATTTGCTGTCTGTTAGCAGTTTCCTATGTACCTCAGAGACTTTGGGCATTTGATCCATGTCATGGGGTAACATTTTCTCACTGTCCCTTAGCCTCTCTTCCCAGACCGCGGGCTTTTAATTGCTTCAAGACTACGAATTACCTGGAGAAAGAACTGAACCGCATTTTCTGAAATATCTTAAAATCTGACTCGAGTCCCTAGCCATGAGTCTAACCCTGCAGCTATGTAATGTTTGTCATGTTGACTTCCTGTGCCTCAGTTTCCCCATTATAAAATGAAAAAGGAATGTGAGTCAAATGGCATCTCCCTACTAAGCCTCTCATATTGGCATCTATTAAGCATGGGGAGAATGAATGAGACCTAAGTGTGCCTGAGCTTTCTCTTCCGGAAGAAACCCAGTGTCAATAGGGATTTTCGCTCACATGGGGGATTTCACTCACACTGGGGATTTAGGCTCAAGAAAGTCACATCCTTGTCTGGAAAGAAATAACCAAGTATATAAAACTTCCTGGACAAAAGTTTTTAGGCCACCATAACAGATCCACCACTTCTCTGTGGTTTTATCACCTTAGGGCACAAGAAAATTGTTTCTTGGAGAAAATAGAAGAAATCCAGAGTTGGGATGAAAACCATTCCATAGAAAGTTGATGTCTTTCATAAGCGCCCTTCCTTTCTAAGTCAGACTGAAAAATCGTCCCCATCTAAGAGAGAAATGAGGTGCAGAGAAAATTAAGAATGTAAGTAGAAAGTTGATTTGGGTTTTACAGGCACTTGAGTGGAATCTCAAAAAATTTAGAGACCATTTCAAAGTACCTCCTCTTATTTATGGCTACGGTTCGTGGGTGAAATATTGTCTGCTTTAATCCCCTCTGGAATTACAGGGCTTTTCTATGTTTGATGCCTCCAGAAACTTCGAACACAAACACCAACCAAAGAAAAATATATGGAAAAACATAAATTAGACATTTTCCTCCCCGCTGGGATGCATCCATTCATCGTAGCTTATAAATTTAGATTATATCTCTGCTGCCATCCTGTGATAGAGTGACTTTTAGTGAAGTTATCCCAAAGAAAGCCAAAATTCAGAACACAAGGAGCTTTCAGGGGAAGGGGGAAGCCTTCTTTTCTCTAACATTCAAGCAATCCCATGCTTCCTGTCCAAGTCTCTACTAAAGCTAATATTTGGATGGCATTGTTTGCAGCCACATAGCTGCAGAGCAAGGAGGCAGGGGGAAGATATTGAAAGAACAAGATGATAACACCCGCTGTCCCTCTCAAGTGTATGCCATGAAGGAGGGGTACTCTTTTGTCTCGCCCTATATAGAAAGATGTATGTAGAAGGGTATAATTTTTCATCCATCACATCTACTGATGACCCTTGGCGGCATGAAGAAGTCATATCACACCAGCATTACACTAACTCATGATTTTATTTTATTTTACTTTATTTTGGAAATTTTCTGTATTTACATTTCAAATGTTATACTTTCCCCCCAACTCCCGTCCCTCTCCCCCTCCACTGGCTTCCATGAAGGTGCTCCCTCTCCTGATCACCCTCTCCAACTCAGTGCCTTGTCATTCCCCTACACCGGGAAAACACAACTTCACTGAACCAAAGGCCTCTTCTCCCATTGATGCCAGACAATGCTATCTTCTGCTGCATATGCAACTGGAGCCATGGGTCTCTCCATGAGTGACCACTGGATGATGTTTTAGTCCCTTCGAGTTCTGGAGAGTGTGGTTGGTTGGTAATGTTGTTCATCCCATGGGGTTGCAGACCCTTTCTGTTTCTTCAGTCTTTTTCTAGCTCTTTCATTGGAGTCTCCATGTTCAGTCTGATGGTTAGCTGCAAGCATCCTCAACTGTATCTGTATGACTCTGGCAGAGCCTCTGAGGAGGCATCCATATCTGGTTTCTGCCAGTAGACATTTCTTGGCACCAGCAATAGTGCTTGGGTTTGGTGACTGCATATGGGATGAATCCCCAGGTGAGGCAGTCTCTGAATGATCTTTTCTTCAATCCCTGCTCCTCTATTTGTCCCTGTATTTTCTCCCTTGAATGTTTTGTTCTCCCTTCTAAGAAGAACTGAGGCATCCACATTCTGGCCTTCCTTCTTCATGATTTTATCTTTAAGGCAGGGAAATATTTAGGCTAGGCTGATTTGGAACTGACTATGTATATCCAAGGGTGACTTAGTTTTGGGGTTTGGTTGGATGGTTGGTTGCTTGGTTGCTTAGTTGGGTCGGGTTGGGTTGTTGGGTTGGATTGGGTTTGGTTTGGTTTGGTTTAGTTTAATTATTTTTCCCTTTTATTTAAAATAGTTTTTCTCCTCACATAATATACTTGGATTCCAGTTCTTCTCCCTTGACTCCTCCCAGTTCCTTTCCCAACACCACCTCATATCAGAATCCACTCCCTTTCTGTTTCTCATTAGAAATCAAACAAGCTTCTAAGTGAATATATATATATATATATATATATATATATGTATATATATATATATATATATATATATAAAATCAATGCAGTCAAGGCTCTTCCCCACTTTCTATTCTATTAGATTTAACGTACCTAGTTTTATGTTGAGGTCTTTGATCTACTTGGAGTTGGGTTCTTTGCACAGTGATAAGTACGAACCTATATGTATTCTTGTATGTGTACACTTCTAGCTAGACCAGCACCATTTGTTGAAGATGCTTTCTTTTCTTTCTTTTTTTTTTTCTGTTGTATGGTTTTGGCTTCTTTGTCAAAAATCAAGTATGTGGGCTTATTTCTGGGTCTTTGATTTGATCCCATTCATCCATCTACCTGTTTCTATACAAATGCCATGAAGTTTTTATTGCTATTGCTTGAAATCAGGGATGGCAACACATCCAGAAGCTCTTTTATTAACAGGATTGTTTTAGTTATCCTGAGTTTTCATGCTGGAGACCTGGGATGGAAGAGGCCTCAGGGAGTCTATCAGAATGATTCTAGTCTAGGAGACTCCTAGCGGTGGGGGATATGGAACCTAAAGTGGCCACCTCTTGTAGCTAGGCAGGACTCCCAGTAGAGGGATAAGGACACCAAGCCATCCACAAAACCTTTAACCCAAAATTTGTCCTGCCTACAAGAATTGCAGACTCAAAGATAGAGCAGAGTCTGAGGGAATGGTCAACCAGTGATTAACCCAACTTGAGACACATCCCACAGGCAAGATCCAATCCCTGAAACTATTAATGATACTTGGTTATTCTCGCAGACAGGTGCCTAGCATACCTGTCTTCTAAGAGGCTCCACCACGCAGCCAACCAAACAGATGCAGAAACCCACAGCCAAACGTTAGACAGAGCTTGGGGATGAGTTGAAGAAAGAACTGAGGGACTCAGAGGGGATAGGAACTCCACAAAAAGACCAAGAGTCAACTCACATGGACTCTTGGAAGCTCCCAGAGACAGAATCACCAGCCAAAGAGCATACATGGGGTGGACCTAGGTCCCACCCCACATATGTGTAGCAGAGGTGCAGCTTAGTCTTCATGCAGGTCCCGCAACAACTGGAACGGGGGCTGTTCCCTGACTCTGCTGCCTGCCTATGGATCCTCTTCCTAACTGAGCTGTTATATCAGACCTCAGCGGGAGAGGATGTTCCCAGTCCTGCAGTGACTGCATGCGCCAAGGTGGGTGGTACCCAAAGAGGTACTCCCCCTTCTCAGAGAAGAAGGAGAGAGGGAGAGGGAAAGGGGTGTGTAAGGAGAGGACTGGGAAGAGAGGGGTTGCTATTGGAATGTAAAGTGAATAAATAAATTAATGGAAAAAAATAAATAACTATATGGAATAAATAATGGAAAAAGAAATAGCCATAATATATAATATAAATAATATAATATTACAAAAGCAAATGCACATTAATTAAACAAAGAAAACAGAAGGAAAAGAGCACAAGAGAAAGCAAAAGAAACTGAGACCACTTGTTCCCACACTCAGGAATTCCATCAAAACACTAAGTCGGAAGCCATGATAGTCAGAGGATCCGATGCAGACCCGACCAGGCCCTGTGCATGCCGCCCCAGTCTCGGTGAGTTCATATGAGCTTTGCTCAGTTGTTCTCCTGGTAGCCTCTACCCCCTCTGTCTCCCCATCCCTGTCTTCTCCCCCAGTGGGCTCCCTGAGCAGGACTTGATGGATCCATCCCATGTGAGGCTAAGCATTCTAAGATCTCTCACTCTCTGAAGACTGTCTGGCTGGGGGTCTCTGTATTTGTTCCCATCTGCTCCAGGAGGAAGCTTCTCTGATTCTGGTTGAGGAAGGCACAGGCGAGCAGTCAGGGGTATTTAGCGGGGACTAGTTGTGACTGAGCTACTAATGCTGAGACAAGTGGAGAGATACAGAGCTAAGAGTATTGATAAGGACGTGGTTTGTCAGGCGGAAGATAAGTAGTGCTCAGCAATTGTGTCAAAGGGCAAGTTGCGATTGAACAACTGTGTGAGTCTGTGTCTTTTATCCATGGATTCAAGGGAAGCTGGGGGAAGGGGGTGGGGGGCTGGTAGTACAACCCGATTCTGGGGCTTCGGAAGGGTTAGCAAAGCTACAAGCAACACTTCCTCTCTTTTCATGACCTCCTTCTAGTTTCATGACAGGAACACACACACACACACACACACACTTAGTCACACACTTTGAAAAGTAAGTTCTGCATGAAAGAAAATACAGTATTTGTCTTTCCAGTTCTGACTCAATTTGCTTAACAATCATTTCCAGTTCTATCTACTTTTCTGCACACTTGATTTTATTTTTATTTCTTATGACTGAATAAAATCCTGCCACTTGCCTAGACATTTTATTCGTTCATCTGTTCCTGAGCACCTGCCCTGGTTCCATTTTCTAGCTATCATGAATGGTGGCAACAAGAGGCCTGCTTGTGCAAACATCTCTGGTAGGTTGGCTCAGACTCCTCGGGGTGTGTATAGAGTGGAATAATGGGGCTGCGGAACAGTCCTACTTTTAGCTTTGGAGACACCACCATGCTGGTTTCCAAAGCAGCCATACAAACTCACTCCTCCCAGGGATCGTGAGAAACTGAGCACTGGGAGCTGGAAGACACTGGCATGGGAATAAAGATAGACCTGCTTCCTCGGCACTCTTTACTGTCTCTACCAGACTTCAACCATCACCCAGCTAACCCATGTGCTTTCCCTCTTAGTCTGTGTTACATTTATACGAGGACTAAGCACACTTTCATATGAGAAACCTATTTCGTGCTAGATATCAGATACAGCTTCTTGATATTATATTTCACTATATTATGATGATATGTTAATATGACATTAGTATGGAATCCCACTGAAAAGTGATAATCACAACCAGCATTTTGACATTTTGTTCAAACACACACACACACACACACACACACACACACACATAACTGTTAAGGCCTAGGTAAAATGTTAAAACCTAGGTAAAATGTTAAGACCTAGGTAACAATTACTTGGCTAGCCTGCCATTATAAGGAAAATTTCTAATGCCAAGAGTGATTTCATAATCTGTTAGGTTCTGTGCCCTTGAAAACAAATGATAAAAGTCAATAGAACTATTAATTGTATCGTTCCCTGCAATAAGCTTGGACCCAAACCAACCATCAAACAGCATTTTCTGAATCTGTGAATAAGCTTTTATGATATAAGCTGCCCCTGGGATAGACCCCAACACGAGACAGCTGCACCAATATAAAAGCTTATTTAAAATAATACTTTCATTTTTGAGTAGTGGTCTGGGGAAATTTAGTTTCCCAGGACCTCCCTGGTAACTGACTTCCTACTTGGCAACAAAAGGCAGGTACGTGGGCAACTGACATCCTGTTGGCAAGTTAAGACACGAACGTTAGACTAGTTCAATCCTGGTAGACAAGTTGGACATGAATAGTAAGCAAGGTAAATGCTCTGCCACGAGTGAATACCCAACCAACAGACCACCAGGAGCAGGATAAATGTACAGAAAAAAACATGTTCCTGAGGAAATTCCCCTATCCCTAAATCCCCATTGGTGAAATAACTTGGCACAGATGTTTGTGGATTTAGGGATTTAAAACCCTGTGGGATCTTAGCTCGGAGTCATGGTTCAGTTCCCAAATCAGGACCATGGCCCTGGTCAACCAGTCCTGGGGTGTGTGCTCAGTAAACTATCCCTGTTTGACTGAAATTGGTATTTGTGTGGTTTGTGAGGAAATTTCTGGACCCTATCAAAAATATCTTAAGGTGTTTGGTTGAAATCCAGAAAACGTAAACCTAAGACATTTTTTTTCAACCAGTGTCCTCTGCTAAAATGGAAATAGAAACTGTTTATATTCATCCCTTCATTTCCCTTTGTTTTCTCTATAGGAACCTGACTATGAGCCTAAGATGTTAAAATTATACACATTTTTTTTTTTCTGTTTTCTCATCATTCTGAGAAAAGCAGCTTAAGAATGGATTGGTTATTTTGGCTCACAGTTTAAGGGTAGTTGTGGCAGCAGGAGGGGGCTCTGTGGTGACTCTAAACCCTGTCAACGTAATAAGCCAGATAATCTCAGAGCTGATCTCAGAGGCTTTTTCCAATTCATAATTTGTATCTCACCAAACCTGTGACTTCTCCACGGTCATAACTTGGAGAGTTACTGATGTGTCATCCCCTTTATTGTCCTCATGTCACACCCAGTCTGGACCAGAAGGTTGGCTTTTGCAAGGCTTCAGATAAGGGTCCCGACTGACTCGTTTATTTTTCCTCAGAGACTTGCAATAACTGTGAGAATGTGGAAGTATAGATTTCCTACCAGAAAGACGAAGTTCACCTTGCTGCCAAGGATAACCCGACTCTCATGATTTTTTCAAAAGAAAAGGGGAAAAAAACATCCTCTCTGTCCTCCTTGCCCATAACTGACAGCAACTGACAGGCTGGATTGCTGTGCAGTGACCCATTGGCTGGATCTGTCAAACTGGTCTGCCATTGCTCCAGCCCTCAGTGAACCGTAAGGACCACATGCTGAAAACTCTTCACCCCGTTCTTGCAAAGTGGAGCATTAACATGTATAAGCTGCACTAGCCATTGCACTAACCGCTCTCAGGGGCAGAAGGGGGTGAACAATTCGTGCTGAGGTCTCATCATGGAGTCAAAAAGTCAGAGCTGGAGCGGGCAGATGCTATACTGAAGGAGAGGAAAGAAGCACTAACCTATGACTGAATGTCCCTGTCCCCTTGACGTCTAGGAAAAGACATTGAGAAACGTTGTGTGTGAGAATGCTGCCAATCTCAGAGACTGACAGTCTACCTCCAAGATGCTTGCATGGTGACTTTTAGACAAAAAAAAAAAAAAAAAAAAAAAAAAAAAAGTCATAGCTTTCTAACCCACTGGAGGACCTGTTCAAACAAGTGTTCCAAGAAAGCAGCCTGACACTGGAAAAAGGAGACACCTGGAGTCTGTGGAACCCAACAGAGGTCTAGGTGGTGTCCTAGCCTTACCTTGGCCAATTCCCATGGAAACTTCAGAGGAATAATGAAAATACATGAAGCAAGGCCGTCACCACTTAGAAATCAGACCGTATCATGGTCGTAATGGGCCTGAATCCCTCAGGAGTTGGTTCTCATCCTCGGGAGCAATTACATCTTGAGGATGTGAACAGGTTCCTCTACTGAAGACATCCAAAGAAGTGTAAGAAAGTTGAGAAAGAATGCTAACCTTTGGCCTGGAGAGATGGCTCAGCGTTTAAGAGCCATGACTGCTCTTCCTGAGTTCAATTCCCAGAAACCACACAGTGGCTCACAACCATCTGTGTTGGGATCCGATGCCCTCTTCTGGTGTGTCTGAAGAGAGTGACCGTGTGCTCACATACATAAAATAAATAAATAAATCTTTAGAAAAAGAACACTAGCCTTTGGTTGTACTTTCCAACTCAAAACCTTTGGTCCCTTTTGAAACACGCCCACATTCCTCAGGTCAGTATCTCCCTTGGCCTCTTCTCCAATTTCATCTTAGATAATAAACTCTGGATTTTACCTTCTACAAGGTTTATAACATGTCTCACTTAGCTGGGCTCTGTAACAGGGAAACATCCCTCAGTTACTTGCCCCACCCACCTCTGCCCCACAGGTCATGATGGAAGGCTAAGCCTCCAGTGAACCCAGGAGGGCCATCTAGACAGGGTCGAAGGCATGGGATAGGAAACTACAGGAGCCACCAAAAAACTATCAACTGCAGCTGGAAAAGCAAATGTGCCACCAGGAGTCTAAGCCACATATGAATAAATCTGAGAGCCAGAATGTGTGAATTAATCAGGACAGAAAGTCTAAACTAGACTAGACAGCACTCAAAGTCACATGGTATTTATTATATGGGGTGGTTCTGTACACTCAATTATGTTTTCTGTTACCTGAACACATGGTGCCAACATTTAGGATATAATTATGAAATTCACATGTCTGTTGATTACGCCAATTTAGCAATTAAAATAAATTAATGTCTGGGCCTGCATCTTCCAAGTCATTAGAAGCTTGACTGGTTTTATTTCCAATTGTTTATTTGATGTCAGACATGCTAGGACGAAAGCAGTTATGAAATAATATTTAGCGTGGCAGCTATCAATCACAACGGTCACAGTAGACCAACCAAAACCCACACTACCCTGTTCCCTTCTCTGCTATGCCAAGCCAGTAATTGCCAGTTAAACTGTATGTGATGGTTTATATACTTTATAGAATCAAGGGTCACAGTGAAGACAGGCTACTCAGCATGTCTATGAAGGGTTATCTGGACTGTGTTCACTAAGATAGGATGACCCATCCTAAACGTGGGCAGCACTATTTAGTGGTCTGAGGGTCCCAGGTGATATATAGAGGAGAATGTGCACAGACCAGCATTGCTTGCTCTCTGCCTTTTGGCTGTGGGCACCATGCTACCACCTGCCCTCTATTGCTGCCACCATGCCCTCCTACCGCAGTGTCATGTACCCCTGAAATGTGAGTCCAAAGGACCCTCCTGCCTTCTTGTGTTGCTTGTCTTTGCTCCGTCTGTGAGGTAAGTACTTGATGCAGAATGGAATTCTCAGGAGAGTTCTCTTAGATGCAGATCATTCGTTGTGAATTATAACAGATATTTATAATAGATATAGGCCAAGAATTAATAACAGTTTAGTCATTTCCTTGTCGTTAACAATAATTGTCATAAACAGTCACAGATTAATAGGTCAACTGTAACTGAAAGGCCTGCAGACTGATGAATTTAAAGCTTTTTTTTAGTGGGCAAAGAGGAAGCATTTGAAATATAATATTCAGACTAACATGTGAAAAAGTAGGGAGTTATATGCTGTATAGAAAAAAGTGTTGTTGATATTAAATGTGAAAAATAACCACATTCATGTGTTGGGGGAAGTAGATGGTGTCTTACCAGGACACCTTGGGTGTTCATTTGACTATGAAAATGACGGCCATGTTGTCTTGAATAGAGTGATCGACACAGAAGAAAGATAAACCATTCTGATTGGAAATAACAGTGGGATTTGGGTTTTCCTTTGGGCAGCCTCACAGGTTCTGAGCTCCGTTTTGGAGAAGTGAGAAGAGGGGTTACTGGGTAGAGAACTAAAAATTAACAACCCAGTTGTACTCAGGAATCTCTCAGGTGAGACACCATCCGGAAGTGAAGGCATTTAGTGATGCTCACTTGTTGACTTAGGAAAGAGTCCCAAGATGTGTCACACTGGTGTTCCCACAGAAAGGTCAAGGATTGGTGTGTGCTGTGGATAGGCTGAAGGCAGGGGCTTTCTCACATGTTGCCCTCCAAACACACAGTCTCTGGGGGCAGGAAGAAAGTAAAAGCATCTTAGTGAGTTAGGACAGTTGCTTTCAAAAGTCCAGATCATCAGTGACAAGAGCTGAAATCTAAGATGGAACTGGACCAGACAATAGAGAAGACGGTGTCATGACTAGAGTGTGTCCTCAAAAATGTATGCTAAAATGTAATTGCTATAGCAACAGTATTAACAGGTGTCTGGGGCAGTGAATTAATAATAGTATCTTAGGAGAGCCCCTTTATGGTGAGAATGGGTATGGTCTAAGTTTGGCCCCTCTTAGTTTCTGCCCTGGTCATGTGTGTGCTCACACGCCCTTTTGTCTTATTACAATAGAGTATGGGAGCCCTCAGTGGAAGCAGATACCACAGTTTTCAACCATTCATCCTCCAGAACTATGAACCAAATGCATGTCTGTTGTTTCATTTCAGACACTCTGTTTTTAAAAAGCAAAGATGTGAGTTGATTGTTTGGTAGCTGGATTGGACCAGATTCCCTAAAAATACACAGCAGACGGGACAAAGAGATGGGTGTTGAGTGGATGGAGAGATGGATGGGAGACAGAAGAATGTGAGTGCACAGAGAAACTTCACCTTTCCTCACCTTATTGCTCAGTGCAGGCCCCACCCACCCTGGAGGGCTGGTCTTTTTTCCTTGGCCCACTAATTCAAATGATGATTTCTTCCCAGAAACCTTTCACAAGTGCACCCATCAACATTTTCATCCACCCAAACATCCTTTGTCCTGCTCCAGTTGATACAGAAAATTAACCACCTCACAGGAACATATGAAAAAGGCCCAGGTTTTCCCTCAAATATGAAAAGGAATTGGACTGGGGGGGGGGAGAGGGATTGGGAAGGGGAGGGAGAAGGACTAAGAGCATAGTGGTACTTACAAGGTAAAAAGAAGCCCCCAAACCAACTAAAAGTGAAATCTGACAAATGGAGTTTTTCTAATACTTGTCAAAAAGACAGTCTCTCACTGAGAAGCTTTTAAAAATTCAATCATGGATTTAAAAGGGCAGGAAAGTAACCACTTTCAAGAAAAAGAAAACTTCTTAAGCCCACATGATAAGATGCCGGGACCCCTCAGAAGCATAAGCATCCTTGGGCCATAGTACAGTAATGTTGACAGAGTCATCTGAGTGGACAGCCCATCGCAGTAAGTGGTTCACATATCAGTGTACACAGAAAGGGGAAGTAGATAGCAGACAGGAAAAGGAAACTTCACTGGACGCACTGTCCAAACCATAGCCACAGCTCTTTCTGAAGGGTTGTCAGAGACATTTCAAAAGGAGAATCTCAGTCCGTATGCACTGGAGAAGTAAAAACCCTGTCTCAGGAAGAGATGCTGTTATAGTTTGCTTTCTCTTACTATGTTATTTTTCCATGGCTGCCATAGAACTCCATGACCACTGAGAGAAGTTTATTTAGGCTTACTGGTCCAGAGCCCATCATGACAGTGAGTGGCTGAAGAAGGCAGAAAGCACGGTGACGGAAACAACTGAGAACCTACATCTTGTACTGCAAGCAGGGAGCAAAGAGAATGAATTAGCAATGGTGCTGGACCTGTTACCCTCAAAGCTCGTCTCCAGTGGCATAATTCCTCCTAAATACCAAATAGCTCCACACACTGGGGATAAAGTATTCAAACATCTGAGCCTATGAAGGACATTTTTATTCAAATTTACATGTGACACGTGACCAAAAAGCACTTAAGAAAAGCGAGGTGAGGGGTATTTATTCCAGGTTATAGTCTGTCATCAAGAGAAACCAGGCTGAAAACTCAAAACAGAGAACCCGGGAGGCAGGAGCTGAAGCACAGGCCATGGAGGCAAGCCACTTATTAGCTTTCTCACACGCTTGTATCAGCTACCTTAGCCCAAACCCACCTGCCAAGGAACGGCACTGCGCACAGTTGACTGGGCCATTCTACATTAATCATCAATCAATGAAATGCCACACAGACAAATGCCCACAGGCCGATTTGATGAAGACAACTCTTCAGTCAACCTCTTCTCGGATGTATCAAGTTGACAAAAATAAATAAATAACCAGGACAAACAAACGCATCTACTGCTGGGATTTTAGCATCTTGCTCCCCAAAGGCTCATGACTGTTTGGTCCCCAGCTGCTGGTGCTGTTTGAAAGGGTGTTTGGAACTTTGAGAGAATGGATCTAGCTTTTTTTTTAAGAAATGGACCACTGTAGTGTGTGCCCAGAGTACCTCACCCTTCTTCTCTCTGAGTCTTTCTGCGCCACCTCTCTCTCCCTAGTCTGCTGTGGGATAAAGAATCTCTAACACTACCACTGCCATGATGATCTGCCCATCTTCCCCCCATTAGGTTGCTCTTGTTAGGCACTCTGCCACAGTACTGTATGAGTAACTAATAGGTGAACACACACACACACACACACACACACACACACACACTCGCACACGCACATGCATACTCACACACACACACACACCACTAAAATGGGAACATACTTAGATTTGTTCACAAAACAGTACTATATTGTAAATTGGTACTTGCCTAAGTGTTTCTCCTGCACATGTTATATTAAACAAGGTGTCAATTGTTCTAATATGAACGTTATTAATATGTCCATTTAGTTATTCATTTATTCATTAAGCTAATAGGTATTGAGCACTCAGTGTTCACTTGATTCTTCTAGGAAGCATCTCCTAGTCATGATTAGTGTTTAGAACTCAGATTACATGAAAACTGATACTGAGGTTGAATGCCCAGTGTTGTAGCCACTAAGTGATTAAAGATTTAAAGCCCGAGCTCCTCATTCAGAAAACATCAGCTTGCATGCAAAGACCCTCTACTATAGCCTGTAAGGCAACCGTTGCTAACTTATTTCAATTGATTCCCAAATCAATATGTCTTCCATAGCCCCAGAGTTTCTTTCTAAGTGAAATGACTATATATTCTTTGTAGGAATTCATTTAAGAAATGTTCACTGAATGCCACCTCTGTGGCATGAATAAATCTTACTATCAAGTTTTTTCTCTAGTTGCTCATAAGGAAAAAAAAGTCAGATGAAATTTTAGCACAGTAAGATTGATTGAGTAGCAGAAATGGGACAAACTGTGTTGATCAAAGTGTCATGGGGACTTCAACCCAGGAAACTTGATCTTGGAATATAGTCACATAGAGGGACTGAGGGTAGAGCTCACTAGGGGGTTGCTTGCCCAGTGTGTGGTCATCTCCAGCACAGCAAAAAAAATGGGAAAAACAAAACCACACAGAGGCAAGGTGACAGTTGAGTTTTAACCTGATACAATAAGTAGAAATTTCCAAATTGAACCTTAGAAAAATAAAAATAAAAAAAAAAAAAAAAAAAAAAAAAAAAAAAAAAACACTTGGGGGAATAAAAAGCAAATGTGTAAAAGGGCTGGACCCAGGCTGGAGGAGTGACGGAACACACAATTCTTAAAACATTTAGGTACTTAGCGCCTGATTCAGAGAACGCTGACTTACATGTCTCGGACCATCACAAGCATCCTGGGAAATAAACCAGACCTCTTTTCTGCCTGCATCCTGAACCTCTGCAGACATGGCTGATGTGATCACAGTAATAAGCAGGTGTCCTTCCGAGGAGAGGCAAGGTTGAAGCAGTGAGCAGAGCCTGGGTGGAGACGTCACCAGCTCTGAAACAGCAACGTCCCCTCAGTGGTAAAACCCACATTTTGGCTCAGTTGACAACATCAAGAACAAGGTTATACTCAGAACAGCACCAAGACGGGGGAGGAAGACTGCCTATGGGACACCAGAATTTTCTACACTGAAACTCAGCAGCCCACACTGAGCTAGGACGTTCGGCTTTCCTTTTAACTTACCCCATTTTACTTATTTCTGAATTATCTGACAGGCGTACAAGTATGTGTGTGACGGCCAGAGGACAGCTCGGTGGAGTCGGTTGTCTTCCTCCCACCTTTATAGGTCAAACTCAAGTCACCAGATGTGTGCGGTGGAGGGCCTGATGTGCCGTCTCGCTGGCCTCTTGTGCTGGCAGATCCTATATGCAACTAGGAAGGAGCAGCTTCTCTCTCAATCTGGACTGTGGAAGGAGGACTAATGTTCAGTGGGATATTAGAGCCAAGTGCTGCCTGATGTAAGAGTCAGAAGAATCAATGTGCTTCATGTCTGTTGGCTCCTGCGTGACAGCTGTTCATGCAATAAATAAATAAATAAATAAATAAATAAATAAATAAATAAATAAATAAATAAATAAATGAATTGCAGCACCTTCTCTGTATCAGGTATTGGAGGCACTAGAACCAGCCACATGCAGGCACACAACTGATCCATTCCATGTCTTGAGATCAGGAAGAGCAGCTTCAGTAACTATGACACCTCCGGGCCCTGAGAGGCTAGTGTACACACACACACACACACACACACACACACACACACACACACACACATGTGAGAGAGGGGAGGGAGAGAGAAAGTCAGACACACACATGCAAAAACGGGGGTGGGGGGAGAGAGACTAAATACTGGGAATCTGGTCCCACAGGGGCAGCCTTGACTAGTGACCACAGATACTGAAATATCTCTAGGGCTCCTTGTAGGTTAAGATGCAGCTGCTCTCCCGCTATGACTGAGGATACACTCTTCCTCCGTATGTTCACCTTCACTGTTTGACTTTCTTCCCCAGGGAGTCCTGTCCAATATCAAACTTACATACAACATCTGCCTCTGCTGCCTTAAAATGTTCTCTTTAAAATGGGGGGAAAAAAGGAAAAAGAAAAAGAAAAGCAGCCCACGTGGTCGGGAGGGATGGGAGAAGTGCAGTGTGTGCTGAGGGAAGCAATGGGACTGAATACTGGGAATCTGAGGCTTCCCAGAGGCAAGAATGTCTCTGCTGGCTCTGCAAAGATGGCGGGGGAGTTAGCCAGGGAAGGAACATTTCTGACAGAGGAATGGATGAGCAGATTCAAAGATCCTGAGAAGAAAAATAAACGGCGGAGCTGGATAGGAAACGCTATAGGATTCCATCAAAATGGCGGCAGGGCAGAAGATGGGGAGGAAGCGGCAGGCCTGAGGCCACAGAGCAGGCAGTGGCTGCTTCAAAGGGCTAGTAATGCCGACTAAGGGGCCAGAGCAACGTGAAGCTTCTACAGTGCCTTTGAGGGAGGGTGCTTTTGGCAGCAGTCGGGAAGGTGGGTTAGCAAGCTCAGAGGCAAGAAGCCTGAGGACCAGACGAGACCAGTTAGAGCTCTGTTGAAGTTGCCCAGCCAAACTGACTTTGCAGAAAGGTGGGCACGGGAAGAGGAATGGATAAAGTTGGCAGACCATTTGTCACATCATAAAGGCATGGCCAGGGAGCAGTAGAGTCAGAAGGTGGCCAAAGTAGACACGCAGGTGACAGGAAACACAGAAGCGGAACAGCAAACAGGTTGCATGTTAGAGAGGCTTGGCTGGGGGAGGGGGAGACAGAGAGCACAGAGTTAAAAAAGAATATGGAAAGGCTGGAGATCAAGGAGAGACGCCATTCTTTTGTATACAAGGATAGAGTCCCAGAGCTAGGAGAGGGAGGAAGATGGGCAGGAGGAAGAAGAGGAGGAGGAGATAGATGAATGGATGGATGGATGCATGGATGGATGGATGGATGGATGGATGATGGATGGATGGATGGATGGATGATGGATGAATGGATGGATGATGGATGGATGGATGGATGGATGGATGATGGATGGATGGATGGATGGATGGATGGATGGATGGATGATGGATGGATGAATGGATAGATGGATGGATGATGGATGGATGAATGGATGGATGGATGAATGGATGGATGGATGGATGGATGGCCTTCCATATCTGCACAGTTCTTTCCTGTTCTTAGTTTTCTTTTTTGAGATTACAACATAATTATTTTACTTCCATCTCCTCTGTCCAAACCCCACCATGTGCTCCTCCTCTTTCTTTTCTACCTGCATGAAGACCTGTTGGTACAGATTATGTCCTCAGCCTACTAGCAAAATATGCTTGCAGCAAGAAAACACCAAGACCTTGGCAAAAAGTCCAAAGTTTAGATGTTTTCTGTTCTAATTTCCTCTTTCCAACCCAGACCTTGGGGTGGACAGGGGGAGGCCACAGTGGTACAAACAGCTTTTGTTATAGCTACAGAAAGTAGAGGTTGAAGAGAAAGTTCAATTAAAACTCTGCTTTACTCAGCCCAATAATGGGCTTGACATTTGCAGAGATCCTGACAACAATACCTGCTACTGCCAAGCTTACAGATTGGGAAAGGCTTCTGTGGAAGGCTGAGAAGGCACTGAACAAAAGGTCTCAAGCAGCAATGTCCTTTCACGTTGGAAGGGCCAAGGAGTCAACTCTGTCTGCCTCCTTGGCTGTATCTCTTCTGCATCCCCTAATGGGTGGTACTTCAGGCAGCTCTCTCGGTGCATCCAAGAGAAAAAAGTAAAGGCTGCTGACAGTAAAGAAATAATTCTTTACCGGGGTTCTGCAAACTCCAAAACCACTTCTGGATGCTTAAAGATGTTGCACAATCTTTGACCGACTTCCCAAAGGCAAAAGTGAGGACAACACACAAAGCATTTCCAAGATAAATGTGTTTTCCTTATAGAGAAATCACCGAGGCCGCAGCTTGCCTCATAGTGTTATAGTTTACAGAGCAGTTTAGACATGTGCTCTAACTGCAGCCTTAAAATGTCTGAATTTCTCCTGTTCTACAGATGAGAAAACAGACACTCATTGTAGGAGTATAGTGCCTTGGTTTAAACTTTATATTTGTGTGTGTGTGTGTGTGTGTGAGAGAGAGAGAGAGAGAGAGAGAGAGAGAGAGAGAGAGAGAGAGAGAGAGAGAGAGAGAGAAACTGAGGGTGTAATGGGACTAACCAGTGGAGACCAGAAGATAGTGTTAGATTCCCTGGAACTGAAATTACAGACTATTGTTAACCCCTACTGTGGGTGCTGGGTAGTGAACTTGAGTCCTCTTCAAATGCATACCATCACCCCAGTCCCCTGACTTGATTTCTCCAGTCATATTATACCTATTCTGAAATGGAATGGAATAAGAAAGTAGAGTTGTCTACTTTGTGAAAATGGATGGGGAAATTTGCTATGAATTTTTATCAATGTACCTCAAGATAAAGGATGGGAAGGGTCTGTAAAGACAGTCTTTGGTACCCTGACGGCCTTGTTTCTCATGTTTTGCACAGGCTCTCAAACTCTCCCAGGCTGACCTAGAATTCAGTCAATAGCCAAGGAAAGATGACTTTAAACTCTTGAACTCTACTTCCACTTCTCAAGGGCTGAGATTACAGGCATGTACCTCCATCCCGATGCCTTCCAGTACCTAAGATTAGTGGAAGCCCTGCACTGTGCTAAATGTGGGTCTTCCTCTGTTACCCTGAAGAATGATTCCCTATCCCCCCCCCTCAAACCTACCTGTCCTCCATGTGACCTTTCACTCTCTCAGAGCAATGAATGCACTCCACTCTGAAAGTCATGCTCTGTGTGTGGGCTAAGATTAAGGACCACAAGACACTCTGATGCTATCCCTCCCTGATGGCACAGCTACTTTGGTGAGGGTTCTGTTGACTCGATGCCAAACCCAGGCTAGTATGAGAGATTCGGGAATAGCTGCATTCAATATGTGTATCTATTATTGGGTAGGAGGTAAGGCTATTTCTAGCCTCTCACAATAAGGAATCCATTAGTTCGATCATGGCACATAGTCAAAAATACCTCCCCAAAGAATAACTTTTGAAATAGAAGAAAATCATCCCAGACAGTCCTAAAGCATTGGGGATTGCAAAGCATGGTTTGGTTTTTGCTTTGCCAATCCAGGGCTGTAAAGGCCACCTAAGTGAGCAGTGGTACCTTTCCAAATGCTCACTATGGTAGGTCATGTCTGGCCCATTCAGATGCTGGCCAAGGTGTTGATAGTTAGCCAGCGCTGGCAGCTACCGTTGGCTTTGGTTGAAGCAGGTACCTGAAATAGCCTGGAACAGATGGAGGTTTAGGTGACTGCAATCCTGTCCTAAAGAGTGCCAAATCAAGACAGGACTGACTACATTCTGTCAATTTCCCAACACTAAGGGAAAATACAAACTTCTGAACTAAGGGAGGAAGCCACTGGGGAGAAGGAATGTTCTAAGAATAAACAAGGGAGAACAGAAGAGAATCATAAGTAAACCTGAGAGTTAGAACAAGATTACGGGTGGAGGTGGTCTTATTTTGTTTTCCTATCTGAAAGCCCTGTGGAATATGGGCCCAGGTTAAAGGTTTAGGGTGTAGGAATGTAGGAACATCACCAAAAGTTGTCTACTCAAGAATGAACTAAAACTCCTCTAAACTGATATCTTATTATGAGAAATATCATTTAGTAAGCATCTTCACTCACTCCTCCAGGGTTATGAGCTAGCTCTTGTCCTCTATGATGTCATCTGGGTAAAGCCTTTCTGAAAGTCAGTATCAAGAACCAGTTAATGTTGGTGGGAAGTCCCCGCCATGTGACGCTGTGGGAGGGAGGAAGGCAGCATACACTGTAGGCTCCAACACTTGTGCAAGGCCAAGTTAACCTATTCATTACTTTCCTCATTGTTGTGACAAAATGCCTGATGAATGTGATGTGAAGAGGGAAAGCATTTGCCTTGGTTCACAGTGTGAGGGAGACAGTGCCTCACAGTGGAGAACAGCAGCGTGGCAGCAGGACCATAGCACAACCATAGTCAGGAAACCGGAAAAGGTGAAACAAGACTCAGCTCTCTTTCTCCTTTTCTCACTTAGTACAAGACCCCAGCTATGGGATGGTGTCTCCCACAGTAAAAATATATAATCCCTGCTAGATTAAACTTTCCCAGAAACATCTTCTTGGTGTTTCTATGGTAAATGTAAACCACTCAACAAAGTCACTAATTCTGAGCCAAATCATGACCCTGAAGAAAACTATACAAAGCAACAAAGCAAACTAGACAAGACAAGACGTCGTCCCACTCATAAGAGAAACAAGAACTGTATTCCTTAGGACTTGGTGGTCCTTGAAGTTGGACCTCTCAGAGACCACCCATTTTTGGTACCCAGAAACACAGAGCCACCAGTCAAAGCTGACCGCAGTCCCAGAGAAAAGGTCCTAATTGTATCAGACCCTGATCTCTTCTTTGAGAAATATAAGAAAAGAAACTGAAAAGAAGCAACAGAGACCAAGAAGTACTAGAAACGAAACTTGCTGGTCTCAGTATGAAGTTGTGCTTCAGTCATGGTCATGCGCAGAGGAGGCTCGAGCAGAGGTGGTTTCTAAGGAGCCCTGCTAGGTCTCTAGATCCTGATCTGCAAAATGCACAAAACACATTGCCTGCGCCCCCCCCCCCATGTCTACCCTGTCCAGAGATAAGATGTTGGAGACACTCAACAAAGCCAGAGCTTGTCACTAAAAGGGAGAAAAAAAAAAGTCTGTGGCACAAGGAAATTAAATGGCCCACTTACCCATTGTCTTAGTTTGAGCATCCCCAGAAATAGTTACTGAAAGGAACATTCAAGTACAAATATCTTGTTTAAGATATGCAACAAAAGCTGTTGGGGTCTGAGTGTAGAAAAGAAAGCCAAGGAAGAAGCAAAGCATTAGAATGATCTAGCAATCTGAATACTTCTGCATGTGCCTGGAGGTTGATTCCCTGAGAAAATTCAAACCATGAAGTCGATCGAAGACAGTTCTGTGTTATCCCTCCTCTTCAATGAACCAACTGGATATAGTGATGTGCCAACCCCTCAGAGCCACTGATCTAGGGCTTCTGAGACAGATGCGGGCAGAGTGACCTTTACTCAGACTATAAAGCAAAACAGGAAGCCATAGTTGGAGGGTCAGAGCTGAAATGATAAAGCCCACAACACACATGTGGGCTTCAAAAGCTAGCAGCCAGCTAAGAGCTGAACTCAGGTTTGTCTGGCATCCTGTTCTGAAATGGCTCAGCACTAACCAGTCCCCTTACAAGTCTCCTATCCTCCACAACCACTTCCTCCCAGAGTTCATTGGGCCAGAGCTGTACAACCTGTACAAACTAATTACTCAGGTTTGCAAGCCAACTATAGTGTCCCTGGTATGACAATTCACAAATCTGAGTGTGCTGCACAGGGTCTCTTCCCAGGATATCAATTCTCGGAGCTATTCTAGCAGAAGGCAGAATAGTAACTCCTTAGCAAACAAGTGCCTGAGACCAGCTGGCAGACCACTGGGCACTGAGTACCTGGTTCAGGTGGCATGCTGCGTGTACAAACAGTAGGCATCCCTTCTGGTACATAGAAGCATGTGCCTCTAGAGGTGGTTCAAAGAGCCCAGCGACAAACACATCTAAGTGGTGAATACATCTTAAGCATATGGAAGTAGCTCAAACCCACAGAGAATGGGGAACGTCCGTGGCTGGAAAGAAATGGATACTGAGCATTGTTCACAGTGATAACGGGCCACAGTGGGTCTGCCTGGTCATGACAGTTCAATAGGATAAAGATGTACTGTGAGAACAGACATATGATCCTCATGTTCCCGAGCTGCAGAGAGGCTGAATGGAGATCGTGGGAACCTTCCTTGAGCATTAAGAAAAATTCTAACGTGCTGGGTATGGACAGCAATGTTGAGTGCATCAGAAAATCTGCCTAGCATACATGAGACCTATAAATGAAAGTTGTCTAAAGGAAGCTGCACCTTCCTGAGCCTTCTACAGGCTGAGCAGCTGACTGGAAATCAGTGACTTTGGTGGACTGGTCGGTTAATGCATCTACAGACGGGTTATCTCGGGCTGTCTCTACCCTCTTAATGCCCATTTATTGCCCTCCTCTGTGGTGAGCTAACGTCTTTGTGATCATTAAGTAAACTCTTTGGAATGTGGATACCTAGATTCCACCGCCCCGAAAGCTAAGAGTGTGATCAGATAGCATCTGAGGCCTATAGCAGAGATATCCCTGCCTTCCTCTAACCTGCCTCTCTGGTGTTTCCAGCAATGTACTGAAAAGTACTGAGATCTATAAATTTCTTTATTCTGCTACTATGAAAGCTTCGTGGAAACTGCTTCTACTTTGGAACATGAACCAGAAATAACATAAATCTGTGTTTCTAGGCAGTGGTCACTCATATTTGGCTTCAAAATATAAGATGTGTGTGTGTGTGTGTGTGTGTGTGTGTGTGTGTGTGTGTGTGTGTGTGTGTGTACTAAGAGATTCTGAGTACAATCCTCACCACCAAAAACAAAGAAAAATGTTAAAGAAAGGAAGAATAGTAAGGTGTTGGTAGTTACTGCACTTAATAGATTATGGGGCTCAATATTGTATTATTTCCACTTTTTATATTTAAACATTTCCATAATAGAAAGGAACAACGTCTTTAAAAGCACACGGTGCTTTGACAGTGAGATGAAGTGATTATTGTTCTTTCAGAAACGAAAGAATTGAACAGTAGGATGTGGGTGTGATATCAGTTAAACAAATATTTGCCACTGAAGGATTAGCTGAAATTTCAACATTGTCTTAGAAAATTGCGAGCAAGCACGTTCCACGAGAGTAACATCTACTGCTGGGTGAAGCCATAGGACCGTAGGATAGGTCATGCAAAGCTAGCGTTAAGATCTTGTGCCACCAGATGGCCATAAAAATGAATGGAAATCTGCAACTAACAGGGGTGAGGAGTTGGGGGCACCTCCAAGATGAGATTGTAACCTGGAATAAGGGAGGTGCCCAAAAATCAAGGGGGTCACCTTAACTGAGACTCAAAACACTGGGGGTATGGAACCTGAAGAGGTTACTTCCTGTATCAAAGCAGGAACCCCAGTGTAGCAATAGAGACACCAACCCACCCTCAAAACTTTCAACACGAAAATTATCCTGTCTACAAGAAATGCAGGCACAGGGGATGGAGCAGAAACTGAGGGAATGGCCAACCAATACCCAGTCCAACTAGAGACCCACCCCATGGGCCAATCCTTAACACTATTAATGATACTGTTATGCTTGCCAACAGGAGCCTGGTGTGATTGCCCTCTGATAGGCTCCACCCAGCAGCTGACTCAGACAGTTAGAGACACCCACAGTCAAACAGTGGAGGAGCTTCGAGACTCTTATGGAAGACTAAGAAGAAGGATTGTGGTCCCAAAGGGGACAGGAAGACCAACGGACTCAACTAACCAGACCCTTGGGGCTCTCAGAGACTGAACCACCAACCAAAGAACAAACACGGACTAGGTCTTCAGGCACATATGTACCAGAAGTGCAGCTTGGTCTTCATGTGGGTCCCAAACAACTGGAGTGGCGGCAGGTCTATCCTACGAGCTGTTGCCTGTACATGGAACATGTTTTCCTAGCTGGGTTGCCATGTCAGTGGGGGAGACTTGAAGTACCAGACTGAGGGGATACCTGGTAGGGGAGCACCCACCCAGAGGAGAAGAGGAGGGGGGAATAAGGGAAAATTTGGGGAGTGGGACAACCAGGAGGAGGCAATGACAAGGATGTGAGATGAACAAGTAAAAAAAAAAAAAAAAAAAAAAAAAAAAAAAAAAACTTAAATTTAAAATTGAAAAAAGCAATGTGCCATTGCTGGGCATTGTAACTGATATCTGCAGTCCCAGCCTTAGAAGGCAGACACGGGAACCTGCCTAGAACTCAAGACTAGGGCCAAGGAGACTGCTCAGTGGATAAAGCACTTGCCATATAAGCCTGAAGACATATGTGTAGTAGGGAAAACATTAAACTTAAAAATAAGAAAAGATGAAACAGTAACAGCACATGAAGTCAGACGTCCACAACAGAAGGGACCATGAGGGAGAAGAACCCCTGGAAACCACAAATTTTATGTGAGACCCTGTAGCTCACCACAGGCCATTTTAGACCCTCCACCAGCCGTCTCAAAGATGGCAAACTAGTTCCATCTTGAGAACCAACTCTGATGAGCTAGATGGGGAAGGATGAAGAAGCAGCAGCTAGGCTTTCCAGAAAGCATCATGGAAGGCTTCGGAAAGCACCTGCTTTCCCCAGGGCTCGAATCATTGGAGGATTAAAGCACAGCCCGTGAACAACCTTCTGGCTAACGGGGCTGTACACTAGACAATGTCCCAGTGCCTCTTGAAATCCATTCCAAACAGAAAGAGTCACATCACAGAAAAATCTTGGCATCCCATCCAGCTTCTCTGGGCCACGTAACCCACTCCGAGGTCATACAAATAGATTGAACGTTGGCTTCTGAGTCACAGGCAGTCTAACCCTTCAACACGGACTGCCGCATAGGAGTTCTCCATCCCAAACAAAACACCCACCAGAGAGTCCACAGCAGGGGATTCGCAGCAAAGAAATGAATTTAAAGTTGTGAAAATCCATATCGCTGCCTTGAGAAACGTTCGCAGGAAATGCATAAGGGAAGCCACTTCGGAGCTCAGATGGAGTTCAGCCCTCATCTCCTTCAAATCTCCCACAGTACCGGGGAAGAAACGGAGGCCCCAGATAAACGGAGTGTCGGAGGCAGGCCCAGACCTCGGAGGTCCTGGAGCCGGCTGATGACGAGCGGGAGAAAGTGACGGAGGCCTTCGTTCAGACCAGCCCTCCCACAAACCCGGGAGAAAACCGGATCAACTGGGAGTGACTAGCCAGAGAACGTTGGCTCTATAAATTAAATAAGGAAATCAATAAACGTCGCCACCGTCCACCACGGTGTTAGAACCATGCGCATTGGTTTCTTCTGAATCTCAGGCGCAGAGGAGTTCCCAAATCTCATCTGTTAATACTCTGGCCACTTCTTAATGGACTGGAGAAAAGGCTCCCACTTAGGAGGGATGACTAGTGCCGTCGACTCGTGCAGCCTAGAGTCACCGAGGATGCGAGTCGTACTCAGAGACTGTGACCAGCTCGGCCAGGGACGGGTCTGTGGAGGCTTGTCTTCGTTTCCTGAACCGAGATGAGAAAACCCATGTGAGTGTGTGGAGCAGCGGATAGTAAAGAGAGGTAGCCCAGCAGGGAGCATCCATCGTCCTGGTTCCTCTACTCTCCCATGAGGAGCAACCACTGACTGTCACCTGAAAGTCTAAGTCAAATAAATCCCTCCTCCCCTAGACTGAATTCGGTTGGAGCATTTCATCACCGCAAGGAAATGTCACTAGGACGTCGCACAGCTTCGCGGATGAGCCCTGGCCTTCACAACTTCCATTCGAAATGCCAACCGCTTCGGGAAAAACATCCCCAGTGGCCCACGAAGGGACTTCCCGCACGTTCCCCGGGAGACTCCTTCCAATAGAAATATGCTGTGCTGTTTTATTTTGCTTTGTTTAAAGAAAACAGCCCATTAACTCTGAAGTTTGTTTTAGTTGGTGCAACTCACACATAAAAGCCAGGTCCGTGACCCTGGATGAAAGGGCTGGAAAATTTCCTTTTTCTTTTTTTTTTTTTTTAAGAGCATCACATATTTTAATGGTTGGTGAAGATCAGGAATTCCTTCTTGCCTCTCCCAAGCATGAAAGAGGTTGGACAGGCTTGTGGTACTGACCATGAAAGAAGGGACATCCTTTGTCTCATGGTGACTAATAAATATATCTGTAAAGGTTGTTCTGGTTCCTGTGAGTAGCTGCGACTCTACTTTTTGTTTCTAACTATATTCCAAAGTAGCTGAATGCAGATACGTGCGGTTTGTTTCCTTACTGCTCTGTTAATAGACACTTAGGTTACAACATGTACGCTTGGGTCAATTAAGAAAAAGCTTGTTGCGAACACTTGTGTAATTTGTACGCAGGAAGTAGCTGTTCTTCATGATGGCCGTCTGTGGAGTTGGAGCCGTTTTAGATTTCCTCCAGCACGGTGAGAATCTTCACTAGTCTGAATCCTTGCCAGCATCCGTTGCTTCTGAAGATTTAATCCCAGCCATTCCGCTAAGCTTGTAACGGCATCCTTGGTGGGTGTGTTTGCGTTGCCTTGGTGACTATGAGACTTATGAGGCTCAGCGCCTCTTCACGTGACTATGCGCCATTCGCAGCTCATTTTATGAAGAACGGGTTCGAATCTTTTACCAGTTATTCTTCTTTTGGGTTGTCCCGTTCTTGGTTTGAGAGCACAGGGACAGGAGTCGTTTGTAGTGGTCACGGCTAACAATCCATTTCCCATCCTGCGGTTTGTGTTTCCACTTCCCTGTGGCTACCGGCTCCTGAGCAGAAGGTCTCTCGGTTTTGATAGGGTTGAATTCAGAGTGAAGCCCTGCCTTAAACATTAATGAATCCATTAAATCTTTTCTGTTTTTAAGAATGTGTAGATACTTTTACAAAGTGATTTTTATTACCTTCATACGTATATAAGGGTTATGTACATTTGTGAACCCCAGGCATAAAGTGACCAAAGAAGTCAGAAGATGGCGTCAGATCCCTGGAATTGGAGTTGTGGGTGATTGTAACCTGCCATGTGGATGCTGGCAACCAATCCCTGGTTCTCTGGGGAGAAAAAGAAAAAAGAAAAAGAAAAACGTACTCTTAGGAGCTGAGCCATCTCTCCAGCTCTGATGTTCTTTATACCCAGAGACATTTGCACCCCAGCACCTGTAGTGACACTGCTTATAAAGGCAAAAGCTATGGGACCCGTCTTAGTGTCTAACAATAGAGCAATGGGTAAAGAAAATGTCCCGCAGACGCACAGTGGAACTATTTGCAGTTGTGAAAAAGAACAAGTTATGTTGTGTATAGGAAAATGTCTGTAACTGGAGATATTTATAATAAGCAAATTAAGTCATTCTCAGAGAGATCAATATCAGGTTTGTGGTCCCTAGGTTCTTACACAAATATGTAGAACTGTATACTGTATTTATTATTTGTGGTCCCTGGGTTCTTACTCAAATACATAAAACTGTATACTGTATTTATTAGATAAGAAAAAAAGGGAGCTGAGCTGTGAAAGGGAAGAGAGACAAGAAGGGAGGCGTTACATTCACCGCAGAATGTATTTATATGTAATACACTTGTATGAGTTTTAATGATAAATAATGAAAACAAGTTCCTTCCCCCTCTCACTCCTGACAATCATCCCATCACCCTCTACCAGCAACAAGGCCCCCTGAAGCTCCTGCTGTCATGATCAATATGCACCCCGAAGAGCTTCCTCTGCTGTGTGATGTTCCCACAAGTGCTGATATTTATCTGCTTCGTGCTCTCTCGCCATCTGCAGGCAGCCCAGCCTCCCGCCAGGCGGCCTCTCCAGCTCTTCTGACAATTAGATCAGAGACGTGGAATTCCATCCTCCCTGAACAGTCCTTATGTTCCCTAGGAAAGTCAGAAGCTGGGGAAGTAGTAAAAAGAGAATAATTTCTCATCCTTTCTCTATTGAAGATGCACATTTCGGAGGACACTGTGTTTGTGCCTGTGCAGTCATTAGGTGGTACCCTGAAGTACACAGGATAGAGCTGTAGGGATGGCTCAGTGAATTAAAGCACTAGCTGTTCTTCCAGAGGATTTATGTGACTCCCGGTGCCCACGTATAGGTTCACAACTACCTGTAACTCCAGCTCCAGGGCATCTGATGCCCTCTGCTGGCCCCTTTCAGTACTGCACCCACCACACACACACACACACACACACACACACACACACACACACACACACACACACATACCTAAACAAGAATGAAAGCAAAGAATAAGTCTTTTCGTAAAATCAGAGAAGAAAAATAATGAAAACGCACCAGAAGGGCCATCAGTGCTTCATACATATTTTGCTTAATCATCTAAAAAGGAGGGGAAACTGCGGGATAATTGCTTTGAAGAAATGCTGCAAGGACCAGAGTATCTGGTGGACACGTGAGAATGTTGTATCATGCAGCCTCCCACAGAGACACCCTCTAGTCAACGTAAAGGAAGAGTTGCTCATCGTCTCCCTATGGAAGATGTCACATGCCCTACGGGTATTTGTTTGTTTGTTTGTTTTGGTTTCTGTCATTTTTTTAAAGAATTATTTATTTTATGTATATGAGTACACTGCAGCTGGCTTCAGACACACCAGAAGAGGGCATCAGATCCCATTGCAGATGGTTGTGAGTCACCATGTGGTTGCTGAGATTTGAACTCAGGACCTCTGGAAGAGCAGTCAGTGCTCTAACCACTGGGCCATCTCTCCAGTGGGTTTCTGTCATTTCTTGAGTCACTGGTTGTCTTAGTTCACACCACCTTCAGAAGTATTCTTACCATTTCCAACCACAGATTTCATAACAGCTTTGTTCTCTCTCTCTCTCTCTCTCTCTCTCTCTCTCTCTCTCTCTCTCTCTTTCTCTCTCTCTCTCTCTCTCTCTCTGGGTGTGTGTGTGTGTGTGTGTGTGTGTGTGTGTGTGTGTTACATCAGGATCTCTCAGTCAAACCCAGAGTTTTTCGTATGACCTGAAAATCGCCTGTCTCCACCTCCTGGGCCTGGAATATGAACCAAGTGCCACATCCACCGAGCAAGTACATGGATTTCTAGGTATCTGAACCCTGGTCCTCATGCTGGGGCAACAAGCACTTTAATATTGATCTCCCCAGCCCTTCATTCTGGATTTAAAGACAAAGAATCCCAAGGTGAACTGTCACATCAGTGCCTAGTTCCACAGCCTTTCTCCTAGGAAGGCATCTCACAAAGTTTTACAAAGACCCTTCTCTTGCACAGACATGTTTCCACACATAGGCCACTTGGTATCTACTTAGACATCTATAGCAAAAGGCTAGTAATATTGATTAATGTGAGTGAACACTATATAGACTTATATATAACATAAAATTATGTTTAACCTAAAAGGCTGTTCTTCACTAGATACTCAGCTTTTGGTGAGGTTGCCTTTCTCATAATGCAAGCCATGGTTTCTGTGGTTTTCAGGAATTCACTTAAGTGAGCAATTTCTAGGCAGAGCTCTTAAATAACCCACTGGGTTCTATGCTGTCTGGCATAATAGTCCTGGCTTGGACGCTTCTGAAGATCTTAAGATGACAATCCAAATCTGACACCCATCACAAGAATTTTATATTTGTTTTTATTTTATTTATGTGTGTGCATCTGCTTGTTTGTGTGTATGCCATATGTGTTCCAATGAAGGTGTCAGATACCCTGGGGCTGAAGTTACAAGTATCTGTGAGCCACTAGATGTAGGCACTAAAGAGTGAACTAGGTTCTCTGGGACAGCAGCAGATGCTCTTAACCGCTGAGCCATCTCTCTGGTCCCATGGTCTCTTCATCCAATGCCTTTTGAACAGAGCAATGAATTGGGTCCACTGACAAGCAGCCCAGTCATCTTCCCACAGTTAATTGCAGCCTTCTCCCAATGATCACTAGGAATAAGAATTAACACCCTCGGGCTCCAGAAGAGCCAAGCCATCAGGCTCAGCCTTACAAGCTAACTGAGACTTAATTAGGCAGGAATGTTGGCTCGGATGCTTCGGAAAGTATTTACACAGCAAGACTCAAGACTGGGATCTCTCTTCCCAGGCTATTATACCAGGCTTCACAGGTGGTGAACACTCAATAAATACTAACTGATTGCTCCTTAGAAATCTAGATGCTTCAAGCAACTCAATTCTGTCTTTGCTGTGTGTATATTGATTGACAGAGGCTCAAAGCCAATACATGCTCATGCACACGCGTCGTCGTCTGTCTCTGAGACTACACTGTCTCCTGATAGGCTGCCTGCTGACGCGACAACTCTAAATCTAAAGGTGCATGTGAGTTTGCTTCTCTTGCTGAAGACTTTAGTAAAAGCTACATCATCACCTTTATCCTAGAGGAATTCTGTGGTTCTTATAGAGATATTTCCACACCAGGAATACAGTGGTGTCAGCTGGACCCCTCCCACCACAGTTCTTCCTACTTGCCTTTTGCAGTGAGATTTAGAAAACTGCTCAGGTAACCCCGAACCCAGCTAAGAAGAGTTCGGTGGTTGATTTGGGCAGAAACCATACGGAATCATAAGCTCCCTGCGTTGTTTTGATTTTCACAAACCTGGAAGGGAGCTTCTCAGAATGGTCTTAGTCATTGAGAGAATCAATCCAGCAAATACCAATAGAAACTGTCTCCTAAAATAAACTAATGCCCGGGCACCTGTGAAACAAATGACATCATCTCAAATGTCGCTGTTGAAATCCTCACACCCGGTATTTTAATTTGAACCTGTCTTTGTAAACAAGCCTTTAAAATGTTGAGTATGAGCTAGGTGCAGTAGTGGGCACCTGTAACCCTCACACTTGGATGTTAAAGTTGGAGGTTCGTGAGTTCAAGGCCAGCCTGGGCTACATCGTAAGAGCCGATCTCAACCATCACCCTTCGATATTGATAATTAGAATGAAATGAGATGGGACCTAATTCATCTTTGGTGCCCTCATAAGAAAAGCAAATAAAGCCACAATCAAAGTGTAAGTACCAAGAGGAGACACTGACAGATGACCATACGTAAGCCAAGAAGAGATTTTAGGTTGGGAGGGGCAAGGGGGAAACCAAGTCTGCCATGTCAGTCTAAGGACTTCTAAATTCCAAAGGTACAAGAAAGTTGATTTCTACGGAGTTAAACCATCCAGCCTGTGATCTTTTGTTATGGCTCTCCTAGGAAACTAACTCAGGCAGCAAAGAGGCTGGGACGGACAGGGATCACTTCCAGCCATCAGCTTCATAAATGGGCACAGGGCGCAAGTACTCACAATTGTTGAAGAATAGAAAGTACTAGAACAATGGTGAACCCCTGGTTTGTTTGTTTGTTTGTTTGTTTTTTGCGTATTTATTATAATATCCATCTCAGTTCTTCACTGCATAGAAAACCACCTAAAATCTAGCAGCTTAAAAAGCACATCCATTTCTCCATGACTCTGCAGGGTAGCAGCCGGGGCTGAGAGCATCCGGGCAGGCACTGCTGCTAGTGCCCTCTGCAGACTGGACCAGGCAGTACCAATCATCTGGCTGTTGGTCCAGGAGGGATGCTGGGAACAGCCCTGTTCATACACCCTGCGGTTGGTGCTGGCTGTTGGCTGCCGTGCTGCGAGCTGGCTCTGGCTGGCTGGCCAGAGATGCTTCACATGGTGGACTCCAGCCAGCAATCTGAAAGGACAATGGCAGTAACAACAGAGCTCTTGGAGACTAGATTCAGAAGTTTCGCAGTCAAACTAAGTCATAGGACCGGATCAATAATAGGTAAATTAAGGCCGCTTCTTGACGGGAATAGCAATAAAGGCCGAGTGCCCTGGTGTGCCTACACGAGGTAATTTCCAGTCAACGTTCCCAGCATGCACCCTGCTTCCCTTTGAACTGCCAGTCTCATCCCCCCAGTGCTAAGGCAGGTTCCTGTTAGTTGCCTTTCATGTTGCTATAATAAAATGTCCAGATAAAAGCAGCTGAGGAAGGGGAGGTTTTATTTTAGAACATGGGTCAAGAGCACAGTGCTGGGGAGTAGAGAGGTGGCTGACTGCATTTTTTCTGCAGTAAGGAAGCAGTGCTCAACCCCATTTCTCCTTCCTATTCGGTCCTCGCTCCCAGCCTAGGGGATGTTGTCACCCATAGTAGAGGTGGGCTTCCCATCATCTAACCTCATCCAGATAATCCCTCACAGGCATGCTCAGTGTCTAACCTAATCTATGCACCCTCGTGAACGTACCCAGAAGCTTGTCTTAGGTGATTCCTGATCCTATGAATTGGCAATCGATATTAACTATCAATCATGCATGAGCCAGACTCGTGGGTGATCCCTTCATCCATTCAAAAATAGAGTATGAAATGAAATATCTGCTCTGAAGAAAGGTACCCAGGCACTGTTAGGGATTGGGACAACTTGCAGAAGAAGGGTGGGTGAACATGGCCATTTCACCATGCACGGGACCACCACAGGGAAGTCCGTTGATATCGGTGTACTTATCGTGTGTTGGTAATTATATTCTTAAAACATATGCTATGGCTGCGGAGATGACTCAGAGGGTAAAGGCACTTGCTTCCAAGCCTGGTGCTCTGAGTATGATCCCCAAGCCACACGTAGTATTAGGAGAGACTCAACTCCTGTGGGGTATCCTCTGACCACCACCTGTGCACCATGGTACACACACCTGTGCACACGCACGTGCACGTGAGCACGTACACACACAGAGGCAAATGAACATGCACACACATAAACACAGTAAAAATATATTTTAAAACATGTTGATTTTATTCCTCCTTGGGGGAAATTTCAGTCACTGTAGACTTATAAGCAACAATGGGTGAATCTAAACAATTGTGTGCCTGATCCTCTGTCTTGGGAGGAAAAAAAAACTATCATTAATGAAGTGATCCACATCCTAAACTCAGAGTAGCGCAGTCCTTACCATTTAAACTGGGATAAGAAGACAAAGGGAGAGAAGAGTCTAGAAGACTGTAATCTCCAATAGCAGGGTCAGGAGGAAGCCAGTGCTCCACTGTGCAAGCTTCCCCATAGCAACAGAGGAACAGTGAAGACTCTCAGGCGTGTGTTTCAAGTCTCACACTAATAACTTTGTAAAATATCAAGGATGCTCTGGAGAAAGCAACAGGCCTTTTCCAGTCCAGACCTCGTGGTTGCAAACAGTGGGATGCAGGGATGCATCAAGATGATTGTGGACCATGGAGGGTGGTGGGAGCTGGAGATGCAGGCTTGTAACTCTCAGAAAGAGAACAGCGCCACCAAGTACAAGGATATGGCCCAGTCTATCCCTCTACTGGCCACTGCTGATAGACACAGGGATCCTAAGCACTCTCCTCAGTTCCCTTAGTCTGTTTCAAAGTCAAAGCTTTGAGACAGAGAACTCAATTCACTGAACCCAGTCTACATCAGAGCTGAGGAATCCCTGAGAGTCTTAAGTCGGGATCCAGGACCACTTCACTGCTTCTAAAAGCAGGAAGGTGGTTCTTTAGAAGAAAACCAGGATGCTGTCAGGAGTCAGGATAGAAGCTGCCCCATCAACACACAGCAAACTAGGCCTAGGAATATAGCTTTCCTAAGTGGTGTTGAAGAAGCAGAGATTGATACTCCACTGGAGCTGGGCTGAATCTCTGAGCATTTCCAGGCTCAGTAAGAGAGAACCTGATGATAAATAACTAACAACACCAGCATCCACATGCATGTAGACAGATGTATGTGCGCACACACACTAAAATGTCCCTCACAAGTTCCTGTATGTTCCTATCTAACAGACTGAGGAACTTCAGGAGTTGGGACCTAGTTGGAAGAAGCAGGTCACTGGGGACAGGCCTTTGATTGTTGTATCTGGTTCCTGTCCCAGCTTTCCTCTACCACGACATGAGTAGCTTCTGACACATGTTCCCATGCCACTATCTTCTGACTCAACGTGGACCCAGAATCAGGGGACTGGCTGGAATGATAACCATATAACTAAACTATAAAACTAAAACTGTAACTATAACTAACTATAGCTATAACTAAACTATAACTATAACTAACTATAACTATAACTAACTATAGCTATAACCAAACTATAACTATAACTAAACTACAACTATAACTAAACTATAACTATAACTAAACTACAACTATAACTAAACTCTACCTATAACAACTGTAATGTTACAGGTGAAAGAGATAACCCTTCCCCTAGAGCTGTTCTGTCAGGTACTTATTTTGATAAAACTTATTTTGATAAAACTTTGTTTGACAAAACACCCAGAAGCAATGGTGCCTTGGACATCCAGGATTCAACATACAGGATGAAACCATCATTTTCATATTTGGCTGAATAAACACGTGTAAACAGTTGGCACTTGATTGCTATGCAGACACAGTGTGCTTTCTGATTTCAAAGATGGAGGTGGGTGCTAATGGAGAGGTCTGCCACCTATAATGCGCTCACAACTAGATAAGAGTTCACATGGAGCAGATTAATGCTGACATGTAAATGTCAAAGCAGCCCAGACCCATGGGAACTGTTTCCTCGAACAGCTTTGTGCCCCTACTTTCTACCCTTTTGTGGCTTCTCCTATGAATGTAATCCCAAATTTCAAACAAGCAAAGTGAAAGTTAACTTGCTCTTTTCTTTAAAGGGCTATCCAAAAACCTCAGCTCTTTCCAACTCAACTTCCTGCTCAAATGTTTTCATTCTGCTGGGTTCATCTCCCAGAATAAAAGACTTGTTTACAGAAGAGCATTTATTATTTCCCCTCTAACCGAAAAAGAAAAAAAAGAACGTGTATACACTTCAGAGTTTAAGCAAATTGCCAAAGGCACCAGGGAAACCTGTTAGCATCACATGGAAATTCCGGCCTAGAGAAGCAGGTTAACTTTTTCCTTAGTCCTGTAAATCCTGCAACATCTTCAGATGAACAACTTCTGCTAAGAACCTGAGCGACCACACATCAGGGTGCCGTTTCATAATTAGTGGGGGGAGCAAGACCAGAAACTGCTCCCTGGCTGCCGAATTGGCAAGATCAGAAATGAATGGCACCATAAAGATCCAATGTCTTTTGTTAATGCTTAAAGCTGAGACTTTATTTATAAGGAGATTCTAAATTCCAGGCCAGTCTCACCCTACTGCCCTTGATGGAGGGAGCCTGTTTGTCATGTTAATGAAGAGAGAAGTTCCAAGTTCCACAAAGACTTTTTGCCACACACAGCTGCAGCAGAAAGCAAGGGAAGACTCTGGGGTGAACCCTGACTCCCCGCCCCTTCTGTACCTTTGGGGCTGTCCCCACCGGGTTTATTGACTGCTCAGTGAAAACCCCAGTGAAGAGCCAAAGCACATCAAACTTGCTGAATTCTCAAAACTTAAACTACATCAGAATCCCCTCAAAGGCATCTGGAAAAACATCAGTAAGATGTCTCAGTACATAAAGATCTTTTCTACCAAGACTGAGGATCTGAGTTCAATGTTCCAGACCCATATAGTGGAAGGAGGAAACTAACTCCAGAATATTGCTCTCTGACCTCCACACATACACTACCCAACCTCATGCCAGCACACATGCACACACACACACACACTCACACATACACACACACAAACACACACACATACATACACATTCACACATACACACACACAAACACACACACATACATACACATTCACACATACACACACACAAACACATACACACACAAACACACACATACACACTCACACATACACAAACACACACACACTCACACATACACACACAAAACACACACACTCATACATACACACACAGACACACTCACACATACAAACACACACACACATACACACACTCACACATACACACACATACACTCACACACACACACACACATACACCCACTATATGAATGCAGTTAGAAATACTGGGAGTCCCCATGTGTCACATCCTGAGAACCTCTGGTCTCATGCAGTGTCTAACAAAGCGGTTCAGAAGTCAGACTGACCTGGCTTTTAGTCCCAATTCCACCCATTAGTCATTGTGTAAACTTCCGTCAGGAACTTAATTCATCAGAGCGTCTATTTCCTCAGAAGTGAAAGAGAAATAATTGCAGGGTTATTCCAAGACACAGTTCTTTCAAGGCAAAAGAGTTGAGCCTATTGCCTGCCCAGAGTAAACAGTACAAGATTACTGATCTTTCTATTCAAGCCTCACTGCAATACCCTCCTAAAATTCATCTGCACCTGTTTGCATTCATCTCTCAGGTTTCTAACCTGTTTGTTTGCTTCCTTGACTGCAACCTTCCTCCAGGAAAAAGCGGAAAAAAGCGCTACTCAGAACTTCCTACTTCCACATGCAAGCAGCCACAGGCCATTCTAGTCCTCTGCTGCCACCTGGTGGTGCTTACTCACCTAGCACCTTGAAGGCCAACCTTGTGACAAAGCATATGCAAAGCAACCCTAAACAACAGTATGCTCAGTGGCTTTGAGCACTGTGAGGTCCTTAATTGACCTTAATTGGCTAGTCAGTGTAGCCAATCAGCGAGCTCCATGTATACTGATACCCTGTCTCAAAAAAAAAAAAAAAAAAAAAACCCACAAGGTTGAAGACGTCTTTCATGCTTTCAAAGGAAGCAAGTAGCAAGTAACCAACAGTCCTAATTCAACTATGATGCCTATGAACCCCAGTAAAGACCAGAATAAACATCCCACGGGGACAGTAGTGGTACACATAGCTTGGCAGTAACCAACAGCTCTCCAATTGGACTTCAGACCTACTGACCAATAGGGAAACCATGCCTGGACTGAAAATCTAGACAGCTACCCAAGGCTAGGGGTCTTGGAGGAGAATCTACAACCCTCACTTTACTAAAGTATCACAATCCTTAACTGCATTCTAAACATCTGTCCTTATGCCCACAGTAAATATAGTCCTCGCCTCTGGCTGACAAACATTCTCTTTGCAGTGGAGGGGGGCCGTTACAGAAAACCACAGCAACGTGTTTAAGTGATAAAAATCCATTTGCACATGTGCCTGTTCATCTTCACACATTGGCATGCAGAGCCTCCGCATCACAGAGAGAGAGAGCGTGGGGGGGGAGAGTGGGGGGGGAGGAGAGAGAAAAACAAGTAAGTAAATAAACAAATTACTCTTTTAAAATCTTGTCTTTCATTCCCACAGACTCCTTTCCTGGACCATGAAGAATTTACCGAGGCGTCTGTGCTCAGTGCGGGAATATAAATGCAAGTTGTTTAATTTTTTTTTTTTTTTTTTTTTTTTTTTTTTTGATTTTATCTCTTCCCCCACTGAAGAACAGATCTCTTAATGGAAGTCTGATCAGAGCCTATACTTGGGGAACAACTTGGGGTTATTAGAATCTATTCTGTTCCTTTTAAACTTTTCTCAGACGCCATCCTGCCATTTGGAGCAAGAACGGGTAGAACCCTAACTGTGGGGACAGCGAAAGGACAGGAATTCTGGTGTCTGGGGCCACTTCCCTATGATCATGCAGCAGCTGGCGTGAGTCAGGCTAAGGATAAGGCCCGCCCACTCACTTCCCAGTCTCAGTCCTTTGCTTTTGGCTGTTTTCTACGTGACAAGGAGCAGTGTCCGATGCCCCTGCACAGCTCCAGAGTACAACCCTCCGCGGACAAAGAAACTTGGTCTTCATGTCACCCTCCCCAGGGACCACTTCCAGGACCCCGTGCTATCTGCTGCCATTGTCCTCTGCACGGGCTGTGAGCTGGCTGGTGACACAGTAATGGTTGTCTCTGGTGGGCTCTCCCTCTCTTCTTTATCGTCTTCTTTATCAGCAGAAAGAAGGCCAGTTCCGGATGCTTATCCTCGCGCACAAGGCATAGCACATAGGCAATGAGCATCCTCCAGGGAAAGGAAATACCATCTGCCCATTCTCGCAGATTAGTGCTCTTCAGAAGGGACGCATTTCAAACCCTCCTTCACCCCACTGGGCCTGGGTAAAGGGAGACTCTTTCTCCTCTCCCTCAGCCTGTTCTGCCAAAGCTTAGATGTACTAGCAGCCACCTTTGAGGCTAGACTGAGAAACAGATGGTTTGGGTTTTGTTTGTTTGCTTGCTGCTTTTTCCAGGAGGATGGGATACTTTCATCTTTTTATTTTCACTGGGGGAGGGCAGCTTCAGGCATTAAATTCTGGACCACAGTCTTGCCATTCCTATGTGTGACTGAGGCAGTCCAGACCAGCCTTCAGGAGAGAGGGCCCCTAATGCATTATAAAAAAAAGCAATGACCACTGTTTTCCCAGTAGCTGGCATTAGTGTGACTCAGAGCCAGGTTTGTCACGTACCACCATAGCTCTGGTAGGATGCGTACAGAGGTTAGGTAGTGTGTGAACCCCACCTCAGTCCAGCCTGAGTCGTCACCCTCCTGATGCTGAGATCCTTTCATACAGCTCCTCATGTACGTGGGAACCCCCCAATCATAAGATTATTTTCACTGCTACTTCCTAGCTGTGATTTTGCTTCTGTTGTGAACTGTAAGATAAATAAGTGTGTTTTTCAGATGGTCTTACAGAGAGGACCATTTGACACCCACAGATTGAGCCCTTCTGGCCTAACAGAAGCAGGCAGACAAAGGAGGGACTAACAGAGGGGTGAGGAATCCAGGCACAAGCACAGACGTGGCTGAATTGGGGGTTAGGAGATTACCTATCTGCTGCATCACCAAACACGTGTCCTGAAATGTTACTCCTTTTTAACTATAGTTAACAGTGCTGAATCGTATTTAATAATGGGTGATAAATTCAATGAAGACTCATCAAATGGCTTGACCGAAACCATATAGTGTTAGACTCCTCTAAGACGTTATACCCAAAAGTTCAGGTAGCATCCGGCTGCTTAACGTGCTTCAAGCGTTCATGAGCAAGACTTTGAGCATTAGGGGTGGGTAAACATTGTACAAGTTAAGTTTAGGTGGAAGGAGGAATGTTCCAGAACACTAGCGATGCTCAACAAAGAGAGGGTTCCGCACAGTGGGCAGTCAGAAAGAAAGGGGAGCCCTGGGAATCCAGACCAAGAGTGAGAGGAAGCTGACTGTCAACCAACAGAAGGCAAAACGATTAAACACTTCACGTCTCTTTCTTCTTCGTAAAAGGGTGCCCAAGTGCACCATGGGAAAACACCTTCATAACCTCTGTCTTAGTGAAGGTTTCTTTTGCTGTGAAGAGACGCCCATGGCCATGCCAACTGCTGTGAAGAAAAACACTTAATGGGAGCTGGCTTGCTGTTTCAGAGACTTAGTCCGTTATTATCATGGCGGGCGGCGTGGTGAGAAGCATGGCAGCGTGTGGGCAGACATGGTGCTGGAAAAGGAGCTGAGAATTCTGCATCTCGATTGACAAGCAGCAGAAAGTGACTGGGGGCCACTGGACTTGGTGACTCTGAGACCACAAAGCCTTCTCCCAAGTGACCTCTCTCCAACAAAGCCACACCTCCTCCAACAAAGCCACACCTCCTCCAACAAAGCCACACCTCCTCCAACAAAGCCACACCTCCTCCAACAAAGCCACACCTCCTCCAACAAAGCCACACCTCCTCCAACAAAGCCACACCTCCTCCAACAAAGCCACACCTCCTAATAGTGCTCTCTATGGACCTACGGGGGCCCGTTTTTAATCAAACCACCAAGACACCAAAACTTGTCATCAAACTTTCTGAGGAAAAAGAAACAAGGGAAGAAAAAAGAAATCCTGAACTGCTTTTAAGCACTTTGACGGTGTTTTAACTTCTCTCAGCAGCACAGAGACTTTCTTTTAGAGCTCTGGGCTTCAAAGCTGGCTTTGTTTTCATGCACCGTATTGATTTGGATTCTCAGGAGGTTCTCCTGACATGTCTCCACACCTTAGCTGATTAATCTAACAAGTCCAACAGGCCTCTCCACTCACTGACAGGGAAAGGGAGGTACAGAGAAATTCAGAGCATCCTCTGAGGTAACAAACCCCTCCAGAGTGGAATAAGGCTCTGAATACAAAACTGTACCTAGACAGTGGAGGCTACTTCTAACATCTTGGTGATATATATATATATATATATATATATAACCATGAATCTGCATATTCTCTGCCTCCTACCTAAAGTAACTCCAACCTGAGGTGACTGCCTACCTGAGGTGACTCCAAGTAAGATTACCACTACCTGAGATAACCTACATCTTCAGTAACTTTGTCCTCTGCAAAGCCACTGTGCCTTCCTGTCCTCATTGGCCCCGTTCCTTGCATCCCATCCTGTTGACATCTCAGGATCTTGGGCCCCAGGAAGGCCTCCTAGGTAGGTTCTGAATATACCCATTCTCTTCTGTTTGAATTAATGATGCAGAGAAGCCTCTGAGATCAGCTGCTGAGCTCTCGGTGTGGGTTTTGAGGAGTGGGGGAGGGGAGCTGGTATCAGTCTTGAGAAAGCATGCCTTGCAAATTCTGCCAATGTCTGCCTCACACAATGCACAGAAGGTTGCTGTTTTAGGGGGGTAAGTAATCTGCCGATAATAGAATTCTCTTTCATTTTATTCTTCTATCTTTGACTTTTTCCTTCTAAGACTGAGTTGCAAATACATTTCCGATAAAAGACATGTTTGTGGTCCTGGGAGACAAGTGTCTATGTAAAGGAACCTGGATGGATGGTGTGTGTGGCTCGGTGAGGAAAAGCACTAGGTTCACAGGCATCAGAGCACCTGCATTTCATGCCCTGTAAAAAGCCAGATGCTGGAGGCGGCTTGCTGGGTGCACACTGCACAGGGGTACATGCTGGTGGGGGAGATAGCCTAGGGTATACACTGTACAGGGGTACATGCTGGTGGGGGAGATAGCCTAGGGTACCCAGCACAGGGGTACATGCTGGCGGGAGAGATAGCCTAGGGTATACACTGTACAGGGGTACATGTTGCATGGGAGAGATAGCCTAGGGTACACTGCACAGGGGTACATGCTGGTGGGGGAGATAGCCTAGGGTACACTGCACAGGGTTGTAGTGGGAGTGGATATCCTGGAGCACACTGCATGGGGGTAGGAATAAGAGTCTCTGTCTCAAAAAGATGGAAGGTAAGAACTGAGTTCTGAAAACGGTAACCTGACCTCACACATACCAGTTCTCTCTCCTCTGTCTCTGTCTCTCTCTGTGTGTCTCTGTGTGTGTGTGCATGTGTGTGCATGTGTGTGTGTCTGTCTGTCTCTGTTTTTCTCTGTGTATGTGTCTGTCTGTCTCTATCTGTGTCTGTTTCTGTGTGTGTGTGTGTCTCTCTCTCTCTGTCTCTCTGTCTCTGTTTCTCTCTGTCTCTCTCTCTATCTCTCTCTCTCTCTCTCTCTCTCTCTCTCTCGCACACACACATTATAAATAAATAAATTTGAAGAACAATGCATGAGCCTCTGGGGAACATGTCACAAACTACCACAAAATACACCTATGGTACATGTATACACTTACCCCCACTTTGGTCACCCACCGGATGAAGATAAAAACAGCTATCCCCAGGACTGTGGCGGTTCTTTTGGATTCCTCCAACCTCAAACAATGTTCAGCTTGGGGAAAGTCTGATTGCTACTCACTAAACCTCGCTGTTTGTCCAGAGCTGGCTCTAAGTCTATAGGTAAAGCCTGCAGTTACCTTCCTCTAGACTAGAGGAACCTTCCCTCAGACTGAATGGTAAATCCAGAGGCCACCATTTGCGGTGTCACATGGGTATTTAGCTCCTGTCTCATCCCCTCCCCTTTGACTGGTCTTCAGTTTCCTGTGTTTTCCACAACAGAGAAATGAGTAGATCACAGACACCTGAGAATGGCTGCTCTCCTGCTCCGAGCTCCTGAGTCCTTGGACTGTACTTCAGAAGGAAATGAAAATGTGCCACGTGCCAGAACTATCAATCACACAGTCAACCTGGCTCACAAGTGCCAGCTTTCGTCTCAGGGACAAAAAATGAGAGCGAAGTCCCAGCCTCCCTTCTCGCCCCAAAGTCTCTGGAATCAGCAACTTTCGCCTCTTCCCATCTGATTATAATTGATTTTAAGTCACCATTTAGCAAAGAAAACAGGACACCCCAAACAAACCTTGAACCATCCTTAACCCTCCATCTAGAGTGGGAAATGCATTTTATCTGTCTCATACTGCAGCCTGCAGGTACAGGCAAGGTCTCCAAGGAGACCATATGAAAGTCAAAGAGCCCTAAGGTAGAACAAGCAGGCAGGGCGGGATTCATTTACAGGCTGCTGTAGGAGACAAAGTCTGTCTAGTCCTTCGGCTACATACATCGGAGGAGAGTGTGTTTGGTATTGGGTATTGGGAGTTAAAAGTGCTTTGAGACTCCTGAAGTAGTCTGTCCAGAAACAAATCAAAGCAGGAGATTGAGGTTCGGATAGAATATAAAGCAAAAATAGGGGTAGAAAGATTTGGGAATGTTTTCTTCACCACAGAAGGCAGAGACCTATACACACACCCCTAGGAGCATTCCTAAAGAAGATCACATTATACAAAAGCACCCAGGATGTAGCTGCACTGGCCGCTTCTTCCCCGTGGTTGGCTAGTTCAGGCAGATCCCAGAGCCAAGTGGAACAGTGCGACATTTATATGTGGTGTACCTCTGTGGAGCAGGATTCTCTACAGAGAGGTCCTCTTACCCCACCCTCTAAGTGAGCAATATCTTCACCTAGAGAAGGAAAAAACAATCCCTAACTCACTCGCACACATCGGGGTTTTCAATCCCCAGGGAACATGCATACCACCTGGGATGTTGTTAGATGTGGAGCTGAGACAGTGGGATGGAGTTTGAGATTCTGGGTCTTGGACAAATGATGCTGAGGACACCTGCCCACGGGCCGTAGTTTCATGGGCATAGTATAAAAGGTCGGTAGTTGCCTGTGCCCTACACACCCACTCTTTGGTTGGATGTGCTTTGTTAAATACTTTTTGAGAATGTCATACATGAGTACGTGGTATGTACATCATTGATACCTCTGTACTCTAGTTAACGCTCCTTAAGAAGATGTTAAAGAACCTGCAGGAATATGGAGAATAAGGGAATCTCAGCAATTAGACGGGACTCGTGAATCATCAAATATCCTCCGACTCTTACAAAACACCACAAAGATGCCTCTGCCCTCAGGCACGACCTTCATCAGTTACACAGTATTCTGGGCAGGAGCTTGAAGATGACTCCCACACACGACTCTGATGCTGTCATTTTAACAACCTTGCGCTTTGCTTCCATAAGCCTGAGCCTTTGTATTCATTCAATGTGCAGAATGGGTAGGTTCTTTGAGAATCAAAGGAGCTAAAAGAGAAAGCATTTCTGGTCCAGTGCCTGAAACTTAAGAAACACGTATTAAATCTCAATAAAAGTAGCTCCCAGTTATCTCTTGAGGATAAAAGTAGAACCAGTCTGGCCCGGTGAGAAAAATTGTATGTAGTAAGATTTTAGGTGGGTGTAGCCTCTGAAGTAGCGTTCTTTCTCCCCCGCCTTGAGCTAAATTTCTCTTCCCCATACAGAAATAACGCAAATATATTGCAGACGAATGCCTTTGGGGAGCAGACATGATTTCGATTTTACCTATCTTCTGATTTCTTTACAGTTGCCGTGAGAGATTTTTAATAACCTCCATGGGGTTGAACGTGACACTGGTAATTGCCATAAGGAATTTAAGGGCCATTAAAGCTAACAAATGTCTCCTGTGAAATGACTTGCTGAGCAGCGATGAGCAGAGAACACGTAAAGATCATGCGAAGTGTAAATGCTAGCTCTTTTCCAGTTAGGCTGAAGTGAGTGTGTAATTACATTACACACTAGAAGGGTGCAGGCAGTCTAACCGTATTCATTGCAGTCCCGAGTCTGCTCAACATGTAGATTCTCTGCTATTCTAAAAAGATCCACTCCCTTCAGCAAAGACAGCCTCCTTTGTGGTGATATTTATCTGAACTGGCTGTTTTTCTTTTTTAATACGTGCTTATTGAGATAATTAGTTGAGCACTCTCGGTGTATGGATATGTGTGTGAGTGTGGGTGGGTGTGTGTGCATGTATTGGTGCACATATGAGAGTATGGAGGCCAGAATCAGTCACAGGTGACATTCCTTGGGTATGAGATGAGGTCTCTGCCTTTTACTGGAAACTCACCAATTCTCTAGATTAGCTGGCTAGCAATTCCTAGGGATCCTCCTGTCTCGGTCCCCAGTACCAGGCTTGCAAATGCACACTCTGGTTTTTGTTCATTTGGGTATTTTGTTTTGTTTTGTTTTTTCCTGGAAAAGATGCATTTTATTTAAAATGCTTAAATCATAAGTCTGATAGAACAATTAAATTTCTATTTCTTAAGAAAAGGGGGATGGTGTTTTCAGTTTAAAGGTATAATCTGTTATGATAGAAAAGTCTTTAAAGCAGGAGTTAGAGGCAGGTGATCACTTTGCGTCCACAGTTAGGAAGCTAAGAGAGGGTAATGTTGATGATCTGCTTGACTTTTCTCTTATTCCGACCATAAGGTCCCTCACTAAGTGGTTCTAGTTCACAGTGGGTATTTCTATGGTGACTCTAAATCCAACATGGCTGACAACGGAGGGTTTGAAGTAAAGAACAGTAGTGAAGAAAAATATATGCACATACATTTATGTGTGTGCATATGGATAGATGGATGGATGGATGGATGGATGTATGGATGGATGGATTCCTTCAGCAAAGACAGCCTTATCTGTTGTACATTTCTCATCATAATAGCTGCTTATATTTTTAATACATGCATATATATACATACATATATACATATATAATCTAAAAACATTTGAAGGCTCTATACCTTGCTTTTTTCTCATGGGTTCTGGGGACCAAATTCAGGAGCACACCTAATACAGCAAGTACCTTACTGAGTGTATCATCTCCCCTTCCCGACAGGAGCACTTTTTAACACAAACCCCAGAGATCTTAAGCCCAGCCTTGGATAGACCAGTCACTCACTGTGAAACCTTCAACAATATCCTCCCAGGGCAGGGACTCCAGCATTCACCCCTGGCCCCAGGGCAGGGGCTCCTGACTCATTCGACAATAAACTGAGAGAATTCTACTTCAAGCCTTACATGTACTCTCCTTCAGCTCTGAAACCCTTGGATCCTAAATGACTTCTGTGCTCAGAAGTCCCTTTCTGACTATTTTAACTCTCAAAAATATAGCCATGGATCAAAAGTAGGACACTAAAAAAGAAGCATAAATTAATGTTACAGAGTCTGTGCGTTTTACATTTCCCAGGGCCGCACACAGCCACACTCAGAACCTTGCCATTCTCCCTTATACTCTGGCCTAATAAACGTGACGGCCCTTGTTCACCAGGCAAACGCTACACTCAAAGGAACAAATCGGAGGAAGCAGACGAAGCAATAAAGTTTTACATCCAGACAACTTAAGATTGTATTTGAACAATGAATGATAACAATCACAACAATAGAAGTATTTTCCAAATCTGACTTTGCTGAGAGCAGCCTTGAACGCGGAGGCAGGAAAGAAGCGTGGTTGCTAGGGTGTTGTCGGTTAATAGAAAGCCGAGTGTTGTACGGTTGTTCTGACCCAGTTACATATTAGAAATCTGTGAATATGTGTGTTCTATATATTAAATTTGAACTTACACATTGTGATGGTAACAGTAATCATTCATTTGAAAGACTCTAGAATAGTGTAGGAGACAAACCTCTGGGGGGGGGGGTCTGTGAAGGAAGTTCTACATTAACTGAGGTAGAAAGGCCCACCCCATTCCTCAGTCAGGGATCCTGGATTGAATCAAGGGAAAAGCTAGCTGAGCACCAGCATCCATCACTAACCGTGTCCTGGCCCCGCTTCCTGCCACTGTGCAGTCCTTGTCATCATGGGCTGTTCCCCACCTCTGTACTCTTTGTCGGTTATTGGTCACAGCAATGAGACACATTGAGCTGAAAAACAAAAGCAGAGAAGCTGTCAAGGTCATTAACAACATCAGGGAAAGCCCAAAGGAGAAAGCAGACAGGGATCTTGGTTGGGTGGAAACCTTGTCTAACTCGTTGTGATAGACCCAGTGTGTGGAACACGAACTGTTAGGTAAAGGAAGGAAGGGGGGAGAAGAAAAGAAGGAGGAAGGCAGTTAGGGAGGGAGGGAAGGAAGGAGGGGGGAAGAAGGAAGGGAGGGAGAGAAGGAGGGAGGGAGGGAATGGAGGGTATTTATTTCAGTACCAGTGTTGTAGAACACTCAATACAGATACAACTGATATACATGAAGATCTTTCCAAAAACCCTTCCTCCTGCTGTGATTAACAGTGTTGCCAGTTGCCAGAACTCAGCAACGAAAATTGAAACTATTTCCAATAAGTACTCATAAAAAATGGCAAAAGATTGCTTCTGATTGAACATGGTAGATTAAACATATTTGTTTCTGCTTCCTCCAAATGCCCTACTTTCAAAAGAAAAGAATAAGAAAGCGGTGTGTGTGTGTGCGTGTGTGCACGCATGTGTGTGTGTGTGTGTGTGTGTGTGTGTGTGTGTGTGTGTGTGGGTGTGTATGCATGTGTGCATGTGTTCCACAGGAAAGGGGGAAAGGGAAAGAATCACAGTAGAAAAAGAAATGTCAGCCAACATTTGTAGACTGGAAAATAATAGATAAAATTATCAGAGCTGGTAAAGCAGAGGAGAAAGAGCTTGAAGAAGAGAAGCCGCTGGGAGGCCGTTCAGCTCAGGCCTCTGACCCTGAAAGACTCAGAAATCAAAGGTAGCCTGCAAAAGGCATGGGGCAGCTGGGCTACAAACAGGGGATTCACTTAAAGGCTGTTAAGAGAGTGTTTAAAACCTTGCACCCCATCTTCTGCTTTGGCAGGGAGCTGGAAGATTTCTTTTTCAAAGGCAAAGCTCCGGAGGACTAGCCCGGTGTTTCAGCAGGAACTCTGAAAGGGAGAGGGGCATACAGAGCACAGATGAACATTTCCAACCAGAATCTCAGCAGGCGTGGGGCCATTGGTGGAGGGATAAACGTCTACAGCCAGAGCGTCGCCCACGGGTCCCCTCGAGCCCCAGACTCTAGAACAGTGACAGCTTATAGATCCGTCCACAACAGAAAAGATATTGAACCACAAAGAGACAAGTGATGTCGTTTTCAGTGAGATATAACTAGAGACAATCGGACTAAGTGAATTCAGCTGACGCAGATGTCAGACAGGATCTCCTTTCTAGTTCCTAGAGTTCATATAAATGCATGAAGCCATAGCTGGGTGAGACTGTCTAGGGAATGAGGAGAACTAAGGAGAGAGAAGGAAGGGACAAGGCAGGAGAGTGCTGGAAGGTGTAAGCAGTGTACGTTACATACTTGCAGAACACAGTAACGTGCAAGATGTATATGCATAGTGGAGTTTTTAAATGCTAATGTTATTACTGGCCAGTTTTATAATAAGAATATCTTCCTCAGACAACTGTAAGGTAAAATTCCAGGAAAACAAATAAAGGGAAATAGACAAGAGATGAAGTATCAAAATACTGCTGTGAAAACATTTCTTGTCGCTAAGGCACTGGGTGCCGGTCTATTGAGCTTGTGGTGCTTTGTCTTCAGTGTTATCCTGCTGGATTAAGGTCTCTGAGATTAGGAAACACACCTCCGAGGGTGTCCCTAAAATGTTTTCAGGAGGATTATCTGAAGGATGAAGGATGAAGATGGCAGCCCCAGAATGATGCAAAGGATCCCCCAATCTCTCTCTCTCTCTCTCTCTCTCTCTCTCTCTCTCTCTCTCTCTCTCTCTATCTATCTATCTATCTATCTATCTATCTATCCTTTCCTCCCTACATCCCTCCCTGACTCTGTCTTTCCTCTCCCTTCTCCCCTTCTTCCTCCCTATGTACCTGACTCCCTCCCACCATCTCCGACACCTTCCCTCCCCAGCATCTTCATCTCTTTCCTGGCTGTCAAGATGTGATCTGTCGAGCTTTGTTTAGTCTAGTTAACAATGACATATTAAACCCTCTGCATCTGTAGATCAAGAGAAGTCTTCCCTGCCTTCAGATCACTTTGTCTCGGTGATGAGAGTCTAACACAGAGAGACACAGCTCACACAACATGGCTGTGAAGTTGTATAGTGCTGGAGGCACAGGCAGTGAAATCAAGTCACCAGTAATTATTAGTTCAGACCTCTCAGCCATGCACTCTAAGCTGTGAGTCAATGGAGCAGCTGCTTCAAATGGGAGATTAAAACCTGAACCCCGGGGATTCTATCCTTAGACAAATTATCAGTTAAGAATGAAGACAGAAAAAAAAAAAAAAAAAAAAAACCGCATAGTGAAAATTCCAAGGTTGAGACAACAATCTCTCCCTCACAGTTTCTTAATAAGCTGCTAAAAATTGTGGTCTGCCGAAGCTGATATGGAAACTGAGGAAGAGAACGAAGGAAAGTAGGAACCAAGATCAACATCCTGTGGTAGGGACAGAGTCAGGAGCATGGACCGTATGGCACCCTCTGCCTGCCTGATTGGAACCAGAGGATGGAGACTTCCTAGAAGAACATTTCTAAGAACAATGGAAAAGCAATGCTTTTGTCTGGGGAAAACCATGATCCCTGGGAGTGGACAGTTTGAAAACAGTGTTAAGATATAGGCGAAAATCGGGTGGGAGAGAAAAACTAATTATTAATTCCTGGAAGCAACACATGTTTATTGAAAACAATTTTTCATACAGTGTATTCTGATCACAGTCTTCCCCTCCCCATCTCCTCCCAGATCCTCCCTACCTCTCCCCGATCACAACTCGATACCGTCCATATTTCTCCCCTCAAAGTAACACATCTGAATCAGAAACAAAAAGTAATCACAAAATGCTTGTAGGATGGACTACTGGCACATTCTCAATACTTTAGATTAACACTGGGTACAATTTCACGTGGAAAACAGGCAATGATAAGGCAAAAATGATGTATTATGTAAGGATTTTAACTTTCCTTTCATCACGAGACAACAAAAACAGTGAGAAATGATAAAATGTCAAGAATGCTGAGGTAGGGTCCTGTTTTAGGAAAATGGCCCTAGGGAAACACAGTTAGGCCTCTAGCTCTGCGGAACAGTAGTTGTCCATCAGCTTTTGCAGTCTTTGTTGAGCTAACTCAGCCGAAGGTGCTCACAAACCAAGCCAGGACTGTCTGCTGTCCAGTGATGGTGTGAAGATAAAGCCATGGTTTTTTAACCTAAAGATACCCCAGGGCTCAAATCCATACACATCTCAATAAGCAATAGAACCCCAAACTCAAGTTCCAATTTCTGAAACTGGAAGGACTCCATGTGCTTCCAGGTCTACTCTCCACTGGCCCAGAGCCTGGGCAGCACAGTTCTACAGATGGTGGACCACATTAGAAAATGGGAAAAACAGAGAAAATGAGGCTGGCAAAGGAAGTAGCCTACACAGGAAAAATATCTAACACGAGCCAGAAAGGTTCCCTTCAAAATGAGTAAGTTTTGTGTTAGGCTTTGGTGCTTAAAGCTTCCATTACATGAAATAGTCACTTCTGTAGAAACAGCTCGTTCCCCAGTCATATGAGATTAATGAGGCATCTCTGTACATAAAGCCTACCTTACTGGTTCAGATCAGTGATGTGTCCTGTTCAAGATTCTGCATTTTAACGGACATAACGATCAAAGACAAAAGAATCTGAATTTAGGTCTCTGGCTCTAGCGCTGGAGATGTGGACTCAAGCACACTATAAAGGAAATTCACATCTTGAGTGTGTAAGCTACATTCGTGCCTAGGAGAGCAATCCTAAGTGGAACCATTCCATGTAGCTACAAGAAAATAGATCTGAATACAATAAGTGTTTGTTGTTGCATAAACCAGAGCATGGTCATACAGAGAGGAAAAGCCATGAGTCAGCCTTGAAAAGGTGGGAATGAAACAGAAGTTCCAGATCACACTGACCCTCTGCAGAAGAAGAAGTCAATCATTTAAAATCTGAGCAACTTCATGTGGAAAATGGGAAGGTGCATAGAAGGAGAGCTGAAGGGTGAGAAAGGGCTTTTAAAGGAGAAGAAAACTGGGCCAGGCCTTGAAGACAATAACTAAAGACCAAACACTAAAACGCTGAGCCTTCAAGGGTGTTAAACTGCATATGCTTAAGTTTAGAAACAAGATCAATGTTAACTAATCTTGCTGACTTGAGAAACATTATTTGAAAGGATAATTTCTGTCCTCTTTAATGCCCTGCTCCCTTTAAACTTTTCTCCTAGAAAGACTTTTGAAAGAATTTATTGATAAAGAGATATACTGTGTTAGCCCAACTATTCAATGATTTGCCATAGTTATGATGCAAAAAGATAAAAATGTGAGCAAAAAGAATATAGCATGTCTTGCACTGTTTTCATCCTGAGTGTTCTAAAAAAACTGACTTTTCATAAAGATTTATTTATTGTTGTTTTATTATGTAATGTCTTGTCTTCATGTGTATCCGTGCACCACACACACATGGTTCCCGAGAGGACCAAAGAGGCCATCGGTTCCCCCCTGATACTGGAGTCACAGATGGTTGCTAGCTGCCATGTGGGTTCTGGACATTTAACCCCATTCCGATAGAAAAGCAGTCCATGTTCTTAACCACTAAGCAAACTTTCCAACCCCAGAACCTAATTTTTAACAAGGTAGAATTGTGACTTCATACAGAAACTCAAATCATACAAGATATATTACTTAGTCTCACAAACTATATAAATAAATCAAGCTATACTATTGAAGGTAGATGATAGATAGATAGATAGATAGATAGATAGAGGATAGATAGATAGATAGATAGATAATAGATAGATAGATAGATAAATAGATAATAGATAGATAGATAGATAGATAATAGATAGATAGATAGATAGATAGATAGATAGATAAATAGATGATAGATAGATAGATAGATAGATAGATTTGTATAATTGTTGACCAACATAAAAATAGCTGAAGGGCTGAAAACATGGGTCCACTGGGCTTCAACATCATAACAGTCCCCAAAGACATCAGTAGACCAAAATTCAGCCCCTTAAGTAAAGCATGCCTGAGTTGGCATTCTCCTGTTACTTACAAAGACAACAAAGCCTAGTCTGTGGCTATGGATGTAACGATGCTGCCTTAAAATGCAGGAGAAGCAGGTTACCTGTAAACTCAGAGATAAGTTCTGGACATGAGCTCTAAGCCCTCGGTTAGAGCCTGAAGATTCACTGTTAAAGAGTTGAGGAAGGTGGAAGGATGAACATCATTTCAAAAAAGTCATGCACATCTATAATAAACATTTACACACACATATATATGCACATGCGTGTGCACATATGTAAATACACACATGTACACACATGCACACATTCAATAAAATATGCATTTAATAATATTACAGGAATAAGTGATACTCATGCACAAAGAACATGACATAATTAAAACAAGCAATTACATGGGAGGGACGTGGGAGGAAGAGAGGATGGGGGTGGGAAAAGGGGAGAGGAATAGGTGTGGGAGGAGTTGGAGGAGAGGGACAGACGGTCGGGAAATTGAACAGAGGTTTATAGCACTGGGGGATGGGGAACTGGGGATAGCCACCAGAAAATTCCAGATGCCAGGAAAACAAGATGCTCCAAGGACCCAACAGAGAAGATATTAACTGAAATGCTCAACAAAGGGGAGAGGGAACCTGTAGAGACCATATTCAGAGGTTAGGCATGGCCCCCAGTTGAGGAATGGGGCCACCCACCCATCTCAAGAATATTAACACAGAAATGCTAAAGGAAATACAGGGACGAAGAGTGGAGCAGAGACTGAAGGGAAGGCCATCCAGAGACTTCCCCACCTGGGGATCCATCCCATATAAAGACACCAAACACAGACACTGTTGCTGATGCCAAGAAGTGCTTGCTGACAGGAACCTAATATAGCTGTCTTCTGAGAGACTCTGCCAGAGCCTGACAAATACAGATACAGATGCTCACAGCTAACCATTGGACTAAGCATGGGGTCCCCAATGGAGGAGTTAGAGGAAGGGGTGAAGGAGCTGAAGGGATTTGCAACCCCATAGGAAGAACAACAATATCAAGCAACCAGACACCCCAAACCTCCCAAGGACTAAACTACCAACCTAAGAGTACACATGGAGGGACCCATGGCTCCAGCTGTTTATGTAGCAGAGGGTGGCCTTATCTACTATCAATGGGAGGGAAGGCCCTTGGTCCTGTGAAGGATCGATGCCCCAGTGTAAGGGAATGCCAGGGCAGGGAGGTGGGAGTGGGAGGGTGGGGAGCACCCTTATAGAAGCAGGAGGAAAGGATAGCAGATTGTGAAGGGGAAACTGGGAATGGGGGTAACATTTGAAATATAAATAAATAAAATAAACAATAAAAATTTTAAAACATTAACAAAAATATATAGAGAAAAAAGCAATTATATGAATCGTGAGCAGCTGACTTCTCAAAATAACCAATTAGAAATATTCAAATATAAAACCACAACCTTTAAGTAAATTCACTAGGAATGGATAATTAAGTAAATGAGAAGAAATTACATATTGAGCATCCTTAACCAAAATGCTTGGGAAAAGATGTGTTTTAGATTTCAGAAATTTGAGGATCTTAAGACTATTTGCATAAACTCTACCTGTTACCCTTTACAACAAAATTAAGAACTCTTGAAATGCTCTGAATTCTGTGTGACACTCAAAACCTTTTTAGATTAGAAGGCTTTTCAGATTTTTTAAATTTTGGATAATCCAAAAATGATGACAGGTCCAACCATATATACACAACTCGTACATTAGTACATGCATGTGCTCAAAAGCTGAGCAACAGATTTATGGAAAACATCTTATCAGCCCTAAGAATATTTAACTGAGCATCGGGAAGAGGGAGATGGCAATCCCTAATGCTGTAAAACTCCAAAGGGGTTAAGAAATTGTCTCATGTCTTCTTTCAAAAGAAAAGGCAAAGATGGCTCTGAGAATGAGTCTGGTTAAAGTAGCTAGGGGACTAGGGGATTGGCACAGCCATATCCACTGGGAACAGTGAAGGTCATAGAGTCAGCACAGCTGTTTGACACAGTTCTAACAAAACGGGGCTGAATGTGCAATCTCTGTCTTTCAACCTCTCACTTTTAGGTTTTAGTATCTGCCAGTTGCATTCTTGGGGAATTTCTGCATTGTGATTCATTTCGTGTCTTTTCCTAAGAAAATTATGTCCAGTGTCTTTAGGAAAGTACTAAACTTACTTATTCCTTCTGCTTTTAGGGAAATAACTTCATCTGGCCTATAGGGAGTGTCACTGTTGGGAGGTGTGGCCTTGTTGAAGGAAGTGTGTCACTGAGGGAGTGGGCTTTGAACCCTCCTCCTAGCTTCCTAGAAGACAGCGTTTTGTGTTTCCCTTTAGAACATGATGTAGAATTCTCACCTCCTCCTGCACCATGCCTGCCTGGACCCTGCCAACCTTCCCATGTTGATGACAATGGACTGAACCTCTGAAGGTGTAAGTCAGTCCCAATTAAATGCTGTCCTTTATAAGAGTTGCCTTGGTCATGGTGTCTCTTTACAGCAACAGGAATCCTAAAATGGAGTTGGTACCAGGAGTAGGGTACTGATAAAAAGGTTTAACCATGCATTTGTTTGGACAAATGTGGACTCTTGATTTGGAAAGCAGTGGAATGCAACGCCACTGAATCCTGTGATCAAGGAGATAAACAGATTAAGAGAGTGGTGACCTCAGGGCAAGATCCCACCCAGCTAAGCTTATTGCTTATGTGTTGGCATTTGAACAAAGAATAGAATAATTATATCATTCTTAGGCATTCTTACCTGATTATTATTTTTGTTTGAACTTTTAATCTGAAATGAACTACAATCCAGAAATGGTGGGCACATTTAGGCTGGAAGACACAGGTCTTCCAGATCTTGAGGAATAGTGGTCATGAAAAGCTTTGTCCCAGGCATGGTGGTACACACCTCTGATCCCAACATTCAGGATACAGAGTCATGTGGTTCTCTGAGTTCATTGTCAGTCTAGAGAGCAAGTTCCGGGGTAGCCAAGCTTAAACAGTGAAGGAGCTGGAAAACAGCAAGCTGGTGATAGTTTAAGAGAACAGGGGAGCCATTTTCCAATTCCAGCAAGGAGCAGAACTCAGCAGCTTGAGCCATGACTCTGGCTTTAGATTCAAAAACAGAAGGGAATACTGGGACAATTGATGCTAGTTATCTGGAGCTAAGAAAGTAACAGTGACTAAGAAGAGACCCTTCTTTTAGCTGCCTGAAGACAGTCTGCTCCAGGTTTCCTTTGGATAAAGATGTAAAACTCAGTTCCACCAGCACCATGCCTTCCTGGATGCTGCCAAGCTTCCCACCATGATGATAATGGACTCAATTCTTGAACCTGTGAGCCAGCCCCAATTAAAATGTTGTCTGTTCTAAGAGTTGCCTTGGTCAGGGCATCTTTTCACTATGTAAACCCTAACTAAGACATAGTTCTACTTGGAAGTCTTCCTTATGCCCTGGAGATTGTGATAAATAAACAAGAATGTGGCAGGATCCCTACAAAGAAGCCCAGAGGGGCCATTACATGAGGCTGTGACATTAAAGATGTGGGCTGAAGAGATGGCTCAGTGGTTAAGAGCACTGACTGCTCTTCCAGAAGTCCTGAGTTCAATTCCCAGCAACCACATGGTGGCTCACAACCATCTATAATGGGATCTGATGCCCTCTTCTGGTGTGTGTCTAAAGACAGCTACACTGTACTCATATATATATATATAAAATAAATAAACAATATTTTTTAAAAGAGATCCCAAGATGTTAGAGATGACAGAGCTTCGGGATACCTGTTAAAGAAAGCTACCAACAGAAAGTGGAATCCCCATAAGGGAAAGAAGTGTGTTACAGTCAACAAAGCTGAAAGGAGTTAGAGATATTAAGAACATTTTGACATCAGACATGGAAATGCAAAGTTTGGAGTTTATCCAGATTTTTTTTTCTTTGGTCTTAGTTTGATCCAGCATTTCCTCATTATGCTCCTTTCCTATGTTTTGGAATGGTAATGTATAACCCATGCCATTATATGTTGCAAGTATTTCATCTGGTTTTGATTTTGATTGATATTCTGGATTATTGTGTGGCCATCAAAAGAGACTTTTAGCTTTAGACATTGTTGATACTATGACGGATTATCAGGACTACTGGACTAAACGCATTTTGCATTATTTATGGCTACAAGGCTATAGAGGCCAGGGAGTAGAATGTGGTGGTTTAAATAGGAATGTTTGGCCCATGGGAAATGGCACTATTAGGAGATGTAGATTTGTTGGAGGAAAATGCCACTGTGGGAGCAGGCTTTAAGGTCTCCTATGTTCCTATGCCTAGTCAGGTCAGGTGTTCCTCTTGTGGAGACATAAGCATCAGGTCAGGTGTTCCTCATGAAGAGATATAAACACCAGGTCAAGTGTTCCTCATGAAGAGATATAAACACCAGGTCAGGTGTTCCTCATGAGGAGATATAAACACCAGGTCAGGTGATCCTCGTGACAATAGATAAACATCAGGTATCCCTCAATTTCTCTTTGAGCCACTGGAGTAGAAGATGTCAGAAAGAGGGAGGCTTAACATCAGTGGTGTTCACAAATTTTGAGACCAGTATAAACTACATAGCAAAAACATGTCTCAAAAGAATAAATCAAATAAAACAAGAGTCAAGAAATGTCAACTCAAAGATTCCCCCTCCCCTTTTTACCATCAAAAACAGAACGAAAAACAAGAAAACAAAGACCAAGAGCTTTTCCCTAAATGGAGCATCTATAGCAACATTGCCTTGCCCACAGAACTCAAAAAACATTGTGAAAATGGAATCATTAAGAATATAAGAGCCAGAGACAGGGAGGAATTTTGTAAATTGCTGTCTTCTGGACACCCAAGGCTGCTGCACTATTGAACTCATAGCAGCTGTGGTTGCCTGCACAAAAACTAGCCAGTCACATTCCAGCATGGATAAGGGAGAGCCTCATGAGATTCCACCCTAGTTCAGGAACTATTAGCAGTCGATAGAAGCTGGAGGAGGAATAGTCAGTTTCTTTGGAGGTTTGGCGGCTGGTAGATTGCCCACACTCCAGTGGATGGTCCCACACCCATGGGCATAAGGTCAACACTATTTTGATGTAGTTAGAAATAAGAAAATACAAAGGATATGAAATTCAAAAGGGGATATACTAGGGTGACCTGAAGGGGAATTGGGAGAGCAAAAGAGAGCATATAATCATGATATATTGTATATGTGCATGAAATTCCCAAATAAGTTTTCCTTCCTCATTTTTATTAGGTCTTTGAGAGTGTCATACAACATATTTTGATCATATTAAGCCCCCTCCTCAATTTCTCTCAAATCTAAGCCCGCCTTTCTCTATCCACCCAACTTTGAATCTGTCTTGTTTTTAAGACCATTGAGTCAAATTTGTGCTGCCCATCTATCATTGGATGTGTAGCATTCCAGGTGGTAGATCTACTTGGAAATATGCTCTTAAAGAAACAAATACTCTCCTTCCCCCAACAGCTCTCAACTACTAGTAGTTCATCAGCTACGGGGTAGGACTCCATGTTCTCGTTTGTACTAGGATTTTTGTCTAGCTTGAGCTTGTTTGGGTCCTGTGCAAAGATACAATCACTGTGAGTTTATATGTGTAACTGCCCTGCTGTGTCCAGAAAGAAGTTTCCCTGTAGTTATCTACTTCCTCTGGCTTTTACAGTCTTGCCACCCCCATCTCCTGCAATGATCTCTGAGACACAGGGGGAGGGAAGCAATACAGAGGTCTAGTTTAGGGCTGAGTATTCCATAGACCCAGCCTTGACCTGCTGTGAGCACCTGATTTAATCACTATCTACTACACACAGAAGCTTCTTTGAGAAGGTTTGAGAGATGCATTAATTTACAGGTAAAATAAATCATTAAAAGCTCACTGAATACTATGCCTATTTAGCTAAACAACTGTAGAAGGTTTTTCCCTAGAGCCTCTGGCCTGCTTGGTACCAGGTTCTTGGCCTCGATAATGGTGCCAAGTATAGGCTTCATCCTGTGAAATGGGCCTTAAATTTAATCATAAAGTAGTTGGTTACTCTCATGACGTTTGTCCCACTGTTGTGCCAGTGAGTATGTCGTGCAAGGCGGATCATTACCATAGCTCTCTGTGTTCACAGCTAGGTAAGACCAATGGTTACTTTTCTCCTCCAGTACTGTGAGCACCACCTCCCGGCACTACGAAAGCTAGCCAATAGTGATGAAGCTTCTAGTGTGGACCAGCTGGATTCTCTATGTCCTATGACTTAAACATATGGTGTCTCTGGCAATAGGGTTTTATGGTCAAGTTCCAGGGAGAAACCAAGAACAAGGGCAATAACAGTGGTTAGGGTTCTGTGGGAGTTTGCCAAGCAATGGCTCCAAAAGAGGTAATCCATTCCTGATACCAGATCTTCATTTGTTAACATGCGGCATCTCATAGAGGCACCGTTACAGGGTAACCTGCTATGAGATAATTCTACTTGGGCTTTTGTGTGTGTGTGTGTGTGTGTGTGTGTGTGTGCATATATTTTAGGAAGCTTCTAGTGGAGTATGTTTTTGAAAAGTTCTTTAATGTTCTTTATCCTTCTCAGAATTCTCTCCTCTACTCTGCCCTCCCATCTCCTTCCCTTTTTAACTCTTCCTGATCATTATCCCCTTTAGCGCTTTGATCCACTAAATTCTACCTATTCTCCACAGAAACACCCTCTTGGCCCCTCACTAAGGATACATTCTTAAAGACATGTTCAAGTTAATGTGTTAGATGGATCTACCTAGAGCCGGTTCCCACCCTCTGATCTAGCTCATGCTATTGCTTGACAATCTTGCTCATGTATGAGACACGGGGAAGGGATTCAGAGATTCGGAGAAGAGTGGAAGTGGTTTCAGACTGAATCATAACTCTGCTCAATCATGGTGATTACACAAAGCCATGCAGGGAGGGGCAGAGTCTCACTCTACCCATTTGTTAGCCAAGTTAAACAAAAAAAAAAAAATGGCCTCAGGGCTCATGTTTGCTTTTTCTGGTTTACTATGAAAACAAAACAGTAATATTCCTCCCACGGTGTTGAAGTTGGGGCTTAATGAGATAATGAGCAATAAAAGGGTTTAACGTGATGTCTGGGAAGTAATAAATATACACTGGTCATCTTTATTGTTCAAAGATGCACCAACTTCAGAAGAAAGCAAGCTATTAGCATTAAAAAGCATCAGCATTTAGGGCTCATAACAGAAGAACAAAGAAGGAGTTGGACGTTTACGGTATCCTGAATCTGTATTTTAAATAAAACTTGGCCCCCTGATACCCAGTCTGTCCCCCTGAGCATAATTAACTCCCCATTCCGGTCTCCTGAGCAAAATTTTGAAGAAAAAAAAAAAAACATAGATTCGTTAGTAAATCGTTCATGACGTTCATAATAGTGGTTAGATTTAGATGAGACTTGGAAGTTTCTAGAAAATGGACATCTGCTATTCCCATTATACAGGGAACTCTGTATTATAGACATTCCTGTGGTCTGGTAGAATTAAGAAAGTCTAATAACCTCTATCTTACAGCAAACAGTTCATTCTGCACCAGCTATTTGGTGTCCATCTTGACGCAGTTCTGCAGAGGCATCTCGTTTTTGTGTGGAGCTGATGCCCTTTGCCGTTCTGGGGAGAGGTGAGCCCACTATTTTCCTACCAAGAGCAAGCAGCTCTTGGGTCTGGAGAGATGGCTTACCAATTAACTGCTTATCCTAGGCAGTGATTTATTGCTATGAAGAGACACCCGACTGCTCTTATGAAAGAAAGCATTTACTTAGGGCTTGCTTAAAATGTCATGGGTTTAATCCATTGGTTGGTGGCATGCAGGCAGACACAGCGCTTGAGAACCAGCTGAGATCCTTGGGCAGTAGGAAGAGAGAGACACTGATCACGGCTTGGGCTTTTGAAACCTTAAAGCCTTCCCCCCAACAAGGCCTCCTAATCCTTCCCAAGAAGTGGCATGCCCTAATGGTTAAACATTAAAATATGTGAGCCTATGGGGACACTGTTATTCAAACTACCACTGCTCTACCAGGAAACCCCAATTAGGATCACAACACACATATTGGGTGCTTCACAAACACCTGGAACTCAGACAAGCAGAAAGCCAACACCATCTTCTGACCTCTGGGTACCTGCACACACACACACACACACACACACACACACACACACAAAATAAAATAAATAATAAAATGAAAAAACTCTTTTTAATCAGCTCCTATCAGGGACAAAATGGCTCACTTAGCAAACAATAAAGGTAGCCCTCACTGCCCCCGTGGTTTGAGCTCTTGCGTTAATATTTTGTTCACCTTCTTCCTGCTATGGTCACAGTCTAAATGTCAGCACTCCTATTCCAGTGGCTCATTATCAACTGTCTCTCAGTATTCGCCTTATTTCTCTGGTTGCAAGTGCTTGAATATTTTTGTTGCATAGGATTTACTGTAGGCGAGGGAACCCAAAGCCTCTACACTGTACATTTAGACTGGTAAATTTCCACATGTTGTTTGAGCTCACTGAGAAGCTGGATCTGGAAGTGGAGTTATCCTCCCTCCTTTACAGATTCAAATTTGTTGTTTGTCTTAAAGTGCCCTCAGAGCTCCCTTGTCTGGGGGTGGGCTCCTCGTCCCCATCCTGGCTGAAAGCGGTGTATCTTTTCTAACAGCAGGAAGGAAACGCATTTCTTACAAAGATAGCTGTTGTCTGTTGCCTGACATAAAAGTGCCTGCAGTAGGGGAGAGAAGCCAGAGCTCATCTGAGGGAAGATCTGCTATGGAGAGCTCATCAGAAAACATCCAACTGGAAACTCATGCCTGTCTCAGCTTCCCAATCAGTTTTAGCTGGATGTTTTGAGCACTTGATTCAATAATGTTTACCTATCTCTTGCTAATTTTTCTTTTACTTTGGTTTGCTTTGTTGACATAAGTAAAGCTATACTTACATTTACTACATTCACTCATTCAAAACTTCAAGTTTTAAATACAGAAAATGCCTGCATTAAGTTCCGAGTATGATCTGACTTTGTCTGAGGGGACTCCGTATAGGACCACAGCACAAGTCACCCGTGGGAGCCAACAGGTTGCCCTACTCATAGTTTGTACTTCGAGGGCTAGTTATAGGTGCAGGGAAAAAAAATGGCCTGCTTTCTTTGGCTTCCGTACTGAGTCAACTACCCACACTGAAGCCTCTCTTCTCTCCTCTGCTCATCCTCCAGGCCACTTAGTCATTCATGTCTCAAACAGTTCAGATGTCACTCCTCTCCTGAGATACATCCCACCTTCACAACCCGACTCCACCTTCCACAGCCAAAACAAACTCACCAAAATGCTAAAGGTTTCTAAACGCTTACTGCATCCACATGTCTCCTCGAGCGTGTAGTGTTCCAAAACTCCATGCGGATTTACAAGCAAAATCATTCTGAAACTCTCAACTAAGGATGTAGCTCCATGGTGGAACATTTGATTACCATACAGAGGGAGGGGGGAGGGGAGGAGTCGAGGGAGAGGAGCATGTCTATGGATGGTGTCTTGATTGTTAATTGATGTAGGACCACCCAGCCCACTGTGGGTGGTAGGCATAGGGTCCTGAGCGGTGTCTGTCGACATTAAAACCCTCCTCTTTCAGAAACTTTCCTAATGTATATTATTCTTTCCTAAAATGTGACCCTCTCTAGCAGTTATGCTACTTGATCTAAAATCACATCTGCAGTTTGGGCTTCTGTACATTCTCAAGGACAGAGCCCATGTAATGGATCTATTTCTTCTCCAGTAATTAATTGCCTGGATATGTCCAACGCATGAGTTTCACCATGGAGTGATCACACCAAATCATATAAGCTCCATTTACTAATGTTTTCAAGTGCTGAGAGAATTTCTGTAGTGAGTAGATACTTGGCCTCAGTTCATGACTGGGACACGGAGTTGTATGCACATTTATTAGTATCCACATAATAAACTGGGACTATATGGAAACAGACTGTATGTCAAATTATGGGCTCCTGTCCACAGGTTGAAGTCTTGACTCCCGGTACCTCTCAATTTGGTTTTAGTTGAAAATGGGGGTACTTTTAGAGGTAGTTAAGGCTAAAATAAGACCATTGGGTAAGCTATTGAACTGTAACTCAGCCTGGCATGCACTTGGGCCTCGATTTAATCTCCAGTACCTCATAAACCAAACATATTGCTACAAACCTCAGGTCCCAACATTGAGTGATCAGCGGGGGCAGGCCCTAATCTAATATGGGGAAATTCAAACATGAATGAAAGACAACATGAAGAAAAAGATGCTGGTAAAGGTGACTTTATTTAGTTCTACATAAAGAAGTCTAAATCCAACCTTCCCTACAAACCTCCAAAGGAACAAACCCTGCTGTTACCTGGGCTTCAGACTTTGAGCATCTGAAGTGCAGGAAAATCTGTTTATCTGTTTAAGCTTTCCCTCTTGTGGCCATCTGTGGTAGTAGTTCCAGCATATTATGACAGGCCCAGCCCATAATCATGCTTTTAAAAAGCTATTTGAGAAAGAAACACTCTTCACTTTTAATGTCATTTTTTTCAAGCCCCTGTTCGCCCTCATCACAGGACAAACTAGAGGAAGCAAGAAAGCAATGCAGAATTTGAAAACCACAAAAGTGATTTCTAAGGGGGTTGCATAAGTGACCTCAGAGATTGTTGTTAGGAGAGGCCAGTATGCTGTGACAAGGAAGTGTCTGTAACCATCCTGGATTCTTCCCCTGGGACAGACCTCTTGTGCCATGAGGTCAGGACCTACTATGGGCACTTCACCCTTCACTGTAGAATGGCATCTCTGAAGATGAGAATTGTGTGGGCACAGGAAACATCTGATGTAATTATAAGAGAACTAGGGATAGAAATAAAGGTGTGCTCTGGAAAGGGAAATGATACTGGTTCTGGTACCTCAGAGCATCCACCAGAGCCCTTGGGTGACATCAGAGGAGGTTTCCTCTGAGCAACCGAATTCACAGAAACCACAACAAAAGCACAAAAAAAGAAATTGGAGGCTCTGGACGATGTTACTTCAAAAAGCAAAATATCTATTGATTCCAGTGGTTGTGCATTATCAAAAGCACCAAAGCAGACTTCCACCAAAGAATTACGTCCTAGGCTTGGAGAGTGACAACGGCGAAGCAGACAGATACCTTTTCTGCAGAATATTTTTATTCTTTAACAATTCCATACGAGCACACAGCATACCTTGATTTTACTGACCCATGCCTTCTTCCTCCCAACTTCCTCCACTCCCCTTCCCCTTCCAACAAATGGTCCTCCCACCTCCAGGTCCTTCCTCCCACAGCTGGTGAGGTGCCATCATCACTGACTGCTCAGCGAGGGCTTGACTTAACTGTAATTATTCAGCTGAGGCTTTTGCAGCCCTGTGTGCTGGGAAAGCCAGTGAGACGAAGGCATCTGATTTGTAGGCTTCTAGGCAGGAAAAGGTCACTAATGTTTTAGATGAGAGCAGAGTTTCCAGGAAACCTGATGTAATCTAAATCACATTTAAGATTTTGGACTACAGTCTTGGGAAATTGTAGTCTGGGTGAAGTGGAGCCCTGATGGGAGGAAAGAAAACAGAAATTGCCTGTCGGGTTCTATTTATTATGGAAAGAGAAGCAGGACCAGAATGTATCCACGGAGTAGTCAAGGCTTAGGAGAAAAGGGGAAGAAGGAAAACCTGGGTTCCTGCCATTAAAGATGCTATAGCAAAATGAGTCTTTCTGACAGGTAATACATTTCCCACCTGCAGGTGACAGCAGGGACAGTGTGATGGGCTCAGCTGTGAGCAGTTTGAGACAATTTGGGGCGGGGCTTAGGATTTCCATAGATTCTTGCTGGTAGGCAAGAAGAACAAGTCTAATCTCGTTTATGCTTTTAGGTTAAAAGGAAAGTCAGAAGATGCACATACAAATTCTTCTCTTAGATTTGTATTTTTAATTGTGTGCATAGGAATGTATGTGCACATGAGTACAGGTGCCCATGGAGACAAGAGGAGGGTGTTGGTTCCTCTGGTACTAAATTTACAAATGGTTGTGAGCTGGGAATCAAACTCAGGTCCAAGAAAGAGCAGTGAGTGTTCTTAGGTGCTGAGCCATCTCTCCAACCCCACGATGCTTCTCAATGAGTAGAGGTCACTAGAAAGGAAGGTTTGTACAGGGAAATGAAGTTGTGTCCACAGGTAGAAAGAAAATCCCTGCTTGGAAAAGAGAGGCATCACATCTCAAGAAGGCCAGACAGACCTTAAGAGATGATAAGCTTCAGAGGAAAACATGGGAATGAGAAATGGCAGGAAGACTCTAAGAGCCAGAGAAGAATGTGAATTCAAATCTTCTGTGCAAGGCACAGGCACTGTCCATTCATAAACCAATGGCGGTTGTGATATGTGTGTTGGCTCTTCTCCATCAATGGTCAGGCCTGGATTGTGGAGGAGGGAAGGGACTCCAGTCTTCACTGTTGAACTATTTGCTACAGGGAGAGGGAAAACCTTTGCCCTGGATGTTATGGAAACAGCTGCCATGCAGATGGTTATAATTACACTAAACATGACACAAAACAAAATATAGACAAAGCAAAACCAAACTCCAGAATCTGGGGAGGGGACTGGGAGGAATGGGGTGAAACAAGAGGTGGGTAATTAGAATATATTGTGTACACTGTGTAACTAGCAACTAAGAAAAGTATCCAATTAAATAGAAATGGACCCAAGAGAGATGTTTACAGGAAAAGATGCTGTAAAGGAAAAATTTCTGTGCGTGGAACATTTCTGAGGCTAATCGGAAATGGGGCACAGCTAAGGTTTTTGGATCTAAGCAGTTGAGTCAAGGACACATTCATTTCAGTGTCCTTGAGGAAGAAAAATAGAGATGGTGTGGCCAAGGTCTAGATACGTAACATTGCACATATGCAACTGGGCAACATGTTTGTCTTTAATTGTTCCTAACATTTCCAGGATATATTCTTCTGAATAAATATCCTGAGGTCCAGGTGATGTATGCAGATCCTATTACATGAAATTCTCATAACAGGGTCATGTATTCAATGTGGAGTAGAAGTAACTTGGCATACATTGTTTTTGATGCAGAGAGATAGATGTCTTTTAGCACGTCCGTTAAAGAAACTGGGGGAGAAGATATCTTACATGGTTTCTTGGATAGCATGGATCAGGCATTTTATCAGTGCCTAAAGCAAATATAGTATAGCAGCCTTAAATCTGGAATATGTGGGCCATATTGGAAGTCATGGAAGAACAGATTTGCCAAACCAAGGAGCAAAGACTTCATTTATATTTTTTTGTTTGTTTGTTTTCATACTAGGTCAAGGAAGGGTTACACTTTGTCTCAAGGACTAGAAAGATTGTCTTTTATATCGCCCATAGTTTCCCCCGAAAGTCCTGTTCATGGACTCAGCTCTGAGGGGCCACTGCATTTGTTTGTTTGTAATCACAAAGATCAAACCAAGGGACACATGAGCCACCCAAAGCGCATGGCCCTTTCTTACAGGGCCTATGGCACTCATGCTAGTATCCGCGAGCATTCCCTTTTAGTCAATCATCAACCATCTTTTCCTAACCCTCTCACATACCTCAAAAGAGTCAAAGAATTTGAACTCCCAGAGGTTGATAACAAATTCCTTGAGCCCAAGGTACCCCACAACCTTCCATCTTTGCTCAGTTGAAGAAGGAACAAGAGCACTATTAGGAAGTGTGACCTTATTAAAGGAAGTCTATCATTGGAGTTGGGCCTTTGAGCTATCGGATGCTAAACCCAGGCCTAGTGGCTCCTGGCCTCTTTCTGCTGCCGGCCAATCCACATGCAGAACTCTCAGCTCCCTCTCCAGCATGTCTGTATGTGTGCCCCCATGCTTCCCCTCTGAACTGTAGGCCAGACCCAATTGAATGTTGTCCTTTATAAGAGTGGTTGTGGTCATGGTGTCTCTTGGCGGCAATAGAAATCCTGACTGAGATAGACTCAAAAACTCAAGAGTGCTTGGTGAATCTGGTTTGAAGACCTCTTGGCTGGCTAAAACTTACGTGACAGAACACATTTTAAAAAGACAAATAGTCACTCATTGCATGAGAATTAGGCATAGCATATCTCCTGAATCCATAAAGGACCCCCATAAAAAAAGTTAAAGACTTGTCCTATGAAAACAAAAATAAAAATGTCATTCAGACCCCCAAATCCAATCACTGGTTCTGTCAGGACCACCGTGTCTGTCTGTGGCTGGAGACAATAGGGGAACAGGTTTTGGGGTGTAAAGCTGGCTGACTCAGAAGACAGATGACAGGGATAAAAAAAAAAGGCATTTAAAACAGTTCGCTGTCAAGGTCCTTAACAGTCATAGGCTTGCCATCTGTAGATCTATAAACCCTACAGCAAGCGTTGTCACCACCGGATACACAGTTATCAATGAAAGAATTCCAAAACCTCTGAAAACACCTTTCTCTCCCCAACTTTAAAAATAAATGTTGTTTTAAAAGTAATACACACACACACACACACACACACACACACACACACTGAATTCAGTGAGACTCTAGACATTAGGACATAATAACTAGCCAAGTTGTGATGTACCCATAACTCTCGAATGTATCAGGGTTGATATTTCATCCCCAGGAAACTTTCTAACAGACATTACATTATAAACTGCTGGTGAACATGAAGAAATGCAAGCCATTTCCAGACTGGAAGACTAAATTTTTGAAGTTGGAGCCCAGCTGGTTTCAACCCTTGGATGATTACAGTACACTATCAGGAAGAGAGTCCGACATCACAGAAAAAGTGGGAAATCTCACCACTGTTGGTGACGGCTGTCTCCAAAGAGCCTTTGCTACATGCTCTAAGTCACAATGTCTTTGTAGTCTTAAAACCTCAACGCAAAAGGAACGGGACAAACCAACTTCATCTCAGGTCAAGCCAAGTCCATTCCAAACCAAGTCGATCAAGATGTACAAATCAACTTGCAGCTGAGTTTTCCCTCTAGCACCAGCTTCTATGTAGAAAGAAGCCAAAGGCCTGGGTAGGGGTAAGACCAGCACAGTTTCTTTAACCAGGATGTAATCAGCAGACATTGAAGCTGAAGACTGGCTTAGAATTAAAATGTGAAGCCTTGGATGCAATTTTATATTTACCTGCTCCTCTATTCTCTCTGTCTGTCTGTCTGTCTGTCTCTCTGTCCCTGTCTCTTTCTCTGTGTCTCTCTGTGTCTCTGTCTCTGTCTCTCTCTCTCTCTCTCTCTGTCTCTCTCTCTCTCTCTCTCTCTCTCTCTCTCTCTCTGTGTGTGTGTGTGTGTGTGTGTGTGTGTGTGTGTGTGTGTGTGTGTGTGTACACCACCTTTGAGCTACCTGTGGTGCTTCCCCCCACCCTCTCAGCTGAAAATATGAAAAACTGGCGATATTCAGGAAATGTTAGACCAAGAATTGGAGGCCTTCAGCCTACCTGATGGATTATTCTTTACCATAAAAACACTTGGCTATAAACAGTTCTTGAATGGCTGCTCTGTTAGACGTACGATGCTAGAGCTTGAGCCTATTGGAGACCCCAGATATCTAACCTTGTTCCTACCTAAGCCTAGGAGACAGTGTCTGGCCTGAGTTTGTTAGGTTTAATCACTAACCAGAAGAGAGAATTGTACTAGGCTGGCAACATTTTGTAACACATATTGAACTCTTCCCACCTGAAGTGTGAAACCACCTGCTCTGCTCTGGTTCAAAGTCTGGCCACAGAGAGATACATGGTTGGACCACATACAAAAGCCAGGCTGACCAGGACAGAGTCCTTAGCAAAGACATTAGAACATCATTTACCTCATTATTGGGTTCCAGGCACTCAGCCATGCATAATCTCTCCTTTGCCCCAGGGTGATACAGCCACGCCAGCGAGCCTCAACTGTCAGTGGCTAGCTGAGGCAAAGAGCTTTTTAGTCAAAATCACACGCTAATGCACCTTCAAAGTTCTCCTAGATTCACATTAATAGCCTGAGGATGCCCAGGGGCTTTCTGTTCACCATTCCCACCTTCTGAGCAGGCCCTCTGTAACTCTGAGCTCACAGTGTCCCCAAAGTATGCACTGCCACCATGCCCCGTTGAAGTTTGATGTAAAACTGAACATGCCCAGGAATTACCCCACCCCTAAAGTATTTTCCTATATAATGTGCATAAGCTCTTCAAATGCAATCTCCATGCTTCATTGGCCGCAGAAGGCATTGCTTTGGAAGTAACTCCCACTTTCCCACTGTCGGATACAGGTAGGACACCTTCCTTCCCTCTCATGTCTCGGCCTTCCTTGGTCCAGCTTGGAAATCACCACAATGCAAGCCTATTGCATCCTGCTGAACAACCACAGCTTTTAGAAAGTAAGACTTGTCTTGCATTGGGTTTAGCTTTGCCAGGGACATCCCATAAGCATCTGCAAACAGAGGGTCCTGCCAACTTAAGAACCTCATTGGTTGCAGAGAATGCCAATCAACCAAGCACACTGGCTCTAGAGCTCAGGCCTCGAGCCAGAAAGTTCCTGCAGATATTCTTGATCCGATCTGGATCTCGGTCCACTCTGTAAAGTTGATAGAATCTGGAGAAGCTTGGGTTTCTCATATTGAAGCAGACCGGAACTCAAATGTTCTTGCTCCTGAATTGTGGTCTCATTCCGTGTGTGTGTGTGTGTGTGTGTGTGTGTGTGTGTGTGTGTGTGCACGCACACGCACACGTGCCTCACCTCAGCATCATACTCTGATACTCTCATAACAAAGCACTGTAGTAGACAGGCTGGCTTATAAACAACAGAAATTGAATTCTTCTTGTACAGTTCTAAAAGCCTGGGGACCCCGGCACAGACAGACCCTAGTGAGGGCCAGCTCCCTGATTTGTAGATGGCATCCTCTGGCCACGTGCTCATGTGGTACAGGGGAAGGGAAGTTCTCTCAGAAGATTCTTTTGATCCCATTCACGAGGGTACCACTTTCAGAACCTAATCACCTTCCAAGGATGCTGCCCCCAAACACCATTGCATTTTTTCAGTTTTGAGCTAAGAATCATTTTCACCCCCCAAGCATTAATTATTATCTATAGCAATCCCAGAGGCAACACCCAAGTACATGTTGGATGTCTGTGGAGCTCTGTCCCCATGTACTTCTTAGATTAGCCGAGTATGTCTGCCTACTGTTTCCTTGAAAATGACTCTTCAGACCCAGCCCAAGGATTGTCCACTTCCTTCAGGTGCTAGGATCCAGTCTTTTGGGTTGAGTTGTGAAGATTGTATTTAATACTTGGTTGATGAATGATCTTATTGTGATCCTAAAGCATCTGATAAACCAAAATGAATTCCACTCGAATTTTTTAAATGATGTAGACCACTTAGTTAAACTTTAAACTGCAGTGATTCAGAAAGAAGAGAGGGAAAATCCACATGACTAAAATAATTGTGCCTTTCAGATAAGCACTTTGTAAAACAAATAAATCCTTAAGCCAATTTGTTGTACCTTGGGGGTTTTTTGGCAAAAGGAGACTTCAAATCATATCATAAGCTTATCTGCCACAAAAAGTTTAAGTGAACATTAATTACTTTATAATATTTGAAGACGTAGGAGTGCCAGGTGGTGGTGGCACAAGGCTTTGATCCCAGCACTTGGGAGTCAGAGGCAGGTGCATCTCTGTGGGTCTGAGGCCGGCCTAGTCTATAGAGTGAGTTCCATGACAGCCAAAGCTACAGAGAGAAACCCTGTCATGAAAAAAACAAGATAAGAAAGGAAACATATAAAACAGGCAAATTGTCAAAGTTTGTAAAAGCAGTTTCAATTATACAACAGAGATTTGGGTCAGCTCTCTAAATAAGCCACTTTAATTCATCTTTCTCTGATGACTGAAGATGCCCAAAACCTTTCTAAAGTTTTTAAAATTTTAATAAATTACAAAAATTTTCCCTTTTTGTTTTCTCTTAGCAAACCCTCCCATATAACCCTTCCCCCTCTCCCTCGAGTTCATGGTCTCTTCTTGCATTAATTATTATTGCATGAATATACATATGTGTATGTTTGTATGTGTGTATACATATAGAAGTATATATGGGGGGAAGGAGGGAGGGAGGGAGGGAGAGGGAGAGAAGGGGAGAGGGGGAGGAGGGAGAGGGAGAGGAAGAGGGGGGAAGGAGGAAGAGGGGGGAAAGGGAGGGAGGGAGAGGGAGAGAGGGAGAGAGGGAGGGAGGGAGAGAGGGAGGGAGGGAGGGAGAGGGAGAGAGGGAGAAGGAGAGGGGGGAAGGAGGGAGAGGAAGGGGAGAGAGGGGGAGGGAGGGAGAGGGAGGGGGAGGGGGAGGGAGGGAGAGGGAGGGAGGGAGAGGGAGAGATGGAGAAGAAGGAGAGAGAGAGAGATTCCTAAATACAACCTGCCCAGTCCATGTGAGGTTACTACGTTACTTGCATGTATGTCTTCAGGACTGATCACTTGGCACTGGACAGCTAGTCATGTATCCTCTATGGAAGAGCATCTCTCGTGCTCCCAACTCAATAGCCTGTAGTTCTTCCCGTAGAGCTGAGGTCTCGTGGGCATTTCCTCGGCCACTTTGTCAAGTTCATCGGCGTCGTCCATGTTCAGCTCACCGTTAGGCAGCCATGCTGTTGAAAGTTCATGGGTGTAGCTTCTGACGTTACCAGAAGACACACTCTCGCAGCAAAATCCCTGACCCTCTGACTCTAACCATTCACCTTCTTAAACGTTCAGTGTCCATCAGTAAACCTTCCTTAGAAAATGGTTTGTTGCCGTTCAGCGCGTGCGGTTGAGGCAGACATCAGTCTCTCGTTTTCATCGCTGACCCTTGTGCTGCAAAGATGGTCAACGTACCTAAAACCCGAAGGACTTTCTGTAAGAAACGTGGCAAGCATCGGCCTCACAAAGTGACCCAGTATAAGAAGGGCAAGGATTGCCTGTCTGCCCAAGGAAAGCGACACTACAATCGGAAGCAGGGTGTCTACGTTGGGCAGATGAAGCCGATTTTTCGAAAGAAGGCCAAAACCACAAAGAAGATCGCGCTCAGGCTTCAGTGTGCTGAGCCCAACCGCAGATCCAGGAGGATGCTGGCCATTAAGAGATGCAAGCATTTTGAACTGGGAGGCGACAAGAAGAGAAAGGGCCAAGTGATCCAGTTCTCTGAGAGGAAAATACTGAAGCAGTAGAAAATTACCTGCTAGAAAACAGTTATTATTAATGATTAAAAAAAAAAAAAGAAAAGAAAATGGTCCGTTCAGATCATTGGGCCTTTATTGACTGCCGGCTTTGTTTTTTGAAGTTAAATTTTTGCAGTCCATTACCTGTTGGAGACGTTAGCCCCAGCTGAGGTACGGCTGGCAAAGGTTTCTCTCATTCTATAAACAGCCTGTTAATTCTTTTGACAGTTCCATTGACTGTGGGTAGGCATTTTAATTTCATGTAACCTCACCTGTCAGTTCTTGGGGCTGTTTCCTGTGCCGTTGGAGTTCTATCCAGGACTTGGTGCCTGCGCTCCATCTGAATTGTTTCTTCCTCTAGCAGTTTCCGTGTTTCTGGTTTGGAATTAAAATATCTGATCCAGTTTAATTTTTTTTTTTTTTTTTTTTTTTTTTTTTGTGAGAAGTGGGAGATATGAGTCTAATTTCGCTCTTCTACAGGTAGATGTCCAGTTTTGACAGCACCATTAGTTAGATAAGCTGTCTGTTTTTGACACCTTTATCAAAAACGAGGTGTTAGTGTTTGTGCCCTGCTATCTCTGGGCCTTCTGTTATGAAAGACAACAGAGTAAAGCTGAGGGGTGTGAAGGATGGAAGAGTGGATCAGGGAGGCAGGACAGGGAGACGGGGGTAGAAAAGGAGAGGAGGTTCAAATGAAATATTAGGAAAACCTCACACAGAATATCACTGGTTTTGTAAGGTAATTTTAATCATCAAAATGTTTAAATAAATACAAAATAAAATCTATTTTGAGAGTAACGAAAAACAAGACATATACATGTCAATATACTGACTGTGTTGTCTTCCCAAAGCCTTGTCACATTAAATCTTCATGGCTTTCTGATTGGGCGAAACACTGAGCACACACGGTGCCTGGAGTCTGGCATGTAGCAGATGCAATAATAAATGTCACTGATTACAGGAGTTAATTTTAAAGAGGGATTTTGAAGCCATAAACAAGCCCCATTCTCTTCCTCGTGGTTTGCTAATACGGATCGAACTAATTATAACTGTACTCATGAGGGGGCTGTACTGAGACAAGAGCACATTGTACAACTTGGGAGTGACCCAGAGCCTTATTCAGTACAGAATAGTCACTAAGGACACCTGCCATGGTCTCCACGGGCTGCAAGTACTGTATTTACACCTTCCAAGATTATCGCCTAACACTTTATAAGTTTCAAAGGAAGCAATTTTGATCTTATCATTTTACTCAACCACTAAACTTTTCAAATGCCTTTTATTTACTAAAATTTACATATGGTCAGAAACAATTTTTGCTTCGTCCCCGAAAGAGGCCATTTCACCCAAACAAACAAACAAACATAAAGCGATATCATTAATATTGATTGGGCTTTTGTATTCTTTTCATCAGAGCCAGTGATGAAAATATGCTTCTGTTAAACATGTCATGGTTAAGTCACATTGATTTATTGCTTTCCACCCATAGCGTGTAAAAGAGTTAATGAGTACGATATTTTTTTTTTACTTTGGCAGGGAGGATAAAGTAGTTTTCTATTTCTGACTCTAGAATTAGAACTAGGGAACTGAGATGCTGTGAGGGATGTACTGGGAAGCTTCCAACGCCAATCTGCACTGCCCTTCTCCTGGTTTATGGGGCTTTCTATACATCAATAAATTTACGCCAGGGAAAAGCTTTTAAATCTCATCAAAATAGGACATCTTCGGGCCAAAAGCGACAGTTTCTTTTGCAGACTCCGTTTCAATACTGTGCGTAGAGCTGATTGTTCTAGACCCCCAAGACTTGTACCTCCGGGTTGGTAATGTCAATCACCCATTTCTAAGCAGTGCAGTACCTAAGCAGAGCATGGTACCTCTGCTTTATGACTCCTCTCTTCCTTCAGCCCCATTATCAATCCAACTGTGAATCTCATTTTCACCACCCTCCAAACACAGTAAGTAACTGATATTCTATAGCCTGTGCTTGGTCTCTACCATTTCTACTGTCTCTTCTGGTCTCTACTGGTCTCTACTGGTCTCTACTGGTCACTAGTGGTCTCTACTGGTCTCTACTGGTCTCTACTGGTCTCTAGTGGTCTCTATGGTCTCTACTGGTCTCTACTGGTCACTAGTGCTCTCTACTGATCTCTACTGGTCTCTACTGGTCTCAACTGGTCTCTACTGTCACTCACATGTACTGTTGGGCTCTAGTTCACGCTGATAGCAAAGCCTCTTGCTCTACACCTTTTGGCTTCACTCCAGTAGGAAAGAGGTCTACCCTATACCAGTCTTCATTGGTTGCTGCCCTGCCTGTGTGCTCTCCCCTACCCTCGCTGTGTTCCCCAGAACCACAATAGTAACAAAGGGAACATACCAAAAAAAAAGAAGGCCTCAACTGATCCTCAAAATCCTCAACCAGAGTTGGTAAAAGATGTTTAAGTCAGGTAGACACAGAGGCAGCCAGCATCCGTACCCTTTCCTTCCACCAGCATGACTTTAGTGGGGAGAGAAGCTCTGGAATCTACAGGCAGAAGATGGGAGACAGTTGTGAGAGCAGCAGAAAATCAAAAATGGATACACAGTGACTGAGCCTAGTAAGAATGTCTCAAAACAAATTAAACCACAACCCACTGGAGAGGAAGACAATGTACCTCCTAAAAATGCATGTTAGCTACTGGGAAAGGCCCCAGTACTGTGCAATTATGTGTTCTTTCTTCAGGTTTTTGGGAGCACTGTCAGGGGTGGACAAAGGTAGGAGCAGAAGACAGACAATGTTGCTAATTTTACTGAAAAGAATATTCAACAAGATTTCCAAAATGTTTTCTTTTGTACTACGGACAAAAGAGATGAGGGGTAAATTTCAAGTGTGGAAGAGAAATGATAACTGAATCCCATTACAGGCCATCTGCCTAAGATGACTTGCTGGGGAAAAGGAAGGAACCCAAGTGGGAGGAAGGGAAAGACATGGCAGGGCCAGGCCATGCTCCCGTGGTGAGTTGTCTCTGGGTGAGTCAGAGTCTGCATGCACAACCGTGGGAACATGGGAATCAGATGAGGTGATGGGGCTCTGAAAAGAACGAGTTTTAATAAGGGGCACAGGACAGGAAGAAGAGAGAAACTGCAGTGTCATCAGAGGGAAGCATGGGAAAGCAGTGGGGGGGTGGGGGGAGGGAACACAATTTTGTTTCGTTAGCTTTTATATCTTTATGTTTTCTTTGTGTGTGTGCATGTTCATGCATGTGTGCTTATATGAGTAGGTGTGCACGTGTGTATATGTGTGCATATATGCCATGTGTGGGTGAATGCTCACAGAGGCCAGAGAGGCTGTCAGAACTCCTGCCACTGGAGTTACAGGGACTGTGAACAGGGTATGAGTCCTCTGGAAGAGCAGCAAGTGCTGTTAACTGCTGAGCCATCTCTCCAGGCCCCTGGGTTTTGTCTCATTTTGATTTGATTTGTTAAGATTAATCTCCTATCCCTCAGCTTCCTCCTCTCTCCAGTGAAGTCGATGTGACTACCTAGTAGTGAGCACAGAGTTACAAAACTATAACTGATATAAATTAATACCACTTCCTCAATTATAAGACAAGTCCTTTGTTGTGGCAATTACTGACTATGTACAAATTATTTTGATAAGAATATCTTGTATTTTTATGCATGATTTCTTCCATAATTCATTTAGACACTAAGCAACATAGTTTCATATTCACAGATGAGAAAGCCAAGAATTACAAATATATATATGCTGGCTTGTCCAGTTACTAGTCCACATACTAGTAAGTGATACATACAGTCCTGACCCAAATCTAGGAATTCTGAGCCTAAAATCTACAGATTTGACCCTCAATTGCCTTTCTAAATAAAAGAGAACCTTGACATTTTCCCAAAACCCAAGAAAGCATGGTCATCACGAGAAAGATGACTTGAATACAGCAACTTAACTAACAACTAATATCTCGCTCTCTCTTCCTCTGCTTCTCACTGATGGTTCCTCGTGGCATCACAAAACGGTAGTCCAAACTCTAAGCACCATGCTTACACTCAAAGACAATCACAAGGGGACAATGACACCAGCTGTTCTGTGTCTTCGTATGTGGTGGATGTGTGTGCACATGAGTGTGCAGATGTACATGAAAGGTCAACACCAAGTATCTTCGTCTATTGCTCTCCTTACATAGTCTTGATGTTTTTATATTCACTTATGTTGTGTATATGTGTAGGGGCACATATGGAACCATATGTATGAGGAGATCAGAGAACGACTTACAGGAATTGGTTCCTTCCACCCTGTGTGTACTGGGAATCAAACGGTCAAGTGCCTTTTACCCACTGAGTCGTAACGTCAGCCAGTCCTCACCTCTTGTGTGTGTGTGGGGGGGGGGGTGTTCTCAGTCAATGTGAAGCTTTCTTCTTCACCTGGGATGGCTGGGCACCAAGCCCTTGGGATGTATCTGCCTCCCAGTCCTGGAATTAGAGGCATGCTCTACTGCTCTACTACTCTCGGCTTTCTACTAGGCTGTTGAGGATCTGAAATCCATTCTCCACACTTGCGGAGCGGTCATTTGACCCATTTCTACAGCTCTCCGCTTGTATTAAGAGCAGGACCAAAAAAAAAGTTTTCCAAAAGCTCTCATCAGAGTGAGGTCACACAGCTTAGTCTAACAATGAGGCCAACTAGGAAGGGGGACCCCCAGGAACTTGTAGGGCTCAACACGTGAACTTGGCAAACAAGGAGAGGGCAATGCTTGGGAACAGAAAGGAGGAATGGATATAAGGAAAATGGTTAATAGTGCCAGTCACAGATATAAAGGAATTGCTTTTGCAGATGTGGGAAGCTGTGAGATCAAATAACAGCTAATATGTACTAAGACATTAGTGCCATGCCCCGTCCTCCACCAAGCTCAACGAAATCAGAATGTAAGAGAATAAAGCACAAGATCAGTCATGAGAACCCTGTTTCCGTCCTCCAGACAATAAATAACGACATTAACTTAAGGCCTGAAAGAGATGTTGAGCATTTATTTAGGTGCTTCTCAGCCACTCGCTATTCCCCAGTTGAGAATTCTTTGTTTAGCTCTGCCCCCCATTTTTTAAGAGGGTTATTTGATTCTCTGGAGTCTAACTTCTTGAGTTCTTTGTATATATTGGATACTAGCCCTCTATCAAATGTAGGATTGGCAAAGATCTTTTCCCATTCTGTTGGTTGCTGTTTTGTCCTAATGACAGTGTCCTTTTCCTTAGAGAAGCTTTGCAATTTTATAAGGTCCCATTTGTTGATTCTTGATCATAGAACATAAGCCATTGACGCTCTGTTCGGCAAATTTTCCCCCAGTGCCCATATATTCAAATCTCTTCCCCACTTTCTCTTCCATTAGTTTGAGTGTATCTGGTTTTATGTAGAGATCCTTGATCCCCTTGGATTTGAGCTTTGTACAAAGCAATAAGAATTGATCGATTTGTGTTCTTCTCTTTTTTTTTTTAAGATATATTTGTTTGTTTGACTTATACGAGTACACTATAGCTGTCTTCAAACACACCAGAAGATGGCATCAGATTCCATTACAGATGGTTGTGAGCCATCATGTGGTTGCTGAGAATTGAATTCAGGACCTCTGGAGGAACAGCCAATGCCCTTAACCATTAATCCATCTCTCCAGCCTGATTTGCAATCTTCTACATGCTGACTGCCAGTTGGACCAGCACCATTTGTTGAAAATGCTATATTCAGGGAAATGCAAATCAAAAAAAAAAAAAAAAAAAAAAAACAACCTAAGATTCCATCTCACAAAAGTCAGAATATCTAAGATCAAAAACTCAGGTGACAGCAGATGCTAGCGAGGATGTGGAGAAAGAGGAACACTCCTCCACTGTTGGTGGGATTGCAAGCTGGTACAACCACTCTGGAATTCAGTCTGGCAGTTCCTCAGAAAAGTGGACATAGTACTACCTGAAGACGCTACTGTCCCATTCCTGGGTATATACCCAAAAGACAATCCAACATCTAACAAGGACTACCATGTTCTACCATGTTCATAGCAGCCTTATTTATAATAGCCAGAAGCTGGAAAGAACCCAGATGTCCTTCAACAGAGGAATGGATACAGAAATTGTGGTACATATACAAAATGAAGTGCTACTCAGCTATTAAAAACAATGACTTCATGAAATTCCTAGGCAAATGGATGGAACTTGAAGCTATCATCCTGAGCGAGGTAACCCAGTCACAAAAGAGCACTCATGGTATGTACTCACTGACAAGCAGATACTACCCCAAAAATTCTGAATACCCAATAAACAATTCACAGAACTTATGAAGCTCAAGAAGAAAGAAGACCAAAGTGCAGATGTTTCAGTTCTTCTTAAAAGGGGGAACAAAAACATTCACAGGAGGAAATACAGAGACAAAGTTTGAGCAGAGACTGAAGCAAAGGCCAAGCAGACACTGCCCCACCTGGAGATCCAGCCAATATACAGCCATCAAACCCAGACAGCATTGCTGACCCCAAGAAGTTCGTGCTAACAGGAGCTGATATAGCTGTCTCCTGAGAGGCTCTGCCAGAGCATGACAAATATCGAAGTGGATGCTCACAGTCAACCACTGAACTGAGAACAGGATCCCCAATGGAGGAGTTGGAGAAGGATTGAAGGAGTTGAAGGAGTTTGCAACCCCATAAGAACAATAATCCCAACCGACCGGAGCTCCCAGGGACTAAACCACTATCTAAAGAGTACACATGGACGGACCCATGGCTCCAGCTGCATATGTAGCTCAATGCCCCAGTGGAGAGGAATGTCGAGCTAGAAAGGCAGGAGTGGGTGGTAGGCACCCTCATAGAAGCAGGGAGAGGAAATAGAGGGTTTATGGAGGGGAAACCGGGAAAGGAGATAACATTTGAAACGTAAATAATATAATATCCAAAAAAGAAAAAAAAAGAAAAAGAAAGACCTGAGAGACATAGCAGCATTTCCCATAAAAACGGAGTACTCTGCAATGTGGGCACAGAGGTATGTTTAATTTCACTTGTGTGGACTCTTTGAACATTTTGTTTTACTTAACGCATGTGAGACAATCTGCCAACTGCTTAAGCCTTGTCTCCATGTTGCATTCTCCAAAAGTGGCCTTTTTGGCAAGAGAACCCAGAGAAGTACCTCATATTTGGGGTTTTCGGGCCTTCTGGGGTGAGGGTTGAATTACGAACTAGAACTGAGAGAACGGAACATCACCTACAAATGTAACACTTGAGTCAGAACCCCAATTTTTCATTTGGACATTCTGATAAACACCCTCACATGAATGTTGGGGGAGGATGAGTCAAGCCTTTCCATCTGGTTTGCTCTTGCCCTTTCAAACATGGAGGTAATATATACCCATGTTCGTACACTAATATCTTGGCAGAGGGCTCAGCACATGACTGGTAGCTTACCACCAATCTCCCTCTGTTCCCATTTCATTCATTACCGCCTGTCCCTGCACTTGATCAAGTCTCCTGAGGTGATCTTTTATTTTGTCCTCTACTTCCCAGCACACAGAAGCTGTGATCCAGAGGTGGTCAAGATTGTACCTCTATCTAGCATCTGTGTCATGTGTAAGAGTCTCTCAGTATAGGATTTGAAGACATGAACAGGTCGTGGAGAGCAGCTGAAACTTGGTACTGTGAGAGGCCAAGAGAGGTCACTAGAGAAGGTGCAGCTTCAGTGAGAGTTAAAGGCCCAGGATTAAAGTGGTCATGCAGAGAAACTGAAGCTTGGCTCCATTAAGAATGTCCAGAAGAGGCTATTGGTTCAGCCCAGTTGCAGCAGGAGACCCTGGCCATTTTGGAGATGCCAGTACCATGGGGTTATCACCAAGAACAGCAGCAGCAGAGGAGTGAAGCCAGGTGGAACCTAGAAGAGAAGCTGTGTGTGCTACAGATGGCAGAGCCAGAAACATGACCTGAGCCCTCTGGAGGAACCCAGAAGATTGTGAGTGGATCCCAGACTTTGGACAATAAATTATTTACACTGTTGGAGTTTGGTTTTGCTTTGTTAAGGTTATTATTGTGCCCTGGTTCTTCTCCTTGAAGTAAGAAAATATTTTGTGTTTGATTTTACAGTAGATCACAATTGAAAAACTTTAAGCTTTTAAAGATATTTTTGGAATTTTACAGAGACTCAGGATTTTAAAAAGAGATTGGCTAGTCTAAGAGACCAAATGTTTAAGTTTTTGAATTGTTAAAGACTGTGGGGTTTTTTTATTTTGGAAATTTTATATTTTAATGTAGATATAAATATGTTGTCTTAGACATGAACAAGAAAGAAAAGGTTATGGCTTAACAGTAATGTATTCATGTGTCAAATTGACAAGGGGTCAATTGTGTTCTCTGGTTTTATGTCAACTTAACACCACTAAAGTCTTTTAAAATGAGGTAAACTCAAATACGAAAATGCATCTATAAGACCTAGCTATAGATCATTTCTTAATTAGTGATTGATGGGGAAGGACCCAGCCTATGTTGAGTGGTACTACTCCCAGTCTGGTGCTCCTGGGTTCTATAAGAAGGCAGGCTGAACAAGCCGTGATTACCAGTCCAGTAAGCAACATTTCTCCATGTCCTCTACATCAGCTCCTGCCTCCAGGTCCCTGCCCTGTTTGAGTTCCAGTTTGGATTTCCTTTCATGATGAACTGTGATATGGAAGTGTGAGCCACATAAACTCCTCCCCGAAGTCGGTTTGCTCGTGGTGTTTCGTCACAGCAATAGTAACTCTGATAAGATGACTTCCATTCCTTAAAAGGAATGAGGATGGGCTGGAGAGAAACCCAGCTGATAAAGTGCTCACTGGATGGGCATGAGGTCCTGAGTGCAAATTTCCAAAACTCACACGGACAGCAACTGTGCCACACATCTTTAATCCCAACACTGGAGGGGGGCAAAGACAGGGAGGAACATTTGGGAGACTTGCTATCCAGCCAATCTAGCCAACTGTTGAGTTACAAATTCAGTTTGAAAAGCTTTCTTAAAAGATAAGGCGGAGGGAGTTGAAAAGGGTCCTTGACATTAAACTTTGGCCTCCACATGTAGGTGTACACACACACACACATACACACACACACACACACACACACACATACACACACACACACACACACACACACACACACACACACTCAAAACATCTATTCGTTAGATATTGGCTATAAAAAGTCAAAATGTATATACTCCCAGATATCAAATGTCAAAGGAAATATTTAAGCATCTCTCTGAAATGTGACTATAAATTCCATGCAGAAGAATGGTTTCCTGGCTTGAGGAGCCAGTGCTGTATGTTTACTTAGAAAGCAGACAGATGGATAGATGTCAGGCCATCTCAGGAGGATGCTGAAATGAGATGCTGGTAACACACAGGCAATTTGACCCCACGGTGTTTTGGTAAACAGTTGAAGAGCGGAGGAACCAATTCACCATAGGAGATACAAAAAGCATTGGAAGCTAAGAACACACAGGTAGGGCCTGTTACAGTAAATGTCTGTACCTAATCCACTGAAAGAATAAATTAATAAAAGTAGGTAGAATACTTGAAAGGTTTTGTCAGGTTGAGTTAAATGTAAACTGCACATTGTTATGAGTTGAGCTGTAACCTACAAAATGAATTTGTTAAAATCCTAACCTCCAGACCTGGTTCCTTTCAGCTTCCAATAGCTTCTCTCCTAAGCGCCTGCTCAGCCTTCTCTGTGGAAAGGCTTCTATTGGATCATTTTATCTATTCTCCATAAATGTTCAAGTTCCTGTGGTTGGCATAATACATACCAGTAAATCTCAATCTTTACCACACATAGGCATCACCTAGGCAATTTTGAAAAGTGCTGATATCCAGGACATACCCCAAGCAGAAGCTCATGGGCATGTTCTGGGTATCCGTGTGTTTAAACCAACTCCAAGTAGTTACAGGCTCCTGGCATTTCTGTTTGCTCTCCCAGACAAATAAAATTGAGTTGACTTGCTTTGAAGAGTTGACTTTCACACTCGGTTTTGTAGTAAATTCACAATCTAAAAGTGAACAAGCTGAGAGAGGTTTACTAGAAACAGAGCTGCAAATTAAAAAGTTAGAACCAGATACCGTAAAAAGCCGGGATACAATCAGAAAAACAAAATTTTATGCTCAAGTAAAACACATCCCGGAGACCTCCTCCTCCCACCTTCGCCGTCCCCTAGCGTTTGTTTGGAGCTGAGAGGATCAGTTTTGTAAAGAAAGCATATTTCAGACTCAGTCTTCCCAGGAAGCCGTCTACATTTTCAGTTTAAATGACATCCTTTATGATGTATGAATTTCAAAGAGGCAGCATCCAAACTCATCTCAGGTTTTCTTGGGCATTATTATTCATGAAGACCTATTTGAGGATATCTGCAAGCTTCCTTCCTGAAGGCTCGGGACCCCTACTGTAATAAACAAGTCATTTACATGGGGGAAATGAAAAACCTGCCACATCTGCCAAATGAAGGCAGACGTGCCTGGGCAGAGAGGGATTGATGGAGGGAGATTAGAGAAAGCTGAAAGCTGGGGTAAAATATATCAAATCTGCCCCGCAGCGGGGAACCTACCAACAACTAATGGGAATGGATATTAGTGCCTAGATCATGTGGCTTTTTTTTTTTCTTTTTTAAGAAAGAAAAATGTATGAAGGCTCTAAATTCTAAGCTTTAGCCAAATCGTAGGCTGCCTGCCTCATGCTGGCTAGCCTAGTGATAACAATTCCTCTTACTACTTCCTCCCCCCATGGTGTCAGCTGTGTATGTAAATAGAGATGCCCTGCCCTCTGCATCTCCTCCCTTAGCACTGGAAAAAACAGCTTTGGCCTAAGACACTGGTCACCAGTGGATTGTAGTTGAGGCCACTCAGCCTCTCATCCCTGCAGCATGCTCCACCCACCTGTCCTGTGGGCTCACGTGCGTCTCTCCTGGGCCACATCCCTCCAAACCTTATCCCTCCAAACCTTCAGCTTCAAGTTCAATTATTTGCTTCCCCCATCCCTTGGGTGACCACCTCCCTCATCATACACACTGTTCTAAACCCTTACGGGTAGAACTCATTCCTTCCCTCCAGTGGGCTCCCCACACACACGTTATAGGTGTGTGGTAGTGTTGTTATAGGTGAGGGATTGCACAGAGATCCTGAATACAGCATTCCAGGTCAAACCAAGTGAGGGGTGGATGCAAGCTCACTCCTGGCTGGGAAGTTCAGTTTCTAATATCAACACGTCTTTCTGACTGTCCTATAGCTGAGTCATGATCTGCTCTAACACTGCCCTGGAATGGTTTAAATTATAGCTGAGTCATGATCCGCTCTAGCTACTCATGCTACATAGCTCAAATTAACTAAAAGACATACTCAGGGGAAGAGATATTCTAAATATCCCAATTAATCATTAGGCAAAGTAGGCACAACAAGACACACTATGCTTTACCTCATGAATATGTACAATGTTTATGTCGATTAAAAGGAGAAAAATAGGAGCTAGAAATGTAGCTCACTTAGTTGGTAGAATGCTTACCCAGCACACACGAGGTCCTGGGTTCAATCCTCAGCTCAGCATAAACCACGCTTGGCACAAACCTGGCACAGAGTGGCATATGCCTGCACTGCAGAGACAGAGGCATAGGTGATCAGAAGTTCAAGGTTACTGTGCTGGCTGGTTTTGTGTCGACTTGACACAAGCTAGAGTCATCACAGAGGAAGAAGCCTCAGTTGAGGAAATGCCTCCATGGTATCCAGCTGTAAGAATTTTCTCAATTAGTGACAAATTGGGGAGAACCCAGCCCATAGTGGGTGGTGCCCCTCCTGAGCCGGTGGTCCTAGGTTCCATAAGAAAAAAAGACTGAGTAAATCACAGGAAGCAAGCCAGTAAGCAGCACTCCTCCGTGGCCTCTGCATCAGCTCCTGCTTCCTGACCTGCTTGAGTTCCTGTCCTGACTTCCTTTGATAATGAACAGCAATGTGAAAGTGTAAGCTGAACAAACCCTTTCCTCCCCAACTTGCATTTTGGTCATGGTGTTTCATCATATCAACAGAAACCCTGACAGTTACATCTGGCTATGTGTAGAATAGAAGGCCATCCTGGATTAAATGATACTACATCTAAAGAATACATTCTTTAAATGGGGTAGAGAGCTAAACAAAGAATTCTCAACTGAGGAATATCGAATGGCTAAGAAGCACCTACAGAAATGCTCAACATTCTTAGTCATCAGGGAAATGCAAATCAAAACAACCCTAAGATTTTACCTCACACCGGTTAGAATGGCTAAGATCAAAAAAACTCAGGTGACAGCAGATGCTAGCGAGGATGTGGAGAAAGAGGAACACTCCTCCACTGTTGGTGGGATTGCAAGCTGGTACAACCACTCTGGAATTCAGTCTGGCAGTTCCTCAGAAAAGTGGACATAGTACTACCTGAAGACCCTACTGTTCCATTCCTGGGTATATACCCAAAAGACACTCCAACATCTCACAAGGACATATGTTCCACCATGTTCACAGCAGCCTTATTTATAATAGCCAGAAGCTGGAAAAAAACCCAGATGTCTTTCAACAGAGGAATGGATGCAGAAATTGTGGTACATATACAAAATGAAGTGCTACTCAGCTATTAAAAACAATGACTTCATGAAATTCCTAGGCAAATGGATGGAACTTGAAGCTATCATCCTGAGTGAGGTAACCCAGTCACAAAAGAGCACTCATGGTATGTACTCACTGATAAGCAGACACTAGCCCCAAATGCTCAGAATACCCAATAAACAATTCACAGAACTTATGAAGCTCAAAAAGAAGAAAGGCCAGAAGGTGGATGCCTCAGTTCTTCTTAGAAAGAAGAACAAAACATTCATGGAAGAAAATAAAGGGACAAATAGAGGAGCAGGGATTGGAGAAAAGATCATCCAGAGACTGCCTTACCTGAGGATCCACCTCATATGCAGCCACTAAACCCACACACTATTGCTAATGCCAAATAGTGCTTACTGGCAAGAACCTGATATGGATGCCTCCTCAGAGGTTCTACCAGAGCCATACTGATACAGAGGAGGATGCTTGCAGCTAACCATCAGACTGAATATGAAGACCCCAATGAAGGACCTAAAGAAAGGACTGAAGGAGCTGAAAGGGTCTGCAACCCCATGGGAAGAATGAAATGGCCAACTAATCAAACCCACCACAGCTCCCAGGGACTAAAACACCAACCAATGAGCACACATGGAGAGACCCATGGCTCCAGGTGCATATGCAGCAGAGAATAGCATTCTCTGGCATCACTAGGAGGAGAGGCCTTTAGTCCAGGAAAGGCTCATTCTCCCAGTGTAGGGGAATGTCAAGGTGCTGAGGTGGAAGAGGGTGGTTATGGAAGCAATGGGAAGGTGAAGAGGGAAGGGATTGAGGGAAGGGGATAACATCTGAAATGTAAATGCAGAGAATATCCAATAAAATTTTTTAAAAAGAATAAATAAGAGTTGAGGGAGCTGGCTCAGAGAGTAAGAATGCTTGCTCCACAAGCCAGGGGACCTAGCTCAAATCCCCAGGATACACATTGGTGGGCTCCTGCTGGGCTCACCAATGGGGACACAAAGGAAGACAGAGCTTCTGTCTTCTGTCAAAGCCTATTAATAGTTCAGAGGAAAATTGTGACGTCATGAGCCCCTCCCATTTCATGGCTGATTAGTTACCAGAGGACCAGTCTTGTGTGGGCCCCGTACTGGTAATCACAGTAGCCGTAAGTTCATGATTTCAAGTGCATTCTGGAGTTCTTTACCCTATTCTTCCTCTCAATACTTCCCAAAGCCTCTCCTTCAACATTCCTTGTTTGGGATTATATCTGAAGATGTATTAGTTTTTTTTTTTTTACTTCTTTGTCTGAGGTGTGTCTGTGTTTTGAGGTACACATGTGTATGAGTATCCTCATATGCCACAAGACCGTGGTAGATTCCCTAGAGCTAAAGCCACGTGGCATGGGGCCTGGGAACTGAAGTTGGGGTCCTCTGCAAGAGCAGCAAGTGTTCTTAGCCACTGAGCCATCTCTCCGACCTCATTGTCCGAGACTCTGGTTATACACTCAATATTTTGCTCAGAACCAAAATAGTACCAATACGGTATAAAAGTACAGCCACTGCCCACATGAAACTCACGATGTAGCTGGAAAGGTAAGTGTACGGGTTACTTTTCTCACCCCTATGACAGAATGCCCATAGAAACAACTTAGTGGAGAAGGCTTTATTCTGTGACAGTGTCATGGTAGAGGAAGCAGCTGCAAACAATGTACTCTGAGTTTGTCTTTGAATGAGGAATGTACCCACATGCAGGCACAATATTTTTGTGCACTGTGTAAAGTTTACCCTTGTGTTATTCAGATGCTGACTTCCCTGCCCTCATATCTTGCTTCAACTTGGATATGGCTTTGTTATGTTTATTCTTTGATGCTCCTGTCTCAAGTTTGTATAAACATTATTCCTCATTCATCCTTTGCCAATAAAAGACAATGAGCCAATACAGAGCTTTAGAGGGAATAAGGTAAAACTTCCTACTGGGGGGGGGGGCAGAGAAAGAGAGAGGAAGTGACCAAGGCTAGCCAGGAGGAGAGGTTGAAAAAAAGTATCAGGATTAGAGAGCTGGAAGAAAGGGTTTTAAAAAACGTAAGTAAGATGAGAATATTGTCTGGGAGGAAGCCTGACTAGTTTAGACTGGAGTAATGATTGCTCAGTATTTGGCTCATGGCAATTTTAATAAACCTTCGTCTATGTGTGGTTATTGGGGAATTGGCTGGTTAAGGAATAATTGCTGCCATACTAATTTTATGAATCTATATTAATGTAATTTAAAGTCAACACCCACATGTGCTAATCGATTTGAACACTGGGACCCAAGTGATAGGGCTCTTTGAGAATGTCACAGAGCTTTTCAGGGTTCTAGAAGAAGTCCATTGGAGAGGGGGGTAAGAATTTTATAGCCTGACCCCCTTTCTCTTCTCCCTCAGCTTTCTGTGTTGATATGAAGCACAGCCTGACTACTTCTATGTGTCTTCTACCATGATGGACTCCCTTCCTCTGGAACCACAAGTCAAAATAAACCCTTTCTCCTCTAAGTGGCTTTTAGTTTGTGGTTATTATATATATTACATTATTATATCGTGTTGTGTATTATATCACAACAGCAAAAAAGTAATCAATACAGTGAGGCAGCTGATCACATTGCCTGGAGAATCAGAAAACAGAGAGTTCTGAATGTTCTATAGCCCATAAGACTATATAGCCTTGGGACCCATTTCCTCCAGGAAGGCCCCATCTCCTTAAGGTTCCAAGATTTCTCAAAACAGCCCCTTCTGTGAGGGCAGGGGTGGGGAGCATTTCAAGTCTTAATAGCAAGCCAAGTGTCAGAAGTGAGAACAATGCGTAAGATTTCTTTACCGTGTGGATATCTAATTAACTTATTCAGTAAACTTGAGTGGGAATAGGACTATGTTGGAACTTGGAACGGGAGAACAAAACTAGAGAGATTCTCCCTGCCATCCAGATGTTCACAGCTGGACTGGGAACAGCCGCCTCAGGATGATCAAATCTCCAGGTCCAACTTGATAACCGGTATTGACAATATCCCATCCAATGATAACCGGTATTGACAATATCCCATCCAATGATAACCGGTATTGACAATATCCCATCCAACAGGCCCAGCTTGATGAAGGTGACTGACGATATCCCATCCAGCACAGCCCAGAACATTTGTCCTCTCCCCATTCTTGGCAGGGGACATGACTAGTTGCTTCAGGCCCCTGCCTTGACTTTCCCATATTCATGGGCTATAACCTAGAACTGTGGTCTAAGCATTTGTATCACAGTAACAATAGAAACTAGGCCACAGCCCAAAAGTGGCTTATGCCGTGATTTCTTAGTTAAAATCCCTTGACCCATTGTAGAAATTCCACCTGGTGCGTGCTCAATGCATTGGAAGATGTGTTATATTTAATGGAATAATATTAAATGTAATAGAGAGCCATGTAATTTTTTTCTAATATTAAAAACGATTTATCTTTGTATGCGTAACAATAGTTCCTCAATCTCTTTGCACCAAACATCCTGGCATCTCTGCCTTTTTTTCTTTTTTAAACCATAATTGTTTCTTGAATTCACTGAAAAGAAATAGAAAAACGATTTTCCCCGTTTGATTCCCTCTAATACTACAACAAGGGGTGGTGTTGGCAAACATTTGTTGAGACAGGCAGTGTGATAAATTCTTTAAATGGATTATCTTGCTTAATCCTTTTAATAATTCTACATTAAGTGGCTACTGTGGGAAGCCTTAGCTTCAGATAAAACACACAGTGACTGAGCAGGTTGCCAAGCAACAGGTACTTAGCAGGTTGTAAAGCTGAAATCCAAACCCTGGCAACAAGACCCCCACCATCCTTTCCTCTGACTTGAAAGATTCCTTCAAGGAGGGAAAGGAAGATTCGTGAGATTCAGGAAGGAAACAGACTTCTGTCTGGGGAACCTGATTGATGAGGCCCTTCTGGAGTTTGTAGAAACCCTGAACAGTTGCCTGGGGAGGAGACTCTGACCTGGTCCTGTCAGGCTGCCTGCAAACTCCACAGAGCTCCCAAAGCCTCCCCAGGCTCTGGGTAACCAGCCCCGAGTCATCCGTACTATACTCTGTGTGTGGTTACTGTAGCTGTTCAAGTGAACTGAACGCTAACTGAGAAGTTAACCACTGAAAGACAGCCCACACCTCGGCAGTGAGAAGCAGCTCCAGACCTACAAAGCAAAGCAGAGACCACTTAAGCCTCAGCTTCTTGTCCTCCTCTCCGCACCTTCTCTTTGGGATGGGAAGTAATTTTATTCCTGTACTGTAACTTTACTGCATAGAAGCTTAGAGAATAACTATCAAAGAGGAAGTAAGGATTCTGTATGGAATGGTGGGCGGGGGGGGGGTGTTGTGTTTTATAAAAAGATCAGGATATGTTTGGTAGAGTGTGGTATGATGAAGTGGGAGGGGTTCCCCCATCCCCAAGTACCAGCCATACAATGAGTATAGTATAGAATAGTTTGTAGGGCATGGGAAGGGTAATTGAGAAGGGAGGAGGGAAGGAACTGTTAGGAACACTTGGAGAGGAGGGAAGAGAGGGAAAGGGGGCTCAGGGAGGGAAGAGACTCAGAGAGAGCAAGGAGGGACCAAACAACCTCTTTTATAGCAAGCCAGGCCTGTCTGACTGTTGCCAAGTAACTGCTTAGCAGAATGCCAACAGTATGCACATGTGCTTGAAAGGCATTTGATGAAGTTTAAATGGTTTACTTTGGCAAGGAGGGCAAGGTGCATGAATCAAGTCTGTTGATCTGAATTCCATCCCTAGGACCCAGTGGTTGGAAGAGTGACCACGTGTGTGCTATGGCTCCACATACGTGTAGAAATAAACAGAAAGATTAGACAGACGAACAGGAACCGGTTATCCCACTTCTGGGCATATACCCCAGAGATGCTTTAACATACAATAAAGACACATGCACCACAATGTTCATAGCAGCCCTATTTATAATAGCCAGAAGCTGGAAAGAACCCAGATGTCCTTTAGTAGATGAATGGATACAAAAATTGTGGTACATTTACATAATGGAGTCCTACTCAGCTATTAGAAACAATGATTTAATGAAATTCTTAAGAAAATGGATGCATCTAAAGAATATCATCCTGAGTGAGACAACCCAGTCACAAAAGAACAGAAATAATATGCAGCCACTGATAATTGGATACTAACTCCAGAAAGCTCTGAACACCCCAGAAACAACTTGCAGGCCATATAAAGCTCAAGAATAACAAAGGCCAAATAGTGAAAGCCTCAGTCCTTCTTAGGAAAAAAAAATAAGTGTATAGCACCCTCTCAGAGTGTGGTACACCTGGACCTTAAATCATTAATAATCCAAGAGCTAGGAATATAGCCTTGTAGCAATTTTTGGTATTCAAAGATCATTATGTTTAATTTATACACACCAAGAAAACTCTGACTGTTTCCATGTTACATTCTGTTCTACATGTACTTTATGCTTATGGTAACTAGTGGGATTTCAACGTATGCTATCAAACCTCTAAAGGAATTGCCAAAATGTTTTTAAATATCTGTACATGTATCTCTCTTCTTTAAATAAAGTTGTAAGAAAAAAAAAGATGAACAGATGAAAGATAGATAGATAAATAAATGATAGATAGATAGACAGATAAGATAATACATACATATATTTTTCAAGAAATAAAAAAACTAAGATCACCAAATTGTATACAAATACATCAGTATAGTTGATAAACAAAAGTAGAAGAAACTGAATTAAAAGATAAGTTTTAATCTGCAATATAGAAAAAGAAAAGAAAAACAAAACATAAAATCCATATATCTTCAGTCTCAAAATCTATAAAGTAATACATAAATGCAAGAGAATTTAACCTAACTACTAAGAAAGAATGGATTTTAGTGGTTCTTCCAAAAACTAAAAAGAAAACAAAAAGAATCATTTTCTACAAACTTTTGAGGCAACAAAATAAAGAGTCTAACTCATAATGTTAACAGAGTGCTGTGCCTAGCAATTTTTGAAAATTAAATTGAAGCGTATACATAAAAGTTGCATACAAATGTAATCTACCATATAAACAAACTCAAAGAACAAAACCCCCTGATCATCTCATTAGATGCTGAGAAAGCATTTGACAAAATTTAACACCCCTTCATATTAAAAGTCTTGGAAAGGTCAGGAATCCAAGGCCCATACCTAAACATAGGAAAAGCAATATACAGCAAACCAGTAGTCAACATCAAACTAAATGGTGAGAAACTTAAAGCAATCCAACTAAAACCAGGGACTTGACAAAGCTGTCCACTCTCTCCCTATCTATTCAGTATAGTACAAGAAGTTCTAGCCAGAAAAATTAGACAGCAAAAGGAAGTCAAAGGGATACAATTCAAAAAGGAAGAAGTCAAAATATCACCATTTGCAGAATATATTATAGTATACTTAAGTGACCCTAAAAATTCCACCAGAGAACTTTGACAACTGATAAACAAGTTCAGCAAAGTGGCTGGATATAAAATTAACTCAAACAAATCAGTAGCCTTCCTCTACTCAAAGGATAAACATGCTGAGAAAGAAATTATGGAAACTACACCCTTCACAATAGTCACAAAGAATATAAAAAACCTTGGTGTGACCCTAACCAATCAAGTGAAAGATCTGTATGACAAAAACTTCAAGTCTCTGAAGAAGGAAATTGAAGAAGACCTCAGAAGGTGGAAAGATCTCCCATGCTCATGGATTGGAAGGATCAACATTGTAAAATGGCCATCTTACCAAAAGCAATCTACAGATTCAATGCAATCCCCATCCAGATTCCAACTCAGTTCTTCATAGAGTTGAAAAGAGCAATTTGCAAATTCATTTGGAATAATAAAAAACCCAGGATAGCAAAATTTATGCTCAACTTCTGGGGAATCACCATCCCTAACCTCAAACTGTATTACAGATCCATCATGATAAAAAAAAAAAAAAAAAAAAAAAAAAAAAAAAAAAAAAAAAAAACATGGTATTGGTACATAGAAAGGTAGGTAGATCAGTTGAACAGAATTAAAGACCCAGAAATAAACCTAAACACCTATGGTCACTTGATCTTTGACAAAGGAGCAAAACTATTCAACGGAAAAAAGACAGCCTCTTCAACAAATGGTGCTGGTGCAACTGGCAGTCACCATGCAGAAAAATGCAAATTGATCCTTTCTTATATCCTTCTACAAAGCTCAAGTCCAAAGACCTCCACATAAAACCAGGTACACTGAAACTAATAGAAGAGAAAATGGGGAAGAGCTGAGAATACATAGGCACAAGAAAAATTTTCCTCAACAAAACACCAATGGCTTATGCTCTAAGATAAAGAATCAACAAATGGGATCTCATGATATTACCAAGTTTCTGTAAGGCTAAGGACACTGTCAAGAAGACAAACTGGAAGACAACAAATTGGGAAAGGATTTTTACCAATCTTACATCTGATAGAGGGCTAGTATCCAATATATGCAAAGAACTCAAGAAGTTAGACTCTAGAGAATCAAATACTCCTATTAAAAATGAGGTACAGAGCTAAACAAAGAATTCTCAACTGAGGAATATCAAATGGCTGAGAAGCACCTAAAGAAATGCTCAACATCCCTAATTATCAGGGAAATGAAAATCAAAACAACCCTAAGATTCCACCTCACACCAGTTAGAATGGCTAAGATCAAAAACTCAGGTGAAAGCAGATGCTGGCAAGGATGTGGAGAAAGAGAAACACTCCTCCATTGTTGGTAGGGTTGCAAGCTGGTACAACTGCTCTGGAAATCAGTCTGGCAGTTCTTCAGAAAATTGGACATAGTACTACCTGAAGACCCTGCTGTTCTACTCCTGGGCATACATCCAAAAAAAGCTCCGACATATAACAAGGACACATGTACCACCATGTTCATAGCAGCCTTATTTATAATAACCAGAAGCTGGAAAGAACCCATATGTCCTTCAACAGAGGAATGGATACAGAAATTGTGGTACATTTACACAATGGAGTAGTACTCAGCTATTTAAAACAATAACTTCATGAATTCCTAGGCAAATGGATGGAACTAGAAACTATCATCCTGAGTGAGGTAACCCAGTCACAAAAGAACACATATGGTATGCACTCACTGGTAAGAGGATATTAGCCCCCAAAAGCTCCAAATACCCAAGAAACAATTCACAGATCTTATGAAGCTCAAAAAGAAGGAAGGCCAGAAGATGGATGCCGCGGTCCTTCCTAGAAGGGAGAACAAAACACTCACAGGAGGAAATACAGGGACAAACAGAGGAGCAGGGATTAAAGAAAAGATCATTCAGAGACTGCCTCACCTGGGCATTCATCCCATATGCAGCCACCAAACCCAAGCACTATTGCTAAGCCAAGAAGTGCTTACTGGCAGGAGCCTGATATGGATGCCTCCTCAGAGGCTCTTGCCAGAGTCATACTGATACAGTTGAGGATGCTTGCAGCTAACCATCGGACTGAACACAGGGTCCCCAATGAAGGAGCTAGAGAAAGGACTGAAGGAGCTGAAAGTGTTTGAAACCCCATGGGAAGAAAAACATTATCAACCAAACAAACCCTCCAGAACTCCCAGAGACTGAAACACCAACCAATGAGCACACATGGAGAGACCCATGGCTCCAGAGGATAGCACTGTTGGCATCAATGGGAGAAGAGGCTTTTAGTCCAGTGAAGGCTCATTTCCCCCGTGTAGGGGAATGCCAAGGCTTCCTGGTACCTGCACATGGTGATCCCCCGGCTGTGTTATATGGGTGCCAGCCCTCTGGGCACCATCACTGAGGACTCAGTGTGTCCACCCCTCCTCCTCTTCTACAGATGCTGGTCACCGGACTGTGGCCCACCCAAGCAACGCACATTAATAATCATCTCTTCATACGAGCTGGTTTTACTCACATTCCAAGGAACTGAGAGTTTGTGCCTCCATATATAGATTTTGGAAGGACACAATTCATCCCCCCAATCAGAGTTTCCATAAAGAAACTCACCTATGTGCTCATAAAGAGAGTTGCATGGCATCCTAATTACATCTTCTGTGATACCATGTAAAAAGCCAAAAATATTGAAAATAACATAAATACCCATTATGTGAAGGATGATAACGAGTTGACACAGTTTGGAATAATGCACCTCTGTTAAAGATGAATTATGTTTTAATTTTAGGTTGAATGTCAGTCATACATCTTTAAAATATTGTCATTTGCTCTTTGAAAGTTTCATACATTTAAGAATTTGTTGTGACTGTACCCATCCACCACTTCGCTTCTCCAACCCCCAGCCCAGGTGTCTCGATGCTGCCTCCCTCCTGGCTTCATATCCTCTCTCTTTATTAGTATTATTAACCCCCTGAGTTTAATTAGTGACACCCATAAGCATATGGGCATGGGAAAATCCACTGAAGCATGGTCATGTCCCCAAGAGGCAGTGACTGTCCCCCCCACATCAGTATCTGTCAACTGTTCACATCTAGCGTTTGACTCCATCCATGCTGGACTGGCTTCTTCCTGCATGAATTACACTGCAATTTTATTTGGCTCAAATGTACATGGATACATTTGCATGGGGAAAACCAGGCGTACATATATGTGGACCAGCTAAGCAGATCATAGGACACTTCACACAGTGGTATTAGGTTATTTTTAAATATGCTGAACAATATGCATTATCCAAATCATCCCGCAATGAAAACAAAAAACTATCCAGAAGTACAGCAAACAAGAGTTCAGCAACTGGTCCTGAGAGTCGGCGTAGGGAATGCACTCCGGAGAGGTAACCAAGGGCTCCGGTCACGTTGGCACTGTACTTCTTAAGTTCCGGGTATCTATGACATTATTATGTTTATTATCTAACATATGGAATTCTTGTCATAATAAACTAAAAGGTTTAAAGAACTGTGGCTTATTGTTTTCTTTTCTTTTTAAATTTGATTTACATATATATGTATATATTTTTTTATGTGCCTGAATGTTTTGTGTACCACTTGCTCCCAGTGCCTGCAGAGGCCACAAGAGGGCGATAGAACCCGGAGAACTGGAGTTCCAGAAGGTTGTAAGCCACCGTGTGAGTGCTGGGAAGTAAGCCACGCCCTCTGCAAGAGCAGCTCCTCACCACTGAGCCACCTCTCCAGCCCATGTGTGTTTTCATGTCCTCGTGTGATGTTTAAGTCTTTGTGAGTGTTGTAAATTAGATTTCTCGCCTAGGCCCAGACAGACCACACCAAACACGGTTCCACGTGGAGAGGTTTAATAGAACGGGATAGGGCAGGGGTCAAGGCCGGGCGAAGAGAGGAAGAGGAAAGAGAGAGAGGAGGAAGGGTTTCGGTCTTTTGTAGGGGTAGTGACGTCACTTGCTCCCAGGTGGAGATGGGATTTAGAACTGATGTCTTCTGGGAATGCGTTGGCTATTTCCATGGCAATTGATGTGCTAGATTCCTGTCACCTGTGGGTGGAGCCATTGCTGGGGGAGGGGGCTATCCTAATGCCAACAGTGAGTGTTCCTTTTCTTAGAAAGGGTTAAAGTCTTTAAGACAGAAATGTAAAGGGTCTCAAGAACCTGAAGATGACACAAAAGACATAAAACAGAGTATTAACTTAAGATGAAGTGTGTGCAGAAACAGTATGGCTCAGTGGATAAGGACGCTTGCCATTTAGCCCGACAATCTGAGTTCAGTGCCCAGAACTACATGACAGAAGGAGAAATCCAACTCCCAGATGTAACCCTCTGGGCCCCACTGTGCATCTCACGATACAAACAAGCAGTATCAGTTTTTAAATTCAGAGAAATGTTAAAATATCAAGATCTATTGCTGTAGAAACCCTACTGAGCATCAAAAGCATAAACAAGTACAAGAATAGACCCACAAAAGTTGGTCGGGAAGACCATGAGTTGGGAAACATAACCTCGACCACTGCAGTGGATTTAGATACTGTTCTATTTATATCTCTAAATCCACTTAGGATTAAGAAATATACTTTTCAAACTCAAGAGAAAATAGATTCCTTCTCATTTAGCTTTCCCGGTGGCCATCCACAACTCACTGGCACTGGACCTTAGGGGGAAAATCTACTTAATACTTTCCTAAAATTGGATTTAAGCGCAGACACCTACGAATAGCTCTCTTAAGAGTTTGAATATTGAATTTCTCTTGGTTGAGATCCAAAAAAAAAAAAAAAAAACCATCTTAAGTGGAGCCGGCTAAGCTTGAGGTTCAGGCTGAGGAGAAATGACTGAGAATTAACCAACATGGCGAGAGCGGGTGATTCTGGAGGAAAGGATAATAACAAAGACAACCCAGATAATCCATAACTCCTCTGTGGATGACTGTGATCCTACCATAGAAGGTTTTTCAGGCGGGGGAATGGTAATAAAGGGCGAACTCCTGGAGGCGCCTGGTTGGTTATATGCAGTCATTAGAGAGACCAGTACGTGAGGATCGTTGAGAACTTCCACTGTGTGTCCATAAATAAGCGAAGCCAGTCATGCTCAGATACTGACCTCCATGGCGGGCAGGCAACATGAGTGCGAGCCCCGAATGATGCTGGCTGGAAAGGAGCGTGAGCTCCAAGGTCACTGGTCATCGCTGGCCAGGACTTCTGAGATCTGGTCATTGAGACCTCGGCAAGACCCGACACGGTTCGGAAGCACTGTTTCTCACCAAGTTACACCAGTACTGATGTAGAAGCCCAGCAACGCTAAGGGTGGAGCTGGGTAACAGAAGGTTTCCATCTGGGGGGCGTGGCAAACTATCTCTAAAGTTGGCTCAAAAGGACAAATCATAATCCTGACTAGTCCTGGCCTTGGATCCCCTAGAACCGGGATTATAAAAGGTTAAGTATCACTCTCGTGCCGAGAGAATCTAACCCAGATCCTCTACGGAAGAAGCCAGTGCTCTTGAAAGACCCTCGTCCAGAGGACCTTTATCTGAGGGGACCCCAGGACCCAAGAATCAGCTGAGACCACTGGCTGCAATCAGCATGAGGGTTTATTTGATCAAAGTACACAGGTACCTGTGGGCACACAGTCTCTCAGAGGACTTGCGCTCTGGACAAAGGGGCAGTCCCCTTTTTATAGGGCTTGGGGGGCAGAAGCAAGGTACAGAAGCAGAAGCATAGCAACAGGGTTCTAATTGGTTAGTTTAAATGTGGCCAGGGAGTGAGCCCAAGTGTTGGCATTAGGATAGCCCCCTCCCCCAGCAATGGCTCCACCCACAGGTGACAGGAACCTAGCACATCAATTGCCATGGAAACAGCCAAAGCATTCCCAGAAGACATCAGTTCTAAATCCCATCTCCACCTGGGAGCAAGTGACGTCACTACCCCTACAAAAGACCGAAACCCTTCCTCCTCTCTCTTTTTCCTCTTCCTCTCTTCGCCCGGCCTCGACCCCTGCCCTATCCCGTTCTATTAAACCTCTCCACGTGGAACCGTGTTTGGTGTGGTCTGTCTGGGCCTAGGCGAGAAATCTAATTTACAACACCAAGGACATGGCTCTAAGGAAACAGCTCCTGATACCAGCTGGGGCTGCAGCTCCTGAGAATAGTTGCCTTGGGCTTATCTAAGTGTGGGAACTGTGGCAGAAATATGGCTTTAAGGAGGCAACTCCTGGACCAGTCAGGCTGCAGCTTCCGAGGATAATTGCTTTGGGCTCATCTAAGTGTGGGGACGGTGGCAGAAATATGGCTCCAAGGACACAACTCCTGGTTCCAGTCGGGGGCTGCAGCTTATCTGAAATCTGGGCTTGTCTGAGTGTCTCCCTTTCTTTGTCTATTGCAAGCTGGCCTCCCACCGGTATCTTGCTTGGCCACCTGGGACCCTGACCTAGCCTGCCCCGTGTGTGCACAGCCTTACAGACATGGCATTTACTGTTGCTAAGCGGGGGTCTTTCACTCTTAACCTCGAGCCGCCATCTCTCCAACCCCAACACCTGCTCCATGAAACACCCACGGTTTCTTACTCCCAGTCAAGTCTAGGAAACTTGTCCTGCTTAACTTTATCAGGGAACTTGACTCAAACCTAGACTTGCAAGACAATTTCCGCTTTAAAATAGCCTAGATCGTGTTAGCCTGTGGACGTGTTTGCGTGGGTGGTCTGGATTGTTAGTTGATGTAGGTCACAGGCCAGACGCTGGTCTTTCATGGCCATGGAGTAATTAGTGTCATATCCTGAGGTTGCTCAGTCTCCATCTTGGTTGAGAATCAGGGCTTCTTGATATAGCACCATGTTCAGATACAGCTGCCTTAAGGAAGCCAGTCACACTGAGTATATTTTTCTGGTACATATTAATATCCCTGAAATGACTATGTGTCTTACAATCAGTAGCTTGTCCTTGTCCTTGAGGCCTTAGACTCACGGGAATAAACTAGGTCTTTCAATGCAAATGCAGTTACCAGTTCTTTTATCTTATGGTTTTCAAATGCATATGAGCTGCTGTCTTACCTATTACCCGCAGGCTTTCCATGCAAGCTTCTTTCTGTTTGACTAGGGCAAGAACTAAAGGTCTAGTTGTTCCAGCACTTGAAAGAAAGGTGAGCGGGGAAGATGACACCTCCCGTAAGCAGTGTGCAGGGGTAGCCTTCTAGCAAAGCTGCTGTCATTTCCCTGAGCAGTTCAGGCTCATTGGTCACTAACTAAAACCCTTCCAAAGCCCAGCACCGGGTAAGTCCTCCAACATCACTCTAGCTTAGAGTTTAATTCATCTTGTTAAAAACAAAAAACAAAAAACCAAAAAAAAAACAAAAAAACAAACAAAAAAAAAAAAAACCTCTTACTTCTTAATTAGCCATTAGCCAAGGACCTGCGGCCAACCTTACTCTCTCTTGAATTTCCTCTTTGCTGAGGAGGAATTGGAGTCCAGGGAGAGACTACAAATGGTGTGGATCATCCATCAAGTTACAGATTCCAGCCCCAGGAATGTCTGATAGGCATCCTCCCGGGGTCCTCCCAGGCCGAGTCAGTGAGCAGTAGGACAGGCTGCCTGTGGAGTGGAGAGGAGAGTCTACAAGAAGGAGAAAGCACCTGAAAAACAAAATTACTGTCTCTCTCTATCTCTTCTCTGTCTCTCTGTCTCTCTCTTCTCTGTCTCTCTCTGTGTGTCTCTCTCACTCCTTAACTGCTTTAATTTATTCCTGAGCCCCTGTGGTTGATACACTCCAGGATTACCCCTAGTAAGTCTCATGTGTGTATAATCCTCTCCCCTCAAATATAAACCTACGACAAGCTTCTAACATAGCAGTACACAAAGTCTCTGACTAAGTTACATAATACGGGCCTGGGGAGAGGGCTCAGTTGGCAAAGTGTCGGTCATGCTGGCATGAGGACCTCAATTCAGATTCCACAACACCCACATAAAAAGCTGAACATTGGTGTACACACCTGTAATCCGAGCATTGGGAAGGAGGAGACAGGAGGCTCCCTGGAACTTTCTGGCCAGGCAGTCTAGCCAAACCAGTTCAGTGGCAGGTCCTGGTTTAAAACAGGACTCCAATGGAGGATTTAGGGGGAGGACTGAAGGAGCTGAAGGAGTTACAACCCCATAGGGAGAACAACAATATCAACCAACCAGATACCTCAGCTTCCAGAGACTAAACCACCAACCAAAGAGTATTCATGGGTGGACCCATGGTTCCTGAAACATATGTAGCAGAGGACGGCCTCATCTGGCATCAGTAGGAGGAGAAGCACTTCGTCCTGTGGAGGCTTGATGCCCCAGAGAAGGGGGATGCTAGAGGGGTGAGGCAGAAGTGGATGGGTGGGTGAGCACCCTCTTAAAGGATGAGGGGAGAGGGAGAGAGTAGGTGGGTTCATGGAAGGGAGACCAGGGAGGGGGATAACATTTGAATTGTAAACAAAATTATTAATAATGTATAAATATACTATATATACACATATATGTATATGGTACAGAATGACCTAGAAAGAACTGACATCAGCCTGTACACATGTACATGTACAAAAGTTACATGACCTCAGGCTCTAATTTAACAGGCTAGGGAGAGAGGTCCTCTGCACCCTGAAGAAGCAAACTATGTGAATTGCTGATGGGAGGATCATGTGACTTGGGGTTGCCTAGAGACACTGAAAGCTGCCTTCCCGCCACTAGTGAACTAACAAGTTGTGGGCCTCAGGTCGTATTTCGAGGAAATAAATTCTGTCACATGAACTAGAGTTGTATATAAATCCAGAAGAGTCTCCTGATTTAACCCAGCACAGAGTACAAGTAGGAAGTAGTTTTTATAAAACATGTATGATGAAGGCCTGTTGTTTTCAGTGCCTGAGGTGTCAGGTTTGGACCAAGAGAAAAACAAATGTCTCACTTCTTCTCCTTCATCACCTCTTCCTGCCACTATCTGCAAGTCTTTTTGAAAGAGAACACTACTGGGTGGTGGTGGCACACACCTTAAATCCTAGCAAGAGACAGAGTCAGGGGGATAGCTGAGTTCAAGACCAGTTTGGTCCACAAAGTGAGTTTCAGGACTGCCAGGGCTACAGAGAGAACCCCTGTGCGGCAAAACAACAAAAGGGGGTGGGGTGGAGAAATGGCTCAGACGTTAAGAGCACTGGATGCTCTTACAGAGGACCCAGGATAGATTCACAGCACCCATTTAGTGGCCCACGGCTGCCTATAACTCCTGTTCCAGGGGATCTGATGCCCTCTTCTGACCTCCCACAGGGTTCATACACATGCAGGAAAAAAGTCAGACTGCTGGTAAAACATCCATACAGTAAAAATGAATAAAGAAAAAAAAATTAAACCATAGAAGATATTTCCTCCGTGGAAATTTCTCTTTAGCAGAGAAATGCACGCAATGAGGATGCAAACAACTATTTGATAGTAGGTAGTTTGAGAAATAAAACAAAAATGCGATTTAATAAATATTCGCATAATGAGTATCCATTAATAAATAATTCATTAATAAATATTCGAAGTAATAAAATTCATGTTGACCGGTGCACGACCCAAAGGCTATTATTCGTTTACCCAGGGGAAAATGAACTAACGAATGAATGATAAACCGTTGTGTAAGTAGAAAGATTTTTTCAGTGGGCAGGCAAAATAAGCACCTGCTGGTGGTCCGACTGTCATTCAACAGGAACACTTTCGTCACAGATCTCCCTGTGGTGGTCCGAAGGAGAAATGTGCCCAATAGGCTCACGTACTTGAGTGCTTGGACCCCAGTTAGGTGGCGCTGTTTGAGGAGATTTAGAAGGGATGGTCTCCCTGGAGGAAATAGTCACTGCGGGGCGGGCTTTGAGAGGGGAAATTCTCCCAGAACTTCCGGGTCACCGAGCTTCCATTTGAGGATGTGAACTCTTACCATCCGGTCCCAGCTGCCAGACCCGCCAGTCCCTTTGCCTTCCCGCCTCCATGATGTTCACTATCCCTCTGGAACCGAGTGCCCAAATAAACGCTTTCCTCCTTAAGACACCTTGGACCGGTACTTTATTAACTCAGACTCCCCTCTCCAATCCCCACAAAGACCAAGGCTTTCCGCTGTACACAGAGTTAAAGAACCTGGGAGACAAATTACAGAAGGGCCGTCTAGAAGAATTTTAGGTTAGAGCTAACGGGAAACCAAACCAATGCGCTAACAGGAAATGATCAATGGGCATGAATTATTGATTACAGTTGACAATGGGGGAAAAATACCTTTACTTGGAGTTTATAAAAAAAAAAAATGGAATGAGTTGTCTAAGAGACTTATTTCAGGAGGAATTCAAGCAGAGACTATCTGCCTTCTTCTTAGAGTTGCTTTGGGTCATTTCCACCGAGGCTATAAATGGGTCCTTTAAGGCCATTAAAAAGAGTTTAATGATGTGATTTGAGCTAGAATATAAAAGGCAAGCGACGAAATGATTGATAAGCTCCCTGTCTCTGGGTTCAGTTCAAAGGACAGAACCCATTCCATCTATTCAAGTAAGCTACTTCATGGCATTAGGTGACAGACAGAAACACCAGAATTGTGGCTTCAGCTTCCCAAACTTTACAGCAGGCAGCACGTGAGGGAGCCTTGGGAAGACTGAAAAGGAAGCAGAGGAGTTAGGAAGCTGTCAGTCTATCCGCTGCCTCCAGGATTATAGTCTGCCACGCATAATGGAGCATGTGCCCTCCTCCTGTTGTCTGCCTTGCCTTACCAGTCTCATGGGGGAGGGTTTCCCATGATGGTAAACACCATAATACCAGAACTTGGAACATTAAATGAAGCGGGAAAGCCAGGAGTTCCAAGCTAGTACCCTGCTACATAATTTTTTTATTATTTTAAGGCCAGCCTGGGCTACAGGGGACTCTTCCTCAAGAAGACAGAGATAAAGAGAAAGGAGGGGTAGATACAAGAGATAACCGATTCCAGCTGTGTGTGTGTGCGCATGTGCATGTGTGTGTGTGTGTGCGCGCGCGCACGAGAGCATGTGTGAATACACAGAGACAGTAATGTTGGGATCACAGGACCTCCAGCTCTTATAAATCATCTCAGTGTGTCATCCCAACTTCACTTTCTTTTGCAGCCCACAAGAGCTTGACCTTCATGTCTTATCATTTGTCTATGAGTTCCATTTACATTGTAATGACCACTCCTACACACACACACACACACACACACACACACACACACACACACCAGAATCTGAGGCTGATTTTGATTATATCACCTCCATAGCCACAGAGGTATCCGATTATTCTAGGACAGAAGAAACATTAATTCTCTGACAGCCTCACAATGATAATTTCAAAGTCCAAGTTGTTGGTCAACTTTTCATTGGTCATGGTAGGCAGCCGGCACATCTCTGTGGTTTTGTATTACAGCTCCACTACACTCTCTGTGATAGGCGTGGTTGTAAAAGACATGTTACTCCCGATGACCTTGGGATTTAAGTATCTTTCTCTCTCCCCTGCTGTGATCTGCCAAGAGCCCACCAATTACTTACCACTAACTGCTATGTCATAACTACCTAAGTTATCAACTCCCAAGGGCTTCAGCCTCAACCAGGTCAGGAAACTGCCCCAGAGTCCCACCCCTGAATGACTGTCTAGGACCAGTTTCTACATTTCTCCAGGTTCAGAGCATGCAACAGAAATCATGTTAGTAACTTTTAATCTAAAATGTATTTGGACGCATTATCAAATGACTTAAAAGGCAGCACAATCAGTGAGCTGGCCCTGTAGAAATGTCTGGGAGGACAGTCACCTGATAACATCAAGATCATCATGCTTTTGGGATTGTGCTGGAGTTATCACAGAGAAAGGAGCCTCAGTTGAGGAAATGCCTCCATGAGATCCAGCTGTAAAGCATTTTCTCAACTAGTGATCAAGGGGGGAGGGCCCAGCCCATTGTGGGTGGTGCCACCCCTGGGCTGGTAGACCTGGGTTCTATAAGAAAGCAGGCTGAGAAAGCCATGGAAAGCAAGCCAGTAAGCAACATCCCTCCATGGCCTCTGCATCAGCTCCTGCTTCCTGACCTGCTTGAGTTCCAGTCCTGATGTCCTTTGGTGATGAACAATGATATGGAAGTGTAAGCTGAATAAACCCTTTCCTCCCCAACTTGCTTCTTGGTCATGATGTTTTGTGCAGGAATAGAAACCCTGACTAAGACACAGTGGTCCTTGCCAGAAAATTATATACCTTCTCTCTCTCTCTCTCTCTCTCTCTCTCTCTCTCTCTCTCTCTCTCTCTCTCTCTCTCTCTCCCTTCCTCCCTCCCTCCCTCCCTCTCTCTTTCTCTCTCCCTCCCTCCCTCCCTCCCTCCCCGCCCCCCCCCTCTCTCTCTCCCACCTCTCTTCTCTCTCTCTCCATAATACACACACACACACACACACACACACACATACACATACACACATATGTTTCTCACTCTCTGCAAAGCTGAAGCTGGACAAAATGACAACTTCCTTCTACAGACACTGAGGACAGTGACATCCCTACAACCGCTTACATGTCACAGGATTAACCTGTTTCTTCTGTCCAACATTGCATGGCTGGGTTTCGCTTTGAGGAAGCTGGATCATCACTGAACCAAAGCGCAAGGACGTCTAGGAATGCTTGTAGCATTCAGAAAGACACGATACCTGTGACATCCTCAGGGAGGCTGAAACCTACACAATACAATTTGTTATGATGTCGGAAGGACATCTAGGAATGCTTGTAGCGTTCAGAAAGACACGGTACCTGTGACATCCTCAGGGAGGCTGAAACCTACACGATACAATTTGTTATGATGTAGGTGCTTATGTAATCTAAACTTTTGAGGTTAAAAATCAATCCCAGGGCCACACCTTTAATTCAAGCACTTAGGAGGTAGAGGCAAGCCGATCTTTGTGAGTTCAAGGCCTTCCTGGTCTGCAGAGTGAGTTCCAGGGCAGCCAGGGCTACATAGAGAAACCCTGTCCTGAAAAGACTTAATCCCAGGGCTGGTGCTGTGCTCAGGAGTTAAGACCACAGACTGCTCTTCAAAGAACCTGAGTTCCTTTCCTGGCACAATGTCCTTCAGCAGCTCACCACTGCCTGTCATTCCAGATCCAGGACTCTGATGCCATCTTCTGGCTGAGAGCTTAGATCCAGAACCATAAGTTAGAGAAAAGGGGAAAGAGAAAGGGAGGAGGAGGAGAACTGAGTCTGGTTAGAGAAAAGGGGAAAGAGAAAGGGAGGAGGAGGAGAACTGAGTCTGGCATGAGATTTCGAAACCTCAAAGCCTATACCCAGTGACACAGGTCACACCTTCGAATCCTGTCCAAGTAGTTCTACCAACTGGGGACCAAGTATTCAAGCATGAGCCTACAGGAGACATTGTAGTAGTATATTGTTTAATAAATCCCAGGGTGGGTTCTGTGCTACCGGCCCCAATGTTCTGCATTCCTGACTGAAAGACACACATCTTGTCTTTATGTTTTGATATGACTTAATCAGCTCAATGGCTGGGCCACTTCCTAATCTCCACATGGTTAATCCATCTCGGGCCAATAATCTCAAGTTATTACTTACTAAATCTTATATTCCATCTTGGCTGCCCTGAATCCAGTTGGACAGCCCTCTTGGGCTGCTCCCTCTCCAGCTCCTACATGGGGGCTATGCTGTCTGTCCTGCACCGTCTCAGGCTTGGTATCTCTTCTTCACCTCCCTCAGCATGGCCGATCTCCTCCCCTTCTTCCTCTCTGTCCCTAGCCTGGGAACCCTAACAGCCCCGCCTCTCTATCTGTCTATCCAGCCACTGGGCATTCACAATGAAACTACCATACGAGGTCATTTAAAGTAAGAACTCCTTCCCTCCCTCTGCGGCACCCCAGCCAGCGCCAGTTGGGCAACCTCTAGCCCCGCATAAAGTCATCATAACACACCGGAAAGATCCAGGGAAGCATAGGACATTTACTCAGCGAAGACTTCCCAAGTACGAACAAAGTTTGTGCTACGTGGCATCATCTCAGCCCTGACTGAGTCCAGAGAATAGCAAGTGCAAAACACACCTGACCTATATAACAAAGCCCTGTCTCAAGACAAAGGGGGTTCAAGAGATGGCTTAGTGGTTGAGAGCACTTCACTGGCTGCTCCTGCGGCCGGCCTGAGTTTAGTTCCCAGAGTCTCTATGAAGTGGTTTATAATAACCATAACGCCAGCTCCAGGGGGTCCACTGATGATACAGGGTTGAGGTAAGGGAATGAAGAGCAGGGCACAACCCAAGGAGTTCTAATCCTGGGTAGCTGGACAGATCTTCCTTGCCTTGATCACTGGACTGGAGCGACAAATCTCTAATCAGTTAGGGGTACATTCCTGAACTGAAGAGTCATCGCAGAATGAGATGCAGAGTTAATAACATGGTAAATCAAAGCCGAATCATGCTGAAGTTTATGGATAAATAGAAGAAGAAGGGTAAAGGAGTACAGAGATAAAGAAACACAGCCCAGGAGAGACAAGAAATCTTTTTCTCCATACCTCTGACTTTTGTCTCCATGTTCCCGATCATTTTTCTGAAGTAATTCCCTATGAATAGAAACCTCCTGTCCTGGCAGAGGGTGGCTTGTAAGACTGAAGAAACTGATCAAACTTGGAAGACCCCAATGCTCAGAGCTAAGCAATTCTCAAGGTCCCTCCCCAAGGTTAGATAAGCAGTAAGCAAATGCGGCAGACAGGGTACTATCCAGCAGAGCTTCCCGAATGCTGGCCAGAGAACTCCAAGAATTCCGTTCTCAAGAGTCACTCACCACACTGAAGACAACCTTGTGCTGATGAAACAGCTACCTTTGAGTAGCCCATGCTCCTGCGAGTAGCTCCTCAGCCATGCCCCAGTGAACTCACTGCTTCACTAAGCAGGACTTGGATGGACTCCTTCCTTGGGTCCACCATCAGTATGACATTTGCCCCTGCCTCCCCAGGAAAAGACATACAACTTCCATACATCCTTCAAAACTGAAAATCAAAAGACAGCCTTCCTAACATTAAACGCTATCAGAACCCTTAGCTTAAGAAGTTATCTGGGAGCTGAAGAGATGGCTGAAGAAATGGCTCAGTGGTTAAGAGCACTGACTGCTCTTCCAGAGGTCCTGAGTTCAATTTCCAGCAACCACACGGTGGCTACAACCATCCGTAATGGGATCCGACGCCCTCTTCTGAAGACAGCAACAGTGTACTCACATACATAAAATAAATAAATCTTTAACAACAACAACAAAAATAAGTTATCTGTTCCCAAAAGAAAGATACTACGAGAAGGGTGAAACTAGAAAATGTTGATTATGTAGAATCAGAAGTAATGACCTCAAATCCCTTATCACTGTTTCCTAGGACAAAGAAAAGCTGGGAGGGGGCGTGGCTAGCCGGGCGAGCTAGGAGCCAAGATCAGAGCTAGAAGCAAGGATCAGGAAGTGACCTCAGTAGGCTTAAGCAGCTCCCAAGCAGTGAAAGCTTCAGGAGAGAACTCTCTTACCCCAAAAAAACGTTACAGTTCTTGCACGACAGATGCTCTCAGACAATCTTTGATGAAGTAACTCTCACAACTTTATTTCTTGTAGACAGGGTCTTATATACATTTCGGGGTGGTTTGGGGGTCTAAAAGCAGATGCCTTTTATTGGCTGGGTCTGAGATGTTAGGGATACCTCATCTACATTTGGGTGGCTTCAGGGCACTGCCAACTATGAGACTGATTGTCATTGTCTTCTCCATGGGGTAACATGGTCATGTGACAGGGGCCTGGTCAGGAGTAGGAGAAATGCCTAGCATCCTCAGGTCTGAGGGTACTGGGGTTTCTGAACGCACTCAACCTTACTAAGCTTCCTGGCATGGTCCACTGCCCCACATTAGTTCATTAACATCATAGCAGGCAGTAGCTAAGAGCTTTACATCTTGACCTACAGGGAGGGGGAAGGGGGAGAAAGAGAGACTAGGCCTGATGTGAGATTTTGGAACCTCAAAGCTCCCTCCAGTGACACACCTCCTCCAACTAGTCCACACTTCCTAACCCTGTCCAAACAGTTCATCAACAGGGGACTAAGCATGCATATTACATGAGCCTAGGCTCATGTAAGCATGCACATTTCATTCAAACCTAGGCTTGACTTCCCAGGATGCCCATAGTTCAGCTTCTCCCACAAGGCAGCATCCACAGTGTGTACTCATGGTCATCTCAAGGACAAAGTTCATTGCCATGGCTAATGGCAGTCCGCCTTTCTTTACCAGATTCCGAGGAGGAGCCTCTATAGTGTGACTCACAACAGACAGCTGGCTCTCCTTAAAGAAACAACATCAGAGTCATGATCTTTGTCACTTAGTCTTGGAAGTGACATTCAACCATTTTTGCCATGTTCTATCCATTAACAGTAAGCCACCAGGTTCCACCCGCACTCAGACATGAGCACCAGGAGGAATGATCAGAGGCCATTGCAGGAGCTGCCTGCCAGACCTACTGAATCAAAAACTCATCAGCGGGGCCCAGACATCTGTTATAACAAGGTCTCCAAGCAACTGGTGCGCAGTAAATTTAAAATCCCCTAGACTATAAAGTAGGTACAAGGTTCTCTGCAGATTTCTCAGTAGAATCCTTCCAAGTGGGTAAAATGTTTTACTCCCACAATCATATACCTCAGGATAGGTAGAGACCCACTATTCATTCCATTCAGTGCCACACATATTTGTTCCGTATCAGACTAGGGATGGAAACTTGAAAAGCAAATGCATCCTGATACCAAGAGCCCCAGTGCAGACACATAGAGTATTTAGAGAACTTACATTTGAATTTATTAGCATCAGGTACCACTACTGAGTGGTTGGCATGCAGCTGCTACTGTGCTTGAGTCCTTTTAAGATATCACTTCACTTCCCAAGAATCCAGTGAAGAGCATTCCATTCTTCTTATTGGAGGAATGTGAATTTTATTGGTTAGCTTTAATTGTCAACTTGTCATACTCTAGAATCACCTGGAAAGAGAGTCTCAGTGAGGGAATCTGTATATCAAGTTGTCCTAAGGACATGTTGATAAAGGACTGTCTTGATTATATGAATGGAGGTGAGAAGACCCGCCAACTGTGGGTGGCACCAACCCCTACGAAGAGAATCCTGAACTGTATAAGAGTGGAGAAATTGAGCTAAGCACAAGCATGCATGCATTATTTTCTTTCTCTCTATTCCTAATTATGGATATGATATATGTGCCAACTAGTTTTATGTCAACTTGATACAAGCTAGAGCCATTGGAGAGGAGAGAGCTTCAACTGAGAAAAGTTGTCCATGAAATTGGGCTGTAGCCAAGTCTACATTTTCTTAGTGATTGATGTGGGAGGGCTCAGTCTGTTATGGGTAGTGTCAGGCCTGGACTGGTTTTATAAGACAGCAGGCTGAGCAAGGGAGTAAACAGCTTTCCTCCACAGCCTCTGCATCAGCTCCTGTCTGCAGGTTCCTGCCCTGTTTGATGCCCTGTCCTGACTTTCTTCAGTGATGAACAATGATGTGGAAGCATGGGCCAAATCAGCCCCTTCCTCCAGAGCAGCTAGGGACCTCGAAAGTCCTACCTGGTCTTCAGACAACAAGAGTCCAGAGAACCAAAAACTCCAGACCCACAAAACCCCATTTCTTTTTGGGGGTTTCCAAACCAAGGGGACATTTTAAAGTTATTGTTTCTATTTCTGCAAAGGTCACAAATGGACCCTACCTTAGAAGCAAAGTGTTTAGGCTTGGATTTGAACTCAAACAAGTTCCAGTAAAGAGATACCAATTTCTTCTCCAACGTGTAAAATAAAGTTCTCCAGTCTCATTTGCTTCACCAGAGCGATGAACATCTAATTAATGCAGTAGTGTAAAACTTCAGAGTGAGTGGGTGGCAAATCATGAAGTGTACTTTACTACTGGGACTCACAGATGAGAAGCGTGGAAGCAAAGGCAATAACATTCACACTCAGTGTCCTGGCTGGTTCTGTGTCAACTTGACACAGGCTGGAGTTATCACAGAGAAAGGAGCCTCAGTTGAGGAAATGCCTCCATGAGATCCAGCTGTAAAGCATTTTCTCAACTAGTGATCAAGGGGGGAGGGCCCAGCCCATTGTGGGTGGTGCCATCACTGGGCTAGTAGACCTGGGTTCTATAAGAAAGTAAGCTGAGAAAGCCAGGAGAAGCAAGTCAGTAAGTAACATCTCTCCATGGCCTCTGCATCAGCTCCTGCTTCCTGACCTGCTTGGGTTCCAGTCCTGACTTCCTCTGGTGATAAACAGCGATATGGAAGTGTAAGCTGAATAAACCCTTTCCTCCACAACTTGCTTCTGGGCCGTGATGTTTGTGCAGGAATAGAACCCTGACGAAGACACTCGGCAACAAGCAACTCCACCAGCCCATTGGTAATTAATATCTCTACAGAATTGGAAAGTACTTTAAAAACACATTTATCATGTTTCTAACACAAATGATAAAGATGCATAGTCCCTGACAAGAGCAAGACTGTGTAATAAAACAAACAATACTGATTAAGACAAATAAAAGAAAATAACATAATTCAATATGGTTTTTCATTGAGTGTTTTAGAAGCATCTATTCATTAATCACTGAGGACTTGTCAGGCACTGAGTCAGCGATGCTGACAACGTGAAGTGAACTCGTTACCACTGCTTCACAGTGTAAGCAGGTCATTAAACAAATGTGCAAAACAAAACAAAAAAACGTTCCACCCAATAGCTGTGATGATTTCTAGCACAGGAATGAGCTGATAACTATGCTGAAGGAGAATTGATAAGGTCAGGGAAGGACTTTGAATGAGAAGATAAATCAAAAGACTAGCTTAAAAGGGCTAGAGGTTAAGCGAAGGGCTCAGTGGTTAAGAGCACTGGCTGCTCTTTCAGATGACCTGGGCTAGATTTCTCCATGCAGCTACATGATGGCTCACAGCCATCTGTAACTTCAGGTCCATGGGTTCTGATGCCCTCTTCTGGCTTCTCCAGGCAATGTACACATGTGTTATATGTATCTACATGTAAGCAAAAGACCCATACACACTGTATATATATTTTAGAATACCTAAGAAGGCATTCATCGGGCTACATGAGCCACAGTGAACAGAGGAGAGGCATCCCAAGTGTCTTAGAAGTAGGAAAAGGTTGGTGTGCCACCAAAGCCCAAAGGAAGATGAGTGAGATAATGAATGAGGTAGGAGAGGAAAGGTGGTAGATTCTGGGAAATACACAGCTAGGGTCTCTAGACCTGAAACTTGGAGCACATAGATCAAACCAGGAATCTTGGAAATCGAAGAAGGATTTTGATAGTACCCCCCCCCCCCACACACACACCAGGGTCAAGTTTTATGAGGACTGAAGCTTATGAAGTTGTAGAGAAAAGACCACAAGACGGGAGCTATTAAGTTATTGGGGTACCTAAGAAAGCCTTAAAGGAGCAAATAGAACTTATAGCTTAATCTCAGTTGGTTTCTTGTTAAGGGTGGTGGTTTGAATATACTTGGCCCAGGGAGAGGCACTATTAGGATGTGTGGCTGTGTTGGAATAGATGTGGCCTTGTTAGAGAAAGTGTGTCACTGTGGGTGTGGGCAATGAGACCCTCCTCCTAGCTGCCTTCAGATAAAGATGTAGAACTCTCAACTGCTCCTACACTATGCCAGCCTGGAATCTGCCCTGCTCCCACCTTGATGATAATGAACCTGTATGCCAACCCCAATTAAATGTTGCCTTTTATAACAGTTGCCTTGGTCATGGTGTCTCTTCACAGCAATGTAAACCCTAACTAAGACAATAAGCTAACATAGCTACTTCTGTTCCAGTCTTTCTCTTTCCTCTGACTTGAGTTTTAAAACTTTTCTCAGAGCTATCTAATTAAGATTCCTTCTGTTCCTTCTAACCACGTGCCCATGCAGACCACAATCCACAGAACACTACAGTGTGTAGTCAGGATAAGGTGATCATTTAGCAAATATATGTACTTATTTTCTAGACTAATTCTCAAACTGCTAAAATTTTTATTAAATTTACAGAGGCCTCGGTAAGCTATGGTATGATCTAAAAGGCGTGTAGACCGGGGGTATAATTGCTAATTAGGCAGATACATAGATTGGTTTCATGAAATGAGTATCTCTCATTCACTTGCCTCGATGTGTTTAAGTAGGAGGAGGCTTTGAGGCCCTTCTAATAGTCTAGGCTAATGATCTGGTCACTCTAACAACCTCCCAGAGTATGAGCTATAAAAACAGAACTATTTCAGAGGATTTCAGAGACAGCCATGTAAAGGAAATGGTTGAGCCTGTGAGCATTCTCTTAAACATTATCCTGCTTTATGTATCATATAAGAATATGTGTCTGCATGTATATAATCTCCATGATATGCACATATCGTGTGCTAGGCACCACAGCCACACATGGAGTCTGTTCCTCTGTGTATTAAGGTCTGCAGTTAGCAACTAGCCTATTCCTATAAAGGGAGAAAGAGTCTGTGAGAGAGGGGAGGAGCAGGCATAGGCTCTGCAAGTGGGTTTCTCCCAGTGTGAGGTTGGTCATTACAAACATAGAAGACTGAGGGTGGGGTTTGACTGTGGTGTTAAAGGCTGGGGACCTAGGAGCTAAGTGTGAGTGACAGTGGTCATGAAGAAGCTGGAGCAACTAACAGCTCAGAGAGAGGAAAACAAATGTACAGTCAGCCACCATTTCTCTTTAAGACTTGTGTGTGTGTGTGTGTGTGTGTGTGTGTGTGCTTGTATGACTTTCGTTCACTGTGTGCATGCAGGTGCGTGCATAAGCCAAAAGAGGGTGTCAGATCTGCTGGCACTAAAACCAGCAGTGATTAGAAGCAGTCCAACATGAACTCTGGAAATGAAACTCAGGTCCTCTGCACCATCAGTAGGCGCTCTGAAACACGGGCAATCTCTCCAGCCTCTCATTTCTTAAAAAAAAAAAAAAAAAATCCACTAACTTGATCTCAGGATAGAGGTTCAACAGATTAACCAACCTCGAGTGTCTTGAGTGTGCCCCCATGGGAGTGAGCTGCAGCGTTTACAGGTATAAATAAAGTAGACAGAATTTGGATCATTCACGTCTGATTTCCCCTTTTCTCCTTCCCTAGGGTCTGACAGTATCTGGGGGGGGGGGGAGGTGTCTGCTTGGTGACCTCCAAGAAGTGTCTGCATCAGAATGATGCTTTACCCAGAACAGCCCCAACCAGCCTTGTCCCAGTTGCCTGAGTTACAGTCAAGGTTTCTAGAAGTTCTGATGATTCCTTCCTCTGTGAATTAACTTTATAGGATATAATTTCCTAGTACGAGGTTTTTTTCCCTAAGTCTTTAATAAAATCTTCTGGTGTGACCTGTTTTTGTGACTACTCCAACAGTTTTTGGTTTATGACTGGAGGTGACCGGAGGCCCTATACCCTTATGTGTCACCTCCTCCCTATTAGATAAAACAGAAATATAAGGTAATTTGGACTGTATAAGGGACATAAAGAATCTAGGAAGGCATACCTTAGAGACATCATCAAAATGAAGAATGCAAAAGGAAATGATTTTTCTGGGGCTCGGCTTCTTATTTTTGAACCTTGTGCATTAAAACAATCCCTTTGAGTCCTGCCAAGGGGAGTCTAAAAAGGGCCATATTCCTTTCATATTTATCGGACTTGATGGGAGCGTACGGCACAGCTCCAGGAGCTACAGACATAAAACGCACGCTGTGCCCTTCAGTCGTAAACAGTCTGCTTGTGAAGCACAGGCCGTTACAGGAAAGATATTTAGGAGCAGGCAAACTCTACAAGGGACAGACGGTCGGAGCACAGGAGGTCAAGGGAAGGAGAGCACGTGTGTGGCTGAGCTCGGGACTTGGCCAACTGTAGCGCCAGTTGGTCATCAGGATGCTTCTCACCGGGTGCTTGCATGAACCCAGCACTTCCTTGACTTTATCCACTGCTGGAGTCCTCTCGCCAGCAAGCAACTTGTGATGGGGGACACTCTCAGCAAAACCACTGGGTCACCTTCCCTAGCTGCCTAGAGATTCCGCAGCACCAACTCAACAGCATGGCACGGCAGAGAGACCCTCAACTCCCTGTGACAAAAGTAATAGTCTCAAGTATCGAGACATGAATTCCAGTGCTAAGATCACCTTTCCACATCAGAATACGAATGAGCTAAATAAAAGTCATTAAAGTTTAGACTGTTTGATTTGAATAAAAGTCACCCCCCCTCATATGACCCGTTCAGTTTTCCACTAGGTTACCTAACCAGGCCTTTGGCCAATAGCGATTTCAAATCTCTCCAAATCCAACAGAGCTGATATCAGAGATGCCAGAACTGCACTGTAAAGCTTTGATGAACTTCATCTCTCTCTCTCTCTCTCTCTCTCTCTCTCTCTCTCTCTCTCTCTCTCTCTCTCTCTCTCGGCATGTATGTATGTGGGTGTGGGTGTGTGTGTGTGATAAGTACTTGTGTGTTGTCTCCTTGGCAGGGTTCTTCATAAAGTGAGAACAGTCATAGGTAATTTTCCTAAATCTGCCGTGACCCCCAGAACCGACCATCGTTCCTGTGGGTTGCCCTGATGCTGTGACTTTTTTTTGATGCTAATTATGTTTCCCCAAAAGGGGAATGAATCATTAGGTGACTTTATTGGAACTTTCTCCCCATTTTTTTTCTTAAAGATTTATTTATTTTATGTGAGTACACTGTAGTTATCTTCAGACAGACCAGAAGAGGGCATCAGATCCCATTACAGATGGTTGTGAGCCACCATGTGGTTGGGATTTGAACTCAGGACCTCTGGAAGAGCAGTCAGTGCTCTTAACCGCTGAGCCACCTCTCCAGCCCCTTTCTCCCCATTTTAACTTGTAAAATAAAGGCTAGAGCTGGTGATTGGGCAGGGGAAGGGAAGGTGGGGCTGTAGAGTTGGGGGAGGGGAGAGGAGGGGGAGAAGGGAAAGACAGAGGAGGAGGAAGAGGAGGTGGAAGGAAGATGGAGCTGAAGCACGTGTCCTGGAGAAGCCGCAAGTCATAAGGGATCTCGTAGCAGGGGAACAGAGCAGTGTAGTGGTAGATCTGCCCAATCTAGGCGCACAGCTTGTATTCATATTAACTGAGTTGTGTTTTCTTTGCACAGGCTTATTTGGGTGGAGAAGTTACTGCAACAAATTCCCACACTGCCCTCCAGCTGAACACTATGTCGTGGCCAGAGGGTTCCCTCTGTCTGTGCTCTGCTCTCGGGACCAACTTACCCCACTTGTAGCTTACAGGAAATTTCAATTTTGAATGACCTGTCTGTGACCCATGACATTTCCAAGAATGCTGGCTATCTAAGCACCTCCCTTCACATTTGCTCCCCTTTTCATGACAGGCTCATGTGCCTTTTCTTGTCCCCCTTGCCAAGTGAGGCATGGGCTAAGAGCTGGGAAAAATGACCTCAGGTCAAATTTCAGTTTCTCTGCCAACCCAATTATGAGTTAGACTTCGGTTCCTTGGATCTTAGCTGAGACATGAGGCTAGGACACTCTTCAGATCACTCTTCTACCAACAGGGACAAAAGACAACTGAGAATGACAACAGGAGAATCGAGTCCGTGGCCAGTGTTATCGGGCTGTGAGCTTCAGGTAACCATCCCATTCTGCCTCTGAGTTCTGAGGGAAATGTTCCTTTCTGGAGGAACTAACCTGGGACTCGCCTGAAACAAGTCACAACGGGAACTCTGAGAAACTGTAAAAGATGAACTCGAGCCATTGAACTGGCCCAACATCCTGACTGCCCTTTTCTGACTCTGTGTCCCTGAGAAACAGACCTTTACATGGCATCAAATGGGCCTACACATTCTTTGCTTTCTGTAGAGTTCAGCCAGCCCTCCCATCAGGATCTACAAAAGGAGGGTGGGTTACTCAGCGAATGGACGCCCTCCCTCTATGACAGGGTTTAGCCTGGGTAGTGGTTGCGTTCCTTGGTGTAGGCCACCACTCCTTCCTGTGACCTCACACATAGCACTGGCCTCACCAGCTTCACAGACAGCTTGTACCAGCCGCCATTAAGGTCTGAAGGTGGGGAAACCTTCTCATGGTAGCTGACTTGAGGGTCTCATTTAAGTATTAAGACACCACTGTCTACCTATCATGACAACTCAGGGTGCTACAAACTAAAAGGGGCTCCCAAAGCAAAGTTCAAAGGACAACCAACATTTAAATGTGTGAGAGATACAGTCCTAATTAATGACTACCCAGGAGAGAGAGAGTTCTAATAGGAGAGCCACAACCAGGTGAGGATACAGGATTCCAAATAAAGGAACCCAATCATAAAGTCAAAGGCCCTCCAAGGGACCATCCATGGGGAATCTTTAAGTGGTCGCTCTTCTAAGTGGCCAGAACAAACTTATAGAGTAGGGCAAGGGACACATTAAACTGATTCCTAGGTACAACTCCAAGAGCTCAATGTTAAATATAAAGTCCTGGGAGAAGACTGGTAACCAAGCAGTGTAACCCTGGAGCCTAGAATCACTAGACCCAAACAAGAGACCAGTTCAGACTGGGCACTTCTGGTTAAACTGTTAGTACATTTACTCATTTCCATCCCTTCCAAACCTCTCATAGTTCTGAAAGAGTCTCATGTAGCCCAGGATATGTAGCCTCGAATCATCTCAAACTCCCCATCCTCTTGCCTCCAGCTCCCAAAGGGCTGGACAGCAGGAAGTTTATTCATTTCTTGGCCCTCTCTTTCCCTGAGAGAAAAGTCAGGTCCTTTCTGACATCTGGCATCTCAGTACTAATTCTGAAGCAGCAGTGTGTGACACACTTCCCCTCCACGGGGACAGAGTCCTTTGTCCTACCTTCATGTCCTTGACATTGTCCTCTCTTCTAGTTGGCTGATCCTAAGTGCTGTGGTTCCAGAGTTGAGTCACCTCAGCAAATTAATCTGAAGGGAGTTACAGAAATCTCCAACCTAAAACCAAGCCAAGTGTGGGTGTTAACAGCGATGCCAAGGATTTGCAGCGGGCTTGTGGGGTGGGGAGCACTTGGTGAGGCAGGCGATCCTTACCCGTGGGGTCTCTAGTTAACTCGAGCAGGTGGGGTGACAACTGAACCAAACTCTGGGACCCAGCAGTCGCTGCTGGGGAGCCGGTGTGAGGATGTACCTCTAAAGGGAGGGTGGGAGGTCAGGGAAGCCGAACAAGATTCCTGCCTACTAGTAAGGTCAGAACGGGGAGACTCCTGGAATGGTGACCACTCAGACATTGTCAAAGGCTGTTGATGGGTTCATCTTCAAGATCAGTTACCCCATGAGAACATGGGACTAAGACACAGTAATTGCTGCAGACTCTTCTGGAAAAGGAAAAAAAAAATGTGATTTTTTTTCCAAGCTGGCTGTTCCTGGAGTAGAGAGATCACACAGAGCTGTTCACACTGTGAGTTTGGGCTGAGGAGAGGAAGCCCGAATGCCAGCCTACTGTGTGAGAAACACTGTGGTGAACCTGGAGGACCAAGTTCCCTGGTCAGGGCTTCTCTGTGACTGTGGTGTGACCAAAGAAAAGTATACCTGAGCTGTCACTCTGACCTCGGGCAGGTGGGTACCACGACCACGAGCTAGTATGTAGTGGAGAGAAGCAAAATGGTTTTGTGCACCGTGAAGAGACGCAGAACTAGAGATGCAACGGCAGTGAAGAACAGCCTGATGCGGGAGGCCTCTGCTGTTCTGGCCCATGCCGCTGCCATGAGCAATGTCTGGGTTCATGGCCTTACTGCAGCTGCAGTCTGTGTTGATGTCCATAGCCCATGTTACCATCAAAGGCCATGAAGATGTTCGTGATCTGAGCTATCACCTGAAGCCATGTTGATGTCAGAGGATCACACTGAGCTTGACCTGGACTCACCACTTGCCTGGGAAGTGGTCAAGGGAGAGCTGGCCCCCATGGGGTGGGCACAACAGAGCTGGCTGGTTGGACAACTCAGCTACCACCCAGGCTCAGACCCACCCCCAACCCTGACTCTATCTATGAGCTGGAACACTAGAAGAGGCCAGGCCTGTGGAGGAAAAGCCACAGGATCTCTGTGACTCAGAGCAACAGCAGGATAGCCAAGAGGAGCCTAGCATTGATGGTGTAGGCCTTGACCCAGACCAAGAACTTACTGCAATGAACACGTGCATGGAAAGCTGTTTCCATGTGATGGGGAGGCGGGGAAAGCGGAGGAGCAGGCAGGTAACACACAGCGGAACTGGAAACCTGCTGCTGAGACAGGTGCGAGAGAAGGGTTCGACAGAGGAGCAGAGACCCAGAGGTCAGCAAGATGGTTTGTTAGTTTACTTTATGAGGGGGTGGGCATTACAAGAGCGGAGGGCGAATATGGAAGGACTGAGAAACTCGTGGGACTAGGGCGCAAGGTGTGAAATTCCCAAAGATTCAATAAAAAAAGAAATTATGTTAAAAGAAAAATAGAATGAGTTGTAGGAACCTGTAGGCAGTTCCTCACTGCCTGTAACTCCAGCTCCAGGTGATCTGATGCCCTCTTCTGCCCTCTGGGGGCATCTGCACTCACACACACACAAACATCACACATGCACATAAAAATATATATTTTTTAATAATAAAATATTTTTGAATGGTACAAAATTCAAGTGTGTTCTATTTAGGGCTGAAGATGGCCCCTGGGAGATGAGATTTAGTCAGCATGTGCCACTAGTAAGGGCAGAACTGTAACACCAGGTGGGGCATGGAACCATAAGGAATCAGTCAGTCCAGGGGGCTAGAGAGACAGCTCTTCTGGAGGACCTGAGTTCAAATCCCAGCAACCACATGGTGGCTCACAACCATCTGTAATGGGATCTGATGCCTGATTCTGGTGTGTCAGCGTCAGTAAACTCATGTATATTAAATAAGCAAACAAATAAATAGGGCTTTTTTTAAATATGTAAAAAGTCTTGGCTTCTATCTCAGGCTATTTAGAAACATGAATTTAAGGGTGTTGTGAGTTAAATGTGTAGGATCTTAAATTATAAGGTTTATGAGAAAACAAGGCTATTACTGTCTTAAACGTAAATGTGGGGCAGAAACGTAGTACTCAGGATAAAAGTGCAGCAAAAAAAGGATTCTTGCTTTTTATTTAAAAACCTCAGCCCACTAAGAAAATCCTGTTGCTTGTACTCCTAGAACTCTCGGCGTCCAGGCAGGTCTGCCACAGGTTCAGTGTCAGCCTGGGCTACAGAGCAAACCCGCTCCAGCCTGCACTTCGCCATCTCTGCCAGCCGGTGCCCTGTGGGATGAGTCGCTGTCTGTGTTCAAGATGATGACACCCGTGTATAAAGGAACGGTCCTCTGAACTCCAAAGCTGTTCACGGTATGCCCACTAGGCCTGCTCAGACTCCCAGTCCTTCTCCCCAGGCTCTGTGCCCTCAGCAGCAGCCCAGGCAGTCACGTGAGCGCAGATCATTGTCCCCTGTGTCCTAAACACCTCAAAACCAGCAGTCTTTCCAGCTTCCCTAACCCTAGACTTCTCTTCCTAGAGCTTAGGTGCCCGTCAGGAAGACTCCACCCCCCTCCCTCACAGGTTTCTCCCAACCTTTTAAAGCTATTGTTTATTTTCATGGTGGTTACGAATCTTGAGACTATTTTGTCTTCCCCGCTTCAGATTGTAAGTTAGGGTTGGGCTTTTCATATGTAGGGACAAATTCCCATTGGAATTTCCAGTTAACAAGCTCTTTTTAAACACCAGGCTGCACCGTCGATGGCTTTCCTGCTTCTTGTAGCCAATGTCCAAACTTCAGGCTAAGATGGAAGCTCCGGTGGCGGGGAGGAGGTGGCCCTGTGACCAGCCACCGTGAAGCATTTCAGTAAGCCCTCTCCATTTCCCAAGGGTGGGAGCTTCTGGTCTGTATCTATGGTGATGGAAGATGCTGGAGGAAGTCAGGGTTGCCCTTCTACATGCCAAGGATTATATACATTTATCTCCTACTTTCTGTGGGCCGGACAGCAAAGGCGCACAGGTACACGTGTTAACTACAATCCAAAGGCCTAAGGTCTCCGTCTGGAGTCAGACAAATGCCATAAAGAGATGTTAGTGTCACTCAGCTGAAGTCACTCACAGAGCCATGGCACAAGCAGACACCCACAAGCCCACTCCACCAACAACCACTACCCCTCCTGGAACAGTAACACGTCTTCACAATCATGATCAAATCAAATGATAGATTTATTATCTGTCTCTGTTACACAGTAAGTGAAAATAGCTCCATTTAGGACATTCTAAAACTTGCCTGGATTTCCCATGTACTGAGAGACCAGTGTCAGATGCCTGGGCTGACAGTCTGGACTGGCTCTCAAGCCTAGGAGATTTCTTCCACAGCTTTAAAGAATTCATGTGGTGCCCTTCAAAGCATCTTCCTCTTTTCAAATTCCTTCACAAACAAGAAAGAAGAAAAGTGCAAATGACATTCATGAGAAAGTGATTTTCAAACTCTAGGTCACCTCCAAGACCTCTCAGCTCTGTGGGGGTAAAATGTGTGGGAACAGGGATCTTGCTGGAAAACCAGCTACTTTCAAATCAGCCTTTGCCAGTGTCAGGCTAAGCTACAGACAGAGCTTCCCTTTCCCCTTTAAAACGGAAGCAAACAGGGATGCTTTAACATAAAAAGTCCTTTAATAAAGCAATGAAGACTTTCTCAGAGACTAAAATGCAACACTGATTCATTCAGTATTTGAACAAAATGTTGAAAAGCTTAGAAATTCTTAAAATAAATACCCTAGACAGAAGAAACAGGCTAGCAGTCAGGCGGCACCAACAGCCACCAACTGCCACTTACTGGTGCAAAACAGTAAGGCTTTTCAAAAGACAGCATTACAAACACACGTCCTCATACTTTACTAACCACCCACTTCTCCCAACCACTAAGGACTATGATATTCAAAGCAGATGTGCACAGACTTGATCCAACAAGGAGTCTAGTTTAGCATCCCTAAGATGACAGCAAAGTTCACAACAAAACAGAATGTTTGAATTCTCTGCAAACTGTTCCCATCTAGGAAAATAATTTGTGCCTATTTTCAGCTTAAGAGACAGATGTCATCATGAGCTGTTCTTATCTACCCTCTGTTTTGTTTTGTCAAGGTTAAAACTCTCACAGGTAAGTAACAGGAAAGAGCCGTGACACTCAAGAAGATCATTGCAGAGACTGCATGAACACATCAACTGAGCGTCACTACACTGTCCTATCATAAAGGAAAAGCAAAGACACAGCTAACGTGCAGCTCCTCTAATCTGTGGTGACAGTACACACAGCCACTCAGCACAGCCCTGCTCCTCAGGCACCCACAATGCACCTCTTTACTACTTGCTTCTTTGCTGAATTGCAGCCCCCTCTGGAAACAGAGGCCTATGGATGGCTATATCCCAAGGCTCCCCTGGAAAACCCCAAATGTGAAACACAAGGCTACAACTCCTTCCACATCCCAGGCTGCAAGTCAGGGTTCCCGATACCTCTGAAACGCTTTGCACACCAGGCTTTGTCAATGAAAGGTACAAATATGTACCTTTACATCAGGAAGGCTTTCCATTAGGGCCTCAGAACAGTAAGCTATGGAGAGAGAAGGAACACAGCTACTGTGTGCTCACCTTATACATGGTGGTCCCCAGCTGTGCAGGGGACATGCTGACAACTACACCCGCACTCTGAAGAGCAGAGATCTTCTCTTTGGCACCACCTTTTCCTCCAGCAATAATCGCCCCTGCGTGGCCCATCCTTCTGCCAGGAGGAGCAGTTATACCAGCGATGAAGGACACTACAGGCTTGGCCTTTGGACCCTGGAGAGAGAGAGAGAGATGTTGTAAATGCTTGAAGAATAAGGCCGTCACACTGGACCTCACATCTGTGACTGCTGGAAGGGGGAGCTCATCACTCAACACCAGCACTGAAGATTTCACCTTTGGGACTCAGAGCTCCACACCGACACAGGAGCTACTGAGCAAACCCTCCGTCAGCAGCGTCGGCAGTGTCTGCACTCCATACGCTGCTCCACACTCACTCACCTGAGCCTTTCTTCTGAAAACTGTGCTTTGTGACTTGTGACAATAACTTAAGACTCAAGATCAGTCAGCTTATTTTACTTCATATCTGGACTTGTTATTCTAATTCTCATCTTTAATAAATGTCTTCAAAGAAAAAGATAAGGGGTGATGAGACTTGGGGAAAGACTTACGCTCCATTTCCTACTAAGGCTGCCAAGTCCATGGACCACGCACATCACTAACAGACCTGGACTTCCTTAAATATGAAATAATATGGATGAGTCACTAATTCTCTTTACTTTAAAATTCTACACTCTAAGAAAAATGATCAAGGCTGACTTCATGCAACAGAAATGCATCCTAGTAGACAAACTTTTTACATAGCTATCACTGTACTAGATTCTGACATTAACAAATTTTTAAAGCCCACACACAGAAAACAATAGTTGCTAAGCGCTGGGCTTGCACTGTAGGTTGAGGAAATATTAGCAGATATTATCAAATGCTTACATATCAATCCCTCATGAAACACCACACAGCAATACCTAACTATTTATGGTAGGTTCTGTAGATGGTGGGACTCACGCAGCATGGAATCCAGAGCTTCCTTCAGAAATTCCTGTCACACATGCAAACACTGCGGCGGCTCCCAGCCATTGGTCAGGGAACCAGGGAGACTAATAAAGTTCATGAGGATCTCAAAGCACTTTTGTTCATATTAATGCAACCTCTGTGTGTATCAGTGTCACGGCACTAATTCTAAGCTGTTTAGTCTAGGAAGTAATATCCAGTAATATTACTACATTAAAATGAACGCTAAGGGCCAGTGAAGTGGCTCAGCCACTAAAGGCACTCGCCCTGCAGGCCTGATGAACTCAGTGCACTCCCTGGAGCCCAAATAAAGGCGGAAGGAAACACCATAAAGTTGTCCAGTGACAGCCACGTGAATGCTACAGTATGTGGGGACACACCCATACACATAAAACCTAAAACCAAGTTCTACAAATATTTATAAATTCACTAAAAAAATAAACAAATAAATAAAAAACCCAACTTTTAAAAATAGTGTCTAAAACATTCTGGTGAGACAAGTAGCATTTTACAACTAATTTCTATAATTCTGGCTGTTTAATTTTAAATGGCCGATCATGTGACCTGTTGTGAAAGCTCATGTAGCTGATGTACAAGAACAAAATCCAGCCTCAGGACAGATGGAAAAAGATAGCTTTAACTGCCTCCCAGATGCCCGTGAATATTCTGATACTACACAAGCCTCTTCAAGTGGCCATTTCTCAAAGGTCACAAGCAATGCTACAGACTGCAACAGCAGCAATGAACCTCTGTCCTTCTGCAGTTCCTCCTCTGCCTCGGTGTCTCAGTGGGACTTTGATCCACAGTGGCTTTATAACACAGACTGTCAAATGGAAAAAGATCAGTTCAGCAGATATGCACATTGTCCATGGTGGTGGGTCTCAGCCTTCCTAATGCTGAGACCCTTTAATACAGTTCCTCATGATGTGGTGACCCCCCGACCATAACATTATTTTCATTGCTACTTCATAACTGTAGTTTTGCTGCTGTCAGGAATCATAATGTAAATATTTCTGGAGACAGCCAATCTTCCAAGTAAAGTTAGTGTTCACTGGAGATGGCCGTTCAGCTCACCCAGCTGAGATCACTCCCAGATCATCACAAGAGTCTAGAGGGTCACAATTTAATAAAACCACTGATTCTTGCTTCACTGGGAACGTTCTTAAGTACAGCTGGCTTTCCTTTTAACCACAGACCCCTGGAGCTAGCCCAGTGCTCTGAGTCCAGCAGGCTCTGCAGGTCTGGTGTGGCTGCTCTGGGCCTGGCCCCCACCGCTGTTCAGGGCTAAAGGTGAAGGCACGCTGACTTCTACTCTACACTTTGCACCTAGGACTGCCTCATCCGGCCCTTCCCACATCTCACCAATGCCCTGGGCTGCCTGGCTTCTGGGGCCCTGCCCTATCTCTTGCATGTCTGTCACACACATAGCACACTGTGTGGTCTGCTTCCCATGTTCTCCTACCAAGCAACAAGCTCCCTGAACATCAAAGTCTCCCTCGGTTCCCTAAGCCCAGCAGCACTGCAGTGCCTCAGAAACAGGAGGAAAAGCCAGCAGGCTCCAGCCACTCATTCATTCCTTCGTGGTCCCTGCGAGACAACAAGAATCTCCAATTTGAGTGGATTCACTTCTACTCATGTCCCCCCTAAAGCCCCCTAAAATGACAACGCTGTGGCAGTGGGAAGGAAAGGATTATAAGCTTAGAATGTCAAACCGAGTCAATGGAGATTGCTGAGGTGAGGAAAAATAGAAAAAGACAGCAGGGCAGTGTGGGGCAAGAACAGGACAGAGGGATAAGAAATAGGGAAAGCCCACACACAAGAACTGCCTGTGAGGGCTCAGCGCGCTGAGTGCAGCCCGGGATGGCTATCACATCCTTCACAACGTGCCTGCTTCAACCTCAGCCAACACTGTTGACTGCCATATAACCCTTTGTCTTAAGCTGCCTAAGCTTGAACCATGAACATATCAGGGTCTAAAAGTAAAATACACTACCCTGTAAAACCCAATCAGCAATAATAAATGAAATAATAAATGTAACAAGCACGCATGCTTTCCCACTAAACTTATAAACTATTTAAAGAATTCAGAGTTGGGCCTAATACACTCTGCTGTTCATTGTGACAGTGTAACACAGTATCTGATTTTTTTCCTAAAGAGAAAGCACTTTTTACTTAAGCTTACAAACTTTTCTGAACTTCAGACAGCAGGCTGGAGAGCTGGCCCAGAGGTTAAAAGCACGGCTGCTCCTCCAGAGGACCTAGGGTTCAATTTCCAGCTCACACTGCAGCTCACAACTGTCTCCGACTCCAGTTGCAGGGGATTTGATAACCTCACAGACATGAACGCAGGCAAACACCAATGCTTGTAAACCAGAAATAAAGAATTTAAAAAGAAAGAAGACAGCCACTAACAATCCACCCTCCTCATCAGTGCTTTCCATGGCAGAGTGAGGACAAGCACCGTGACATCCACAGTCTGGAACATCCCATGGGGCACAGATCTGAGTCTGCAAGGACTAGAACGTGTGCCAAGTGGGGCCTGCAGTCACCCTTCCAGTGTGACCCACGTAGATGGACAACTTAAAAAGAGATGCATTTTCGCTCACTGTTTCGGGGGTTCCTTCAGTACACATTAGGCAAGCTCCCCACTGTGTTATGTACAAGCAGAGCTGGAGGGGGAGGGGCAAGATAATGAATGTTTCAAGGACTTGCCTCTAGTGACCTGCTTCCTCCAACTGGGCTCCTTCCTTAAAGTTTCAGAACCTCCAGAGTGCTCACAGCCAGGGACCAAGCCCTCCACACATGAGCTTATGGGAACATTTTACATCCAAAGTGTAGTACGCATAGTGGAAAGTCCTGATTGGCTTCATCTGGACACAAAAGGCATCCAGGCTTGCGGGGAGAACCCAGTGGCTGAAGAACAGAGACATCAGGGCATGACTGCGACAGTCCAAATGAGCAAGATGAGGCTCAGTGTGAAGGGACGTAGGGCACTCTAGCTGAGACCTCTGAATCTGGACCGATCACTGTGTAGACACAGTGAAAGAGCCCTGAGGTGTCTGCTACGGATGAGAGCATGTAAGACACTCACACAGCTTAGGAAGAGATGCAGGAAACAGCCTGGGAGGAGGAGCAGGGGGCGGCTTATGAGAAGCCCCAGAGGATGTCAAAGGAAGTCTGAGGTCTAACTGGAGGCCCCTGGGAACCTTTACAGAGACATGACAACACTTCAGCTCAGTCCACCTAGACTGCTTCCCTGTTACTGCCTTACTCCCACTCTGCCAATGAGACCACAGCAGCAAGGCTAAGGGGTGGGGTGGGGAGTGAAGGAGAAGGAAAGAAGCCTGAAGGTAGGGAGAGCTGGGTCATATCTTACCACTTCTGTGGAGCTTTATTTCCCTTGGAATCTAGAGAAAGAACACTAGGGACGGTGGACGTAAGCCTCAAATGAATTCTGCGTTTCTGGTGTCTGGCCTGAACTCTCTCCACTCAGCAAGGGGCCAACGTTTCAGCTACACAATATTGGGAGATGCCTGGAAGGGAGGGTTCAAAGTGGAAAAGCAGGGAACAAAAGAACTCAGAATCTACAAGTCTGAGTGTTATAGAATAAAAAGCCTAGGTTTAAATGTTTTTTTGGGCAATGAAATCTGTGAAAAATAAAGATAACCCCTGTCGGGAGCAGAGTGCTGTGGTCTTTCAAGCACACACTTACTGAGTTATGTTCCTTCAGGAACGCGGCAGCGTTTTCTTCAGCATGACCACCAATCTCACCAATCAGTATGATGCCTTCCGTGGCTGGATCTTCCAGGAAGATTTCAAGGCAATCAATAAAATCAGTCCCATTAAAAGGGTCACCTCCAATACCTGAAAAGGTCAAAGGATATCAATATCAGCCAAAAATGTAAGGATAAAGCAAGGAATTTATATTCAGAAATGTTCTAACTGATTTTAGTCTCTGTGCCCCTTCTCTTTAATGTTCTCAGATGAAGCACTGCTCTTCCACATTCAGACCTCTCAGAATGGCTGTTTATGACACTGGCTGGCAGGGAAATGGTGACGGGTGGTCCATGATCACAAACTCAGTCTTCCTCACAGAACCCATAAGACTACTCCACACCAACAAGTGCACCTTGAGAGAGTTGGGTGTTTGGGGCAGTGAGTGTCGCTTACCACTTGTCCTTGATTCTGTGTCTTTGAGAAAACACTTAATAAACCTGAAAACACTGTGGGGGGGGGGGGAGAATGGGAGGGGGTCTTTTTGCATTATGTACACCACAGGAAAAGATAAAGCAATGAACAACTGTCTCTGTGCAGAGAAATTCTTGCCCAGTGTGCTGCAGAGAAACTGCTACGTTTGGACACACTATGAGTAAGCAACAGGGTGGACGGCTCTCGGCCCTCCTCCTGTACTTGGGAAGTGGCAGCGCCTGCACACAGGCCTGTCCTCTGAGCATGAGACATTAAGGGAACCTGGACAGCCGTGAGGCAAATGTTCCGTACTCTCCACCTGCCAATGTTTCCGTTTTTACGTTATAACCGCACCGGGGATAGAAGTGACTCTCCTCTTTTCAACACGTCTCTGAGAAGTAGCACTGATCAGGAGGCAGGCAGGGCCCCAGCCCTGTGCTACTGCATCACTGCCCCCATTACAAAGGAAGAATGGAACCTTGAGAAGATGGAATTGGCCAGTCTGGGTCAAACCCAGTTCAGAGTCCACATCACACCAGATGATCTCTTCCCTAACACTGTGTCCTGAAAAGCTCAGAGTGTGCTTTCATTTTGAGTTTACTTCTTTATTAAATATTCCAGGGGTCTATTTTATCACTTTTATTATAAAGAGATACTTTTAAAAGGCTTTTAAGATGTATTCTGAGGATTTGAAGATTTAAAAAAATGAGAATATTGTCTAGTTTTTGGCAAAAAGAACAAAAAGACAGGTAATTTCAAAATATAAAACCTGCTCTGACTTTTTAAAGTGTCACACAAGTCTTGTAAGGTACATAGAGAAGCCCTACGGCATGTAGCCATTCTCAGCCTTGACTCTGCCCAGTAAGGTACACACTGCAGCCCCAGCTCAGAGGAGCACCCAGGATTGCCCAGGGAGAGACAGTAAAGCAAAGAATTCATAGCTATAAAACACAAAACATAACTGAGCTAACACAAGGCCAACGTGGAGGAGCCATTTCCTTCACAGTAGGTGACATCAGTGAAGCTTGGGCGCATTGCCTGTCCTTTTGGTCACCTGTCATACAATGTGCACTCTGAACCTAGAATCAGATCTTGAGAAACAGAAAGTGCTGTGCCAGCAAATTAACATGAGACCACAGCATCTTCCCACTAAAAGCCATCGGGTGTCCCTGCCACTGCACCGTCCCATGAGGATGCTACGCCCCAGTAAGACTCTGGCCAAGCACTCACCAATACACAAGGACTGCCCCAACCCAACTTGGGTTGTCTGATGAACTGCTTCGTAAGTCAGAGTACCGGACCTGGATACGATACCTTAAAAGGAAGAGTGAAAACTATCAGACTGTGTGGATGGCAGATGGTGCTGAAGCTAACCAGCACACACTGCATACAGTTCCCATCTTGGTTTGCCACTTAGATCAATAGTACCTTCTAATGAAGACACAAAAGGACGTATGTCATTAGTCAGGGTTGTTTTATGACTTTGAAACCAATGCCAAAACAAAGAAAAATAATGTAAAACCTCTCTTCTGGAAATTTTCAGAGAGGGTATATTAATATGACCTTTGTAGGCATGACCCTGCTTAAGGCAATGGAACAGATCAGCCTTAGGGACTCACATCGCTAAACCATAAAAAAACAAACAAACCAGAATTAATCGTATTTAGTAATACTATCTATCTTCCCTGCAACTATTTTTCTAAGAAATTTCACACTATTTAGGTAAGCTCCTTCCTGATTCAGCCAGCCTCCCATTTAACTTCCTTCCTGCATCAAGCCTGTGGTGAGAACACCTAACTTCACAACCAAGGTCTACAGAAAAAGAGCAGCCTCTGCTCACTGGATTGCCTGTCCGGCTCTGCCAAAGGCAGCGGTCCATGCAGGACTTACCTTAGCAGAGCAGAGACTACTAATTCTATAGAAGCATAGCTGACTTTGGTTGTTATAAAATGTTACACATTCTACATGTTAAAACACATCAGAGAATGACGCTGAAGCTCGGACAGCTCCGGCATGGGGTACTGAACCCATCCTAACAGTATGGCCCTCCTACCAGGGATAATAGAATTCTTGTCTGACTAAAACAAAAGCTATGAGCATCAGCTAACCATGACCTCAGCTTCAGCACAGAGTGTCTCAGCTGTCACTCTACGCTCATGGTCACAATGTATGCAATCCATGCAAACACACCTCTCTGTCCCATGTCCTCAGGCACACAAGACTGCAGATTCTCCCACATACAATGGTAAAGCTGGAAGCAAGCATACATGGGCCTCCCACACCCAGATGCTCTCACAGACAAGTTCCCCAGAGCTCACTGACAGCTTCACCTTGTGGGGACTCTGCAATAACTACCTAGCCCAACACAGATCTGGCCTACTCCCTAAATGTTTCCCTACCTTTCACATTCATTCTGTTTAAAATGGAGGCTCACCTCCATCATCTGACAAACTTGCCACACAGAAAGCTTGCTTTCCCACACAGGTTCTTCCTGGACTGTCCCAATGAAACAGATGGGATCTGCTTCTCAGTCCCCGTTTCTGCTTTCCATTGTCCCTGTCAACGGTGAGATGTCCAGAAGCTAGACCTCACATACCACAGTGTAACCCTAAGTATTTTCAGATAAGAACACGTATCAATGATGTCCTCCTGTGATAACTGCTCTTATTAACATTAATGCTCTTATTAACATTAACATTAATAGGTAATACTGCCCTACCCCACCCCACCCCAGCTATTACAATGGAGAAACAATCTAGCTGAGTCAAAGTTAGCTGCAGAGAATCCAAATTCAAATCTAGACCAGCTAACTTCAAAATGTGGATTAAAATAAGGAAATGTGGTCAGTTCCATTTCCTTAAGAAAACAAGTAACAGTACAGTTTTCCCAGAGCATTTTGAGAAAGTTTGTGAAATCCATAAAGCAAAACTCAGATGGACACCAAAATAGTGCTGATAAATATGTTACTGGCTCACTCTTCCCAAGTGAACCTCTTGAATAAGAGTAAAGTTTGCCTTCAGATGGAATGGTGGTTTCTTTCTTTGTGACCCCAAACTTGTTATCTTCAGTTTCCTCAGAGAACCTGGGAAACCTTGTGTCAGATCTGGTGGAAGGAACAAAGCCAGTCTTGTGACAAGGTTAAGTCTCACTGCCTTACATGATGCCATCCAGCTGCTACTTTCTAACTGGGTACAAGTACCACAAGGCTACTAATATAGAAAATTAGGATTAACTAACAAGTTGGTTCCCAAAGGTATTAAATTCCTGCCTACATAGGCAGTCACAGATCCACCTGCTCTCAGCCCACATAACCCTTAAGTGGGATAAAGGAGGCCAAGCTACAACTTGTGCCTGGGGGCAGAGGAAAGGCTAGGACACATCCAGATGAAGCACAAGGCGTCCAGTTATAATACTGTCCACAGTTGTAATAGTGCAAAGCCACACCGGACAGATACTGTGCTGACTTTTAGCTGATTACAACAGTAACCAAAGAGTATGCAAAGCAGACTGTAGGTTCATCACTCTGGAGACCAACAATGGAGGTCAAAGAAAACAAGGAGCCCCATTGGTGGAGGCTCTTATGAGCCCAACAACAGATTCTAAAGAACTTTGATTTGGACATTTTAAGATCCTTTCCAGACTTCAGTCAAGGACTTCCTTTTCTTCCTACACCTGACAGTTGGAGTCTTTTAAACAGGCCCTCTGAAGGGGTACACCAATACCACCACATCTGACACACCAAATTCAGCTGCAAGAAGCCAGATTAGTCATCTCAATCCCATAATGGAAGTTTGTATTACTTCTTTTGAGGGAACAGGGATGATAAGGACATGAGGTAAAAATGGTCAAGTTTGGGGTAAAAAGATGCCAAAGAAAAGTAAGCCATTTCTTTATTGACTAAAAGCCAGAGATGCGCTCTTGGTAGCTTCATGCCTGCTAGAGGCCAAAGATAGCAAAGGTGCTTTGGGAGCTCTGCTCTCTGATCTGGTCCTACGAGGTTCTCACTACATCTTTAGGAAAGCAGAATGTTAGAGCAGCAACGAGGGACTGGTAAGAGAAAACCACCCAGGTAGAGAATGGCAATGTCAGGCCTAGAGGCAGACTTAACTTTCTAATGAGGTCAGGTAAATCTCCCGGCCAACCAACCACCCCTAAAAGGTGGGCTCACCTTAAACCGTGCTAACAGAAAACTACCTCAGGATTAGCTTCTTAGCCTGCTTCTTAATGAGTTTCAAGAAAACAGTGTTTTAAAGAAAAACACAGGATAAATACCAAAAAGCAGTCAGAAAAGAAAGATGGATGGATGGATGTTGCTGGTGCATGCCTTCAGTCTCAGCACTCCCAAGGCAGAGGGAAACAAATGTGAGTTCAAGGCCAGGCTGGTCTACAGAGTAAGTTCCAAGACAGTCAGGGAGGGCTAAGTGGAGAAACCCTGTCTTGGGAAAACAAAAAACATAAAACAAACAAGCAAACAAAAAGAAAAAAGAAACAAAATAAAAAACAGGGATTGATAAGAAATGTTAAATATGCATCTTTTCAATCTAATCTTATAAAATTTGTGTTTCAGGGCAAGGAATTAAAATTCTTTCATCTCTCCCACCTCGGAAAACCTTTATGTGACTGTTACTCCTCCCTACCCTGTAAAAGCTGTGTGCATACAAAGGCCCAGAGCTCTATTCTCAGAACTGAATGCCCTGGAGCAGTGAGCTTTCCTCCTTGGAGCAGACCCTTCCCTCTTCTCCCAACCTCCACCAATTCTTTTCAGACTAGCCAACTGAGTAGAATGTGAGAGACCCCAGGCAGCACCTGAGTTAGACTAAAAGCCACTTGCTGCCTGTGTGTGTGCACTCCTCCAAGTGTACCCTCTGGTCCAGAGTTAAGACTAACCTCACCTCAGGCACATCACAAAAGCCAAGGTGACACCGGTTCATCCCCCGGAGCAAGCACAAGTCTGCTGGAGACAAGAGTAACTGGGGCTCTGCTAACAGAATACAAACAGCACAGACATCTCCTAGGACTGTCTGGCAACTTCTTTAAGAGTCAAACATACTTAATGTGTGTTCTTGTAAATGCTGCCACCAGAAATGAAAATGTGTCCACAGCAAGGCCTGTATTTTAGTCTTGTTCCTAATGCTCAAACCTGACAAGAGCTCAGAAGACCACTAAGAAAGTAGATAAACAGTGGTAAAGTCACAGAGCAGATGGCTGCTGAGCAGGAAGCTGGTGTTCACCATGGATACAGAAAACACAGAAGAACCCAGAGTCTGAGCAGAAAAGGAATCATTATTCTCCTCCCCCAGATCATCAAATAGGCCCATTATGCCTGCAATACATCACCGACTCACTGTAAGAAAAATTAATGTATTACAGAGACACATTTATTTACAGTCACCGTGACTGTGAGTTGAGTTGGGAAAATGGATTTTTTATTTCTTAATTTATCAGAAAGTAACAAATTCACTCACCTATTCTTCCTTTCTTGTGGATGTGGCCAGGCATGATGCCGATTTTGCATTCTCCAGGCTGGAGGAAAATAAATTGCAGTTTTGGAAAAGTTCCAAAGGAAATTTTAACTCCGAAGTCACACATGCACGCACACACACACACACACACACACACACACACACACACACACACACACACACGAGCACGCGCACTTTAATTCAAAGCCATAGCCATGACACACAGAATATGGCCTCCCTCCCATCTTGCACTCACGTTGATGATGCCGGGGCAGTTGGGCCCAATTAGCCTCGTCTTTCCCTGGCGTGTCAGTTTGTGCTTGACCCGTACCATATCCTGCTGCGGAATTCCTTCAGTAATGCACACAACCAAGGGAATCTCTGCGTCAATTGCTTCACTGATGGCAGCAGCAGCGAAAGGAGAAGGGACATAAATGACAGAAGCTGTCGCTCCTGTTTTCTCTTTGGCCTGAAACATGAATCACAACCAACTGAATCACAAATAAAATATACTCAACAACCTAATCTGGTTAATGTTTAGGATGGGGTCACAGGCAGACTCTCCTCATTCCCCCATCCTGTAGTGCACGACATGGTCAAAACAGCGCCGAATGCAAGCAGAGCCTCCTCTGTCCTCTGAATGCCACTGTGAATGTGAAGGTTCAGGACAGTAAGTCTGAGAGCTCTGCTTGACCTGCGCCCACGCTCCCTCCTCCCTGAGGCTCCCCAGACTCACAAGATCCAGTGCCACCTGTCCAGCTTCAAGCTCTGTTTCTCCTTAGAAGGACCAGGGCCAGGGAGCCCAAGTCTTCAGAATCTAGCCTTCCAGCATCTACTTAAATCTATGGTAAATATTACCAACAAACAGGAAGTGTTCCTTTTTATATAGATTTGTTTTTATGGTGTGTGTGTGTGTGTGTGTGTGTGTGTGTGTGTGTGTGTGCCGTGCGCACTTGCTCCGGCTTACATTTATACAGGTGCTCTCTAAGGTCAGAAGAGGATGTTGGATTTCCTAAAACTCAGGGGTCCGGTGTGGGCGCTGGAAATGACCAAACTTAGATCTTCTAAATGGCCGTCAAGTGCCCTCAACCTCAGTCCTGGGCCATTTCCCCAGCGCCAGAGGGAAGGGTTCTTATGTGACATTTCTTTCTTTTTTTTTTTTTTGATCAACTTTATTTTAAAAAACAAAGATAAATGTACAAATTTTAAGCATTTTTGCATAAAAGTATACGAATACATTTTTGTCAGTGCTTGGCTTTTTTTTTTCTCAAAGGTTTGATAGTGTGCATTAAGGTCTTACTAGTTACAATGAGCATAAAGTACATGTAAAACAGGATGTAACCTGGAATTAGTCAAAGTTTTCTTGGTGTGTAAAGATTGAGCATAATGGTTTTTTCTTTTTCTTTTTTTTTCTTTTTTTCTTGAACTTCACACAGTCTGTGAGTTGTTTCTGGGGTGTTCAGAGCTTTCTCAGGTTAGTATCCCACTATCAGTGACTGCATATTATGTCTGTTCTTTTGTGACTGGGTTATCTCACTCAGGATGATATTCTCTAGAAGCATCCATTTTCTTACAAATTTCATAAAGTCATTGTTTCTGATAGCTAAGTAGTACTCCATTGTGTAAATGTACCACAATTTTTGTATCCATTCATCTACTGAAGGACATCTGGGTTCTTTCCAGCTTCTGGCTATTATAAATAGGGCTGCTATGAACATTGTGGTGCATGTGTCTTCGTTGTATATTGGAGTGTCTCTGGGGTATATGCCCAGAAGTGGAATAGCTGGGTCTTCAGGCAGTACTATGTCTTATGTGACATTTTTGACTTAATACATCTAGAATTCAACAAATCAAACCAAGTGCATATACATACATGGCCACAGGAATGAATATGGGTTAAATTAGCATCAGGTTTTAATGTTGTCACCCACCATGATGCAAAGCCTTTACAGAATGTCAGTCTGACCACTATCTCCATCTGTCCTAACCTGATCCATATGTGGCTTTTGCACCATCCATCTTCCATTTTGTTTTGGGTTTTTTGCTGTTGTAGTTTTTCTAAGGCAATAATGTCTCTCTATGTAGCTCTGGTTGTCCTGTAACTCACTATGTAGACAATGTTGTCCTGAACTCAAGAGATCCACCCACCTCTGCCGGGATTAGAGACCTGTACCCCAGTGGCCAGCTTTCCATCCACCTTTCTGTGTGTCCACGCCTCCTACTCTAATGGAATCCCCATAGCCACAGAGACTACAGATGCTCTGGCTGCAAGAGCGGCAGCGCCCACAACAGGGTGTGAAGACTCTGCACAGGAATCAGTCAGGCTTCAGGAGATTCCAAAACCAGAATATTCCAGTTTACAAACCATGATTCTGAAGCCTTGGGGAGGGGCACAAGAGGCCTCACCCTCCACAGAGGACAAACTGCTAATGTTTGCTGCAGGAATGGGTGTCATTTTCCTCAGTGCTATAGCCACTGATAAGTTACCCTTGCCTCCAATCCAGGTACAGAAAAGCAACTCCAATTAAACTAAGTGGGTCACACACAGGAAGACTCAAAGTAAGAAGGAAATTCCTTGGGGAGAAGGGCTCTGTTCAGTGAGAAAGAAGAATGGGGCATGAATGACCAACATATATTACACACACACACACACACGTATATATGTGTATCTATATATTTACATATATATTAAATATATGTATGTATGTATGTATATATGTATGTATGTATGTATGTATATATATAACAGACTGCCAAAATTTTTTAAAGGAAAAAAAAAAAGATGCTGTGATCAAGACACAGTAAATACCGCAGGTATGGTAGTGTATGCCTTTAATGCCAGCATACCAGAGGCAGGCAGATCTCTAAATTTAAGGCCAAACAAGGCTAACTAGAGACCCTGCCTCAAAACGAGCCACCCAACAAAATACAGTAAATTACCACACTAAATCACATAGCCAGGAAAGAGCAGAGACAATATTTAATCCTGAGTACATCTGATTCCCAAGTGTCTGCTCAGTACAGCGACAGCAGGTGAGTCCACACCAAAATGTCTCTGGAAGGCTGCACCAAGGGGTTTTACACACTACAGATACAGACGGACAGACGGACAGAGAGACCACAGACAGTGTCTTCAACAATCACCCCTGAATGAGTCCATGCTTCCAGAGACTGGGTTTTTGACCACTATATCTCCAATAAACAGTTTCATCTCAACAGTACCCACAAAGCAGTCAAAGGGTACTGACAGCTACCTATAAACGACATGAAGGATTAGAATTCATTTATTTTAATTCTTTCACCATGTAACGATAGGCCCTGTTGTGGTGGCATAAGCCTATAATCCCAAACCTCAGGATTCAGATACTAATTACAAGAATGGTTCTCCACCTGGGGGCTATGACCTCTTTGGGGACAGAACAACCCCCTTCACAGAGGTCATCCTAAGAGTATCAGAAAGCACAGATATTTGCATTCCAATTCATAACTGTAGCCACATTGTAGTTCTGAAGTAGCAATGACAACAATTTTATGGCTGGGGGTCACCACGACAAGAACTGTGTTGAAGGGTGAGCATTAGGTGAACTAGAGGATCATGGGTTCAAGGCTATATTGGGCTAATGAGAGAACCTTGTGGGGAGGGAAAAGGAACAACAGAAGGGAGTTAAAGAAAAGATGGAAATCAAGGTCAGCACCAACAGATCACTGAAAAAACAAAGCCCCAGATCCTCCTGTCTTACAGCTACAAATACTTCCAGACACTGGCAACAGTGTTGTACACAGGGGAGTCACACCACACAATCAGCACTAGTATTCGTTATTCAGAAAGATCTTTATAAAAGATGAATAGGAAAGCGAAAATCAGTGTTTGTGGAGGAACTTCAGCTATCCAAATCTCAGTCTGCCTGGCCACAATGAATAACATCAATCAACTCGACAAAACTACTGGTTTACAAAGCCTAGAACCAGAAAGACAAAAAAGACAGATTCACCTAAAAACCTGTATTTCTAACTTCTACATTTTAAACTTCCTGGAAAAATCACTTTAAAGAAATCAGCAACTGATGAAGAAAGCAGATCTCCAGCATGTGTCAACCTGAATACTGTTGGCCGGCACACGACAGTCCAAGGCTGCCGTGTCTCATCTGGGAGACTCATGAGCAGCACCCTGGGCTTCCGTCCAAGGGCGCCTGCTGTGGCGGGGAATGTAAGGCCTGGCTGGGGAAGTGTGCCTGAAGCACCCACCACCATTCCTGCCTACAGTCCGAAACTGCTGCTGACACCTGTGCCACCATTCTGGAAAAAAGGCAGGCAGGAGGTATGGAGCCAGACAGAGCCAGGCCAGGGAGCTTCCTTCAACAGACGATGAACAACCTTTGCAAAAATCATCATCTGATTTTACCACAATCCCAACTTCTCTAGGTCACTGGATATCCAGAGAGAAAGGCAAAAAGCATGCGTGAAGATTCTACCCAGAGGATGCCTGTCTCTGCCCTGCTTCTTTTTCTCAGAAACCATTACTTACTTCCTTCACAGTATTAAAGACAGGTAAGCCCAGATGCTTCTGGCCACCTTTCCCTGGAGTGGTTCCTCCCACGAGTTTGGTGCCGTACTCCAAAGCCTGCTGGCTGTGAAAGGTGCCCTGTGAGGAGAAAGCACAAGAGCCATGAAAGAGGCGGATGAAGAGAGCTGAGAAGCAAGGGCACTCTCAGCACGTGGGAAAAGAAAACCAAGCATGTTACGTGCTCCCAGGCAGGATCCCGAGGAAGCCCTTTCACCCACTTAGTCAACACTGCCACCAACCCTCAAGGAAAACCAGCTTCTGCAAAGCCAAAACAGCCGCTGGAAGTCCTTTTCTACTCCCCGCTATAAGTGGATGCTGATCTCAACACTCTGTTACTTGTTTAAAAGGCCATCCCATTTTGCCTGTTCCTCATTTCCTTGTACCCATTTGCCCAGATGCAAATCGTGATCCATGTTGGATCATTATATTTATCCAACTCTGGCTCTTCCCATATATATACGTATATACCTATACCAAAAGTACAACTTGGTTTGTTCTAATTCACCACCACCCACCATGACAAACATACGCACGCACACAAGCACACACCCATAGCCAAACTAGAGAAAACCCAAGGCTGTGCTAACTGGTCTGTCTTTAAGGTTCAGTGGCTCCTCAGTGGGTCTTTTAGACCCACTTCCTGCATTCCCTGTGACTCACTTTCTCTGACAGCCTACCTGGTCTTTGGGTCATGGGGCTTCCTTGTTATGGGAGAGCATCCTGCAGGGTATTAACAGTATTCCCCAAGTTCTTCCCTCGACATGCAATACCACACCCTCCACTAAACCCTCCAAACTGCAACAGGGACAATGGTTCTGGAGCTTGGGAGAGCCTTGCCCACTAATTTAGGCCTCTGTTTCCTCCTGGTCTCTCTGATTCTCTTTTCCATCTCAGCCAATGCTTTCTGGGATGCTTACCAAGGCAGCATGTAGAATCACTATGGCCATTCATATCCCTCACACAACTAGCCAAGACCTCTGCCTACAAGCAGGCTTTCATGTGCCTCCCTATCATCTCTCCCTGGAAAGCCAGTCAGCATCTGACCACACTCCTCAAACTGCGCCCTAATTACTCTTCTCTCAAACTGCTCCATCTGCTGAAAATTCCACTCCCAGAGACGCTCAGACTCAAAGTATGAAGTCACACCACATTCTTCTCACTAGTAAATCTCACCACTCTATCCTCAGAACGGCCAGTCTGTCCTACTTTTTGCTGGGAACTGTGTTGGCTGATGTCACCTCGACTCCTAGAAGCTGATTGTCCTTGTTCCCTTCCAATCTATTCCCCATAGCAGAGTTATCCTATCACGTGTGAGAAAATCCCATCTCTTCCCAGTTCATTAACTGTGAAAGTTAACACACACCATTTCCTCATGGCAGACCCTGCCTGCCTGCCTGCCTGCTTTCGGGCCTTGCTGAACACTATGCATAAAATGCACCTCTCTAGGTAGGTGGATGGTTCACTCACACATCTCCTTAGGACTCTGACTGAGAGCAAACCTTCCCACCGCCTGATATAAAATCTTCTCCCCCATGCCAACCACATGTCTCCACACAGGACAGACACTCTTTCCCCTTCCTGGCTTGTTCTTCTATAGTGATCATACTTTCTAGTGTACCACATAATTTAGTCATGGATTTTGTGGGTGCATTTCCTTTTCTCAGCTGAGAGGCACAGTCCATGAAGATAGTCGTATCTGTCTACTGTTCTTGTTGCAATATGGCACCTAATTCAACACATTACATATAACAGACACTCAGCAATGACCAATCAACAGTGAAAAGGTCTATGTGGTCATTCTACAGGGACCTAGCAATGATGAGCCAACTACTCAAGTTCTTAATCATTTCATGCATAAAGTTATGAGTTTAAGGACTTCAGAAATTCTTCAATTACACTTCTCTTTATACTAGAAAACTCAACCTAAGCAAATTAAACAACCAGTTTGAAGCTAGTGATGGAGTTTAAGAAAGAGCCACAAGTCAGTCAGTACCCGCACTCTCTCTTTAACCAGTGCTAGTCTATGTGTGGTCCACAGAACAGCTGATCTAAAGTGACAAAGGAAAAAGGATCCCAAAGGAGAAGGACAAAAATCTAGTTAAAAAATAATGATGTTTGCAAACAGTGTGAAACTATTTTAAGGTTTACTGTATTTTACCAAAGTACTGATCACATTAGATCAACAGATCCTTTTACTCCACAGAGTCTGAGAAGCAATGGACTATACTTCCAGGTAAATGCCAATGAAACCATCTTTTTAGTCCTACTGTGTTACTAAATAAAAGTAATGCTTCCATTCAAAATAAGCTATTTCCCATAGTTTTCATGTTACCACCAGAGAGTACACAATTTAGAACAGGAATAATTTCTGTAGCTCCTAAGAAATCCTGCAGTGCCCACTGGTGATGTTCAAGGCTAGGCTCTCATCCATGTGAACACCTATGTGAGCGAGGTGTGCACTGAGAAAGCAGTTAGTGTTACAGTCCTCAAGCTTCTGTGACTCTCAGCTCCCTTCCAGCCCAAAACAATGAGACTGATAAAACTCACAATTACTGAAAATGTAAACACAAGGAAGGGGAATGAGAAACAGCTTATTTAGAGGGAACTAGAAGACCCCAAAACTAGCATTCAGGAGACAGAGGTAGGCAAATCGCTATGAGTTCAAAGCCAGGAACTATAGTGAGTTCCAGGCTACCTGGGGTTACATACTGAGACCCTGTTTTTAAAAAAAAAAAAAAAAAAGGAAAGAAAAAGAAGGAAGGAAGGAAAGAAGGAAGGAAAGAAGGTGGCTGGGGAGAAAAAAGAATAGCAAGACCAACCCCATTCTCAAAGATTTGAATGAATCATTAACTAATTTAGAAAGCAAACTCAGTTCCAAATAGTGCTTATACATGGATATCTTACATCTTCAAAGGTACCAGAGGTTAAAGTGTCATATAGAAGATGTCATATAAAGTTCAACAAACAGAACAAAGAAAGCAAGCATGATGAACTCCCACATGAATGTGATTATAGGTTGACTGTGTGCTATTATAACACAACCAGGCTGCCTGCCTAGAGAGGAGGAGGTGGCTTGGCTACACCACGCACCTCCCCTCGGGATGTGCATCTCCTTTGTAAGAATGCCTGCATGTGAACAAGACATCTGGGACATCTGGCTGGCATTCTGTATGTGAACATGACATCTGGGACATCTGGCTGGCATTCTGTATGTGAACATGACATCTGGGACATCTGGCTGGCATTCTGCATGTGAACAAGACATCTGGAACATCTGGCTGACATTCTGCTAGCACCCTGCAGAGTAAGACTTGGCAGGCTGATCTGTAGACTCTGGTGGATTACACTGTATTAAAACAGGTCTACAGTACAAATGTGGTAAAAGATACATTATATAATTACAAAATACTTGTACATGAGTTTGTAATAAGACACAAATAAATCTGAAAAGCAAATACAAGTCCTGCCCTCTCCAGGGCTACCTCTTCACTGACAACTATATAACTTTTCCTAAACTGAGAAATACTGAAGTTTACCATCTCATTCCTCAGAAATAAAACTGGGGTAGCTGTATTTCTCATCTGGAGGACATATGCTAACTTAACAGGGAACTCCTGGTGAGCAGAATGGTTGGAAAGAGGGAAAGGAGACTCATGATGGTTTTACTGCAGAATCAAATCCTACAAGTAGGGAGGGGAGGGGAGGGGAGGGGAGGGGAGGGGAAGGGAGGGGAGGGAACTAATTCACATACTCAAGGGCAGGTTTGCCCTCTGGCTTCTTCAGAGACCACTCGCCCCAGACAGAGGACGCAGTGGGAAAAGTCATGTGTTGGTTCATCTGCCCACACTTTCCAGGAGTGAACACTTTAGAGTCTATTTACCTAGGGCTCAAAGGAACAGTAATCTGTTGGAGAAAAACCAGGACTCTTGTACTTGCTGAAAGACAGTGTCTCTCACACTATCATTTCTGTATATTCTCAAGCTAAGTTAAACACAATGTCCATTTTACAGAATTACCACACTATCTGACTTCCCGAAAACATCCCCTTTCTGTATGGTACAGTTCTGTGCCATCATATGTTACTATTTTTGTGTTACTAAAAATAGAAGTTAGTTTTTTTTACATCTATAGTCTGCACTTTAAACAAAAATGTAGATGTACATACCTGCTTGCCTGTGAAACCCTGGCAAATAACCTTCGTATTTTTATCAATATAGATATGTTTCCGAGAGGCTGTGTAAGACCCATGTCGTATCCCATTCTGTTGCACTGAGAAGAAAGAAAATATGACAACATTATAACCTCCCCACACTTCTGAACCATGAATTAAATTTAATGACCCAATCTTTTAAAAACAAAAGTCTTTTAATCTAAGAGCAATGCTGTAATCACAGCCAACTTAAAATCACATCTTAAATGGGACAGGTGAATTCAGCACAAACTAGGAAAACAAACACAAGGAACCTGTTCTCCCCCAGGACCTCTTTGTTTTCTCACAGCACAGTCTTCTAGCACTACCCGAGCTGGAAAAGAAAACCTGAAATCTGTAATTTTCATTCCCCACAAAGGAACCTGGGATTCAAATTCAATGGTCTCAATTAAACTCTGAAATCATTCCTACTAATGTTTGCTATGTGCACCCCATTTGGGCATGAGCCCCTGCAAACACCAGCTGAGCTAGGAGACAGTCCAGGAAGTTATGAGCTCCTCTCTAGCTTATGCCTCAGTACAAGAACCGCAGGGAATGCTAAGTCCTGGTATAAATCCTGCTACCCAAGATCACTGTTTGATCCCTTCTGATGTAGGATTCAGAATCTCGAATATTAAGCAGAGAAAATGAGTTCCAAAGTAGATGAGACTATAAATAGGAAATAAACAAAGAAAAGCCACACACCTAAGTCATTTACAGAAACCCACCTCAAGGGAGACTGAGAACATCCAAGTAGCTACTACAACCAACTACTATTTCAGAAACCAGTTCAAAGGACACAGGGCTCACAATTATGAGGGGGCGTCTACACCTCCACAGGACCACTTAGCCTGTCTTCTCTATGGCCCATTCCTGCCTCCTCAAAGCAGCCAGGCCTTCTACCTACCTCTGAGGAGCCCAGAACAATCTACCTCCTCATACATTTCTCAGAGTCTACCCACACACATTCACACTTGCCAGTCTTCTGACCTCCTGTGCCACAACTGAAGAAGCACCTTTGAGAAGAGTTATCTGGACACCTCATGCCCCAGGAAGAGACAGACGTCAGCCTGTACCTCTCAGAAAGTTCCCTGCACATACAGACAGCTGCACTCCTGGACCAGACCATGCTGAACAGGGGGCTGTGGGGGCACTCTGCAGCCAAGCTCCCGACCTGAGCAGAGCGACCACACCGGGGACTGCAAGGCTGACCACACTGCACTGTGCAACAGAGCACAGGGATGTTCCTCAGATCATCCTTGCCCTTAGCTCTTGGACATACTGATAAAGCCAAGAAACTCACTCAGCACACGATAAAGGTAGAGCAATGAAGATATAAAAACAAACACGCCAAGTTAAACAGCAGGCTAGCAGCAAAGTCTGCAGCTGGCCACCAAGAATATGCTGATGGTGAGAGTTACAGTGCACAGCTTGGGCCTCCTGGAGGCTCAAGCAGCTGGCCAGTGTAGCCTTGGAACTGTCCCCATAAGCAGCTGAGATCACTCTCAGAAACCAGACAGGCCTGTGCCGGTGTTTATGTCCTACCCACACAGGTCTCCAGCTCTGCAACCGAGGCCCCACTTTTCATCTCCTGAGCTTTAGTCGTCCATCTATAAAGGCTGACAGCTGCTCACAGGAAAGGTGTGGCATTAACATGAAATGACACCTGTAGGCATCAAGTGCCTGCTATATTCCTGAAATCCTTCATTAGCACAAAGGTAAATCTCCCCCTAAAACAGTGGTTCTCAACCTCTTTCCTCTCCCCCGAGGGGGGGGGGGCGGTTTTACAAGGGTAGCCTAAGACCATCGGTAAACACAAATATTTACAATTCGTAACAGTAGCAAAATACAATTAAGAAGTAGTGAAAATAATTTCATGGTTGAGGGTCACCACAACATGAGGAATTGTGTTACAGGGTCTCAGCATTAGGAAGGTTGAGAACCATTGCCCTAAAAAGAGAGTATAAACTTCACACTTTAAAATCAAGTCCAGTCAGATATGCTTTCCCTGTGTGTTAAGAAAGAGAAAAAAGAAATGAGAGACAGGAAGGAAAGAACGAAGGGAGAGAAGGAGTAAAGGGGAGGGAGGGTTGGGGGAGGGAACACTCAAACCTGCTCTATTACAGCAGTAACCAGTAATTATACACATGTAAAATATAGGCTACTGTGGTCCCCAGAGACCTTGTTGTGTGACAAAACTTTTCCTGGGGAAATGCACACATCTACTTACCCCAGATAGGGAGTCCAGGACAGACCAAAGTACAAACACTAACAAGGTCCAACCCGTGAACCCTGAGTTTTCTGGGGTTACTTACAGGACTATGCTGGAGCAGAAGACACTGCACACACCAGCAGACCTACCTTCTCCTTGGACACTACCTGGGAAATATCTGGGGGTGCGAGGGGGGGGTGTTGTTTCCTCATTTGCCAAACAAAACGGTAGAACTAACTGGATTGTAAAATTTAGTTTCTGCCATCAAATTATCCTAATTCTAAGGATCAAAATAATGCATTTTCTTATTAACTATTCTGAAAGATGTGATTTACAGTAATTCCTGGTTGATATTTTTTTAAAGACAACCTTAGCAAACTTTAGGTTTCTTTTAAAACTTCATTACAATCTCAATGATGCTTATAAAATTCCTACACATTCTCTAAGAACTATTCTCATTTTCCATTATATATTTCCCCACATCAACAGGACTGTCCCCTTCTTTCATAAGCAATTAATGCGTGGGGTGGAGACCAGCTTAGCAGTTTCTTAGCTGCCCTCCGTTAGAGCCTTGTAGCATCTAGGGCTGTTTGTCTTTTTATCTTTTTAAACTCAAATCAACATTGCAAAACTCGGGACTTCAACACATTATGTGCATTCAGGTAAAATTTAAGAATTGGGGTAGAGGTGAGATTCCCTACTTTAACCTAAGAGCCTAAATAATTTGTGACAAGAAAAAGGAGGAGGAGGAAGAAGGAGGAGGAAGAGAAGGAGGAAGTAGCAGCAGCAATTTGCAAAGCACCATGGCCACTGTGGTAGAGAATTCCAAGGTTTGCCAACTTAGAGGTTTTTAAACATTAAACAATCCCTTGTCACCTTAGTACTAACACTACTAATACAAAAATAATCTAGATTAGATCTTAGATCCCTCAGAGTTTTAACAGCATGACTCAGATCTGAAACGATTCCAGCAACAGAAAGCTAAATCTCCTCTAGGCTTTCAGTCTTGGAGTCCAGGAAGAAAAACCTTCAGTTCTGTGGAATGAGAGGTGCCAAGTTTTGCTAAGAATGAACATAAGGAACCAAATCATCTAGACATTTTTCTGGAAACACTTCTATTAAGACAGCAGATCTTCTGGATGGAGGCTAGGCTCTTTCAGAGCTTTGGACCAGCAAGACCTCAGCAAAGAAAGATGGTGCATAGGTGAACCATTCTTCACTGGGTGTTCCATTACACTGGCTAATGTGCACATCTGGTGTTCTACATCTTAACCCACAAACAATTCCAAATAAGCTGGATAAGGCAGATACTCAACACACTATAATGTTCAAACACTACCAACCACAGTAATTACTGGTACAACTAATCTCTTTCTTCCCTTCTATCTAGCACATATTCAAGTATCCTTTTAATCGGTCAAAAAGGAGCTCCAAAAAACTTTCCCAAATACACTCAACTTTTTCTCATTTGGCAAAGTTATCAAGTCAGACCTTTGTCCTCAAATGATTTGGCAATGAGGTACAGCTACTATGTGCACACTTATCCCAGAACACTTTTAGGACACTCAAGAAAGAAACTAAGTTTCACCTACTATTTGATGCAATAAGAAACAGGATGTCACAAGGAAAGGAGTGTTACTTGTGTGTCTTTTCCTGAGTTGTAAACTGACTCACTTATTCTGCACAATAAAACCAAAATGCTGGTTACTTTTTAACATCTCTTAGATCTGGATAAATCTGACAACCAATCACTCATCACAATTTTAATTGCCAATCATTTCTCTTGTTAGTGATAGGCATAACAATGTTGTGCTTCACAAACCACACTGTTCAGACTCACTATTACTTGAGAGATGTTTGTTTCATTTCTCTGTGTAACACCTGTGGCTGTCCTACGACTCACTTTGTGGACCCAGGCTAGCCTCAAACTCACAAAGACCCGCATACCTGCCTCTGCCTCTCAGATTCATGACTTAAATATGTGGGACACTACATCCGTCGAGAAATCATTTTTTAAAAAAACTATTATACTCGTATAGGTTAGCCAGACTTTAAACACAACGAGGCCGGTTACTAAGTTGTTTCCTAATGTACCTAACACAGAGACTTTGAACGCAGCAATAATTTTCAAGAGTCAGCATTGCTGAGAGAGTAGCAACCCTGGGAGATTAGTTCTCAGAAACTAAGGTGTTCGTTTGGAGCCTCATAAAAAGCGACACATCACTGGTGAGAGTGCTTGCCAACCCTCAGCTTCTATGCTGACTCTGCGTGCAGAAACCGCCTTTCCGTTGGCCCTACTACCACTCCACAGAATGGTCAACTCTTAAGTGCAGAACCTTTCACACAACACAGCCTCTTCGACCGGAGGCTCACTCTCTCAGCACAGTTCATCCTGGACCTCTTCACCCTTGGCTCCAAGAAAGGGCCAGCCCAGAAGCCACCTCCACCTCACCCCTCGTCACCGTGGAGACTAGAGTATGTTCCCGGGTCTGAAGGACGCCCTGCGAACAGTGCCTCGGCCGATCACGACCCCATCGGTCAAAGCCCCCTTCATCCCCGAGGTCGGCCACTGGCCTTTGGAACCGTGGCTCCCTCGCCCCTTCCGAGGGCCCGCCCGAAAGAGCCGGGGCACCGCCGGGGCCAGGTCCTGAAGTCTGAGGCCTACGGAAGCATGGAGGACAGAGCCCCACCGGCACGACTCACGGAGGAAGGTGCGCGACAGCAGGCGAGCGGCGGCGAGGCCGCTGCTACCGGAGACCATGGTTGCAGTGGCAGCCGCAGCAACTACTGCTGCGGTCATCCCCCAATGACACTCTCAGGACCCCGGGACCTTGCCATGGGCTCCGGCTCGGGCAGAAAGGTGTCTAGAGAGTTAGCCTGAGTATCTAGCTCCCCTCGGAGTCTCATCTCAAACAACGAACGTCACGAAAGGAAAAGAAAACAAAGGATACCGTTTGAAAAGCAAACAATAGCTCTGTCTTTCTGTAAGTGTGGATTTGGGTAACCATAAACAACAACGGCAATACAGTGAACAGCCCAGGAGAGGCCCGGCCCGCGCGTGGTGTTGTGGGAAATGTATTTTCTGAGTAAGCCGCATGTAGAAAGGGAAGGGATAGGATGCGATTTAAACTCTGGCGTGGACATCCAGGGAAAGCAGGGACAAACGCCGAGGGAAGGCGCCAGCAGCAGTGCTGTGTGTCAGACCGTGTTCCTGCACCATGGTATTTCTGACCTGGTACAGAGAAGATAATACCCCCCTCCCCCTCCTTTCCTATAAGGTTCCGAAAATTACCCTTTGTAATAGGGCCTGAATGAATTTGCAGTGGCCCAAAAGAAAGGACTAAAAGAGACCAGAGACTTAAAGCCACTTAACTGACAGTTTCTTGAAGCAGAGATCTCTTTATTAAACAGACTCACTGCCTTCGACTAATGCTAAATGTATCGATGCCTCTTTTTGAAATCCTAAGGACTACAATTTTAGATCAAATATGATTTTTGCCATATTGGAACAAACTATTCACTTCACTTTTTAGGGAAAAAACCTCAGCAAGTCCTGGAGCCAAAGCACCAAGTTTCTTGTCTCAAACCGCCTTCCTCAGATTCCTTATCATTATAATCAATAAAGTTATTCTAGTTCAATATGGCCGTGGTTACAATTCGCACCAGTCTCAATCTGGGCATGTCTACAAGCTCCTTGTCTTGTAGATCCTGCCCTTGTGGTAAAGTTAAATATCAGTGCTTTCCAAATAGGTCCAGTGTGAACAATGGTTTTACGGAGGAAATTTTTCACTGAATCTTTACTTAGTAATTAAACTTTTTGTTTCATTTATTTAACAAAATGTGTGTATACATATATATACACATATTTACATATATATGGTGTGTGTGTGTGTGTGTGTGTGTGTGTATGCGTTATACTGACAACATGCTGATTGCACCAAGTGCTTGAACTCATAGATAACACATAAATCTAACCAAAATTCAAAGGCCCTCTACCTCTGAAATTCTTAGGAGTCCATTGGTGTGGGGCATGCAGAGATCCCTTCTAATGTAAAGGATAAGATATTGTACCTGGCCCCTCCTACCACCAAGAAAGAAGCCCAATGTTTTCTGGGCCTGTTTGGATTTTGGATACAGCACCCTCTTCATTTATGTGACTCCGGCCCATATATCAAGTGACTCAGAAAGCTACTAAGTTTGAGTGGGGGAACTGGAGCAAAAGAAGGCTCTTCAAGAGGTCCAGGCTGTTGTACAAGCTATACTACCACTTGGATCATGTGATCCAGCAGACCCAGCGATCAGTGGTGAAGAGTAAAAGGTTGTCAAAGGACACTGATTCCTTGCCCTAGGGATTTCCTCTGCCGCTCCCAGGAAATCCCACCCAGGAAATCCCACTTTCTTGAGATTTGAGTTCCCAAAATACCACAGAAGGTCCGGATGACCTCTGTGGAATGTCCCAACGCCCTAGGTGTGCCTGGGGGTGTACTGATAAAAAAATGTATGATTCTTCCCCTTTGAATTTCCTCATTCCGCCTGTCCTCCCCCTCCTTTGTAATTTTTGCCTTTATAAGCCTGTTACAAGTTCAGGCCGGGGTCGAACTCCTCTACCCCTGCGTGGTGTATGAGTCTCGACCCCAGCATGCTGGCCTGAGATCTCACTCTTTCACTTTCAATAAACTTCCTCATGCGATTGCAGCAAGTCTGGTCTCGGTGCCTCGCTGGGTGCGCGCCTCTCCTGAGATTTGAGTGAGGGTCTCCCTTTGGAGGTCTTTCAGTGGCTATTAGGGATGCTGTTTGGAGCCTTTGGCAGGCTCCTTGTAGGTGGATCACAGAAGAGCCCTTTGGATTTTGAAGAAATGCTCTATCATCATCTGTAGACTAGTCTCCTTTTAAGAGGCAGCTCTTGGCCTGCTATTGGGACTTAGTTTGACAATGGGACACCACGTTACTATATAACCTCAAGTTACCATATAAGCTGCTCATCATGAGCTGGGAATTATCTAGGCCACCAAGTCATAAAGTAGGATGTGTACAGTAGCAATCTATTAATAAATGGAAGTGGTGTATATGTGATCCGGCCCGAACAGGTCCTAAAGGCACAAGCAAATTACATGAAGAAGTTCTCCAATTGCCATGGTTTCTACTCACATTACAATGCTGTCTGCTTGCAAGCGTGCACCAATAGCCTCATGGGATGTTATCTATGATCAGTTGACTGAGAAGAGAAGACTAGGGCCTGGTTGGCTGAAGGTTCTGTACATTATGCAGGCATCCCCCAGAAATAGACAGCTGCAGCACTACAAACCCGTTTTGGGACAACCCTGAAAGACACCAGTGAAGGGAAATAAAACTTCCTAGTGGGCAGAACTTTGGTAGTACGCATGGTATTATGGTTGGTTTGGAAAGATAAATGGTGTCTTCGTTAAGGTTTTACTGCTGTGAACAGACACCTTGACCAAGGCAACTCTTACAAGGACAACATTCAACACTGGGGCTGACTTACAAGTTCAGTGGTTCAGTCCATCTTCATCAAAGAAGGAGCAGGGCAGCATCCAGGCAAGCATGGTGCAGGAGGAGCTGAGAGTTCTACATCTTCATCTGAAGGCTTCTCTGAGGAATCTCACTTCCAGGAAGCTAGGACTATATATGGTCTATATGGTCTGAAAGCCCATACCCACAGTGACACACCTACTCCAACAAGGCCACACCTACTAGGAGTGTCACTCCCTGGGCCAAGCATATACAAATCATCACAAATCATCAGATTGTACCATTGTTCACTAATTCATGGGCTACAGCCAGTGGGTTGGCTAAATGGTCAGAGACTTGGAAAGAAGATGATTGGAAAATTGATGATCAAGACATCTGGGCAAGAAGTATATTGATCAGAGGATGCAATGATACTTGTATCCCATGTTAATGCTCACCAAGAGGTGACTTTCATCTGAGAAGTTCAATAATCAAGAAGGCAGGATGACCCATTCCGTGGGCAATCGGTTGCTTTCCCCAGCCATTGCTGTAATTGTACAGTGGGCCCATGAACAAAGTGGCCATAGCAGCAGAGATGAAGACTAGGTTGTGCTCAACAACATGGGCTACCACTCACCAAGGCTGACCTGGCTACAGCTGCAGCTTGGTGCCACATCTGCCAATATCAGAGACCAATACCAAGGCCCAGATATGGCACCATTCCCCAGGGTGACCAGCCAGTGACCTGGTGGCAGGTCGACTGTATTTTATCACTTCTGTGGAGAGGATCACACTTTGTCCTTATTGGAATAGATACTCATTCTTGTTCTGTGTTTCCCTTTCCCGAATGTCATGCTTCTACTAAAACCAATAGTGGAACTGTAGTGATCGCCTATCTCACCAACAAGGAAGACGCACCACAACAGGATCCTTCTACAGGCGTTTATTGCGGGTTTGATTGCAGTGGCGAAAGACCCCAAGCCCAGAAACCAACCCTCCTTATATATGCTTAGGAGGACTGTGTCGATACCTGATTGGTGTATTCTGTGCGCCCTAATTAGCATACTCAGAGTCAGCATGAGTCAGCAAAACAGGCATATGTGCATGCGCACTTAGGTTGTTTATCTCAAAACTGGCCACCTCCCTTCGGGCTGGGCGCCATCTTGTAATGGTGAATTTGGTGGCTTCCCACATGGGACAATGATTCTGGAGTCCACTGGTCTAACCATGTTCCCCACCATCCTGAAGCAGCTGGTCGGAGAGGAAAACAGAATAAAGTCACCTTTTGAAGACACGTTTACAATGCTATAAATACCATCTGAAGCCCCGAGACCAGTTGCAAACAAGGATTAGACAAGAGTGTTTCTGACATATTTTGTTAAGAATGAGCTTGTACTGATATTTGCATTTTCTTTGCTCGATTTCTTTATCATGTAATTGCAATATCATGTCGAGGGCTGTGCAGAAGGAATGACAAGTGACTTTAGAACTCAGGGAATGTGGCCCACCAGTTAGCACAGCCACAGTGGTAGCACCCCACAGAGGCGTGTGGCCCTGCCCTGTGTACCACGTGTCCTGAGGACTTGATGCTGTTATGGAGTTCTGCTCTGCCTGTTGCCTTCACATCCCACTTAGTGTAAGAATTGTATGAAAACTCTAAGGGGGCTTCCAGCCCCTCACTGGACAATATCACTTACAATAACAGTGCATTGCTGCTGGAGCAGATTAATGACGTAATCGCCACCCTAGGAAAGAAATTAGAAATGGAGATTATCAGCAACGGCTACCACCCTTAGAAAACATTTTGGGGAAATTAAATAGTAAGTAAAACTAGGTTAAGATGTTTACTGTGTGGTGTAGAATATACTGACTGATGTAGAAAAGCTGAGGGAACAACCTGAAGTTCAGAAAGGCACCCTCTTATTAGCTAAGCTAGGGACTTTTTATGGTGAGGGAACAAGGACAATGGTAGCACTGAGGCTGGACTGGTGAGGACTGACTTCTTATAGCCATTTTTAACACAGTTTATAAAGAAGTGCTCATGAGTAGATGAGCACTCTGGGGAATGTTTTTAAAGTAGCTATGACTGATTTTTATAGAAAAGTTAAGGTTTATGATTCTTTTGTGATTCTTACAAGATCACTATCAAAGATAAACAACGAGAAATAACCAACTCTGTCTTTGTAGCCACAGATGCTGCCTGCCAGTAAGAGTAGCTGGCCGAGAAAACTTGCTTGCTCACACTTTGTTAATCTACAACAAGTTACTTGGTGATGAATGTACATGGGTTCTTGGGTATAATTTCTCTTCTTTACCTGTACTGCATGATGCTTTTTTCTTGTAAAGGCATTTGTAAACAAAAGACTAGAAATATAGCGTAATACAACACCTGTTTTTTAAAATATGGATTCTGGGAAATTGCACCCAGATCTTTGTGCTTGCAGGACAACCATCTTACTGACTGAGCCATCTTCCCATCCTTTCTATGGTTCTTAGTAAGACAGAAATTCCTGCTCTGAAACCGAAGAAAATCAAGGCCATACAAATTGGAAAAGAAATCAAAGTATCTTCATTTGCAGATCAATTGACAGTATATATAAATGAACTTCAAGATTCTATTGAGGAACTCCTACAGCTGTTATACACTTTCAGCAAAGGAGCAGGATTCAAAATTAACAACGACAACAACAAGAAGCAGTCACCTTCCTATATACAAATGCCAAATGGACCGAGAAAGAAATTAGGGAAACAACACCCTTCACAATAGCCTCAAATCACATAAAATATCTGGGGGTAACTCTAACCAAGCAAGTGAAAGACTTGTATGATAAATCTTCAAGTCTTTGACAAAAGGAATTAAAGATGGAAAGCTCTCCCATCTCTTGGCTTGGTAGGATTAACATAGTAAAAATGGCCTTCCTACCAAAAGCAATCTACAGATTCAATACAATTCCCATCAAAATTCAACTATTCACAGACCTTAAAGGGAAAATTTTCAACTTTATATGGAAAAAGAAAAAAACTCAGAAGAGCTAAACAATTCTGAGCAAGAAGTGCATGAGGGTACTGCCACCACGGGTCACGCTGTGGAAAGGGAGAAAGAGCTTTCTGTCAAGTTTAAAAATAAAGTGTGTAATTAGGTCAGATAAATTGGAAAGTTGAACTTGGGAAGGACCAGAGTCTGGTGTGCTTTCTGATTGATCAAGGCATTTCAAGTTTTTACATATAACAACGAGGATTCTATATCTTACCTTAATTTTATTCTGCCCCGATTCTGCCAGAATTCTTCAGCTGTCAGGCCCAAAGGCTACCCCTCAAAAGGGCATGTCTTAGTTAGTGTCTTACTGCTGTGAACAGACACCATGACCAAGGCAACTCTTATGGGACTTTGCAAACAGTTCAGGCTGGGGAAAATGGGTTCCAGACTTTCTCCCTGGGTTCTGACCTCTAGACTTACATTTGCATGAGATGGAAACAGAAACGTGAAAGTGTTTGCCATAGGCACCATCCTCTTTAAATCTTCACTCACATGTCAGGCATGGTGCTGCATGTCTGTAATTCTAGAACTTGGGAAACTGAGGCAGGAAGACGATGAGTTTAAGGGCAGCCTGAGCTATATAGGAAGAACTTCTTCCCCCTTCTCTGTTTGTCTCTTACACACACACACACACACACACACACACACACACACACACACACACATTTAAGTCATCGAGGGGCAATAGGTTTGAGCTGCTGAGGTTTTAAAAACAGGTTAAAGCTGGCCTGGCCGCTGAATGCCTGTAACCCCAGATGCATGGAAGTCGAGAGGAGACTGAGGTTCAGAATGTCTGTACAAAGCCTCACAAAATAAGCATATAAAAAAAAGTTGGCAAAGAGAAAAGCTAGAGCACACACACACACACACACACACACACACACACGACTGATTAAAACCATAGCAGAGGCGGCTGAGGGGGACACATGCCTCACCATGATGCTGAAACACACACCTAGGTGGAACTCTAAGTAGCTAATGAGACATGTGACTAGTGAAGTTATATGCAAAACTACATAAAACACATGGTGCACGCTCAGAAAAGCCCACACTATACAAATGAGCCCTGAAACAGAAGGTGTGCTACATAAAAGCCTAATTATTTGTTTGGTGGAGCTATTTGGGCTTGTGAACTCACTGTCTTTGCTCTGCCCGTTTCAAATAGCCTTTCCTTTTCCAGTTTTAAAAGAAAGATTTAATCTTTAATGATGTGTGTGTGCTCATGAATGCAATACCTGTGTAAGCCATCAGAGGGCGTTGGATCCCTGAAGCTGAAGTGAAAGGTCTCCCAAAGTGAGTGCTCAGAATCAGACGAGGGTCCTCTGTGAGAGCAGCAAGCGGTCTTAACCTCGGAGCCGCCTCTCAGCCCCAGTTCATCCCTTCTCAACAGCTCTATTGCATTGCCTGCTAAGTGGACTCGCAGTGAATACCATGGTATAGGTGAAGAGAAGGTCTTTATAGTAGCTATCAGGGAGAGCCCAGGCAGAGGCATCTGGAAGGGTCCAGAGCAGAGAGAGAAAATACAGACTGAACTGGCCATAAAAGGAGAGATAAGAAGGGAAAGACGGGAGAGCGTGAAAAGAAGAGAAGAGAGAGGGCAAAGGAGACCAAGAAAGAGAGGACTAAGAGAAAAAGGAGCCAAGAGCAGAGAATCAAGAGAACACACCGCTGAAACGGAAGGGTTGTGAAAGAAAGAGAAAAGGCAGAAGTGAAGCCCCTGGACTGGAGTTAGGGTAGGGGGCGGGGTCAGAAGAGCTGGAGGCGGGGCCGCAGGTACAGAGCCGCCCTGGCTTTAGTATGCTAATAGGCACCACCGCGGATAGCCTTTCCTCCTGACTTCCTCTCGGACCAGACAACTTGGGATGCTGAGGCAGGAAGGTCACTGATTCAAAGCCGGTTTGAGATAAATCCCGAGCCATCTTAGGATACATAGGCAGACCTTGTTTCAAATCTAATTTGTGTTTTGTTCGTTTTAAGTTAAAACCACACGTAGACCCTAACAGAACAAGCTTTCGGTGAGAAAGTGGGAAGTTCTTCACTGTAATGGCTGGCAGTTTTCCCTCTACCTCCAATTGCCTCTTCCAATTAGCCTTCGTACAACCCTTATATTCCTCAAGCTTTTCCACGACACATTAATATTTTCATAATTTTGTACCATTAAGTACAAAACAATGACGTCAGTGCCTCAAGAGGACACCAGTAAATACCAAGATGCCAGGATGAACCATCAGTTTTATGAAACTTCCCCTCCAGTCCCTCCCATCCCAGATCCACTGACTGCCACGTTGCTTGTGACTTCCGTCTCAAGCTGCTGGGATCCAACTGCCCAGATTCCAACTGCTGCTGCCCGGATTCTGTTAGAGAGAGGAAGAGGTGAAGTGTCAGGGGAAAAGCTGTCTGCAAAGAGAGGCACCAGGGTTGAAATGGAGCAAAATTACGTGGTCTGTTGGTTAATAGCTAACGAGCTTGCCCCTTTATTGTCCACAAAACTTGGCAGCCTCCTAGGTCTATGTGGCTATTTGTCTTTCCCATGGCAAGGAAGGAGGGGTTGTCTTTCATTGTAAACACAGCTGACAAAAAGCTGAGCGGACAGGAGAGGTGCATACCAAAAGGAAACCGTTCTGTATGTAACCACCTCAGCAGAGATGAGAATATTCTGAAGAGACGCTTTCCCTTCCCGAGTATTTAAACAAGTGGCCCCAGGAAATTGGAATTTCCCACGGAATCTAATGCTGGAAGAAGGAAAAGGCTGAACGAAGCCAGCCAGAGAGGGAGCCCGGCTCCCAGGAAGAGTGGTTCGGGCTTGGACCGCCACGCAGGAGTGCCTAGAGCCCAGACGGTGGCGGTAGACTCGCACCTTGGCCAGAACTGGTTAGTTATCCGCACCTCTTCCTTCCTGTTGAAAGCCAAGCCTCATGTTGGACCCCTGAGTGTGGACTTAAGGAGCCCTGGACTTCTTTCCCTCTTCTATCCAGTGTAGTCACATGGAATAAAATTCACCTCTCTGCTTTTTACCAACACTTGTTCATGTAAGTAACCCATCAAGATGGTCAAGTCTAGCTTGTTAGGGCTTCCCAAGGGTCTGTACTCTGACACCAACCAGACCACAAGAAAACAAGTCTGTGAAGATCTTGCTGCTCTCAGAGGTTCTGAAGGAGCTTAATGATCAGAAACTTTTCAACAAATATGCAGCAGGGCCCTTTGCTGACGAAGACAAAACCAGTTGTGAACAGATATGTAATCAAAGTGGCATACTGACCAATAAAACTTTATTCATAAAACCAGGTAGCAATCTGAATTCAACCCAGAGTATGAAGTTAGCTGACCTGTGCTCTGTGCTACATATGGGCAAGACATCGTATATGTAGGGATTCTGTACTACACTGTTTGACTAGACTAGATACTATACTCAGATAGGCTGTGTTTTATGTGTTTACCATTCTTTTGAACAAAATGGGGTAATGTATATCTGTGACTCACGTTCTACTAACTGTGCTTAACGCACATCCATTCAATACAGATAGCTTCACCTCATTACCTTATTGGTTATATCAATCTATATTATATTTTATTTGAACACACCCTCTGTAAAAAAAAAAACTTGGAACAAATTACTTATATAAACACCCTGTGCCTTTGACCAAATGGCTTTAAAAGCAGATGAATGTCGGGTGCCCTTGTAGGGCAGAAAAGGAGTCAGATCCCCTGAAACTGGAGTTTTACATGGTTTTGAACTGCTGTGTGGGTGCCGGGACCTGAATCCCTGTCCTCTAAATGCTCTTCACTGTTTAGCCATTTCCCCAGCTCCATGATACAGCTTTCAAAATCAACAAGCATGGCAACCTTATCTCTGAAATACTGTACATTCGGTAGGTAAAAGTTTTTGACCAGGTCTAGGTGATTTCAACTCCTAAGGTAAAGAAGACCGTAAACGAGTTGGCCCTGAACGTCTCTGGCTCTACACCGGTGACCCTCAGCCTTTCTAACGCTGCCACCCTTTAATACAGTTACTCATGTTGAGGTGACCTCCAACCATAAAATTCCATTGCTAATTCATAGCTGTAATTTTGCTATGAGTTCCAGGACAGCCAAGAGGCTATATAGACAAACACTGTGACATGAAACCAAGAAAGAAGGAAAGAAAGAAAGAAAGAAAGAAAGAAAGAAAGAAAGAAAGAAAGAAAGAAAGAAAGAGGGAGGGAGGGAGAGGAAGAGAGAGAGAGAGAGAGAGAGAGAGAGAGAACAGAAGGAAGAAAGGAGTGAATTATAATGTAAGTATCTGATACGTGACTTCCAGAGGAGTCATGGTACACAGGTTGAGGACCTCTGCTCTGTAGGAAATGGTCACCCAAAGATGGGGTAGCCTGCATGTCGTCCAAATGACCTAAAAGAAGCCAGAACAGAGCACCATTAGAAGGTACAAAAACCCCAGACCCAAAGATAGGCGATGGAGTGAAATGTTGACACTAACTTTTCAGAGAAGGACTCACCTAGAAAGCTTGCTTAGTTTTAAGCGGATCTCTTAAGGTCAAGGCCAGCCTGGTCTACAGAGTTCCAGGACAGCCAAGAGGTTACATAGACAAACATTGTGCCATAAAACCAAAAATCAATAGAAAGAATGAAAGAAAGAAAAAAAAAAGGAAGGAAGCAAGCAAGCAAGGAAGGAAAAGAAACCCCTACTTTCTGGGCACCATTCCAAACTTGAATACTCTAGAGACCCTTTTTCCATGACAGCCTTTAGAATTTAACATTCTGGAAGTAGCTGCCTTCAAAATATGATGCTGGCTGATTCAGGATTGGAGGCAGGACGTTAGAGCCTGTGTGTCTGACAAGTTCCTGATGACACCAATGCTGGCCCACAAATCACACTGTGGTGCCGGGACATTGGAACCATCTGAGGAAGAGGGAAGGTTTCCCTTCCAAAAAACGTTCGGTTCCCAGAATGCAACTATCCAAGACCGAACATGGTTTATCAGTTATATATATATATTAACAATGCATCAGCATTGTAAGACAATATAATAATTACTGACTTTCATAACTTCTGAGGAACTAATCTCTCAAGCTTTAGTTTAGTTTTCTTTACAAATCTAAGAAACTACCAGAGTCACAATTCCTAACTTATTTTGTAGTACATTCCTCTGACCACAAGATGTCGCCAAAGGAACAAAATCTGCATCAAGAATTCTTACAAAACCTAGCAAGGCCCCCCCCCCCCCTCTCTATTTCTTTTCATTGAAGGTTAAGTTATTCCATTCCCGATCTGTTCCACCCTGATTTCTGTCAAAGTTCTTACTTTCTTGTGCCACTCACTTTTCTGATATTTAGAATAGCATAAAGTCTTTATTTTAAAATACAAAAAGTCAAAGGCTATCACACAGATATATCTTATGAACACTCATGGTTTTCTGTGATATACTTTCTGACTTTATGTGTAGTCAGTAGTTGTAAAAATAGTCATATTGGTGTGTGTGTGTGAGAGAGAGAGAGAGAAAGAGAGAGAGAGAGAGAGAGAGAGAGAGAGAGAGAGAGAGAGAGTTTATGGGTGGCATTCCTCAGGCCCTGTTCACCTTGGAGAAATGGCCTCTAGTTGGCCTAAGGCTTACTGATTAAGCTGAGGTGCTAGCTAGAACAACCCAAGGATCTGCCTGCCTCCGCTTCCCCAACACTAGCGTTACAAGGGACCCATGTGTGAATTCTAGGCATCAAACTCAGGTCTGGCTCATGCAAGGTGAGTACATTACCAACTGAGATACCACTGTAGCCTCCTCATCTTTTTCTTTAAAATAAAAAATGCTTTCCGTAATCGTGCCTGCTTGTACTTTCTAATCACTGGGCTGGATAGTTCTATGTTACCTTGACACAAGTTGAGTCATCTGAGATGAGGGAATCTCAATTAAGAAAACGCCTCAAAGGATGGGGCTGTAGTCAAGCCTGTAGCACAATCAGTGACTGATGCAGGAGGGTGGCTCCGGAGTCTATAAGAAAGCAGGCTGAGCAAGTGATACGGAGCAAGCCAGTAAGCAACATCCCTCCACGAGCATCAGCTCCTGCCTTCAGGTTCCTGTCCTGACTTCCTTCAGGGATGAATAGTGATGGGGAAGCAAAATCCAAATTAACCCTTTCCTCCCTGACTTGCTTTTGGTCATGGTGCTTCCTTGGAGCTGTGATAACAGCAACCAGGAATTGTCTTATGTAAATTGTTCCATGATCTGTTGCATTCTCTAGATTGTAAATCTTTCACCCGAAGATGTGGTTCTTAACAAGCTACTTCATCCATAAAGATGTGTAGCTGTGCTGGTCTGGACACTACTTTTGGGTCCTATTTTTACTAGGTTTGAAATGACACCCAGACATCTGTGCACTTAGGAAAGTCTTACCTGTGACTGACAGTATAAAGCTAAACTATGTTTAGTCCACTGTATTACTGTACTGTGTATGACTGAGGGTGGAGAAATGGCTCGGAGGTTAACAGTGCCATCTCGGGGTGGAGTTTTCTTTTGCTTGATGAACTGTCTTAGGGTAGAGTTTTCTTGTGTTTGATGGAATATCTTAGGAGCAGGTAGTGATTGCTGCTATGCAGATCTGAACTTCAAACGCTGCTGCTTGTAAATGTAATGTTATGTTCACCACATAGAGGCAAACTTGGGAGTAAGTAGCATATTAAGCAGATCTCATGAGGAAATAAATGAACTGGAAAGTTGGGAGGAAGAAACGATAAGAAAAGAACTATTAAAAACACACAAACAAAAGTAATGATGGAAAAATGCTGACGAGAAGGCAAGATCACTCGGGATCCAGAGGAAGGGTCTAAATTCAACAGAAGTTTAGCCCAACACTGGGAGAAAAGAGAGGATGACCTGGTCAGTATTTGCAGAGACAATGACAGGTAAGACATTGCCTGAGAATTTTCTAGAAGAAAGGTTAGATCAGGCTGGCCCTGAGGAGTATAAAATCTGCCTGGGTTGACGATATTCTAGCAAAATCAGGTTATGCTCAAACTCATAGCATCCCAGGGACAGAGGCATAGAGCAGACTGTGCTTCCTGGACAGCTAGTCCATCCCATGAGATTCGTGAACTGAAGACTAGGTACAGTGGCTTTGGGACCATCTTGGATTTATATACAACCAATGGTAACTGTGTTCCTAACGTTCCTTATCTCTGCTGTGGTCAGTAATGAAGCCCTGGGAGAAAGACTGAGTGTCTCTCCGATTAACTACAGGAAGAGTAGACTGCTGCTTCACAGTTCAAATCACCCGAGAGGAAAACACCCGTAGGTCAGAATGAGAGATTGTGACTTCCAAAGAAAGGGAAATGTGGGTGGTGCCTCTGAGGCTGTGGTGGCAAATTTTATGTCGTTCATTCATTTATTTACTTATTTATCAACCTGTGTAGCCCCGTCTTCCCAGGAACTTGCTTTGTAGACCCGGCTGCCTCCTGAGTGTGTCACTGTGGGGGTGGGCTTTGAGACCCTCCTAGCTGCCTGAAAGACAGTCTTTTCCTAACAGCCTTCAAATCAAGATGCAGAACTCTCAGCTCCTTCTCCAGCACCATGTCTGTCTGCATGATTCTGTGCTTCCTGTACAAATATAATGAATTAAAAATCTGAAACGGTAAGCTAGTTTCAATTAAATGTTTACCTTTATGAGAGTTGTCTTGGTCATGGTGTCTCTTCACAGCAATGGAACCCTAAGTAAGACAATGCACTACCAAAAAAATTCGTTTTGTCACATTACAAAATTATGAATACAAGTGCTGGAGAGATGACTCTGTAGTTGAGAGCATTGGCTGCTCTTCTAAGGGATCCAGGTTCGATTCCCAGCAGTGACAAGGCAGCTTGTTACCCTCTGTAACTCCAGTTCCCTTTTCTGACCTTCCAGGGCATCAGGCAGGCATGAGGTACAAAGACATCCATGAAAGCAAAATATTTGTACACATAAAATTTTTTTTTTAATTCTTAATTTGTCTTCCAAATGATGTCAACATATTCTGCTTTTCACTACATTCAAATAACATGAATGGGAATTTCTAGAACCACCAGTGGGGCTGGCGACTCATCTAGGAGAGTAAAAGTTTCTACTAAGCCTGAAAACCTAAAGTTTGAGCCCCAGGACCCAGAGAGTGAAAGGAGAGAACCAACTCTCCAAAGGTGTCTACTGACTTTCACGTGTGTGCCTCGGCAATGCACACAGTCACACATAATAAATACATAAACAGACAAATAAGTATATAAAAATGTTTATATAGTTTTTTCAAAAGGAAGAAAATCCATTGGTATTAACACACTATGTTTTCTTATTTTAATTATATATTTTATTTAACCCAATTTGCCTAAAATATTGTCATTTCATGTAAGCAATACAAAAAACATCAGTGAGGTATTTTACATTATTTCTTCTTTTTTTTTTTTTTAGCTTGAAAAAAATATATTTATTGAGTGTCTACTATATAAAAGCCATTGTGCCGAGCAGAAGCAAGCTGGAGACAGGAGAAGTGACCAAGATACGCACGCAGCTCCTGCCCTCCATGAGTGACATCTCCAATGAGGGATAAAAAGGGCGTATCAAATGCTTAATCAAATGTATGCGATGTCACTGACTGAACTCCAGCTCTAGAACCAACGGACCAAACCACAGCTGAGTCACTCAAGGGCTGGGACCAGGCTCAGTGGTGATCAGCAGATCTCCAGATTACTCAGAGGACTTGCCCAGGATCTACCAAGAAAGCACTAGGAGTGCACTTAGAAAGGACAATGGCGGCACTTAGCAGTTGTCACTTAGGGAAATGGAGGAGAGGCTAGCCTGATCCATACACAGCCAGCGTCATGAGAGGTTAACCTAGTGTTGTTGTTTCTGCCTTCCCTTGGTCTCCCCTGTCTACCCTCTTTCCATCTCATCAGAACACTCGCTGCCCCTTGATTCTGTGAATGCAAATCAAAGCCAGCTAAGAAGGTGCAGCATTGGGTCTCATCTCCCAGCTTCCGCGGTGCCCAAGTTGGCCTCCAAGGATGCGCCTGCTTCGATCTTTCCATTATCTGGGACTGTGGGTGTGCATCAAGGCACCTAGCTCGGTCAGTGTCTTTGAACTCGATTCATTGCTGATTTTGTCTTTTCACACAAATGATGTACAGATTGCAGCCAGCAGAGAGGGAAACATGGGAGGGATTAGAACGAGGGGCCGGGAGAACAGTCTCTGAGATATGGTGGCGCAAGCCTACAGTCCCGGCTACAGAGCTGGGTCATGAGCTCGGGACTTCAAGGCTAGCCCGGGGGAACATAGTAAGGAGAAAAAAAGAAAGTGGAGCTAAATTAACTCAGGCTTACAAAGGTGTGAAGAACAGAAAGGGTCCAGAATCAACGTTCAAAAGAAAAGATAAAGAAGTGCCATGATTTTCCACCAGGAGGCAGAAGATCCTAGAAGCTTAAACTAAAGTCACTCAAGAGAGCTCGGGGGCTCCCTGGCATCTGTGACTTCACTCAGAGGGACTGTTGTCATCGTGAGACCCCTGGGAAGTCCCTGACCAAGGAAGGGAGACACTCGGCAGGTAAATACAGTTCTCACAAGAGTTGGCTCTGAACCCCAAGTTTAAGGGGACCCAGAGTTTAAGGGGACCCAATCCTGTGACAGGTACCTGGAAGAGCATTTGGTGCAGTTGGCCAGCCAATGACACCTTCTTTTAGACCCACATGATCGGAAGGACTCCACGCTGTTTGGGAATGCCTCCAGCAGGCACACAGAGCCCAAGAAGGCTGGCCGAGGCCCCTCCATCAGGACAGTCCAACGGGCTGGACTAGCATTGCAGCTTACAGTCAACGCCGGTAGTATGCAAGTTTCTCAGATGTTCCCGTCAGGCTTCCCCCATTCCCTGGTCACTCTCTGAGAGCCATAGAAGAATCATCTAAAAAACGAAGGCCCCATCCCCCCGGGGGTGGGGGGGAGCACAGCCTGCAGCTCCTTGGTGACGTAGGTTGTGAGCATAGCCAAGAGTTTCTGCTGCATGGCCTGGTTGCTCATGACCAGAGCCGTCAGCTGCACAGCGTCTGTCCAGTCCAAGCCTCTAATGATGGCCGTGGCTTCCTTGATGAGTTTCTGCTGCTCCGCAGGGGGCAGCTCCATTAAGATCTGAGGGACGGGCTTAAACTGCCCACTTGTCATCCAGGCACCTAACAGGCCCCCAACGGTCCCCCCAACAGCTAATCCTGGTGGGCCACCAACCAGACCGCCGACGAAGGCCATTGCCCCCACAACCACGGCACCCCTTCCAGAGTGCTTGACGGCGGCCTTCATTTTCCTCTCCTGGGAAATGGAGCAGAGCAGCTTCATGATGTCGTCGACCATGATGGGCATCTCGGCAGACCTTAAAAGATGAGTCAAAGAGATAGGTGGGTTTTTCTGTGCTTGCCCATTTTGTCTACCTTTACCGTGCTGGAGTCTGGCACCGCTCGGACACTGAGGCCGGCTCCACTCTGCCAGCTCCAGGGAGGCGCTCACCTACATTATTTCTTATACTTAGTCTCTTTTTGGTTTTGTTGTTGTTGTTTTGGGTTTTGCTACTGTTTTGTTTTATTGTGATAGCATTTCTTGTGTAGCCTAGGCTGTCCTAAAATTTGCTCTGTAGATCAAGTTGGCCTCAAACTCACAAATTCACCTGCCTCTGCCTCCCAAGGTCTGGGTTTAAAGGCCTGTCCCACCATCACCAGGGACATTCAAAGTCTTGAACTCTATTGTGCATTTCATCTTTTTGATTTAGTCTGAGACAGGATTACAAATACCCCAGGCGAATGGAAGTCTCTAACAGTGACCTTGAACTTTTAAAATCACTACCTCTGATTTCTGCCTTAGCATATTATCTGCAAAGACAAGACCGTGGGTTTGGAAATAAATATCATTTAAAGAGAAGGCAGACCAGTATTTTACATCTTAAAAATCTAGAAATAGAAACACAACAACAAATCAAGCTATCCCTGCCCTCTTTAGAAAAAAAAAAAAAAATGCCAGCACGTTATACATAGCCGTAAACTGTTCTGAGCAAACTGTGAATAAACAGCAGGCTGGGGAGTCCTGGAAAATCCGGGAGGCCAGAGGATGCCCAAACATGCTGCCAAATGGGGCAAAGTTGAAATTCCTGTGTGTGGTGAGAGTGGAATGTGACACCTCAGCCTACTGAGGCAAAGGGCTTCTCTCTCCCCCTCCCTCTAGACACCCGTCCCCCCCCCCCAGCGCTCCGCTCCCCGTCCCCTCCCCCACCGAGTTCTCTGAAGTTTGAACACTTTTTGTCTTGGCAGGTCTCATGGGGGTCTCGTGGAAGTTTGAGTACAAAATCCTACCTGCCCGAAGCCCTCTTCAGCACACTGCACGCAGCCTAAGGTTCACGGTGGGAACTGAAGGTCTGGGAAGGGACAGCACCCCATATAAGGACAAGTGCGGAAGGCCAAAAAGCGGGGAGAGACAGGCTGAGAGTCTGAGGTTTTGTGGCTTCCCAAGGATCAGCTCTGGGTCCAGGGCTGCCCATGTAATTCTATCCACCGCGTTGCTTGGATGCCTTAGCATGCCAAACGGGGCTTTCCTGTTTATCTTTCTCCTAACATCTGACCTTCGTCATTTAATAAGACCTTTGCTGCTAAATTAGTGTGCACTCATAAAATGTGTCATGTTACATTTATGAGCCTCTAAAAAGCCAAGTTGCATATATATATAAACTCTTTAGGGCCCGTAAGATTGCTCACCTGCTGCCAAGCCTGAAGAACTGACTTTTATCCCCAGCATTTACATAATGGAAGGAGGGAACTGAATTCTTGTAGAACCTACACACACACACACACACACACACACACACACACACACCACGCACACATGCATGCACAAAATAAAATGTTTCGTGAAAATTGCACTATGTTCCCTAAAATTTTCATATAGCAAGAGACAAAATGTCAGCTCCATCCTCAGGTGGTGTGAGGTGGGGTAGACTGAGTGATCTGTAACTCTGTTACTCCAGCTCTAGACAATCTACTTGAGGATAGATGGTGTCGAAGGAGCATGCTAAATGCTGTGTTCTCTGCTTCTGTTAGGGGATGGCCATCTAAGGTATGCGCATGGTAAAAGAGGGAGTAGAAAAAGAAAGTAGTTCCAGCGGCGATCACGACGTTTTGAAGGTAAAACATTTTGTAGGCTGAAAAACAGCCTTTGTCAACCCGCGAAGCAGTTCCCCAAGGACTGTGAAAGGGCTTCCACAGTCTGCCCAACCTTCTGAGGCTCTTGAATGTTTCACCTCCAGATTTTAAGACGTGGGCGAACGTCAAGTCAGACTCAAGCCTCTTGAAAGACAACAGATTCCTGCAGAAGGTTGGGTTGCAGATCATGGGCCATCAAGAAACGAAGGAACACATAAAGCGACGGACCTCCTAAGCCTTCTTTCTGTCCTAGCTGCCTGAAATTTCCATTCCAGAGAAGGAATCCTCGGGGTGGAGCCTGCTCCCTGACAACTAATGACGTCAAACGCTCTGGGAACAGCGATTGGCTCAATTACTTGGCGCGCTCCAGGCTGGGGAGAGGGCAGCTCCGCGAGACTGTCTAGCAGTGACCGATGGGCTCCTCCTTGGCGCAGTAAGCGTCTTTGGTGGCTCAGTGGTTGCTTAGCAACGGGAAACATTTCCTCCTGGGACTAGGCTTTCTTGCTGGGCCTCTGGGGACCCTTCAGGAACGCTGCTGTTGAACCGCTTGGTGAGTCCCGTGAAACTGAGCTTTGGGCAGAACCAGACGCTTAACATCGCCTCTTCAGCGAGGGGAAGCCTCAGAAAAGGTGGAACCAGTGATAGCTTACTATCCTGGGAGACAGGAAAGCGAGGACTAGAGATATTAGGCTTGCCCAAGACCTCATACTGACTGTCCAGATCTATACCTGTCCTGTTCAATAGACGCCAGGTATAAATTTACCCAGAAAAATAAGATATAACCCTGCCTCACATTATGTATTGAAATGATAGATTAGATGTTAGGTAAAGCACATCATTAAAATCAAGACCTCTTGTTTCTAATGGGCTTACTTGAGAAGTTAAAATTGCACAGAAGGCTTTTTATTTCTCCTGGAATTTATCTAAATTAAAACATAGGTATGTCAAGACTTTTTTTTTTTTAACTGTGTGTGTGTACACACCTGTGCGTGCACCTTTGCGTGTGCACATGGGAGGATAGAGACTCATATTAGACTTTTTCAGTTGCTTCTCCACTCTGTTTTTTGAAACATGGTCTTTCACTGACTCTGGAGTTTGGCTACCTTGGCTTGTAGCTCCTGAACAGGTACCAGGCTCTTCCTGCAGCCGCAGCATAAGATGTCCCCCTCCCCCGCCCCAAACACCCCCCAAGCAGCCTCACCGGCAAGGCTTTCCCATCCCAAACCTTGGACCTAATGTAGGGAGAAGGGATTGTAAAAAGCCACCAATCCACCAGGCTGGCAAGCCCTAGGAGTCGCCCGTCCGCCTCTACTCCCCAGTGCTTTGGTTACATGCAGCACTTCCATGCCTTGCTTTTTACACGGGACAAGGGATCCAAACTCAGGTCCTCATGCGTGTTGTCCTGTTTGTTTGGTTTGGTTTTTGTCAACTTGACATAAGCTGGAACTACTTGGGAAGGACTCCCAACTGAGAGAACACTTTTTCCGACTGGCCTAAACGCTTGTGCGCTCAGCGTTTTCTTGGTTGATGAGTGATGTGGGAAGGCGCAGTCTAGTCTATTGCAGGCTGTGCTACCCTTGAGCGGCTGATCCTGGGTTGTATAAGAGTTAGCTGAGCAAGCCAGTGAGCAACGCTCCTCAGTGGTCTTTGCTTCAATTCCTGCCTTCAGTCCCTTCCTGACCGACTACAAGCTGAGAGATGGAACAAACCCTCCCCCACCCCAAGTTGCATTTGGTCAGTGTTTTGTCAGAGCAGACACTCCTGTAGCAAACAGTTTACAGAGGGAGCATCTCCCCAGACCCCTTACCTGCATTGAAAAAAAAAAATCAATATCTTCAGGAAATGTTATGCATACTCAGATCTGAGAAATGGAGTGTCCTACACGCTTCTTTTCATCCTTTCAAATCCAAGATGGTGCAGGCCCCAGATCAGGGCTTCTTCAAGCCAGGCAAATGTCTCCACTGTTATCTTTATGGTTCAAGCACTCTTCTGGGGAAGAGCTTTGACCGGTTTTCTTTGGAGTGAAGCATGTGAATTCGTTTCTCCCTAGTCCTTAATGCTCTCTCTGCCCCATGTCTCTCCCCAGTTGTTCTGTCCAACCTGACATCTTACTTTTTTCTTTTCTTTATCCCATTTGTGTAGGAATAAGGATGGCTTTCCCAGGCACAGAGAATGAAATTGACCTGAAAAACATTGAACACCAGGAAGAAGAAAATCCTATGCTTACCAGACTAAACAAAATAAGAGCAAAAGGAATTCTGAATTATGTAACACTCAAAGAAAATGAACCTGAACCTCAAACCCTGGTGTTTAGGCACACCACAAAAGCTCAAGAGAGGACCAGAAAGCGACAGCAGCCCGTGAAACTGGAGCCTCTGGTAAGTTAAAAAAAAAAAAGAAAAAAAAGGAAACTCCACACAAACAGATCACACATATACACGCAAACATACAATGCACACATATACATATTGTGTATAAGTTGACATAAATTGACATAAGTTAAGGTTAACCTCAACTGAGAAAATGCCTCCATCAGATTGGCCCGTGGGGGGTTGATTGGTGGGGCATTGTCTTGGTTAATGGTTGATGTGGGAGGGTCCGGCTCACTAAAGCGGCACACCCCGGAACTGGTAGTCCTGGAAGATAGAAACAAACAAACTAACAACAGCAAATGGCTGACTGTGAGACTGGAAAGCCAGCCAGTAGGCAGCATTCCTCCATGATCTCTGCTCCTCAGACTTCTGTGCCCTTCGCATTCTCCCAACATTTATCCGTCTCAAGGTGCCTGCCTTGAGCTCCCGCCTTGGCTTCCCCCACGGGCTGTGAGCTGCAAGAGGAAGGACACGCTTTCTCCTCATGTTGCTTTGCTTTTGGTCATGGAATTTATCAACAACAGTAAACAAACTAGGACATCTTGCCAGCAGGAGGGTAGAGTTCAATCCTCCAGCATTCACATTACAATATAAGCCTGGGTGTGGGGCTGGGCAGGTTGGCGGGACATCCCAGTTTGAGGAGGGTGACAGGCAGATTCCCTAAGGCTGGCGATCTATCCAGCCTATCCTACTTGGTGAGTCCTGAGACAATGAGAGGCCTGTCTCAAAAAACTGAGGTGGGTAGTACCTAAGGAATGACAGCCAAAGTCTTTCTCTGCCCCATATACACGTAAGAACACACATGTACTTGAACATACAATACAAAAAAAAAAAAAAAAAAAAACCAAACCCAAAGTGTACTTGTAAGGAAAAGATGACGGGGCACCAATGAAAGGAAAAGTCACAGGGCACCAATGTTGTGAAAGGATAACGATCCGAGTCACGGCACCAATGTTAGGGGAAGGATGAAGAGAGTGGGGGGCATATGGCCCATGGAGGTGCGGCGAGGCCTGAGGGCAAGGGAGATGCCTCTGAGGGGTCCATGTTGGGAATCCCTTCCCTGAGGGACCAGCCACACAACAGTATAGTATGGAATAGAGTTTATTTAGGTCATGGGAGAGTTAAGAGGGTGGTAGAGGCAGAGAGAGAGAAGTAGAGGAGTAGAGGAGTAGAGGAGTGGAGGCCGGCCATGAGCATGTGGGAGAGAGGGGGGAAGGGAAGGGAAGAGGGAGGCTGCAATAGCACAAGGGCAGGAGAGGCCAAGAGAGAGAGGAGGGGTCAAGCAGCTCCTTTTATAGTGTCAGGTCACTGGGGCGGAGCATACCTGGCCACTGCTGGGTAATTGAGGGGTGGGGTATACCTGGCTGTTGCTAGGTAACTGAGGGGTGGAGTTTACAGAATCCCAACAGTACTCACTGTATTCTGCTCCCTTTCCCTGCATTTATCTGAATCTTCTCTTTTCTTTGCCCCATTTTGTCTGTCTCATTCAGTTGACATTCTGGCCTCTGAAGGTCCCCAAGTGGGGAACACTTGGAATTTCATCCTTGAAAAGGTCTTTGAAAACTTAGTAAAACCACACTACTGTGACATCTTCAGTCTGCCTCTCAAACCTATAGATTTAAATTTGAAGGGTTCACACTTGGTTTTCATGGTAAATCTCACGTCTTCCTGTAAATTTATTGTTGATGAGGTTGTGTAGTGGTTTGAATAAGAATGACCCTCGTTGGCTCATGTATTTGAATGTGTAGCCATCAGAAAGTGACAGTATTTGAAAGGATTAGAAGGATTAGGAGATGAGGCATTGTGGGAGTAGAGGCGGCCATGTTGAGGGAAGCGTATGGCGCTAGGCTCAGGCTTTCTTTCTGTCTGCCTGCAGATCAGAATGTAGCTCTAACTATTTCTCCAGCACCTTGACAGTACTCCTGCCACCGACCGTGCTCCCAGCCCCATGGGAATAGACTAAACCTCTGGAACTGTCACCAAGCCCCCAATTAAATGCTTTCTTTTATAAGAGTTGCCGTGGTCATGGTGTCTCTTCACGGCAACTGAACAGTGACTAACGCAGGTTGTGTATGGCTTTGGGAACTGTATTCAGAAAAACTTGAGCAACAGAGAAAAATCACAAAGGAAGCTTCAATCAGCTACACAGCCTCTTCTCACCTCTCCCCCGTGTGCTTGAAGAAGGTACAACGGTATTTTGAATACAATCAGTTACAATCTCATAATTCTTGATGAGTGGAAAGGAGGCCAGCCTCTATTCTAATTAGTTTTGGTCAGCTGGAGTCATGTGGAAAGAGTGAATCTCAGCTAGAGAATGCCTCCATGACACTGACTTGTGGGCATGTCCCTGGGGCATTTCCTTGTCTAATGATTTATGTGGGAGGGCCCAGACCCCAGAAGAGTGAGGGGGGTCCTAAGAAGTATCAGGAAGCTATGGGAGCAAGCCTTGGGAGCAAACACTCCTCTGTGGTTTTCAGTTCCCACCTGGAGCTCATGTCATGACTTCCCTGACCCAAACTAATTAGACTAGAGACTGGCCCCCTTTCCACTGAGTATCTGCTAGAAACTTTCAGGTGCCCCCCGTTCTAAAGGTTCTTCTGCATCCCAGAGCCCTGGTTCTGTTTTGTGTCCGCACACAGACTTGTGTGTTGCTTGTTTCGTCCAACCGCCTAGTGGTCGCAACTGTGTCGCAGTTGGTTAGGGGTAGGTGAGCTTTTCTCGAGCGTAGTTCTAGGAGTGCTGACACCAGGCAGAAAAGTGTTGACTGAGCATTAGATCAGTGACAGGAAGCAAGAGGTCTAAGGCTTGGATGGAGACTTAGAACAGAGAAAATCAATTTCCAACAGGGCAAGAATCTAGTGATACCCCAGATTCAAGCAAAGAGCATCTATTCAGCTGAATTTTCTGCGTGCTGGGGGTTTCTCCATTTAAAATGGAGACCCCTGGTTAACTCACAGGCCCAGCTTTTATTGTCAGGGAATTCCAGGGAGGGGCTATGAGCCTTTTTACCTTGATTGGTTAACTCTATCTCTAGGGGTCTGACTGATTCTACAATTGACTCTGGAGACTTCCCGGTTGGGGCTGTATATTCATTCTAGTCACCTATTCTTACTTCAGGCCAGATGATAAGGTGTCCTCGGATTGGCTGCCTGAGGCTGTGGTTGGCTGACCACAGGTTCCTGGATCCAGGTTCTCATTTCTGGGAAACTTAGGCCCAGTCTCCCTAACGGCCAGCATGCAGCCAGCCTGTCCCGGAGTGAGCCTAACTCAGTCCTCTCAGTAGTGAAGAATAAAGTCTGCAACGACACTAACAAGATAATCCCATCTCTTACTTCCCAAAGCCAGTGCTAAAAATCTACCAAGATCACAAGCAGCCCGAGTACATATATGAACAGAATCGACAGCAACTCATGAGCTCTGGGGTCCTTAGACCATCACCGAGCATGATTGAAAGAGCTTCAATCACTAGTTTTGAGGCTCAAGAAACTGTGAAAAGGAAACAGGTATGATGTGTAAACCACTTAAGCAATCTTTAAACTGTCATGGGGATCATGTTCATATGCTTTTAATTCCTAAGAGTATGCATGTGGTTGCCTGCATTTGCAAAATAGCATGTTTCTAAGGAAAATTAATACTGGAAAGGAGAGCCATGGAGGGAATATCCAGCATCTTTAATGTCTCATGATATTTTTCTTGTATGTTAACAGAAATATATATATATGTATATATATATACATATACATATGTGCATAAATACACACACACACACACACACACACACATATTACTTGTTTGAAATTTGTGATGGGTTTTTTTTCCAGAAATGGGGAACATGAAAAACTCTGAAGAGGGGCAATAAAATGGAGACCAAGCCAGGCATGGTGGTGGACACCTTCAATTCCATTACTTAAGAGGCAGAGGCAGACAGATCTCTGTGGTTTTGAGGCCAGCTTAGTCTGCATAACAAGAGCTACACAGTGAGACCCTGTCTCAAAAAATGACAGAGACCAAGGCAGTACAAAAGACACCATGTAGTCGGTGGCAACTATGAAGCCGTCAACTGCCCTATCGTCCTCTTAGGAAGGAACTTAAGAAAGGCTTGTCAGAGCATGACTTTAAGTCATGGTTCTCAACCTTCCCAATGCTAAGACCCTTTAACACAGTTCTTCATGCTGTGGTGACCCCCCACCATATAATTATCTTTGTTGCTACTTCATAACTGTAATGTTTCTACTGCTACAAATCATAACATATAGCTGTGTTTTCCAGTGGCCTTAGGCAACCTCCACAAAAGGGTTGCTCCATCCACAAAGGGGTTGCTACCCACATGTTGACAAGCACTGTAGATAACTAAGAAAGAAACAGAGATGGGAGAAGTTGTCCTTCCATCTCAAGGGACAATATAAGTAAAGCCAGGAAATGGTTGCCATCTCACAAACTGATTCACTTGGCAGAAAAATGGATCTCATAGTCTTGAGAGTTAAGAAGAAAAGAAAACTTGTGTGGGCATCTTCTGTGGAAGGAATGGTTGAACAGGAATGGTAGCTTTTGAGTGATGAACAGTTCCTGGCTGTAACTGAAGGAATTTGCTAAAAAGGATTAAAGAGAAGTGTGGATGAGAGGAGATGCCCAGGAGAAAGAGAACATCATGTGTGTGTGTGTGTGTGTGTGTGTGTGTGTGTGTGTGTGTGTGTGGTATGGATTGCCCAGAGAGCTTAGCCTTCCTGCTCAGAAATGTGGTCCAGCAACCAGTCAGCTCCACCTCACCTGTGAGCAGGTTAGGGATGCTCATCTTAGGGCTCATCCCAGCAGTACTGATTCAGAACCTGCATTTAAAGACGCCCCCCTACCACCCTCCCATCCACAACTACATTTGAGAAGCACTGATCCCATTAATAAAATAAATGCTTCCTGAAGGCAGTGACAACAGTGATTTCCAGTAGTCACTGCAGCCACCCAGAAGTTTACGACCAGTTATGATGGCAGCCGTTTAAGACTGCATTCTCCAAAAAGCACCAAAGTTGTCCAAAGACGTGCTAAGGATGAGAGGAGACAGCTATGGTACAACTAAGCAAGGTGGGGCTTGCAGAGAGCACGTGAGTGGAGCGAGCCTGGTGGTAAAGGGGAGGGGCAGCGAGACTGCCCTGCGGTTAAGGAATGGTGAGGACCGAGGTACCATTAATGACCGCGAAAGCTTTCAGCTTCAGAACATCCCCCTTTGAGGAGATTTGGGTCTCTGCCTTTTCCCTTTGTTCTTTTCGCAGAAACTGTTTAATGCCTCTGTCCTTGCATAGGTCCACCGGCCCTCTGCAGATGTGTTCTCTCCTTCCCTGTCTAAAGTGCCACGCACGGGTATTGGAAGGAGAGGGCTCTTTGGAATGAGGTCTTCAACTTATCCGAAGTACACTTTCCGTGACCGGGAAGAAGTCATTAAAGCCGACATTAGAGATCCCCTGCAAATCATCAAAATAGTCCATGAGAATGGGCATCTCGGGTTCCTCTACATGATTTCCGCAGTGCCCAAGTCTTCCATCGAATACGATACTTACAATCTAAAGTGAGTTCTCGTTCATGAAGTAACTCATTCGGTATAATAAGAGTGTAAGTGCTATTCGTAACTGACTTGAAGCTAGTGATAAATACGACCAAAAGTAATTGCGGTTAACTCCCAACTCTAAGGGAATCGTCACACACTAATTATATTTATAACTACCATGTATTTTTTATTTTTTTTCTAGCTATAAAAATTAATAATTTTACAGGGCAGTACATAGCCACTGCTGTGTTTCTCATATATTTATGTAGCATTACTTAACATGATGTTATGGTATGTGCTTTCATCAGTATTATACACATTTTTGGTATTTTTTAATTATTGAGAAAAGAGAATTTCGAGCTACAAACAGTGGGTGATGCATGTTTTACATATTACTTTGGCTTTGCTTAAATTTTTTTTATTGTTTTGCTTCATGTGTATTTGAGTATTTGCCTATACATATAAAATACTCATTTACATACTTGTACGACATGAATGAAGTACCCTTGGAGGCCAGAAGAGGGCATCAGATACCCGGGGACTGGGGTTAGAGACAGTTGTGAGCTACTGTGGGGGTTATGGGAACTGAGCAGAGAGGTCCTCTGCAAGTGCTCTCACTGATAAGCCATCTCTCCAACCTCATGGAGCCTTTCCTTAAAGAGTAGAAAGAAGGGCTTCGTGGGCTAAGGGACACTATTTAAGCGACACACAGTCACATTCTCTGCAAGCATCAATAAGAGAAACAATTTGTAGGAAGGATAGTATAAATCCTGGAAAGAAAGGCGACAAACACGCTGTACAAACTAGTCACTCGCAGGCTGCAAGTGATAGAAATGGTTAGAGAGACTGGGAGTGCAGGGAGAGAGGTGGTGAGCTAACCAGGATGACCAGTGTGGTTGAACAAGAAGTTGAAGGGAAGGAATTACGTGGTGGTGCAAAGAACATTCCAGACAGCAAGAGACTGCGTCTTGATTCCCAGAGGTGAGAAGACACCGCAGTGCTGAAGGGGCTAAGAGGAGGCTGGTAGCCAGCTGGAGACCAAAGGAGAATAGAGGTGGATCATTTGGCCTTGTTGGTCATCTGAAGGACTTTAGGTTCTACTCTGAGAACACGTAAAAGAACTGGCCAACTTTAAGTAGAGAAGGATCATTGTGCCTCCCAAAAGGAGCATCGGCTGTTGGGGAGCCAGTGCGGACACAGGAAGAAGGATTAATGCCTTCATTTTGGAAGTCTGAAGAGAAAGTCAACGGGAAACTTCTGAAGACCACAAGCAGAGAACACCACCAGTTCGGGAGGACATAGCAGTGGCCTCTCTGAGCAAGAAGAGTGGAGTTGGTGAGACACAGAGACCACAGGTACAGACTAGGCCGAGAAACACAAGCATTTGGGTTTAGGGATATAAGTTCCGGGATCCTAATTGGAGGGGAAAACAGAGTGGTACCAACCTTTGCTAGTAAAAATAGTCAAACCAGTCTTATTTTGAGTACATGCCTTTTTATCTTCTTTTCATTGTAAACAGAAATAGGTTGATAGATTGAGGAGAATTAGATCTAGAGGCAAGAGTTTTTGTTTTGTTTTGTTTTGTTTTAAGTCAAACGTCTAGTTTCTTTTTAAGGTATTAGGATTAAATAACAGAATTTAAAGCCCCATGACATATAACCTAGTTTTGATATTTAAATACCCCCAAAGTGTTACCATCCTCATCACCTCTTTATTTGCTTGAAAATAACTCAGTTCTAAAGAGGAAGCTACAGATTCTGAAGACAGGTTAATGAGAACAGTTGGCTGGCTGGCTTTATAAACGTATTTCTCGACTTCCATATGGACGTATTCCTATCATTTTCACTTCTGAGGAAGAGAAGCTCAGCAGCCCAGACAGCGCAGACTGCCAGAGCAGGGTCTCACTCCCCAAGAAGGCAGAGAAGCGAGTGTACCCAGTGCAAAGTTGCTTCTCATCGATGTCAACACCGGATGAAAGCCAGGTTTTCCCCAACTCTGGAGGTCTGCTGTACTTCTAGACTATTTAGGTACCTATACCAGGGGAGCTGAGTTGATTACTTTAGATATTTTGGGACTGATACGAGTGACATTGAGAGTTAGGTTCCTGCCCCTCCCCCAACCTGAACATTGTCGATAGAGAAGAAATAGCCAAGAGCCCAAGAATACGTCAAAGGAAGCTAAGCACAGCTTCTCTTTGTGACTATGGAGAAAAGCGAAAGAGATGCTGAGGAAGGGAAAACGCCATTCAGATTTTCAAGTGTCTCCGTGAGAATGCACTCAGTCGGACTCTGCAGCTTTTCTTCTTTCCAACTGGAGGCCGGTAGTTCACAAATCTCGTCATCAACATGGTCCAGGAAGCTGTTGACCTGGAATGTTAGAATACACGAGGATTCAGAGTCTAGGGTTGACTTGGATTCTAGCTTCTCCATAGGCACCCGCTATGAGTCCATGCTGATAATCCAGTGTCTGAGCCTGAGGAGGAACTGTCCCCACAGGCTCATGGCCTGAGCATGTAGTCTCCAGCTGGTAGTGGTATTTTAGGTGGTTTGGGAAACTTGAGGAGGCAGGGCCTTGTCGAAGAAAGTGGGTCACTGAGGTGTGCCTTGAATGGTCATTCCTAGTCCATAGTTCCTTCGCTGTCTGCTTCCTACCTGCCATGATGTGAACTGTCTCTACCATCTTGCCACCCTTCTCATGTGTCTCACCTTAGACTGAGGAAACATTGGCTAAAACTTCTGAGACAGTCACACACAAGCCCATGCACACACACACACACACACACACACACACACACACACACACACACAGCACTTTGAGCCAGCAGGTGAGATGGCTCAGATGGTAAAAGTTGCTCGCCACTGAGACTGAAGACCTGAGTTCGAACCACAGCAACCGTGTGACAGCAACACAGAATGACTTGGAAACATTCTTCTGACTACATACACGCAATGACACGCCTCCCAAATAAATAATAAACAACAAAAAGATACAGGCTTGTAAAAAATATATTTACATGTGTTTTGCCCTGGGAAGAGTTGAGATGTAGAAAATGAACAGATTGAAGGCCTGGCAATATTTTGTAAGGAAAGAAAATTATAGATTAAAAAATCTCTAAGTAACACTAGCAAGTGGATCAATGTCACGGACCCCAACTGTCATCACACACAGCAATTTTCCAGACATGTCTAAAACCATGTTCTTGCTTGGTGTTGATAACCGATGTAAATGAGACACCCAAAGTTGCCTAAGTTTCAGAGGTGCAGGGATGTGAAGAAGAATGGCTGCCATAGGCTCGCATATTTGAAGCTTAGTCACCAGAAAGTGACACTATTTGAAATGATTAGAAGGATTGGAAAGTTTAGACTAGATGGCAAAAGTGTGTCACTGGGAGTGTGGTTTCAAGGATTTAAAAATCTATGCCAGGCCATACTCATATTCATTTTCCTTTCCTCTCTCTCCTTCTTCTCTTCTCCCCCTTCCTCTCGACCCCCCTTGGATGTATGTATGTATTCTTAGCTACTGCTCCAGCACCATGCCTGCCTGCCACCAGGGTTAGGGTTAGGGTTAGGGTTAGGGTTAGGGTTAGGTTAGGGTTAGGGTTAGGGTTAGGGTTAGGGTTAGGGTTAGGGTTAGGGTTAGGGTTAGTGAATTAACCTCTGAAGCTGTATGCAAGGCCCCAGTTAAATGCCTTGTTTTGTGAGAGTTGCCTTGGTCACGGTATCCCTTCACAGCCATAAAACAGTGACTAAGAATAGGCGAGCTGAAATTTCCCATGGTGTAGAGAATGCAAATATATGCTAGTTATAGCTTCAGGTACTGATAGTGGCAAAGGAAAACTTTCAAACTCACCATGCCTGTTTTTACGATGTACTTCCCAGGCCTTTCCAGCAGGAGTTAATTTGAATACACACAAAATGTCAGACACTGAGGTCAGGTGAAAACAAAGCAGGTCAGAGTTTTCCAGGTCAGTAGTAGGAAAAGAAACATTCTCACTATGTTTTATTAATGCAAGATTAGAAATTGAAATTGGTTTGTCACAGTGGTTTATAGCTTCTTGACTAAGAGGTTTAGAGCAGATGAGACTCATTCTTCTGAGCTCTTAAAAACTAATCATAAATGTGTATCTTCATATGTTCAACCATGGCAGGCATCTTACAGATGTTATAGCGGCTACTGTAAAGGGCCTCGGGCTCTAGATTCAGAATGCAGAGCCAAGAACTGAACATCTCACATGGGTGCTGGGAATTGAACTCCAGGTGACAGCGCCAAGAAGAGCCTCAGTCTTGGCCACTGAGCCCCCACTCTGGCCTCTGTCTCACACGCTTTCTGCATGTCCTTCAAACAGGGAAGATCTGGGCTTTGGCTTTTGTGCTTCACCATTGTCCTGTGATCCTAAGGCTCCCACTGACTGTTGGTAAACGTTACTCTCCCAAATTCCCAAACACATATTTGAAAAGATGTCATATCATATTTTACATTTGGCTTATTTCACCGAAGCGGCACACATTTTTGTTGCTGTAGCTAAAATTACAGGAAATAACCTTGTGCTTTAAATTCTTCTTCTTCTTCTTTTGTTTTAATTACATCAGAGACCTTTGAAAGAATCCAGTCTTGCTTTTCCCTTTTAACTTTATCCTGTTCTTGCTTCGTTTCTCGATCTAGTTTCCTTCTGCTGTGTGTAGCTGAAGAACGCCCCTGAGGGCGAACAGGAAGGGCATCTTTAACTAAAACGTTTTATTTAAAAATAATCTGTGTGAAAATAGGCCCACCTTTGAGTTTAATTTGGATCTTGATGCTATTTTTCGTAAGCCATGTCTTCCTCAGCCTTTCTCATAACCCTGTCAATACTGGGTAGTTTGAGGGTCTTCTGTGCTGTTGATATTGAGTAGAAAGAACCTCTCAAGCAGTGGTTTGGAAGGTTCTGGGCCTCCTAACGCTGAGACCCTTTAACGCAGTCTCTCATGCCGCAGTGACTCCCAACCATAGAACTGTTCTCGTGGCTACTTCACAAATGTAATCTTGCTACCGTTGAGAATCATAAGGTAAATATCTGATGGCAACACGCGTTGAAAGGATCCTTTGACCCGCAAGTGGTCATGGCCCACGGGCTGAGAAACTATCACTCTAAAGAGTGAATAATCAACACAGGCTTAATTCCAAGCACCTTGCACAAAAGACTATTAAGTTTAAAATGTCTAAAGAGAAGATGGCAGGATGGCTCAGTGGGTAAAGATGCAGCTGAGCCCGAGGGTGTGAGTTGAACCCCCAGAACCCACCTAGTGGAAGGAGAAAAAACTAACTCCCACAAATTGTCCTCTAAATCCACACACCTGCAAAAATGTATAAAATACAAATGTCTACAGTGGATCTGTACCTTTGGTGAAAGATCTCTCAACTCTAATGGTAGAATAGATCACTGACACTGTGAAATCTCTCTAAAGTGCTATCTGCTGTTTAAACCTTGCCGTTCTCTCTTAAGACTTTCCTTTAATTTGAAAGTCTGTTAGACTTTGGTTAGATTTTAAATGGTATTCACCTTGAACGCGCTCCTCTCTTGACACCAAACAAGCACTTCCATTACCTGCTCTTGTCCTGAGTACTTCACCTATCCGTCCCAATTGCTATTCGCCCACAGGGTCGTAAGTTATGAGAACATCAACAAAAATGACTACTACACAATTAGCAAAAACGCGGTCACCCACGTTTGCAACGATGACACCGAGTACATCGAGATTGAGCGCTGGGAACAGGAGTACCTGTACCACCGAGAGCTCACGAAGATCCCCATCTTCTCGCTCTTCCGAAAGTGGAAGGCTTTCAGCGTGTGGCGGAAGAACGTGCGCTCCAAGAAGATCACCGGCTGTCAAAAAGCCCTCCGGAAGAACCTGTTCATCGTTAACCCTGTATGTATCTCTTAATCGTCTTTTAAAAGCACCACAGGGAAAGAAAGTGTGATGTGGTCGCAGGCGTTGGTATAGAAACGCCGGGCACAGAGTATTTTATCTCGCTACAGTACTCACAGCCTCTGTCAAGCAACCCAGTGATCCGCGGGCTTGCAACCCCTTCACTAGGGAAGCAAAGGGCAGAAGGGTAAGAAGGGGGCTAGAGGCAGCCTAGAAATCTTAAACTGGCGATTCCCTCCAGGAGGGGTGGGCCTCTGTGGACCCCTGCTCCTCAATGAAGAATTATGTTCAGGTGATGAATTATGTTCAGGTGATGTAGAGGTATCCACCCCAGTGGTCTGTTTCTGTGACGCCAGTCACCTTCTAACGTCAGGAGACACCGCTTGCTTCCACCGCTTGCTTCTTGCTCTCTGATAGCTTTTTAGAGGCATGTCAGCTGTACCGCAGAGGAGGTTGAGGGAAGTAAGATTAATGGATAATAATTAAGGTTAATCATGCGAAGTAAATTAATCGTGCCAAGTAAGTGTGTGGGACTGGTCATCTGGGGTCATCTGTTCCACTGAGCGTGCTAAACTGTGCAAGGATAGCCCCATCCCTTCCTTTGAAACATTAACCTCAGACTCAGCCTTTCTAACTTTATTATGAGCTTATTAGCCACTTGAATTTCTTCACTGTGGTTTGAACACCCAATAGATACATTTTTTGGTCATCATGCAAAAATCTTCTTGGATTTGTCTTTTAAATGACCTCTCCCAGTCCCCTTGTCTTCTTCTCCTAAATAATGGGACTTGTCACTGTGCCAGTGACATACTGGGGCATGTTAGTATCTCCTCTTACATTTCTTCCTATTTCCGTGCTAGAAAGTTCTCATCTAAGCTAATATTTACCCAGGAATACACTCACTGTCTTCTATGTCTCCGATATCTATCAAATGCTAACCCACACACCGCAAGCACAACCTATGCAATTAGGTGGCATTAACTGTTGGTTCTTCTAGACTAGATTTTAAAAAAAGATGCAATGAAATTATTCTTTTAATTTCAGAATTTTTTTAACTAACAAATTAACTTTTATTTTGTGCGTTGCCTGGAAGTTTGTCTGTATACTGTATGTGTAAAGAAACCAGAGGAGACTGTTGCATTCCCCGGGAATGAATAGAGTTGCATACCATGGTGAGCCGCCATATGGATGCTGGGAATAGAACCTGGGACCTCTGGAAGAACAGCTAGTGTTCTTAACCAGTGAGCCGTCTCTCCAGGCCCAGTGTGTGTGTGTGTGTGTGTGTGTGTGTGTGTGTGCGCGCGCGCGCGCGCCTGCTTGCCATGGTATACATGTCATAGAGGAAAACTTACGGGAGCTGGTTCTCTCCTTCTGGGGTGTCCCTAGGACTGAGCCCAGGACCTCAGGCTTGGTGGCAAATGTATTTACTCACTGAGCCATTTGCTGGCCCTGATATTTTTACTTTATGATTCTTTGATGAACATAACCAAACGCGTAAGCACCTGCGCCTAGATTTTCCTCAACAGCCTCACTGATACATAATTCACACGCTTGCTATATATTTAGTTACCCACAGTCTATAACTTAGTAATGTTTAGTGTGCTCACAGGGTGGACTAACCATTTCCACCTATCTGGAATTCTGGCACATATCCATCACCCTAAAAAGAAGCTCTATTGGCCAGAGATGGCCATTCTCCATTTCTCCCCAGCTCCTTGTTCCTCTCCCGACATTAGCCTCGGTAACTTTGCCTACTCTGTGCTTAAGGAATCGTACAGGATGACACTCATTTCCCACTTAGCATACTCTCCTCAAAGCGCACCTATGTTGCAAAATACCACCTATTTCCACTGGCTAACTACATTTATTTGTGTGGTTCTACCTATTTTATTTATTTCTTGATAGACATTTGAATTATTCCAACTTCAAATAATGCTTTTATAAAATAAGTGTAATTACAAATAAACACCTACGCATATTTTCCCTAAGCATATTATAAATTCTCTAAATATTTTTCTGAACATACTATAAATACTCACTTATATGTTTCTTATATGTTTCTTCCCTGGGCACATTATTGGCATGGAAGTACTGGGTGTGTCCTTGGTGACTCTGTTTACCCCTTTCCAACACATCTTGTAGGCCACGAAAACCCAACAGTAAACTCTCTGTGTCCTGGCCTCTTAGAGGATAAGTGGTCCCCTTTGTGACCATCGTGGCTGGGCATTGTGAAGTCTTTAGTGGCCGCAAGCTGAAGCTAATGGAATTTAAGACGCATGGCTTTCTGCTACCTGCCCTTCATCTCATCCTTTTAATAGCTGATAACCTGAGTAATTCTTTTACAAGTTTCTGAAAAGTTCCTACTTGATGTGTGATTTTTGTACACATTAGTCAAGTTCACACACACCTATAACTCCTTCATAACCAGTTTTTGTTTTGCACATATTTTTGCAATGTCTGACTTTAAAAATTAAACAATGGCTAATTCTTCTCTTCACCCAGTATCTACGACCAGCTCTTCTGAAAATTAATGAGATGTGCTATCAGCTGAGTTTTATGGGCCTTTGTTACATTGAAAAATTTCACACCTACACCCTGCAGGAATTCAAGGCTGCACAAATTGTACGACTACAGGAGGTAACAGATGCTGTTTGTCAAGTTTCAGAGTCCTTTCTTCCCAGGAGACCCTGCTGTGACTAATCAAACCCGTAAATGTTTAGGTGACAGAGCGCCTGGAATATTTCCGATATGAGGCAAAAGATGTGGTCAGGAAGTCCTGCCGATTTGCCTTACGGGCTGCCGGATTTATTCCTGATGACTGTGAAGTTGAAACCCATGAGGGTATGAAGATCTGAGAACAGGGAGTAGCCTTCTATAGCACTCCCTTCTGTCTTCTCCTTTTTCTTAGAGTTAAATAACCTCCTTCACTTCCTCCCAAGTCCCGCTTCTATGCGCAGATTCTATACATTTGTTCTGAGTTGTCACATATCCAAGGATTGTGTGGCTTTCGTGTTTTGTTTTGTTTTTTTCTGTCAATGGCTATCGGAAGATGAATGTTTTTCAAAAGATTTGTGCCTTATATTGTCCTTAGATTACTTTAGGATCAACATTGCAAGTTTTATTGATGCTCCGTTCGATTTACCCACTTACGGAGAATCCGAAAAGATGACCTACACAGAACAGGCCAGCAAAAGGCATCACTGCATGAGGCTCACGTGGTGAGAGCATCTTCATTCTTTCAGGATAAAGTAGGGAATCTATCCTTAAGATATGAAAAAGTCAGCCCTGTGCTGGGGAGATGGCTCAGTGGATACCCCCACAAGCCTGACGACCTGAGTTTGATTTCTAGAACCCACGTAAAACATAGACGCAGCCCTCCCGTAAGGACATGAGTATATATTAAATGAATAAGTAATTCTTTAAAAAAAGAAAGGAAAACTCAATGCATGTTCTTTGGGCTAATAGCTGCTGTCAAGAAACATTGGTATACTCCATGAGTCCCGTGTCACCACAGGGACATGTACATGAGTGTCCGGTTACAGGGGTGAGTCCCCCAAAGAACATGCACCTTGAGTCTGGGTTACAGGGGTGAATCTCTCAAGAGTACATGTAATTTATCTTGTTCATGCAAATATTTCATACTTTACCTACAGACCCAAGTTACGCGCATTGTATGCATTGAGTTTTTCTTTCTTTTTTTAAAGAATTATTTATTCATTTAATGTATATGAGTACACTGTAGCTGTCCTCAGACACACCAGAAGAGGTCATCAGATCCCATTGCAGATGGTTGTGAGCCACCATGTGGATGCTGGGAATTGAACTCAGGACCTCTGGAAGAGCAGTCAGTGCCCGTTACCTCTGAGCCATGTCTCCAGCTCCTGAGCTTTCCTTTAAAGTATTTTGAAGGACTCCTGTAGTCCGTTGACCAGAGTATCAGGGCACATTATTCTTAATAACCACCTTGCTCATCACATAGCCCAGGGGAAAGTTCAAGCTCCTAGTTAACTCACTGTCCTGTAATTGAATATATTTGTGCTTTCTGGGGAAGAAGGTCTAAGAACAATTTCAAACTATCTCATGTTTTAATATAATTCAACCCAAATTCCAGGAGACCCAGTGTCTTACTTTTTAAGCTATTACCTTAGAGTTGCCGTGAAGCATCTGTAAGCAATCGCAGAAAGCTAAGAGTGTCTGCCTTTTCCCTTAAGCTTCATCCGCCTGAATGATTACCTGATCCAGAACACCCTGCATGTCCTAACCGTCAATACCGCCAGCTCTCTGCTGAATTTCTTCTTGGACAAACTGAAGCGCACTCCCTCACCAGACGTCATCCAGAAGTGGGTCAGCGAGGAGAAGCCCGAAGTCACTGAGAAAAAGGTACAGCTGCTCGGAATGGCGTCTCCGGGTGTTTACCGAGCTTCGTCTACGTGTCAGATATTTTTGGTAGTATTTTCCATATTTTGGAAAAACAGAGAAGTTTCTGTTCAGATATTATATTAGTGTTAATTGCCACCTTGACACAACCTGAAATCATCCAGGAAGGGAGTCTTGATGAAGAACTGTATACATAAGGTTGGCCTTTGGGCATGACTATAGGGTTGCCTGCCCTGTTCCTAACTGATGAGGAAGACCTGCCCTGAATGTGGAAACCGTCATCTCCTGGCTGAGCCCTGAGCTATACACATAGAGGGAGTAAACGAAGCAGACCGGGGTGTGATTGGCCTCGGTCCTCGACTTTGGGTGTAATGCAGACAGCGGCTTGAGTTCCCGCCTTCACCTCCCCTCAGCAACAGCCCGTAGCTTGGAATCGAGAGCCCAGTCAACCCTCCCCTGTGTTGCTTTCTGCCAGGGCATTTTATGACAGCAACAGAAACGAGCAGGGGCCATATCCGTCTCAGGACTGGACTGTTGAATGTATGCCCCTTTTCTACTTAAGGCTGTTTTCCAAGTCTGCTCACTTTTCCAGTTTTGTGGAGGCGATACCTTTATATTGCTGTGTCATCTTCCAATATTTTCATCTTTGCTCTTCCTATGGTATGATTCCCAGAAAGACTTCCACATGCCCAAGATCTCAATTCAGCTCCCTGTGTGAACTCAAGTCCACTCATCTTTTATGTTCGCTTTCCTTTACAGCATCCTTCTAGATGCTTTAGGATCTTTGTAACGATGTACGTGTGGTCCTTCCAGGGGGCCCCACTGATGGAAAAACAGGAAGATGATGAGTCTCTCATCCCCATGTTCCTCACAGAACTGATTCTGACGGTCCAATCGCTACTCTTCGAGCCTTCTTTGGAAGACTTTCTGGTGTGTATTTCATTATCCAAATACCTGCAGATAAGCAACCTTTAAAATAAGGAAGGAACTTCTTTGGGGTCAGCTGTCTGGCAAGACTGCAGTTACCACTGTCCCCTTGCCTGGGATGGATCAGAAGTTTGGCAAGGCACTCTCTCACGAGGATGCCTCAGGGTGGTACAAACCTCACACTGAGCAAAGCCCTCTGATGGGCGTCAAAGACACTGTTCTAAACATCACTTCTGAAGTCTTTCCAAAACCATGTTTTACCTTAGGAAATCCTGTCTTTTGGTGATGTGTCTTTTTAACAATATCCCGCAAACTTACACTAACTACATTTCCTCTTGTTTTATGAATACAGGTGTGCCTGCATACCTAACGCACCAGGAGCTTATATGCACTTGGATACATTTTACAGTTAGAGGTCCTATTGTGTTCTCTGTCCATCTTACTTTTTTATTCAAACTTCTTTTTCTTCTATGATTTACTTTTAATTTTATGTGCACTGGTGTTACTGTGAGGGTGTCAGATCTTCTGAACCTGGAGTAACAGACAATTGTGAGCCACTGTGTTGGTGCTGGGAATTAAACCTAGGCCCCTCCCTCTTCCCACCTCCTTCCCTCCCTCCTTCCCTCCCTCCCTCTCTCTCTCTGTTTCTTACTCCTTAACATTATAGTATAGGCATTTCATTAGTTACTTTGGAAACATCTTTTGGAAAGAGTATAGTATTTTACACACACACACACACACACACACACACACACACACACACACACACACCATAGTTCGTATGTCCAAGCCACCATTTTTGAATATCTTTGTTTTCTCTAATCATTTTAGCAACTATGAGTTATTCCACTGTGAATGTCTTTGCACAGAAATCTCTGTGTCTATGTCTAACTTTTAATCTCAGCTTATACTTCTAGAATAGAAACGGTTTCCCAAATATCAATACATTAGTAATCATCGTTTAAATTTTTCTGTTGTTTCATTTGGTTTGCCTTCTCTCACAGCCCTCCAAGGTTATTAACATTTCAGATCATCACAATGTGTTGCCTTGTTTTCCTTTCCCGAGACAAGACTTCTCCATGTAGCCTTGACTGTCCTGGAACTAGAGCTGTAAACCAGGCTGGCCTCGAACTCACGGATCTCTGAGAACCTCTGCCTCCTTAGTGCTGGGATGAAGGGCTTGTGTTGCCACCAGCAGCAATCTGTCTCTTTTCCAATTAGAAAACGTTTGCTCTGAAAACAGAACTGTGTCTTCTGATTTGGCATAGTCTCAGAACCACAGAATCAACACACCTGCTGTGGCTGTTGTGTTAGTCCCTTTAAAAAAAGATTTTATTTATTTACTCGTCTGGTCCTGCATTCGTTCAGTATTTGTGTGTGTGTGTGTGTGTGTGTGTGTGTGTGTGTGTGTGTGTACTCGTGCACATGCAAGTGCACACACTGTACATGCAGAACATCGAGGAGACCAGATGAAGGTGCAACATCTGGATCTAGAGTTACAGGCAGTTGTGAGCTTCCCAGTGTGGGGGGCTGGGTCCTCAACTCCAGCCCTCCGAGCCTCTGAGGCATCTCCTCAGCCCCAGGATGAGTGATTCTTAATCATCAGGAAATCCAGGAGCTTGGTGAATACAGTCACCTGTGCTGACCTTCTATTTGTCGTCTCTCTGACAGGACGGCATCTCTGGGGCGATTACTCACTTTGAAAACACGGTGCTGTCCGTTCCTAATCTGGTGCCTGACCCATACTTTAACGCTTTCACCAGCCCGTTCATTAACAAGAAGGTTGAGGAGAAGACCTGCGGCCCGGGGCCAAGCCTGTCAGCCGTGTTTGAGGATGATCGGAACCTTCTCACCATTATCACACAAATAAAGGTAGACCGGCTTTCACTAAACCTATGTATTCTATTTCTGACCCATAAGAAATGGAGGCAAGCATGTTCTGACAAGCACCTAATCTCTAAACAGTAAAAAAAAAAAAAAAAAAAAAAAAAAACCTGTCCTTCCCAGAGCCAGTGTTAAGCAAGTAGGTGCTGGCTGCCAACCTTGATGCCCTTAGTTTAATCCCAGAATCCACACACTCGTGCAAGCAAGCTGTGCTCTGACCTCCATCCGCGCATGGGGCACCTGCAATGTGCAGAATAAATAAATAGAAATATAAGAAAAACATTTAAAATGTGCTGCAAAACCAAAGACAACACTGACAAACAAATCCTTACTGCGCCTGGCAGAACAGCGGCCTGTAGTTAGCAAACTCTTGTCTTGTGTCTCTCTTGGGCCACCATATCGGGTGCAAGCAGAGCAGAGCAGGGTCTTCCCAGCCATCATTCTGATTGGGGTCATCTTTTCTTAGGTGGTTTGTATTTTTTTAAACACGGTGTAATTATCCATTGCCCTTAAGTGTGGAATGCTGATTATGTGTGTATTTATTTTTTTGGGGGGAGGGTGCAGGTGGATGTGGGGAGATATGCTTGTGAAACAGCGTGAGCTTGGAGATCAAAGACAAATTGTAGGACTGGACCTGGGGATTGAGCTCAGGTCATCAAGTGTGACAGCCAGTGCTCTCCTTCTGTGAGCGTCTCCAACATAGGTGCTAACTACAGCTCACTTAAAGACGTTGAAAACACTATTCCACACTAAGTTCTTTAGCCTAAATGTCTCAGTCTTAAAATGATTTTAGATTTACTTACTTACTTTTATTTTGTTTTTGAGACAGGGTCTCTCTATGTAGACCTGGCTGTCCCAGAGTTTGCAATCTAGACCAGGCTGGTCTGAAACTCACAGTGATGCTCCCTCCGGCCTCTGCAGTGCTGGGATTAAAGGCTTAGGTTGATTTATTTTCTACGTGTGAGTTTTTGCCTGGACATATGTCCTACACGCATGCAATGGTACATGTTTCCCAGAGCCCGTGGAGGTCAGAACAGACATAGAACTTCATGGAATTAGAATTACAGACAGGTGTGAGCACCACATGGATGCTGAGAACCAAACCTGAGTCCTCCACAACTGCTAAACCATCCATCTCTCCAGCCCCCAAATAGCCCAGCTTTAAATCCAAAGCGCATTTACACATTAATGCATTGATATGGGAAAGGAAAGAACAGCCCACTCTAGGTGAAATTTGTTTCCCCCAGTCTCGGGTAATTGGGCTCCTGAAATAGAAACAGGACCGTGGCCTCTACTCTCGACTGCCTTCTCCCCTTG